>NC_069685.1:12472500-13097500 GCF_023699985.2 Odocoileus virginianus | reverse complement strand
CTTTGAGCATTACTTTGGTGGCATGTGAGATGAGTGCATTTTTATGGTAGTTAGCATTCTTTGGCATTGCCTTTCTTTGGAATTGGAATGAAAACAGCTCTTTTCCAGTCCTACGGTCATTGCTGAGTTTTCCAAATTTGCTGGCATATTGAGTTCAGCACTTTCACAGCATCATCTTTTTGGATTTGAAAAATGTCTGGCTGAAGGTGAGTGATCACACCATCATGATTATCTGGGTCATCTTCTTCCTGGTAGAGGAAGCAAAGATAAGAAGGTAGGCCATGGTATGAAATAGAATCCTGTCTTACAGTGGGGCTACCTGACCTCTGCTCCACTTTGGATTTTTCCAGCTTCAGGTAACAATAAGGATTATAGGCATCAGCATAGACATTAGCCCAAGGCATTTTGTTATAGCACTGGGTCCAACCCATTCGTTCCTTCTTCCATTTATTCAACAAAGGTTTATTGGGCATTAACCAGGAGTCAAGCAATGAGCTAAAAACATAAAAACAAAAATAGGTTCTCTCAAAAAACAAACAAACAAACAAACAAACAGAAGAGAAATAGGTTCTGACCTGAAGGAGGTAAACATCTAGTGGGGAGACAGAGTCATATCATAAATAGACAAGTAGGGTCCAATATTAAAAATAAAATCATAGCTCCATGCAGGAACAATTATGAGAGTGTGATCAAGATCGAGGCACCTAATTTAGCCGGGATGACTTTCAGGGAATGATTCCTAAATTGAACTATTAATATTAATGAGATGAGCTTGTAGCATAGAAGGACCCCATAAGCAAATTGACGACTCACAAATTTACAACTCACATTATGTATTTGGAGAACTTTATGCTGTGCAGCATTTCTGTCTCATAAAATATTGGGCAAAGAAAATCATGATGAAGAAAAGCAGGCAGTGAGCAACACGGAGGACTTGACATTTAATTGCTCTAAGTATACTGTACCATGAAGTCACATGTGGCTGTTGAAATTTAAATAATATTTCAAAAAACAAGCATTTAGTTCTTCTGAAGCACTAGTCACATTTCATGTGCTCATGGTAGTTAGTGGCTCCCATGGAGAGTGCAGATTACAGGACATCAATGCAGAAAGTTTGGTTGGGCTGTGCTGGCATAGACAGTCCTGAACCCACGAAGTGTTTTATATAGAGAAGTTAGATTTAGATCTTAGATTCACACTGGAAACTTTGGAAGACACATTTGAAAAGACAAGATGAAGATGGGAGCTCCTTTAGATGGAATGTTTAATGGTCC
This sequence comes from Odocoileus virginianus, assembly GCF_023699985.2. Taxonomy (NCBI): domain Eukaryota; kingdom Metazoa; phylum Chordata; class Mammalia; order Artiodactyla; family Cervidae; genus Odocoileus; species Odocoileus virginianus. The sequence goes on along the minus strand of NC_069685.1, from coordinate 13,096,226 downwards.
ATGCTTCCGTTCTGCTGGTACGAAAGACAAAAAGTAACACGTAGTAAGAAAAATACATAGAAGTTTTAGAGACTAAAATAAGGAAGGGATGATAGCAGGGGCTGATGATGGGTTCAACTGTAAATAAAGTGATTAGAGAAGGACTCAACAAGAAGGTGACTTTGGACCAAAGACCTGGAAGAGAAAAGAGCATGGCTTAGGTATCTGCGGATGAGGTGCATGAATAGCCTGTCTATTTGAGACACATGTGCATCATGATTTAATTTTTTTATTTACCTCATTGAATCAGTCAGGGTTCTTCAGAAAAATAGAACCAATTCTTGTGTGTATATGTGTGGCAGGGGGATGGGGAGGTTGGCGCCAGGGGGAGGGAAACTTCCCCTGTGGTCCACTGGCTAAGACTCTGCAACTCTGCACTCCCAATGCAAGGGGTCCAGATTTGATCCCTGGTTGGAGAATTAAGGTTCTGTATGCCTCACAGTGTGGTCCAAAATGTGTGTGTGTGTGTGTGTGTGTGTGTGTGTGTGTGTGTGTGTGTGTAAAATATGTATGTACATATAAAGAGATTTGCTAAAAGAATAGTGGTCCAGGAGGTCCACTGCAGTCCATGGCGTCGCAAAGAGTCAGACACTACTGAGCAAATGAACTGAATGCAACTGTGCAGTTGTGAAGGCTAGAAAGTCTACAGTCTGTTGGGCAAGCTGGAAACTCAGCCAGGAATTGATCTTGCAGCTTAAAAAAAAAAAAATTTATTGGAGTATAGTTGGTTTGATCCTGCAGTTTTGAGACAGAATTTCTTCTTTTCTGGTAAACCTCAATTTTTGCTCTTAAGGCCTTTAACTGATAGGATAAGATCCATCCACATGTCTAAATATCACTTTTTAATGGAAAGTCATATGTTACATTATATATGATAATCACAGCTACAAAATACCCTTCAGCAATATCTAGCCAAACCATTACACTTACCTAATCCCCATGTTTCAGATAAGAGAATTGAGGTTCATAAAGACTGAAAACTTGACCAAACTAATTCAAGGAGAACCTAATGCTCATTTAAGTCTCCTGACACTAAATCCAGTTCTCTTTTTTTCTACCCAGTCTAAGTAAACCAGACAAAGAAACCGGAATTAGATCACATAGGGAGCTCCAGATTAAAGGAGAATAGGTTCAGACATGCCTTTATATTTTATGACCTTCACTATTGAACTCTGTTTTTGAATGGAAAGTTCTTATCTTTATCTCTTTGAATATTTTCCCATTCTGCAATTTTTTTCTAATTTGACTCTTTGGTACTTCGGAATATATGTTGAAAATCAGTTTCCCAAGCCCATAATCTCTCTTTCTTATTTTTTTAGCTCTTTGTCTCTCTATACTGCATCCTTAGTAGTTTCCTTACAACTATCTTTCAGTTATGAACAACATTTCCCCTCAGTTGTGTTAATATGCCTTTAAGCCAAACATCCCGTATTTTCATAACAATTCTTACGGTTTTCCTCTCTAGACAGTCTTTTTGGTTTTATCCCATGTTCTGTTTCTTGTTTTCTTTTCTTTTTGATTCTCTCTTGGATGCACTGGGTCTTGGTGGTTGTGTTCTGGCTTTCTCTAGTTGCTGAAAGCAGGGGTCACTGTCTAGTGGTGATGCACGGGCTTCTCATTGTGCTGGCTTTTCTTGGTGCGGAGCACAGACTCTAGGGTGTGCCGGCTTCAGTAGTTGTGGTGCGTGGGCTCCGCAGTTGTAGCTCATGGACTCTAGAGCACAGGTTCAGTAGTTGTGGCACACAGGCTTGGTTGCCCTCTCGGAAAGTGGGATCTTTCTGGACAAGAGATCAAACCGGTATTTCCTGCATTGTAAGGCAGATTCTTAATAACTGGACCATTAAGGAAGGCCTGGTTCTTGTTCAGTCACTCAGCCGTGTCCGACTCTTTGTGACCCCATGGACAGCAGCACTCCAGGCTTCCCATCTTGCTTTCACCATCTCCTGGAGCTTGCTCAAACTCATGTCCATTGAGTCAGTGATGCCATCCACCCATCTTGCCCTCTATAATCCTCTTCTCCTCCTGCCTTCAATGTTTCCCAGCATCAGGGTCTTTTCTAATGAACTGGCTCTTCGCATCAGGTGGTCAAAGTATTGGAGCTTCAGCTTCAGCATCCATCCCTCTAATGAACATTCAGGACCGATTTCCTTTTGGATTGACTGGTTTAATCTCCTTGCAGTCCAAAGGACTCTGAAGAATCTTCTACAACACCACAGCTCAAAAGCATCGATTCTTCAGCTCTCAGCCTTCTTTATGGTTCAACTCTCACATCCATATATGACCACTGAAAAAACCAAAACTTGGACTCTAAGGACCTTTGTCAGCAAAGCAATGCCTCTGCTTTTTAATATTGCTGTCTTGGTTTGTCATAGCTTAAGGTCTCTGCTTTTTAATATTGCCTTCTAGGTTTGTCATAGCTTTTCTTCCAAGGAGCATGTGTCTTTTAATTTCATGGCTGCAGTCACCATCTGCTGTGATTTTGGAGCCCAAGAAAGTTTGTCACTGTTTTCATTGTTTCCCCATCTATTTGCCACAAAGTAATGGGACCAGATGCCATGATCTTAGATTTTTGAATGTTGAGTTTTAAACCAGCTTTTTCACTCTCCTCTTTCACTTTCATCAAGATGCTCTTTAATTCCTTTTTGTTTTCTGCCATAAGGGTGGTGTCATCTGCATATCTGAGGTTATTGATATTTCTCCCAGCAATCTTGATTCCAGCTTGTGCTTCCTCCAGCCCAGCATTTCTCATGATGTACTCTGCATAGAGTTTAAATAAACAGGGTGACAATATACAGCCTTGACGTACTCCTTTTCCAATTTTGAAGCAGTCCATTGTTCCATGTCCAGTTCTAACTTTTGCTTCTTGACCTGCATACAGGTTTCTCAGAAAGCAGGAAAGGTGGTCTCATATGCCCATCTCTTGAAGAATTTTCCACAGTTTATTGTGATCCACACAGTCAAAGGCTTTGGTGTAGTCAATGAAGCAGAAATAGATGTTTTTATGGAATTCTCTTGCTTCTTCTATGATCCAGTAGATGTTGGCCATTTGATCTCTGGTTCCTCTGCCCTTCCTAAATCCTTCTTGAACATCTGGGTGTTCTCAGTTCACGTACTGTTCAATCCTGGCTTGGAGAATTTTGAAGCATTACTTTGCTAGCATGTGAAATGAGTACAATTGTGAAGTAGTTTGTGCATTCTTTGGCATTGCCCTTCTTTGGGACTGGACTGAAAACTGACCTTTTCCAGTCCTGTGCCCACTGCTGTGTTTTCTGTATTTGCTGGCATATTGAGTTCAGCACTTTCACAGCATCATATTTAGGATTTGAAATAGCTCAGCTGGAATTCCATCACCTCCACTAGCTTTGTTCGTAGTGATGCTTCCTAAGGTCCACTTGACTTAGCATTCCAAGATGTCTGACTGAAGGTGAGTGATCACACCATCCTGGTTATCTGAGTCATGAATACCTTTTCTGTATCGTACTTCTGTGTACTCTGTACTTATTTTAGAAAACACTGCTTATTTTATTTTCTGAAGCTTTGGAGAATTTAATCCTACATGTGCCCTCCAATTGTTGCTTACAGTAATGGAGTTTTCCTCATATACTTTACACTTTGAGAATGTGAGCTCATCTTCAGTGGCACTCCACTGGCAGAATCCCTGGCGCTTGGGTTAAGGGCATATCCCTCCAGAATTATTTCGCATTTGCTTCCTCCAGGCAACCCAAAGACATGTCCAGCTTGGAACTCATATTAGCATTAATTCTTCTGCTTTATAGGCACAAATTATGCAAGCGATATAATTTGAACATCAAGCCCAAGTGTGACATAAGACCATGGGAATGAATTTTCAAGAGAGACTTGTCTGTAGCAATAACAGAGTCAGGAACAAACAAGTTTCCTTGTAATGTCCTTCTGCCAATGGAAGGATTTTTATAACCCAGTTTTTTTTTTTACTGAGGGTTCAGATTTTGAGTATTCAGGTGTTTGTATGAGAAGCCTAAGTTCCAAGTCCTTGCTTTACCAGGGCTTGAGGTAAATGAACTCATATTACCTAGTATGACTACCTCGCTTTAACCCCTAGGATAGCTAGCTTGATTATTCTCTCGTTTTCAATTCCCTCTTTGTTTCTGACAGATAAATTAGATTGATACATGCTATGCTAGAAAATATAGTATTTTTAAATATAACTGCCTATATTTTTAATATGCCTGACTAGACACATACACAGACACCCCCAACATATGCAAAGGCATGTCATATGCAAATAGCTATAATAATAGTTACCATTCATTGAGCCCTTGGAATGTGACAGGAGTTTTGCACACTCTGTGTGCATTGTCTCAATAACATTCTAAGTAGTACTGTTATCAGGCTTGCTTTACAGGTAAGAAAACAGAATTCAAGGTCTTGGAAAACTGCTTAAAAGTGACGAACTAGCATAGAAACCCCAAGTTACCTGAGTCAGTGGAAATATTTTTAATTATCATAGCATGTGGCTTGGGGGCTTCCCTGGTGCCTCAGCGGTAAAGAATCCATCTGCCAAAGCAGGAGAGGCAGGTTTGATCCCTGGGTGGGGAAGATCCCCTGGAGAAGGGACTAACTACTCACTCCAGTATTCTTGCTTGGAGAATTCCATGGACAGAGGATCCTGGTGTGCTACTGTCCATGGGGTTGCAAAAGAATTGGACACCACTTACAACTAAATAGCAACAAAAACACATTGTAGTCTCTGGTAATGAAAAAATATATTTGGGCTTCCCTGGTGACTCAGCAGTACAGTGACAATCCAGAAGCCGTGGGTACGATCCCTGGGTCAGGAAGATTCCCTGGAGAAGGAAATGGCAACCCACTCTCTCAGAAAATCCCATGGACGGAAGAGCCTAGAAGGCTACAGTCCATGGGGTTGCAAAGAGTCTGAAGTGATTTAGCAACTGAGCACACACAGACAGCATATAGCTTCCATTTATGAGAGAAACAGTCTCAGTGTATATATGTTTTTGTTTTAAAATCTTTTAGTTTAACAAAATATTCATTTTTTAATAAATTGTTGGTGATTACATAAATATATTCATATTTGTAGACCAAATGGTATTTTTGTATTTAAAGTCAGGTTAAAATTTATCATGGTAAAGATGCAAGTTAATTTGCTTTTGCAAACTGGATTTTGAAGCTTTCTAACTGTGGTGCTGGAAAAGACTCTTCAGAGTCCCTTGGACAGTAAGGAGATCAAACCAGTCAATCTTAAAGGAAATCAACCCTGAATATTCATTGGAAGGACTGATGCTGAAGCTGAAGCTCCAATATTTTGGCCAGCTGATGCTAAGAGCTGATTCATTGGAAAAGACCCTGGTAAATATTGAAGGCAGGAGGAGAAGGGGGCCACAGATGGTTGAATGGCATCACCGACTCAATGGACATGTGTCTAAGCAAATTCTGGGGGATAGTGAAAAACTGGTGTGCTGCAGTCCATGGGGTCAAAGAGAGTTGGATACGACTGAGCGACTGGACAACAACAACATTTATGATAACCTTACATTTACTCTTCATGCTAGGGAATTATCTATCCACCTAAATAACCTCGCAAATTGCCCGATTAACCTTTCATATATGGAATTTTATTAATTTTAGTAGAAATGTTGCTTCCTTCCTTTTATACTGTTACAATTTTTATAAGTGTAGTCACCAACCCAGACTCTTAATTGAATCCCCTGAGGTTCCCAACAATCATGACTCTTTGGACATTTTTAAAACAAGGCAATCTCAGTGGAACCATTTTGGCTCTATAAACACATTTATATCTTTGAACCAAAATAGGGAGCAGTTAGGATATCGTTCTCTTTTCTCCTGGAAGATTCTTCTGCTTGGCTAAATTCGCAGTTAAAGAAAGATTTATAAAGGAGGGCTATTGTCTTATAGCATCAAGAACAAAAAAAATGTGTATATCAGCTTAAGAATGACACCAAACTCCTCAATTTTAATATATTTTTGCTATTGTAAATAGAAGAGCAACGGATACTAAACCACACGATATATGAACATTTCCCTAATTAATCCATATTACTTGAAAGTGAAAGTGTTAGTCGCTCAGTTATGTTTGACTCTTTGAGACCCCATGGACTATACCCCGCCAGGTTCCTCTATGCCTGGAGTTCTCAAGGCAAGAATACTGGAATGAGTTGCCATTTCCTTCTCCAGGGGGTCTTCCCAACCTGGGGATCAAACCTGAGTCTCCTGCATGAGGGCAGATTCTTTACTGCCTGAGCCACCAGGGGAGTCCTCAGATTGCTTCTGTTCAGTTCAGTTCAGTCGCTCGGTCGTGTCCGACCCTTTGCGACCCCATGAATCGCAGCACGCCAGGCCTCCCTGTCCATCACCAAACCCCGGAGTTTACTCAAACTCATGCCCGTCGAGTAGGCGATGCCATCCAGCCATCTCATCCTCTGCTGTCCCCTTCTCCTCCTGCCCGCAATCTTTCCCCAGCATCAGGGTCTTTTACAATGAGTCAGCTCTTCACATCAGGTGGCCAAAGTACTGGAGTTTATATTGCTTAGTTGGCACTTATTTCAAGCATTTTACCATACTCTCATAGACATTGAATGTGCTTTTTTGCTAATATAATTTTATTTAGTGAGGTTAAAATTTTTTTAAATGTTCAATAGTCTTGGTATTTCTTCTACTGTGAAATAATTGTCTCTGTTCATTCTTCATACAATTCTTTGGGTCTGAATTTTTTCCTTCAACATGTTTTATGTAGTGATATTTAATTATTGGTTCCAATAATTCCCAGTTAGTTGATCATCCTTTTATATAGGGGCTTTTGGACAAACAAAGTCTTCAAATTTTTAGGTATTTTTATAAAATGTATAATATTCTATTTTTTATAATAGTTTGAATACTTTTAATTCCTCTCCCCCCTAGAGGTTAAATAGATATATACTTTCTTTCAGTTTTCATGGTTCTCTTTGTTGACCTTAACATCCACTCTTATTGATCTGGAATTCATTTTAACATTTAGATGCAGTAAGAATCAAAATTGATTTCTTTAAAAAAAATAGGTAACCAGTCTTCTGCAGATTAATATTCTTGCATAATCCATTTATTCTAAATGGATTTCACATGCCTTTAAAAAAAAAATTAACCACTTATGTATTATAGGATGTATCTAGTTTTCCTGTTATTTATTTTAAACAGTTTTTAAGCCAGTTCTACACATATTTAATTATCAGAGCTTTGTAATATATTTACTTGTCCAGTAGACATATTTACCAACCATACACTCAAATGTCCTGCCTTATGATTATTCTCCTCCTCCCCAAATAATTCTGAGTTCTTTTTGACAATTTAGTTCACCATCACATAAAGCCAATTTCATGTGAAAATGATTTTTTCAATATAGTCACAGTTCTTACTGTGAGCATCAAATGTTATGTTATATTGTGATACGATGGTACCCTCTGGACATCAGCACTTAAACAAATATTGTGATGTGTTGTACCTAAAAAGAATTCTATGAAAAGAACTTTTGGAAAAGAGTGCCTGTTTGACCCTCCTCTTGGAGATTCACAATAAATATGGGCATATAGAAGAGAGAGAAATTTTTTTTTAAATTGCACCATAAAGAAACATGTTTAATCCAGTGTTTTCCAAATTTTCATTTTATTTTGCTTAATACTTACTATCAAAGCATCAAAATGGCTCCTCTGTTTTGTATGTTCTAAGAATGATCTTTCTTTTGGCTATTCCTAGTCTTTTTATCATCCTTTTTGCCTGAGATGCTGACCAGTCCCTTAGATACGGAGCCTGTTTCTACACAGGCTTGCCTCGAGCAGGCGGAGATGGCAGGGGCACTGAATGTGAGCCGTATCAGCCCCTCCAAGACGTCTGCACTGCCTCATGTTGTGGGAGGTCACGGGAGTGACTTCAGTCAAGGGACAGAGGAACCAGACCATGTTGCCTAAGTCTCCTGAAGAGAGGCAGAGTCTCCAGCTAGCCTGCAGCCCAGCAGAAAGTGGGTCACTTCACCACCGAGGCATGGCACTGGCTAGAACTTCAGACCCACTGCGGTGAGGGAACAGACCCTCATTCATCCCGGGGGAGATAGTGTTTTTCCTCCCCTGTGATAGACGCCCGCTGGCCCGGCAGCCTTTATGGTTAGGCGTGACTTCCTGAGGGATTTTCTCTGGATTCACAGAAGGTTCCCTGAGTACCAGGGAAAGCCTGACTCACCCACAGGCCTGTCAGGGTGGGACTGGCATGACTTGGATGCAACTTCTACTTGGCCGAACTCCCACGACGGTCATTTCAGCCTAAAATCAGCTGCCCCAAGGAGAAATGGAAGCACAGGATGAGGAAGAGGCCCCACGGAGGTGCTGACAGGAGCAGTAAAATCTCTCACAGGCTTCTCCCAGTGCCCCAGGGTGACATATGAGGGAGCTTGGAAAATATTTTTTTTCTCTACAACTTCCTTTTCCCCTCCAGCAGCTTCTCCAGCAAGTTCATGTCCCTGCTTCCTACTAGCGGATACATATCCTAAGATCTGCTCCTTACATGCCTTGGATAACTGGATCTAAACCTGGAGCCAGCTTCCCAACTTTGCGTCTTCATCCTTAGCTCCTGTACAAAAAGGGTCAAGATTCCTGTCAATATCCTATCTTGTGTTCTCTGTCACTGAAGTTACAAGAGCTATCTTGTTCTGTCCACGGCCACCCCTGGAATCAGTCCTTAAACTCTCACAGGCGGTCACTCGGGTGTCAACACGAGCTCATATCTGATTCCTATAAACAAGTGGGGTGACGGAGCTGCCTGGTTGCTGAGTCCCTCCAAGTCGAGGGTTTGTTTGCCGATATTCAAAGCCCAGTAGCCAGATGCCAGATAAAGAAACCATATCAGGTTCGTGGGGCAAGTAGGTTAACAAGTCACAGAAAGAAGGAAAAGAGACCCCTGGAAGGCAATTTACCAAGATGTTTGAATGCCAGGTCTGACTCTTACTAGTTGAGTGACTTCAGGCAATCTGCTTTATCTGGTTTTTAGCTCCCTGTGAAATAGGGATGGTCATGGTATTTGCTTCAGAGAAAGGTCATGACAATTAAATGAGATTGTGTGTATATAAACATATCAATAAAAGTATGCCCAGGAAATGTTGAGAATTGTGATGACAACAATGGCCTTTGAGCGGTTACTGAAACCTTGAAAGTTCATCTAAAAGTATGCCCAAGAAATGTTGAGAATTGTGATGACAACAATGGCCTTTGAGCGGTCACTGAAAACTTGAAAGTTCAGTGCCATGAATAACTTTCTGGGAAAAAAAAAAAGGTCTATGACTTTCATTACGAGTTGCCCCAAACTATTAAAAAAAAAGAACTCTTGAAATTATAGAAAACACTCTGAAAACATGAAACAAGCTGAGTTTCACTGAAATAGGACAGTTATTCCAGACAAAAGGGTCTTTACGACATAAAAATTACCAAATTGTTATCCTTGACTAAAATGCCCTCATTGCTTTTCTTTACTTATTGAAATATCATCTTTCCTCTGAAACACAGGTCAGCTAACCCCTTGCTGAATACCTGGCCGGATCACTTGGCTGACTCTTGCACAGTTCCCTCTGGACACATCGGTCTTGTTTCTCCAACATCATCCCAGTTACTGAAAAGCAAGGGTCAAATGCTATATCTCCTTTCCATGCCCAGGGCCATCCTTTGCAGTGGTTACTAAGAGCAATTGTAGATCACTAGATCATGATATTTGTCAAAGTGTGTTTTTGTATGTAAGGTATAATGAATTTCCTTTAGGTAAGTTCACATAAAGGACTATCCCCTCTGTATAACACAACATCCAACATATAAGTGCTTCATGAGTGAAGGGTGAATAAATATTCTTTAAATTGGGTAGCTATGAGAAACATACATTAGCATGGATACATTAGGCAGGTGAGTTCATGAGGAAGTAACTTGTTCTAACAGATCACTGTATGGAGGATATAACCAATGCTTTCAGCATTTATTTTACATTTTTCAAACATTTGGGGCTTCCCAGGTGTTGCTAGTGGTAAAGAATCTGCCTGTCAATGCAGGAGATACAAGAGACATGGGTTCAATCCCTGAGTCAGAAAGATCTCCTGGAAAAGGAAATGGCACCCTGCTCCAGTATTCTTGCCTGGAAAATCCCAAGGACAGAGGAGTCTGGTGGGCTACAGTTCATGGACTTGCAAAGAATCAGACACAACTGAAGTGTGCACATACCATGCTATATGACTTGTGTACCAAAAATTCACTGGAACACTATTTTCATCAGGAGATCACATTTTAAATTTTAAGTCAGCCACCCTTCCATTCTGCTTGCGAATGAAGTCCAAACCATCGTTCCATCACTTTTCCTCTTGTGGTCCTAACATGAATTGTTAGGACCCATCCTTGAATTGTACATGTATAGAAGTTTCCTAGCACCACCTAGGATAAACAAAGCAGGAAAGGGAAGATACTTAAAGTCAAAAGGAAAACAGCCAACATGGCCACAGTCAATTATCTTCTGTGGTGATACGGTTAGGAGAGAAAGGCGAGATGTTTGTACAAAGCAACCACAAAGTGCCATTGGAGCTATTGATGGATAAACTGTTTCTGAAACCCCAGTTTTTAAAGAAACCATATCAGCAGCACCAAACAACTCCTTCGCTGCAGATTTGTCTTCTGTTTTTTGCAAAATGCTGATAAGTGCAACTTAACTTGAGAGAGTAACTATATACATTTTTCATTTAAACAGGGCAAATGGGACACCACAGAACACATGCAACTATGGAAACAGGACAAATATATGCTTATGAGAAGGCGAACAAAGATACTGGCTGGCTGGGTAGGACAGAACTCTAGGCAGGGTATGAAGTTAAAGAAAAAAATGGCTGCTGTGAGTGGAGGTGAGTCCTTCCTAGAAATTCAGACTGTTGCTATATTTTTTCCAACAAAGGAGCATATGTCTGCTCAAATTTCCTAAGGAATCCTAAACTGAAATTTTACAGAGTATTGATTCAATAGGTTCTTTTCTGGCCAATGTATTTTATGAAGCCTAAAGATAGAATTGGCAAAATAAGTTAAACAATGGGGATCTTACTGTGTCTTTAATAAAGCAAACAGTGATGCCAGACTGAATACACAATTAAGTACAGAAGCAGGTCGTGGGATGAATAAGGAACATGGAGTCCTGAATTGTTATTTGTGATATCAGGGAACCCTGTAGAAACGCATTTCTCAACGTATGTTGCACAGAATATTCATTCCACTGGATGTGAGCAGGTATTATGTCAATTAATTTTATTTTTATTTATTTTTAAACTTTTTATTTTGTACTGGGGTATAGCCAGTTAACAAACAATGTTGTGATAGGTGAACAGCAAAGGGACTCAGTCACACATATACATGTATCCATTCTCCCCCAACCCCCTTCCCATCCGGGCTGCCACACAACATTGGGTAGAATTCCCTGTGCCGTACAGTAAATGCCTGTATTGGTTATCCGTCTTAAATACAGAGCTGTGTGCATGCCCATCCCAAACTCCCTAATTATCCCTTCCCCCTGCCCTATGGTTGCAGGGTGGGGGGAAGGACAAGGGGAAGGGATAGTCAATTAATTTTATACAGTCAAATCTCTCACTCCCTTGCTATAAAGAAGGTCGTATATACAGACACACATAAAAAACAAGCTCAAAGCTGGAATTTTTTCTTAAGCCTACTTTTTAAATTTTAGTTGATTTACAATATTGTGTTAGTTTCAAGTGTACAGCATAGTGATTCATATATTTGCAGATTTTACTGTGTTATGGGTTATTACAAGATAATGTGCATAATTCCCTGTGCTATGCAATATATTGTTGTTGCTTATCTATTTTATACATCATAGCTGCTATCGCTTAATCACATACCCCTAATTCATCCCTCCCCTCTTTCTTCTCCCCTTCAGTAACCACAAGTTTGCTTTTTATATCTGTGAGCCTGCTTCTTTTTGCATAAATATATATTCATTTGTGTTCTTTTTGAGATTCCACATATAAGTGATATGATACAGTATTTGTCTTTCTTCGACTTATTTCACTTAGCAAAATATTCTCTAGCTGCATCTACATTGCTGTAAATGGTAGTATTTCATTCTTTGGATGATTAACTAATATTCCATTATATATACACCACATCTTTTTAATAATCCCTTCCTCTGTTGATGTACTCTTGGGTGGCTTCTATATCTCAGCTATCGTAAATTGTGCTGCCATCAACATTGGGTTGTGTGTATCTTTTTGATAATATTTTCATTTTTTCTGGGTATATACTCAGGAGTAGAACCTCTGGATCACATGATAGTTCTATTCTAAGATTTTTAAGGAAACTCCATACTATTTTCCACAGTGTCTGCACCGATTTCTATTCTCAGCAATGAAGATTCCCTTTTCTCCACACTCTCAAGCATTTGTTATTTGTAAACTTTTTAATGATGACCATTCTGATCAGTGTGAGGTGATTCCTCATTGTGGTTTTGATTTTCAAAGCAGGCCTTTTTAATAACATGTTTCCATAAATTTTCCAGGTCATGTCCTATGATTGGTCATAGCAGGTCTATGATGTATTTCTTCTATTCCCATGAACATTTGTTCCACAAAAACTATATAAATACATACACACCTAATACATAAATAATGTAGTTGGTAAACTAATTTAGAGAATTTCTATACTATATCCTTTTCTTAAAGAATCACAATGTTCATTAGTTCAATAAAATCTCTAAAAAGTCCTATAACAGTAAAACCCTATTTAACTCAGCATTGCCAAAATTTATTTCATTGTGGAACTCTCTTCTTTTCTTAATATGTTTTATTAATAACTCCTATAACACAGACTCACTTTGGAATATTCTGGCATAGAAAAACATTTAATGACATAAATAAAAATGTACAAATAAAAAAACAAAGCTATGTACACACTATGATCCTGTCTTTGTAAGACAATTACACTTTTGTTTTTCCTATTTTTCTAGAACATATATTTTTGCTAGAAAAAAAGCATGTTATTAATTACATATTTTAAACACTTTATATTGTTTCATTTGGCATGGGAGAAACCTACCAGAGTAGGGACCCATTTTCTAAAGTTTCTAAGCATTCTACTCTCTTGTAGGGTTATAACCAGAGCCAAATACCTCCAGTGAGCGCCGGCCCTGTCTTACTATGCTGGGTGTTGAATGTTGAATATTGAATGTCATGGGAAGTGCCCCAGGCTCCTATATCTACTCTTGATTGGTGCACCTGAAAAATATCCATTCAACTGAGCTTTGAATGGTCTGCATAATTAGTATCATATATAACAAGGAGGCCAAATGTAAAGACGAAGTATTCCCATGCTTTTTCCCCCCAAACACCATCTTGAGGCACCTGACAAAATACTATTCCATTTTATCTAGATGTCACTTTTCCTCCTTGAGTGAACACAAGACCTGGGTTTCTCCCTGCCTTCAGCAGGTGGGCCAGGGAAGGACTCTGTTCAGCCCAGCCAGGGACAGACGGACGATGGGAGACAGAAAAGCTGCATTGCCCTCCACTTCACATAAAGAAACCCGAAGTTACGGAAAGTTTGCCATAGCAGAGAAATGAACTACACAGGAAATGGACCATCTGGAAACTCTGGTATTGTAGAAACAGAGCTGTGGGGATTAAGAAGGCAGGGGATATCACTTCTGCCTTGAAGGACCTGATAACCAAATGCTTAGCACGGGAGGAATGAAGTAACAAGATGCCTACATTTGGGCTCTGCTGGGAAGTGGCTCTAAGTTCTGAGCAGTTAAGGAAGTGGGAAGGATTAGAGAGCTAGAGTATTACAGAGCACACAAGGGACCCATCTGGAAAGACAAGGTAAATAGATCAACCAAGAAGTGTGTGCACGCCTGACTGTGTGAAGGGCTCCTGAGGCTCCCTGCTAGAGGTGAGACCAGGTCTGTACCCACAGGAAGCAGGCTCTCTGGTTGGCTAGAGGGCATCCTTAGAGAAGCATTTAAAATCAATCAATAAATAGAGACAATACATAATTTGGTTTTTAATGAAGGGGTAGAGCCTGGTACAAAGCCTGGAAAATAGGTACTTACTATGTGTTTATTGAATCTAATTAAACTTACAAGCTGTTAGAGGGCTAGAGAGGAGATCTTTGCAGAGTTACACAGGAAATAAGGATTCTTATATGAGCAATAGGGCTTCCCAGGTTGCTTGGTGGTAAAGAACCGCTTGCAATGCAGGAGATACAGGTTCGATCCCTGGGTCTGGAAGATTCCCTGGAGGAGGGCACGACAACCCATTCCAGTATTCTTGCCTGGAGAATCCCGTGGACAGAAGAGCCTGGCAGGCTACAATCCATAGGGTCACAAAGAGTTGGACATATATTTAAGCAATAACAGACAGAAACAATGGCATAAATTGTGAGTTGCACCTTTGGAACAAGGTGGAGAGAAGGCAATTAGCAAAGTCTTTAATTCTAAAAATCCACAGATTAACTTTGATCAGAAGTAGACCCTAGGACCACATTTATGCCCTAAGAAAGTATATGACAATGGAAGTGAGTCCTGAGGACCGGAGTTGCTGGTGAGAATGACTGACAAAGGTGTGCAACAACGTCTATTTCTAGGTCTGTGCTACAGCCGTCAGGACAGTATCACTTGGGAACAATCGTCTGGAACTGATGTTAGACTCAGTGCTGTGGATGCAAGAACACATGTGGGGCTCAACAAACACAGTTCATTTATTCTCAGGTATACTACAGTGGCTACCCATATTTATAATAAAAGACGTAAGATGTTTCATTATTTAATACATTTTGAACTATTAATTCTAGCACAATAAAAACATGTGCAAACACATGTGTGCTTGACAACGTGAGAATCCTGACATGTACAGAATCCAGGAAAATCAAACAAGTATTAATATAGGCTTAAATAGCAATAGTCTGTGGAGAAGGAAATGGCAACCCACTCCAGTGTTCTTGCCTGGAGAATCCCAGGGACAGAAGAGCCTGGTGGGCTGCCGTCTATGGGGTCGCACAGAGTCAGACACGACTGAAGCAACTTAGCAGCAGCAGCAGCAGCAGCAATAGGCTGAATAGGCAAAAAGATATACATCACATTGGGATCATATTTTTATTTTTAATTAATTTTATTTAACTATAGTTGACTTAAGATATTGTGTTAATTTCTGCTATATTATAAAGTGGTTCAGTTATATATACATTCTTTTTCATATTCTTTTCCTTTATGGTTATCACAGGATATTGAATCTAGTTCCCTGCACTACACAGTAGGACCTTGTTGTCTTGGCATCATCTTAGCAAGGACAAGGACAAGGCTGAAACTTTTGTTCTCGGTACATTTTCTAAGTGATCTGCGTCCACATGGGAGGTGAGCCTTCGCAAAATGAATTCTCTTTCCTGGTGCTTACAAAGCAAACTGCCATGAAGCCTGACCTAGGACAGTTGGGGCCACATGGTCAGGTCTTGTAGGCATTAACCTATTGCTTAAATACAAATGCCCTATGCAGCTCTCTTGGCTGTCAATGCCAAAGACCAGGTGGCATGCACATCAGAGATGAGTAGAAGAGATGGTTGCCTGTCCTGTAACTCACATCCATACTTCCTCACAAGCAGAGCCACAAATATTTCCAAACCACAAAACAAAACTCACTTATCTAAGCTATAAACACTTTAGTTGCGTGCATTTACACAATGTTAGGCATAATTGGATGTGTTAGTTCTTTCACATATCTGTTCCCTTCAGCTCAATGCCAAAAAGTATATGGTTATGGCTTTTTGCCTCAGGTTATTGTTTAGAGTGAAGATGTGAAGTACATTCTGAACCAAAGGCTTTGTGTAAGTTGAGTTATCAACTAACTATCTAGTGCTAAAATCTCAAAGAACAATGTGCCCGTTAGAGGAGTGGAGAAAGGCAAAAATTGCTTCTGTTTTCTATGATATTTGTTATTTAGGCTAAGAAGCTGCCCATCATCTCTTTCAACCTAGAAATTTTGAAAAAGGAGAAGAATATAGGACCTTCTACTTTCAGAATGATTTCCATGCATTAAGTTTTACCACTCGTTTAATTTCATAAAGGCATTTTTGTTCTTGAAATAAATGCTCATTCCAGATAAGAAAATCTCCCATCACAACTATGTGAAATCAGACCCAAAGAACACATTTTGGCCGTGTCTCTTGACCAAAGAGTGGGGCTCAGTATCAGGACTTGTTTTTCTCCCCAAGACAGATACCACCAATGTTAGACTGCATTCGCAATGGAAATCGTTGCTTGGGCACTGAATCCAGCCACAGAGGATTTGGCAAAAAGGCTGTAACCTCTTCTTTCTCCTCACCAGTGAGAATCCCACCACAGTTTTCCATCCGTTGGTGACCTCCATCCTGGATTACCTCAATGCCCTTTGCTCAGGGCTATGGTTACAGACCTCCCAGAAGCACCAGCTGTTGGTAGAGAATGCATCAGTTGTCTAGCTGCTAACGGTCATACGCTGACGTGACTGGAGTGCTTCTGAATCCCCAGGGCCCATCTGGCTTGGGCTGATGGCCCCAAGCCCTTTCATCAGCCTGAGTCACTGGGTTTTTCAAGAAGTATATTGGGCTCGTTGACATTTCACAACTTCTAAACCTCCATGGACGTTCACCACTTCTTGGCTAGGAGATGGACTGAATATAAGTAATGATAGTTGATTGAGCAGTTTCTTAGTCTAATTAACAAATATCATGTAAAATAGAAGCAATTTTTGCCTTCTTTCACTCCTTCGACTTGCATATTTTTCTTTGGAACTTTAGCCCTAGATGAACGATTGATAACTCACACAAAGCCTGGTTCAGAATGTATTTCAGAGTTTCACTCTAAGCAATAATCTGCAGCAAAAAGTCTTACCATATATTCATGAGAATGGATAGATGTAAAAGGAGACTGATGTTTAACTAACTAACCCTTACCTATGCACAGTGAATTAGGCAAGAAGTTGGCAGTAAAGAAAGTATGACTCTCTTGAAAGGATGCCACAGAATGCATATGCTTATTAACTGGAGGCTACAGATTCATAGCCAGATGGCCTTCCTATCCAGGTCCTAAGCCATCACACCAACTAATTAAGATTTTGAAGAAAAATGAATATGAAATAACAATTTTCTTCAGGGAATACATACTTGATTCTGCTTCCTCTGGTCTTCAATGAAATCCCAGATTATTAGCTAGTATCCCAGGTCTGTTGACTATGGAAATATGATTTGACCAAAAAAAAAAAAAAAAGGCAAGGCAAAATGTCATTGGTTTTAAATGCTTCACTTTCAAAAGTTTGCTTTTATAAAACACTCACCTAGAAATCAGAATTGGAAATTGTTGCACCAATTATATGAAAGTCTCTGATGTACTCAATTGTTATTTAGGTTCTCTTATTTGGAGTTTTGGACTAATCAGTTTATTTAAAACTGGGCATTAGGAACCAATCTTAAAACAATAATTGAGGTTAACTAAAATAACACTGTGTATACACTATATGAAGGTTTACTAAGGTAGCTGTCAGGCAACTGTCACTGAGAGAACTTCTGTTCCACTCAGAGGGATAAGTTTTGATGGTGATGGCAAAACTTGACTTGGGCTTGAGGAAGACAAT
Source organism: Odocoileus virginianus (assembly GCF_023699985.2). NCBI lineage: Eukaryota > Metazoa > Chordata > Mammalia > Artiodactyla > Cervidae > Odocoileus > Odocoileus virginianus. Next base: position 13,078,522 of record NC_069685.1, on the reverse strand, counting down.
CCTTATGCAAATCCTTCCAGCACAGTCACTCATGCTGTGAGAGCAGACCCTTCTCCAAAGAAGACACCCAGGTGGCTAATAAACACATTTAAAAATGCTCAACATTGCTCATTATTAGAGAAATACAATCAAAACTACAATGAGGTAATTACCTCACACTGGTCAGAATGGCCATCATTAGAAAAATATACAAACACTAAATGCTAGAGAAAAGAGAACCCTCCTGCGTTGTTGGTGGGAATGTAAATCTGTACAGCCACTGTGGAGAACAGCATGTAGGTTCCTTAAAAAATAGGAACAAAAATTACCATATGATCCAACAATCCCACTACTGGGCATATGCCCTGAGGAAACCATAATTTAAAAAGACACATGTACCGCAATGATCACTGAGGTCCTATTCACAATAGCTAGGACATGGAAGCAACCTAGATGTCCATCAACAGATGACTGGATGGAGAAGTGGTGGTGCATATATACAATGGAATATTACTCAGCCATCCAAAAGGAGCACATTTGAGTCAATTATACGTGGATGAAACTAGAGTCTATTACACAGTAAAGTAAGTCAGAAAGAGAAAAACAAATATTGTATATTAATGCATATATATGGAATCTAGGGGGCCTCCCTGGTAGTTCAGCTCGTAAAGAATCTGCCTGCAATGCAGGAGACCATGGTTCGATTCCTGGGTCCGGAAGATCCCTTGAAGAAAGGATAGGCTACCCACTCCAGCATTCTCAGGTTCCAGCGCTCCCTGGCGGCTCAGATGGTAAAGAATCTGCCTGTGATGTGGAAGACCTGGGTTCGATCCCTGGGTTGGGAAGATCCCCTGGAGGAAGACATGGCAACCCACTCCAGTGTTCTTGCTGAGAGAAGCCCCAAGGACAGAGGAGCCTGGCAGGCTACAGTCCGTGGGGTCACAAAGAGCTGGACGTGACTCATCGAGCCATAGAACGCAGCACAGCACATGGAATCTAAAAGACGGTGCTGGTGAACCTATTCACAGGGCAGCAGTGGAGATGCAGACGTAGATGAGAGACCTGTGGACCCAGTGGGAGAAGGAGAGGGTGAGATGGATGGAGAGTGTAGCATTGAAACCCACACATCATCATATGTGAGTTAGATAGCCAGTGGAAATGTGCCGTATGACACAGGGAGCTCAGATCAGGTGCTCTGTGACACCTAGAGGGGTTGAATGGGGTGGAAGGTAGGAGAGGGGTTCAGTAGGGAGGAGACATGTGCGTGCCTCTGGCTGATTCATGTTGATACATGGCAGAAACCAACAAACTATTGTAAAGCAATTATCCTCCAATTAAAAATTAATAAAATTTTTAAAAAATTTCGAATAGGCAGAATGACCTACGCAGACACTAGGGTGCAATCATCCACTATCTAAAGAGAAAGACAGTCCATAATAAAAAAATGTTAAGTTAATGGACATCCATAAGTTGAGAAAGTTAAATAAATTAACTAGATTCATACAATGAATTCCCTGAGTGTTGTTTTATGTTAGTCTGTAGAAATCGTTACTATCTGGATTTCAGACATTCCCAGGAGTGTTAGCAAAGAGGAGCTTAGGACAAAACTGCATATTCAATGAAGACAATTACAGGAGAAAATTCATGTTAAGTTACACTGACACTGATACTATTCACGTGTTACAGGGATACGGCTCATACGATATGTCTCCCTAGAAAGACCTGGGGGCAAGCCTGCTTCTTCACGAAGCCCCCTTCACAGCACCAGTTACCTTCATCCTGGTTGCACAGTGGCTCAGCCAGTTACCAGCTACTGGGCCATGTGTCTGCCCACACACTTGCCACAAATGTAGTGATCCTGCCAGTAGCATCACCATTTAAGGACTCTGCCCCCAAGGCACGTGTATATTGCCTGACATTACATCAGGATCAATTGCCCTTCATGTTCCCTTCTTACACTTAAAGATACTTTGAATTCAATGCCCTACAGACATTCCTTTGGTTCTTCTCTGGGTCACCAACCTTCAGAGTCAAGAACCTTGCTCCTAACATTCCTGGCTGCCTGAGATTTTAAAAGCCGGTCCAATGATCAGCCTTAGTCTGTATAGAATGTTCGCCAGTCTGCAGCAAAAGTTAGGAGAGGAACAAAGGGCAAGGGAGGGATTTGTTTTTCTCCTAAATTTAAACAGATACTTGGTAAAGGCTATCAATAGCTTCACTATACTTACTTCTTATTTTTCTACTTTTTGGTGTTCTTTCTTCTGAAAAATGATGGTCATTGATTGACTGTAAGTTTTCCTTAATGGTCTGACTTTGCTAGATATAACATAATATAAGCTAAATATTATATAAATAAAAGATGAATATCATGTTATTCCCTCTCTTCTTTCCTTTTTTCTTTCTTTGTCTCTTACATTTTTTTGTTCATTTTTTATTTCACTGTTTTGTTAAATTCAAATCTGTGAAAAAAAGGGGGGGCATCTTAGATTCACTGGTCACCGGGCTGTATTGAAGTGTCAGTGTCTGCCTTGTACTGATCATGTAGTTACACTCAAAGCCGTTCAAAGCGCGCTAAAATCTACCCCTGCACATTATCAGTGTGCAAGGAGAAATTCTGTATTTTCCATGGCAGGACTCTGGTAAGAGTATCTGGAAAGAAGGAGAGAGAGGGAAGGGAGGAAGGAAGGCAAGAAAGAAGAAAGGAAGGGAGGGAAGTAGGGAAATGAATGGGAGAGGAAGACAGGGAGGGGGGAAAGGAAGAAAAAGAGCAAAAGAGGAAAGAAGGGCAATTCTGTTAGTACTGTGGTCTCTCGTGCTCTCCATTCAAATGTCCCCCCAAGTCAGGCTTAGCTTTGTTGCTATTTACAGCTGATTGGAGACATCATCTCCTGCATAAGGTGTAGGTTTGGTCTGAACACCCACCAAGAGAGTAAAATCAGTGGGTCCAGGGAGGCTGCGAGTCGCTTTGACTCCAGCAAACTCCGGAGTAACTGGGTCACTGCTGTGACAGTTCCTTGTTCACAGAATAAATCAAGAGAGTGGAAGCTCATGGAGGAACATAAAGAGATGCAGCCATCCGGGGGACACCCTGCTCTCCCCAAAGATGCCAACGCAGGAGACGAGGAAGAAGGTCAAGGTCCCATCCCAGCCCTGTCCCATCCCACAGTCAAGTCAGTTTACAATTGTTCACTTTCTTTACCCATAACAACAGAAGATTAAAGATGACAGAATATAGTGAACCAGGCCTCTTTGAGTCACCTGCTAGGCACTGAGGACAGGCGTGCTTCCCAATCTGATTTTGCTCAGTCCCCCTCAGACAGTGCCCCAAAAGTGAAGTGCCAGATAAGACACTATTGAATGCCTGTGTATGTGCTAAGTCGCTTCAACCATGTTCTACTCTTTCCGAACCCATGGACTGCAACTCACCAGGCTCCTCTGTCCATGGGATTCTCCAGGCAAGGATACTGGAGTGTGTGGACACGCTCTCTTCCAGGGGATCTTCCCAGCCCAGGGATCAAACTCGCATCTTACGTCTCCTGCACTGGAAGTTGGGTTCTTTACCACTACCGCCACCTGGGAAGCCCCAAATGCACTATTATTAATTTCTATATATGAGGGGCTCTCAACTAATACAGGACTTCCCAAGTGCTGCCAGTAAAGAACTGGTAAAGAACCCGCTTGCAGGAGACACAGTAGACACAAGTTCAATTCCTGGCTCAGGAAGATCCCCTGGAGAAGGGATAGGACGCCCACTCTAGTATTCCTGAGCTTCCCCGGTGGTTCAGATGGTAAAGACTCTGCCAGCAATGTGGGAGACCTGGGTTCAATCTCTGGGTTGGAAAGATCCCTTGAAGGGGGGCATGGCAACCCACTTCAGTATTCTTGCCTGGAGAATCCCCATCTGCTTCTAAGATACACACATATATAATAAAGATATAGTCAAGCAAGAACAAATGCTTTTGGAGAAGGGCATGGCAATCCACACCAGTATTCTTGCCCCGAGAATCCCATGGACAAAGAAGCCTGGCAGGCTACAAGTCCACAGGTTCACAAAGAGTCAGAAATGACTGAAGTGACTCAGCATGCACGCAGAAAGAGAAATCCTTTCTTTCTACAATAATATATACCTCAAGGCACCTGACACATTCCTATTCACATTAATATCAGAAAAAAGGTAGGGGCATTATTGCCTCCATCATTGAGGACTATTTGGAAGTTTTAGCCAATTGATTCAGATATTAAGCTTAAACTAGATAATTCACTCCTGAAAGCAGAGGCTATCTTAATTTCTTAATTATCTTAATTTATCTTAATTTCTCATATGATTATCTGTCTTTAAAAAGCCAAGGCAAGTAACTCGTTAGCAATTAAAGTGAATAAAAGAATTAGACCAAAGGAGAGTGGACATTAAAAAAAAATACAAAGTCAATGATTTTAAAAGTGATTAAATTGCTAAAAGGATTATTTAGAGAATTAGCAGCATGGGAATGGAAGTAGGCTTTGGTGGCTGGGCAGGGATTTCCCCCACCCCCTTTGCCCTCCCCAGTGAAGAAGGAAAAGGAGCAAAGACAGGGTATCATACAGAGTGAAGTCAGAGAAAAACAAGTACTATACATTAACACACACATGTAGAATCTAGAAAAATGGTATAGATGATCTTATTTGCAAAGCAGAAATAGAGACACAGATGTAGAGATCAAACATATGAATACCAAGAGGAAAGGGGGTGTGGAAGGAATTTGGAGATTGGGATTGGCATATATACACTATTGATACAATGCATAAAAGAGATAAATAATGAGAACACACTGGCAATGCACAGAGAACTCTGCTTGATGCTCTGCATTAACCTGAATTTGAAGAAAGTACAAAAGGGAGGGAATATACATGTATGTGTAGTTGAGTCTTTTTTTTTTTTGTATGGTAGAAGCTAATACAACATTGTAAAACACTATAATAAAAATTAATTAAAAAAAGAAACCAAGACAAGGGCAGTGAAGAGATTGGGGTGGGGTTGAGTGGGGTGTTTAGTTAAAGTGGAAGCTGAGGGAAAATGCAAAGGAGGGGACAAATTGGTTTTTCAGAATCTTCAAATCTATGCAGAGAAATCTAAACCTGATTCAGGAAGAAAAGAGACCACAGGAACTAAGAGAAGAAAAACAATGTTGGTGCTGCTGATGATTAAAAGTCTGTTGTCTCCCTCCTTTTCCTCAAATTTCTGTTACTTTACGGCAAAGATTGGAGACTTCTTGCAAATATCTTTAAGCTGTGCTTACTGGTTAAGATTAATTTCCTCAATAAGCTTTTGTTAGCAATCTTCCTGGCATTGGGTATGCAGCAATCAAGAGGATAAATTTCCCACCATCTGAAAACGGAAAGGGTACCATGTCTCTAGATAATATTGTGATTTAGAAATTCTTCTAAAATAAAAGTTTGGGTCTGATACACTTCTAATCTGAGTGGGGAACATTTTTCATGGGATAAAAATCAGTGGAAGAAATAAAGTGTGTGTGTGTGCATGCATCACTTTGTGACCCCATAGACTGTAGCCAGCCAGGCTCCTCTGTCCATGGGATTTTTCTGGCAAATATACTAGAGTGAGTTGCCATGCCCTCCTAAAAGGGATCTTCCCAACCCAGGGGTTGAATCTGAATCTCCTGCATTAGCAGCAGATTATTTACTATTGAGCCACCAGGCAAGCCAGAAATAAAGTATGGATAGATTCAAATACAGACAATCTTTTAACACCTTGTCAAAGCTTCCAAATTAAAAAGAGAAAAAAGGAGAAAATCTAAGCAAACAGTTAACCTAAATGTTTATACTAATAATTAAGAATATGAAAGCAAATAGAAATAATGTTTGCAACAAACATGTATATTCTGATTATGAAAGGCACTGACTTGATAAATCCGAGGGATGTGATCTGACACTGCTATGGTGTGAGTATCTGTATTGCCCCCAAAATATGTTGAAATTCTAATCCCCGAAGATGATGGTTTGAGGAAGGGGGACCTTGGGAAAGTGCTTAGATCATAAGGATAGAGCCCTCAGGAATGGGCCTGATTCCTTTATGAAAGAGGCTCCAGGGAGATCCCCAGCACCTTTCACTATGTCAAGATCCAGCAGCCATGAACCAGGATGAAAGTGCTCACCAGAGAATATGACCATGCTGGTGCCTTGATCTTGAACTTGGCAGCCTCTAGAATTGTGAGAAATAAATTTTTGTTTATAAGTTATCTTATCTGAGATATTTTGGTATAGCAGCCTGAATGGACTAAGACAGACACACAATCATAACTGCACACTCTGAGAAACACTGGATTTTTATCAGTTTAAAATTTAAAAAAAAAATTTAAAAATAGATTTTACTAAAATAACTGACTGTAGTAACATTTAAAAAGTTTCTATTTTAACGATGAGGTGTGTCTAATAAAGATTTAAAAAGCAGCTCAATTCACTTTGGAAACATTCTGTCCCCCCACCCCCCCACACACACTTTGCCACAACTTTCAATTCCTTTGTTGATCTTATTTGAAATGCTACTTTGTGTCACTCTATTTTCCTAATTATAAATCAGACTAGATTCCTGAGTTGTCTGATTCAGGAACATCTGAGCTTTTTCTTTATATCAAATCCTCTTTTCTTCCACTCTAACTGTAAATGCTAACTCTCTTATCAAATGTTTCCTACATACGCTTTCTCACCTAATTAGGTAAGAGATTACTTTTGTCCAGCTCTTTCCTGGAAGTACAAAGAAATCTGTAAGGAGATTAGGCGGAACATCTCCACGTCAGCCGGACAGACTTAGCTGCTTTTTCAAATCTCCGGGTCTGTCTCAATTTGTCTGCCTCTCTTTATTTTCTGGCTTCAACTCAATTATGCTGCATTTCCTGGACTCTAAGAAACACATTACTTTTCACATTTTAATATTTCTAAAATTGGAATTTTAATTGAATTTGCCCAAGTTTCTTTGTTACTTTTACTCATTATCTTAATTACAATGTAGGAGTCCATTTAAAATAAAGATGGTAACTAATATGCAATGTAAAACTTGTAAAATATAAAGCATATTGAATACCAAACTATTTTCTCAAAAGATGAATCTCGCCCTCACCAAAAAACAACTTTAAATCACTTTGAAAAAAGTTAGTAAGATGTTGTTAAATTTTTTTCATTACTTACACTTTAAATAATCCCTCTGTCTATATATATATATATATATATATATATATATATATATTATGTCAGTGAGCCATCATTTATTTACCAATTTCTTTAATGGATATTAGGATTGCTTTCATTTTTTTTTTTATTTTTACAAATAACATTGTGATGCACTTTTTTGCTTTTTTAAAATAAGCTTTGTATTTTCTTTTTTTGAAGATGTATAGTACAATTTTTTTCCCCTGGCACTTTTATAAAAGCAATTCTGGAAGACTTGGAGAAACAGCGAACAACTCGGGAGGAACATTCTTCTGCAAGGAGACACCTGCTTTATTGAAATAACTGGGCTGCTATTCAGCTGATGCACTGACAAGGCAAAAATGAGCAGGAGCATTTGATTGTTGAGTGCCATGCCACATTTGGCATCACACACGTTGTAAGTCACCCAGTTGTGTGTGAGTGGGTGTTTAACACCTGCCTTTCTGGGGGGAAGGGGAAGTCTTGATGTGCAGCATCTCCAATTCCGCTGATTTCCCACCTCAGCCTTTTAACTTACCAACATCACTGAATCGGGGGTTGGGAAGAAATGCACACAGACTTTCCTAGTAATAATAGACTCCAGCACCCATCTGAACTGAATTCCTGGAAAAGAAACATGAGAAGTTATTGCAGAGTTAAAGAAAGCCTCAGACCAGTCCCTAGACTTACTGAAGGAGATGGATTATGCTAGGGGAGCAAGGACAGAAATTTGAGTGAGAAGGGATAACCGAGTCAGAGGTTAAACATATTTTATTGGGAAAAAGTTGTCTAATGCTGGTTTTTTTTAGGTCATTTATTGTGGGTATGTAAACACCCTCATCTATTTCATCTATGAAGTCTTTGTAAAAGCTACATTGCTCACTGATGCTTTGGGATGAGTTTTGGTTGAGGGGAGGTGGTTGCAGGGAGTATGAATTGCAAAAAAGTGCAGAATCCTGCTTCAAGATTGGTACAGGACTAAACTTGAAGCTACATATTAATAATAACTTAAGAGGACAAAAAATAGAAGTCAGAGAAGGTGGAAGGTTTCCAAGAAAGAAACATACAGGGGTTTTTTGTTTGTTTGATTGATTGGTTATTTTTCCTGCTAGCGATCTTTAGTTTATATGGCTAGCCATAGAGGACAAGAAAGAAATGGCAGAAGAAGGGACAGTGTAAAATGTGGGGCTTTGGGGACTGTATGGCTAAGCCAACAATGTTTTGACATCGTTAGCAGAAGTTTCTATGTTCCCGTGATGAAAAATTGATCCAATAATTTTTACAACTCTTTTTTGAAAATTGAAGTATAATTGATCTTTCTGTTTTTTAATTTTGGAGGCTCAGTGGTACAGAAATTGCCTGTTATTGCAGGAGATGCGGGAGACGCAGATTTGATTCCTGAGTTGAGAGGATCTTTTCTAGAAGGAAATGGCAACCCGCTCCAGTAATCTTCCCTGGGAAATTCCATGGACAGAAGAGCCTGGTGGGCTACAGTCTATGAAGTCACAAAAGAGTCAGACATTACTTAGTGACTAAACAACATAGTTGATTTACAATTACAATTTAGTCTCAAGTATACAGCAAAGTGATTCAGTTATACACACACACACACACACACACACATATATAAGAACATATATATTCTTTTTCAGATTCTTTTCCATTATATGCAGTTACAAGACACTGAATATAGCAACCTAGGCTATACAGTAGGTCTTTGTTGCTTATCTATCTGGTATATAATAGTGTGTATATGTTAATCCCAAACTCCTAATTTATCCCTTCCCACACCCCCTCTCTTCCCTCTGATAACCATGAGTCTGCAAGAATTGATCCAATTTTGATACAATCTGACATAGCCTTCTAACCACAACTGATCCTTTCAAGTTAAGGGTTTAAGAATTTCTTCTGGATAGAACTTCTTAAATTGCACTTTCTCAATTCTTTTCTCAGACTTTCACCAGAGACAATTTCACAATAAAGTCCAACAGACCCTATGAGATAAGATGCCCACACATTTGACTTCCTTATCACCATCTCACATAGACTGGGAAAATGGGAAGCAGTGAAGTTGAAGGGAGTCGTCCTTGACCATCTCCTTTGTCAGAGGGTAGTCCTGGAAATAGAAGCCTGTGTTCGGGCTTCTGATCCTGTTCTCTTTCTTCCAGACGTTATCTCTGCCCCAAGCTCTTGGGGGCACAGAAGCCACCAGAAGCAGGGACAGAGGGCATGGTTATACTTTGGCGATGCTTTGCCCATCACGTGAGAGAAGATTTCTACGTTGGTGCCTTTCTGAACTGCGGAGAAAGTGGGGAGAAGGGCTGGATGAGGCTGTTCTCTGTGTGGTCCAGAGGCCTTTACTGCAGGAAGTGGGCCCTTCCGGCCACACTTCTACCAGGAATCCTTCTTTCCCCTTATAGCAAACCCCTGTTTATAAATATACATGCACCCATACACAAACATATACATCCCTCAAACGTCCAGAGTGGCTCTGTATCCACAAAGATAAATACACAAAGAAGAAGCATGACAGAGACGGATGGACAGAGAAGTATTTTTAATTTTTTAAGAAAACATTTGCTTGCTTTCGGGGCAGAAACAGTTGGTTCTAAGGGAAAGGAAACCTGTACTTAGGCTAAACTTCCTCAGGATTAATTATTACTGTATTTGAAATCCAAATGACTTGACCCATCATTAGTGGATAAGTGTAGGCCAGGGAATAAATATCCACTGTGTCCACAATAAGACAGGTACCCGCACCGAGTTCAAAGGCCCCAGGACGCTACCACACACACGTTGAGGCCATCTTTAGAGTTGTGAGGATGACGAAAAGCTGGCTGGATTCTGAAAGCCCAAGGAGGCAGCCAGCACAACCTCAGCCTAATTAGCAGAAACCACAGGTCTAACCAGCTGCTGGGCCATTCACGTAACCAATCCTGGAGCCAGATGCCACTTGTGGAAAAACATACCTCAGCGCTCCTCATTGAAATTCCGTCCCTAGGCTCATAAAGAGGGTACTGTGTGAGCCACACAGGCCTGGCTTGGGGCAACTGGGGCCATTCTGTGAGATAGAGCGAGAGGCTCTGCTCTGCGCTCCAAATGGTCCCTGATTGTAAACAGCCTGCTCAGCGCGCCTGGAGCTCAGTGGAGGCCCTGCCGCCGTTTTCATGCACGCCTGGGATTTTCACTGTATTCCGACTTGTGTAGGAAAAGGATCAGAAGAGCCTAAAATCCTCTATGAAGTAAATGAACGAAGAAGTGTTTTATCAATAAAGTTTCATTTACACCTCGCACGCATATCGCTTAAATGACAAAAGCCCGGGAACACCTCACATCTTCTTTCGAACATATGTCTTTTTTTCTCTTCATAAACAGAGTCCAGACCTCAAACACTTGTGTACTTCATAAGTGTTATTTGAAGATGGTGGCATTTGTTGAATTGAATTCAGGCACTTGGCTTACAAAGGGTTCTCTTTGCTCCATTCTATTTAGTGTAACTACAACTACCAATTTTTCCCATGAAGGAAATGTTTAATGATATAAATGGATTTTAAAACAATTTGGTACCCTCACCTATGAATGTTGGCACTCAATGTTTTTAATAGGTGCAAGGTCGTAATTCAGTCTTAGTACACTATCTCTTATTTTGAGCATTTTCTACAGAAATAACTATCCTGGAGAGCAGTATAAAAGCTTTGTTTAGCAACATATCTAAATGGATCAGGTCACAATAGAAGGTCCTGCTACTCAGGACAAAAAAAAAAAAATGCGTAGAGCATATAAAAATTGGTGTGATCTTTCCAGGGTCTGGAAGATGAGTTTATTTAAAAAAAAAAAAAAAAAACCCAAACCAAACAAAGGCCAAAAGGGTAGAAGAGCTAATAATATAATTTCATGGTTTATAAGATATTGGTGAAGTTTGGTGGTGTGTCTCACATACCTTAAATTTGCCAGGACACACTATCTATTCTCTTAAACCCTTCACATCCACACTGAGCTTTCCATTCATATTTCTAATTCTCTACCTCATTTCCCAAATTATTTCTTTGGTCTGTCATGAATTCCCGTTGTTTCAGTCAAATCATCTAATGTTCACAATAAAGCAATATACAGAAATATCTTTGCAGATAACTAACATGCCCTGATGTCCTGGTGGGAAAAATATTGTTGGGATTATGAGAATAAATCAGAGTTCATGAAGAAAAGTTAATTCCTCCCATCTTGCTGCCCACTTTGACCCTCTCACTTGTCATAGCCTCATAGCCTCATGCTCCAAGAATAGGGGAGCTTTGTGAATAGGGACTAGTATTCAACCAGAAACTATATCTTCAAAAGAAATTGCATACATTATAAGACATGAGTAGTACAGTAAAAACAGAAAGGTGGATAAAAATGGAATGTGTTGATATTAAGTGTACGAAAGAAAAATAAGAAAAGGTAACAAAGAAAGCAAGTAAAGAAAAGGGAACTTTCTACAAAGCTTTCAGATAGGCTCCAAGACCAGTTACTTGATCCTATGAGTGCTTTAAATATTTCTAATGCATTTATGTACTCGGGCAGCAAACAACTTAGCTGAAAATTGGACTTCCTAATATTAAGGAAGGAAAGAATTTTGATAGGCAGTGAGAGTATCTGCCACAGATGGCAATTACACAGTACAGATTTTATTCTTTAACTTGAACTAAGAAAAAAAAAAGGTTGAAAATATTTACTGAAATGCATGTCTATTCCAAATCTTTTTCTTTCAGCTTAAATAAGATATTGCATGTGGAAACTGTTGAAAGGAGTAAAATGACTAAGTAATTCTAAAGAGGGATTTTTTTGTTTCCTTCTTTTATGATGAGTGGCTTTGAAAGTACCTGTAGTATCTGGATATTAAAGAATCACTGAATCATGAGCTAAAGGACAACTTTACATAAGAGAGTTAGAGATGTTTAGGAAACACAGTTAAGCTGAATATCAAAAGGATCTGACATCAACTTTGATGGTTAAAAGTAGGCACTTTTTGAGGCTAGCAGAGAGCCATAATTTTTGACAGAGTATGCTTTTATTTTCTGAAAATGTGGGCAAATCTATTTTGTTCTTGCACAAGGCCAATAATCAAACTCATTCAGTGTTGTATATAAGAAAAATATATACAAGAAAATATGTATAAGAAAAAATAGATAATTAGCTGTGTGTTTAATGAAAAATAGCATTAAATTAAAAAAGAGAAAAAGTACATTTGAGTCTTTGTAATGTAAGCAGGTTCTAGAAGGAGTCAAAAGCTAGTAATAAAGAAATACAGTAAATTATTTCAGAGAGTACAGCTGACCTCTGATCCAGACAAGATAGTATAGACCCATTTTTCCCTACTTGTCCTTGCTAGGTACAACTCTCACCCTAGAAATGGCGAAAGAAATACCAAAGAAGGACTTTGGAATGTGGGAGGAAGAAGCGGAGTTCCTTTAGAACCTCAAGGCTTGAAATACAACACAGCAGAAGGACATCTTATGTCCCCTCACCCAGTGAAAGAAGTCTACACAGGCCATCATTTCCCAACACCTGACCTAACAAGAGAAGGTAACTCCCCTGAACTGATGAGACGCCCTCTGACAACATCAGGTGAGATCAACAAAAGCCGTAAGGGCATTGATTGAGAGGTTCAGGAACAGTGAGCAGCGAGGAAAAGTCTTCTCCTCTCCCACCAGGACTGAGTCCCAGGCAAGAGGGACTTGGTGTCAGTGAGAGGCACTCAGCTACAAAAGCAGCCCAGTCACTGGAAGTTTCTTGTCCCTGTAGTCTAAGTCCATCCTCCCCAACCCAGAGACACCAGAATAGTCCATAGGCACCAAAAGAAGGACCCCAACACACCGTCATCAACTGAGACATACCTGGAAGCCAGGCCCGAAGAAATCCCTTCTTTCCCCTCAGGAAGCACCAGCAGAAACTAGTGGGTCCTCACTGGCATCAGATTAACCAATAAGACCAAAATAACACTGTTATTTATACTGATATTACATAATATAAGAATATACCAAAGAATATGTTGCTTTGATAAAGAATCTGAGAATTAATCTCCCAGTGAAATAAAAGCCCCCAAAATAGGACAGAATCCATATAGGTTAACCTTAAATAGCATGACTGCCAGCTAAAATAAAAGATTTATATGTATTCCAAGGTCTCCTAACATAATAGATAAAAATATTCAGGATAAAGTAGAAAATTATCTGTCATACAAAGAACAAGGAAAATCACAACCCGAATGAGAAATGACAATCAACCGAAATCAACGAGTTACATTTTGGAATTATTTGACAAAGACTTTAACATAGTAATCATAAAAATGCTTGAACAATCAATTAAAAAATTCTCTTGGAACAAGTGAAAAAATAGAAAAATCTCAGCAAAGAAAGGAAAATCATATTTAAAAAACCAAGTGGAAATTAGAAATTAAAAAACTCACTGCGTGGACTAAATAGTAGAATAGAGAGGGCAGAAGACAGAGTCAGTAAATTTTACAACAAAAGTGTAGAATTTACCCGATCTTGCCAACACAGACAAAATAGCCTGAATATATATACATACACACACACACAGACACACATATAGAGACTTAGGGACCTTGAGACAATAAGAAAAGAGTGGTGTTGGAAGAGTATCTAAATAATTGATTACCGGCAACTCCCTCAAGTCACCAAAAGACACAAACCTACAGATCCAAGCAGCTGAGTAAATCCCAAACAAGATAAACTCAAAAAAACTTGTGCCAAGATTTCATAATTAAACTTTTAAAAACAAATAAAGACCAAAAAAAAAAAAATTGAAAACATCTAGAGAGAAATAACACATTACCTGTAGGGGAAACAACAATTTAAATCACAGCAGATTTCTGATCTGAAACTATGGAGGCCAAAGAGAAGTGGCACAATATTTTGCAAGAGCTGAAAGGAAAGAACTGTCCACCTCAAAAACTGTATCCAGTGAAACTATCCTTCAGGATAAAGAGATAAGTAATATTTGCATACAAAGAAAAACAAATTTAATGCCAGCCAACCTACCATTAAAGATTGGCTAAAGGACTTTCTTCAGACAAAAAGGAAATGATAAAAGAAGGACTCTTAGAGCACCAGGAAAGAAGGAACAAAGGAAAGAGCAGAAATCTGTATCCAATAGACTATTTTTTTCCTTATAAATTTTATAAACCAAAGTGGAGAGTTCAATGAAAAATTATAACACTGTCTCATATTTAAGACAGGGCTTCCCCAGTGGCTCAGAGATAAAGAATCCACCAGTAATGCAGGAGACTCAGGGGACACTGGAGATGCTGGTTTAATTCCTGGGTTTTGAAGATCCCCAGGAGGAGGAAATGGCAACCCACTCCAGTATTCTCGCCTGGGAAATCCGATGGACGGGGGAGCCTGGCAGGCTACAGTCCATGGGGTCACAGAAGAGGAGGGCATGGCTTAGTAATTAAACAACGTACTTAAGACAGTGATATTTAAAAAGTGAGGAAGCTAAAGGGACCTAAATGGAAGTGAAGTTTTCAGTCTTTACTTGAAATGGTAAAATGTTGATACCAGTAGACTGTGATAAGTCACCTGTGTATATTTTAAAAACTAGAGTTGTCACTATGAAAACTAGAAAAAGAGATAATACACAAAAACACAAGTGGATCAAAATGGAATTTTAAAACAGTTGCCCAAATAGCTCACAGGAAAACAAGAAAAGAGAAAGAGAAGAAACAAAACCCATAAAAAACAAAGAGAAACAAGTAGCAAAATGCCCTACTTAAGTGCTAACATATTATTAATTACCCTAAATGTAAATGGTCTAAATATATCAATCAAAGGAAAAAATATATCAATCAAAGGACAGAGATTGTTCAGCTGGTTAAATAAAATGATCCAACTATATGCTGCTTACAAGAAACTTACTGATGCAGAAGGCATAGGAGACAGGTCAAGAAGATTTGATCCCTGGGTCAGAAAGCACTCCTAGAGATCTTGGTCCCCTGGAAACAGTAACCTACTCCAGTATTCTTGCCTGGGAAATCCCACAGACAGAGGAGCTTGGTGAACATCACTGCGCGACTAACAATAACAACAATTAGTAATAAAAGAATCAACCCATTGGAAAGAGAATCCTAAATTTGTACATACTAAACATCAGAGCCTCAATATGCATGAAGCAAAAACTGATAGAGCTCAGTTCTAAAATGCCCTTTTTTTGGTTGCCAGAGGTAGGATGTGAGGGGGTAAGGAAAATAAAATGCACGTTTTTTCATATTTAATATTTCTGGAAACAGAGATATGTCTTATAATGCATGAAAATTCTAATGTGAAAAACTTTTTTTTAAAACTGTCATAAATTAATAACACATTTTATACTTCAGTAGTCTTAGAAATGAGAAAATGTGATTATTGCCTCTGTTTCAAAAATATATCCTGCTTCATGTTAAGAAAAACAATTTAATAGTATTGATAGGTAGACAGACTCTTAGAATTCTGTTCATCCCATTAACTAAATTTCTAAATCAAAACAGACACAAACATACCAAGTGATACTAAAGTTTGTCTTGTTAAGACGAAAAGGGTAGAATCTGAAAATACTATTATGAAGTCAGCTTATAAAACAAGAACAATAAATGGCCTTTGTTTTCTACATTGATCAGAATTTTCATCCAACAGCTTCATATTACAGTTTACTGCATATTTTGTATTAACTAAACACTGCAAAAGGCTCAGACTGGAGACTGGGTTTTGTTTTTGTTTGAAAGAATGAGTAACAGAAAAGCCGAAGTTTGACAGATGTCTGCTGATGCTATGTGTATCAGTTAGCCGACATTCACTTCCAAAATCAGTTTTAGGATTCCCCTAATATTTTGGACAAATGCTTATGTCTACAACTATGGCTTTAGTCATTCTACTCTGGTTGCCCTTGATCTTAAATTTCTCATATCCTGCAACAATTACCGTGTTCTCTTGTTTGAACTTGGGGATCATTGTTAAGTTCAGCCAAGCATTTTAGTAAGAATTTGCACATAAGGTGCAGATACATTGTTGTTTTGTCCATTTTAAAACATACATGCAGAATCTTTATGTGTTTTTCTTTGACTTGCTTATTTCCCCCTAAATTATTTTTCTGAAATTCATATGTTGATATATTGCTCATTTATTTTTATTGCTGTGCAGTTTTCCAATGTACTTTCACAGTTTATTTGATCACTCTATTGTTAATTTGTTGTTCAGTTGCTCCGTAGTGTCCAGCTCTCTGTGGCCCCACGGACTGCAGCACACCAGGGTTCCCTGTCCTTCACCATCTCCCGGAGCTTGCTCAAACTCACGTCCATTGAGTCAGTGATAACATCCAAACATCTCATCCTCTATCACCCCCTTCTTCTCCTGCCTTCAATCTTTCCCAGCATCAAGGTCTTTTCCAGTGAGTTGGTTCTTCGCATCAGCTGGCCAAAGTATTGGAGCTTCAGCTTCAGCATCAGTCCTTCCAATGAGTATTCAGAGTTGATTTCCTTTAGGGTGGACTGATTTGATCTCCTTGCAGTCCAAGGGTCTCACAAGAGTCTTCTCCAACACCACAGTTCAAAAGCATCGATTCTTTGGCACTCAGCTTTCTTTATGGTCCAACTCTTAATAGGTTTTTGGATTGTTCTTATGAACAATGCTAGTATATGTACTTCTACTTGCCTTCTGGGGCTTCCCCAGTGGCTTAGCAGTAAAGAAGCCTCCCACAATGCAGGAGGCACAGGAGATGCAAATTCGATCCCTGGGTCAGTAAGATCCCCTGGAGAAGGAAATGGCAACCTACTCCAGTATTCTTGCCTGAAAAATCCCATGGACAGAGGAGCCCAGCAGCCTACCGTCCAAAGGTCCCAAAGAGAAGGACAGGACTGAGCCACTAAGCAAGAAGGAGCACAAACGCAAGAGTTACTGTAGAGTGCATCCCTAGACAATGCCTCCTGAGTTGCAGGTATGCATCTGTAAACTTGACTGGGTGGTACTGAATTGTTTCCAGCGTAGCCATATTGTTTTAAATTCTCAACAGCAGATCATGGAAGTTTCTAGGTTTTGCTATCCTCACAAATGCTTGGTATTTTCCAACCATATACTTTTTCCAATCAGTAGCTATGAAATCGGAGAAGGCAATAGCACCCCACTCTAGTCCTCTTGCCTGGAGAATCCCATGGATGGAGGAGCCTGGCAGGCTGCAGTCCATGGGGTCGCGAAGAGTTGGACACGACTGAGCGACTTCACTTTCACTTTTCACTTTCAAGCATTGGAGAAGGAAATTGCAGCCCACTCCAGTGTTCCTGCCTGGAGAATCCCAGGGAGCCTGGTGGGCTGCCGTCTATGGGGTCGCACAGAGTCAGCCACGACTGAAGAGACTTAGCAGCAGCATCAGTAGCAGCTATTACATAGTTCTTATCTTTCTTTCATTTCTTATGCTATCTCTTTAATTATTTTAATGCAATAATTTCATGGTTTGTTTCTATTTTCTTACTAACTTTTCCACAGAGGTTTGTTTCCTCAACTAACTCTGCGACTTTTTTATTGTGGGTTCTTCAGTAGTGAAGTGAAAGTGTTAGTCGCTCTGTGACCCCATGGAGCCTGCCAGACTCTTTTCAAGCGGAAGTCCTATGCACCAGGGGTGGTGGAAGTGTTCTTGTGGAGTAATTTTGTCTTCATATTTACTGGATTCCATTTGTCCCAAACCAATTTTTCCATAAATACTTCAGCAAGATGCCTTGGGTCTTCACAGTGTCCACTCCTGTGTTTTCTGTTCTGGCATTGAATTCCTTATTTCTTTCTGACATCTGGGGATTTCTCTTTCTTTTGTACTGGGTTTTACCTCTGTTGTTGTTGTTGCTGGGTTTTATTTTTGTCAAATAAATGGAATGAGAGGGAGTATTCATGTCAGCTCAATTGGTCACATTACCAGACATTTTGGTCTGATTTAGAATATTTCTGGTCCATGTGAGAGTAATCTCTCAAAGTAAAGTGGTTTGGGCTATAATTCGGTTTCTAACAAAATTCGACCACAGGAAGAAGATGGACTAGGAGTACTGTGATTCCTGGGCTTCCCAGGTGGCACCAGTAGTAAAGAACCTGCCTGTAAGTCCTGCGGGTTTGAGCCCTGGGTGGGGAAGTTTCCCTGGAAGAGGGCATGGCAACCCCCTCTAGCCTTCTTGCCTGGAGAATCCCATGGACAGAGGAGACTGGTGGGCTATGGTCCATAGGGGGTTGCAAAGAGTAGGACATGACTGAAGCGACTTAGCACACACTATGATTCCTAGGACTATCACTGCACTGCCAATTAATTAAATAGCCTATGGTTTTAAAATGAATCTCATAAACCTTCTCTAAAGAGGAGGATCAGCTCTCAGAGTATACATAAAATCAACTGTCAAAGCTTGCCAGTCTAAGAGCTTGATGCTAGAATTTGACTCAATTTTCTAATATCATAAATGCTGCCCTGTGTAGCTTCTTGGAACACAGCCCGACTACAGGTAATTTTCCCTGGTAATAATACCTCAACTCACTGTTTGCTGAACAAATATATGTGGTTAATATCTACATGCCTTAGCACGTGCTGAAGCTTACAATGTTCTAGTTAACTTTACACATAATCAATCTAAGTTTTCAAAACCTAATTTCAATTGTCTGAAAATTCAGCAGATTATTTTAGCGTTTAATTGCCTTATTTATGAAATGCTATTACTTGTGTTAATTGCTTTCAATTTAGATTATTATTAGTTGACTTCTTAAATTATCTCTTCCTCTTAAAAAACTTAAGATAATTTATAATTCCTTAGTGATTTACTAAAAAAAGAGGAGATTGCATGAAACACATTTCTTAGAGTCATCCTGACCCTAAGAAGTATTTAAATAATTTTATTTAATCAAGAAAAAATATGGAGTTGATAAAAATGATTACAAATGTTATATTTTCATGCATTTTGTTTTCTCTTGTATTTTTAAGGTATCAAAGCTTAATTTCTGCCTACTCCCCTTAAAAAAAAAATCATAAAAGGCATTCTCTTGCAAGGTAAAGAAACAAATTAAATGTCCTACTTCTAACAGCCTTTGGGGGCTAAAACAGAGCAAATTTTATTAAAAACTGTTTTAAACAATTGAGAAAAAAAGAATAAGTGAAGGGAGTCATTTTAAATGGATAGGAATCAAGTCTCATCAACATCTAAAATTAAATGTACTCTCCTTTAGTTTATCCTGAATATGCTGTGGCCATAAATGAATGCTTAATATCTACATTTTCGTGGAAAAGAGCATTTAAACCAACTCATACGTATGTTCTGCTATGCTGCATGGCTCACCACTGTCTATTTTCCACGATTAACTTGTTGCCACTGCATTTGCCTTCCCAGGTGGCTCAGTGATAAAAAATCCACCTGGCAGTGCAGAAGACACAAGAGACCAGATTTGATCCTTGAGTCGGGAAGATCCCCTAAAATAGGAAAGGGCAACCCACTCCAGTATTCTTGCCTGGAAAGTTCCATGGGCAGAGGAGCCTGACAAATTACAGTCCACGAGATTGCAAAGAATCAGACACGACTGAGCACACACTCTAGTCCTGCAACTTGCACATTGATTGGGCGCCTGTTACGTGAGAGACGCCGTGCTAAATGCTTAGGGCCGCAAAAAGATGACCAATATAAGAAAATTTGCTTCCTAAAATCAAGTTCTTCTAAACTGGTGAAAATAATGCCAGGAAAAAAAAGTAATAACTATGATAATATAATATATGCTAGGTACATCATATAATATAAATAATATTATAATAATGATAAGCTATAATCTTTTGAGTGTTTTCTCCACTAAGGCACTTTTAAAGAAAGTATTTTCGTGGAGGAAGATACAGTGCAAGACATCTTAAGGCTAGAGAAGCAACGCAAGCTTTCACTTTGAAATTTTGAGTTATATAATGCTATATAATTGCTGCCTACAGCACCAATAGGACTAGATTCATAGAATTCACTGAGGTTAAGGAGTAGCCCCATAGACCATTTTCCATGAAGCGAGAGACACGGTTCCAACTTATCATCTAATAGTTCAGCATAAACAAGTATCTGAGATTCAAGGAGCAAACACAAAACAAAAAAATCTCACAAAAAAATACAAACTGGAAGCTATGTTTGCAATATTGCATACAAACTTTAAACATAAAGTTTAAAATTCTTAGTATAGTAAGAGTTCTTATGAATCAGAAAGACAGACAGCCCTCTCAAAAAAGGATCTACGGGAAAGGACAGAGAATTCATCAAAAAAAAGAAGAGGAGGAGATAGCCAATGAATGTGTTTAAAAAATGCAAACCTAATAAGACATCATTTTTCTCCTACCCCTTTATAGGGGTTTCTTTTGAAAGTAATATGAAATTTTCTTGCTATTCTTGATTCCCTTGCCAGAAAGCACTTTGGTAATTCATAGCAAAAGTTGGAAAATTTTGCATTCATTTCAAGCTATTCTGTGTCAGAATACCTCACTGCCCTCGGCACTGAGGAAAAACATCAAAAAAGGGCCAGCCAAGTCCCAGGGAAGCCCATAGACTCCCCTGGATATAAGAACACAAATGCCGTTGTGATGGGAACGAGAGCTGTTAGGGTAACTCAGGTCATCTTTTGGTTTGTTTGCTAATTTTGTTTTTTGTTTCTTTTCAGTGGATAAGAGTTAGCAAGCTGATTGTAGGTGGTGAGGGGCAGGGAAGGTTTTCACAAAACCTAACTTATATGACTAACTTATATGACTTATAAGTTAGTTATAAGTTACTTATAACATAACTTATATGACTAACCAGCAGCTGAGGTAATAGAAACACATTCCTCTTCGGGTACTGGAAGCCAAGATCAAAAGTGATCCCCAAAGGATCTTATAAACGTGGGGTCAGGGCACAAGCCACTCGGGGGAAGGGCGCATTCTTCAGACCCTGGAAAGGGTGATATTTGCAAAACCTGAAGTCTGCCTGCGTTCTCCCTGCCCCCACATGCCCGGTCTTGGTCACATCACCCCCTGTAGTGCCTGATTTACAGCATGGTGCTATTAAATTGAAGCTTTTTTTTCCCAAGGTTTTATTGTTAGTGTTTAAGTCAAGAGAACTGTGGGCTCAGAGTATTTAGAGAAATTGACTCCATATCCCAAGAGTTGGTCTATATAGGACTCAACTGCAGATTTCAACATTTAAGTTTTCGTTCATTTAACACTCACTAATGGAAATTGTGTGTTTTTTTTTTTAAGTCATCTGTATTTGTTACAACTTTTTAAAGCAGAATGTGACTTGAGCACTACATTTCCATTCACAAAACTTGCTCCAAGTTACTTTTCCAGCGGCTTTACAACATGCCTGAGCAGGCTTATAAGTTTGCTACTCTAAACAATATTTTTCTTTGGAAAACAAGCCCTATGTATGGACAGCGACTCCAATCAAGTTGGTTCAGCTTAACACACTAACTTCTAGAGGCCTGGCACATGCAGTCATAACTACAGAGACAAAGGTGTAAGTAGTTCACTAGTTCTTAGATTTATTATCCATTTTTGAGAAAAGCTTTTTTTCCTCCTGTCTTTTCCCTTTCTGTACCTTTCTCACATTGGAGCTTATGTGAATAATCTTGATTGTAATTGTGAGATATGTGGCTTAATGCACACTGTGATGTTTAAAATTGAAGAATTATAAAGGGAGTGTTAATGTATACAATTCTCTGTTCTTAGAACCCAGCTCTGGTGAATGCTAAAAATAGATTTTTTTGCTTTCTAAATAAAAGAAAATACAAATATAACAAATTAGATTGACTCTTGTAGTTGGCAGGTTTGGGGTTTTCAATGGAGACAGACTGAAAAAGACACTCTTTTCTTGACTTAAAATCCACATGGTGGGGGCTCCTCTATCTAAAGGTATTCTTTTAACTGTCGAAACAGAGTTTCCATCAGTTCTCGCCTAAGGGAGCTCTGCCTTGGATGGAAAACGCCACAAAGTATTAAAGCAAACTTTAGTTTTTGTTTTTTTTTTTTACTGTCCTAGTATCTCCCCCTTTTCCTCTGAGTGAAGAGTTGGTTCACTGTGGTCTCATTTGGAATATTCCATGAAGAACACCAACAATGTATCAGATTGGTCATGGTATGAACAATTTTCATGGGTGGAAATACAAAGGCCAGGGTTGAATGAGAGCCTTTATAGAGGCTTTGAACAGTAATAAATTCTGATGAAATGTCTCCCACCCCTGCAGACCATCTTAATCTTTTTCAGGCAACCCTGGATGGTTTACAGGAGAAGCAGAGCTCCTCTGCAAGACAGAAGGAAGAACAAAACCAGTGGCCTTTCATTCAAGCTGAGAGACAAAATTCACCTAGATTTTACAAAACAGTCTTTGGACAGAAACCAAATGAAAAATTCTTTTCATAGTTGGCCCAATGGCACGCCACCTAAAATGACTGACTTGGCTATCCGTGTTGTCTGTGTGGGCCCACTGGATCAATAAACTGCTGGCTCTTGTGATTTATTTTGTATTGTAACCCAAAGCAAAATGACCTCTGGTATATGAGAGAAGATGGTATGACTTCTTTGAAGCAAAGCAAAGAAAAGGGGGCCATGGGCTAAGTACTGGTGGCATTAAAACAAAGAGCAAATAACTTGTCACCATCAGGGTTTCCAAAGATTGCAGCCCACGAAAGCTGAACTCTGCTTGGAATGTGATAAGGTGGCCAGGCCTGTTGTGAAATACTTCTTTGGTTGGAGCTCCAGGCTGACAGGCCATATAAAGAAGTGTTGCAGATTCGAAGCTTATTTCTTGTCAACATATCAGGGGTGGTCCTTTTGCAGCCGAGCAATCTGAGCGACACTGAGTCTTGACCCAAGAAGCAGCGGAAAAGACTGGCTTCAAAATAGGAGAAAAAGAGGGGCTCCGATAACCAGATCTGGATTTTAATTTGCATTCACCACCGCCTCCTCAAATTTATGGGCAGGTGATGTGGAATGAGATGCAGAAGTTAGTAGAAGGAGCTAGAGCTTTGAAGTCAGACAGACCCAAGTTTGAATTCTTTCTTTATTACCTATGAACTGTATGATCCTGGGTAAATCTCTTAGCCTTCCTGAATCTCAACCTCCTAGCTGTTGAATGGGCACAGTAATACATACCTCGTAGCATTGTTTTAAGCAACAGTGAGGGGTCTGTACCTCTCAACAGTGTTGTAAGGATTAAATGGGATAGCAAAGAGGCAGGTGGGCAGAGTAACTGACTCATCCTGCTTCCCTCTTCACTCATCCCCTTAAAACAAGAACAGTACAAAATCAGCCAATGCAATAATTTTTTTATATGATAAAGAGCAATTTAAAAAATTTGATTAGGGTGTAGATGGTTTACAATGTTGTATTGCTTTCTGCTGTAGGGCAAAGTGAATCAGTTATATATATATATATATATATACATATACCACTTTTTTTAGATTATCTTTCTAATACTCATGATGAAGTATTAATAAAGTTACCTGTGCTATATAGTAAGGTCCCACTTTTTATTTACTTTGCTGCATCATGAGGCATGCTGGATCTTAGTTCCCCAACCAAGATTGAACCTGTGTCCGCTGCGTGGAAGTATGGAGTCTTAACCACTGGATCACCATTGAAGTCCCCAGGGCAATCTTACCTTACTAGACACTCTCTTTCACAGTTTCTGACTTAAATATTGACAACTGAATAGTGTATTTTAATATTATCCTCTTTACTCTCCATCATCGTCTGGTGTGAGAATGGGCCTTGTATTAGTTTTTATTCCATTTAACAAGCCCTTCCTGAGAAAGTCACACGCTCTCTCTTCATTCATATGTACACTATACACCCTGAATTAGTGTATAGTGTAAAAGGCCAAAGCACAACACTTAAGTACTAAAAGGAAGAATTAACATTCTGCACACGAGGTATGACAATAATATGTGCCTACAATTTAACAAATCATTTCCTAATAGTAAGAGTAGTCAGGCAGACCTAAGTTATTTCTAATCAAGAAGTAACAGAGGATAACTTTCTAAATGAACATTATAATATTGACACAAGCAAGTTCTGCTGGTTGTGTCCAGACTGAGGGGGAGCTACCTTTAGCTTGTCTAGAAGTGATCAGCAGTGATTCAAAGAAAGAAGGCAAAGAATTTATAACACTGATGACCTTGTGATGTAATCTCAACATTTTACAGAGGAGGAAACTGAGTCTCTCTGAAAGGTATGTTACCTGCAGTTACCAACTATCTGAGTCCGAACCCAAAACTGTATCTCATCTCAAAGCCCTGGGCTCTTTTTGAGTTGCCATTTCAGATTTCCCCAAATTCTCCTGCTACAATCACATGCTGGAAATAATCTAAGCATTTCCTAAAGTTCTGAAAAATATCACACACTGTAGCATTTTCTGACATGATTTTCACAGAGAGGTTTAGTGATGGAAAAATGGCTTTTTGCACAAGTGACGGTGGTGGATGGTTGTTGTGGAATAGCCATCCCAATTTTCAATTCTAGGAGGTATAAATAAGTACAGAGAACTATCCTCTTATGAATGCTCATCCAGCCCTCTTGAGGTTTCCATCAACACCAGCCATAAATATCACTTAGCTCTTCTACTCATTTGTGGCCTGGTAACGTATCCTACCAGGAATTAGCAATTTCTAAAGCTGGCTTGGCCACCCACTTACTGTGTGGCCATGGACAAGCCATTTAGCAACTTTCTCAATCTCAGTCTTAATCATAGAGTAAGAATCTTGACTTGTATTACAAAGATGGCCCTATTTGCATTTACTAAGGACTCATATTTTCAAAGTTGATTAAAAAAAAAAAGCAGCACTATCATGCCACATATATTAAAAGACTTAACTATATAGTTGTTATCATTCAAAGACAGCAAGATCAGAATGTAGGTAGGGAAATGGGATAAATCTTCAGCAATTGCAGCTGAAAAAGAGGCTTGGTAATACTTATTCTTCCAAATTATGTTGTTAAAACAAAGCTCCAAAGAGGACTAAATGCCATAGAAATTTACCACTTCTCCATTAAAACGGTTCTCACGTGAAGCTTCTTTGGGAAGTTCCAGAGTCAGAGCCTATGCTCTTAGGCGAGGTTTAGGAGTGGTTTCTCTATGATCTCATAACCTCTTGATTACACTGATGTCATTTCACTTATCACATTATACTATAATTATTTATTCACATATGTGTGGCCCCCAGTAGACTTTAACTCTCATGGGCAGGAAATATTCATCATTCTATTCCACTTCCTGGACCATGATAGACTTTATAGCTTCTTGAGCTACACCATCATGGAACAGTTGGTTACATATGGGAGAAGCTGTCCAAGTCTATGATGTTTTCCCGGTAGAGTTTCATTTCCTCAACTTATAAAAAGATAATAATAAGGACTTCAGCTTGTATGGAAAATATGTCAGCATCTTCTAGCTATATCTATCTTAGGTCCTTGAGACAGTAGTCCAAGTATGGCTAGATTCTGTTGATTCTGGTCAATACACACAAACACACACACACACACACACACACATATTCACACACACTCATATACCCATACATTCACACTTATAGATACTTACCCATCATATAGCCACACATGCACACACACTGACATATATTCTTTCTCTCTGTCTCTCTCTGTCTCTCTCTCTCTCTCTCACACACACACACACACACACACACACACACTCACACACACACACACACACACACACTCTCACACCAGAAGACATGCATAAAGAATAAAATATTGAGAACTCTTACAGGGTGGGTGGCAGGTAGGGGCTAATCAGAGGAAGACTAATAATTTACCCTGCTCAATAAGAACTCTAGGTTTTATACCAGGAAACATGCTTCCTACAAAATCCTAAGTGACAAGTTAATATATGTGTACAAAGAGGTCAGAGGGCACACAGAATCTGACTCCTGAGAGAAGCTGTTACTATAGAATGTGGGAAGGCCAAAAGGCCCTTGTTCCTCCTTGGAAATATGCCATTTCTCTTGGGAATTATTAACATCTCTGGGTGTGAGGGAGCTACTTACTATGGAAATGTGGGTATAGATGACCTAAGAACCTGAAGAATGCCAACATTTATTAACAGTTGTTTATTATAAATAGTTATATTTGGTTTGTAGATAAATCCAAGATAATGTGACAAATGTACTTTTTCTAAAAAAAAAAAAGAATTCTGAACATAGTGAAGACAAAAATTTAGGAAATAAATGCAAACTGATTCTTTTCACTGGAATATTACTATATTATGTTGGCAATTTTGGTATATATATCCTTTGTGTAGTCTCATGTGATAAGGCAAGCTAACACTAGTTTGTTACTAATATTTTGCCTTCAGTCATTTCCTTTATCAAAACAGAGAAGAAAACTCTATCCTAAATCAACTACTCCTAAGGTAAATGGCATGAACCAGTAACACTTCAGTGCAGAGACGAGCAGCTGGTAATAAGTGGAAGGGAAGGCCACGGGCTCTGGAGCCTGTCTCCTGGGTCAGAGTATGGCACGGCCATTTATTAGCCTTGTGACCTTGGGCAAGTTACTAAACCTCTCTGGGCCTCATTCTTCATTTGCGAGTGAAATACCCTTTGACAAAGAGCAGGCACAGTCACAGATCACTCTGGCAGAATTATGAAAAGAGGAAACACTCTGAAACAACCTGGAGGGGTGGGATGGGGTGGGAGATGGGGAGGAAGTTCAAGAGGGACGGGACATAAGGATGCCTACGGCTGAGTCATGTGGATGTTTGGCAGAAAGCAACACAGTTTTGTAGGACGATTATCCTTCAATTAAAAATAAATAAGTTTAATTATTTTTCAAAAAGCGGAAATAGATTGGAGGACCCTGGGACATTCATGGGAGAGGAGATAATCCTTGCCACTCTTTCCAGCAAAACTGAGTGGCAGTAAGCGTCACTGATCCCCCTCCACCGCCACTGAAGTCCAAAGATGCTACTTGAGACGGCCTGCTTCCACCCCAGGAGATCGTCCCGGGAAGGCATGGCCTTTCTCAGACAAGAAAATAGAGGTTTCAGGATGGAGAAGACAAAGAAGGTGGCCAAGGTGGGGAGAATGGTGCCAGAATCTGAGACCAAGTTAGAAATGGGCAGGAATATTATCTACAAGGTCCCTCCTTGCCCAGATCTCAATCTTTGGAATTTGTTCTTTTTGAAATTCATCAAGTGAACCACAACTTTAATTACTTTTCTCATTTATTACAACCTTTAGAAAGTTGCCCTGACAATTTAGGATGAAATATAATTGCATATACCTAAATGGTCTGTATGCTCGTCTTTGGGAGACTGAACAGACAGAATAACAAGAAGTTTGGTGCCTCCCCACTTTGTCTGGATACCAGAAAGTTTGGGGGGGTGCGGTGCTCAGCATGCTGAGTACATGATAACGTGAAGTCCAGGATGCTCTGGGATTTCTGCCTAGCCAAGAGAGGTCATGGAGAAAGCCCAGGGCATGCTGAAGTAGATGAGTAAGAGAAATGGGAACACCAAACCTTCCTACAAGCCTGCACGTAGTGGGGTGTGTGTGCTAAGGCACTTCGGTCCTATCCAGCTCTTTGTGACCCTATGGGCTGTAGCCTTCCAAGCTCCTCTGTCCATGGGATTCTCTAGGCAAGTATACTGGAGTGGGTTGCCGTACCCTCCTCCAGGGGATCTTCCCCACCCAGGGATTGAACCTGTGTCTCTTCATGTCTCCTGCATTGGCAGCTGGGTTCTTTACCTCTAAGGTGGCTTCAGCCACCTTAGATAGCGTGGACTGAAGAAATAGGGCAAAGAGCCCATCAATCAGATAGTATGGGAGAGGGGAAGCAAAAACATAGCAAACAATGATGCAAAGAGAAGCGACATCCGGAAGTCACAAAGAAATCTTCATGTGTCAATAGTACCTAAGCCCAACACATTATCTACCAGCCGTTTGAATAAGCCAGTACCTGCAGAGAGCAGAGCTAGAACACTGAGGATCTGCTGCCGTAAGATCTCTTTAGTGCAGAGTTCAGCACATCACATAGATTTGCTTTTGATCCCCCCATATTAATTTATTTTGATCTTTTCAGGAAGCATATTGCTCTCGTTCTCCTATGTAACTGACTTTGACTTTGAAATGTGTTTCCTAGAATGCTTACTACCACTTCTGAGCTCAATAATTCTCTGAATACAATTTAATTTGCACATCTAATGACCCCGAAAGTCAAGAATTATGTGAAATTTATAAAGAGCAAAATGTATAATGACTTTTGTTCTTTTAACTAAACTATCCATAAACCTCAAACAAGTAGCTGAGAAAAATCTGTAGCCCCCTCAGGCCCTCCCCAGGTTGGCATGGGGTATGAGCAGTTGGCAATCGGGCCATACAAAATCCATCCCCATCACCATCATCTCAGTAGAGATTCCTATAAAAACGTCAGCTGTTAGAAGAAGATCTGAAACAAGTTTTCCTTATTCAAGAGGCTATAATTTTAAAGATCACTTCTCAATAGCTGGAATTCATGACAACTCACTAGGTACCATGTTTGCCATCCAATTAAGGATGTTTCATAGGAATTTTTCAGTTCTCTTCCCCAACCACAGCTGAAGTACACTGGTTAAAGAATTCCAAGTTCTAGGATTGTGGCTGACATGTAGGCACTGCTGCTGCTGCTGCTGAGTCGCTTCAGTCGTGACCGACTCTGTGAGACCCCATAGACGGCAGCCCACCAGGCTCCCCCATCCCTGGGATTCTCCAGGCAAGAACATTGGAGTGGGTTGCCATTTCCTTCTCCAGTGCATGAAAGTGGAAAGTGAAAGTGAAGTCGCACAGTCGAGTCTGACTCTTAGCGACCCCATGGACTGCAGCCCACCAGGCTCCTCCGTCCATGGGATTTTCCAGGCAAGAGTACTGGAGTGGGGTGCCATTGCCTTCTTCATCATATATGCACTGCTATATATAAAATAGATAGCTAACAAGGACCTACTGAAGGATGGGAACTCTTTTAGATACTCTGGGAACTCTATTAGATACTCCGTAGTGGCCTATATGGGAAGAGAATCTTAAAAGATAAGAACGGATATATGCACATGTGTAACAGATTGACTTTGCTGTGCCCCTGAAACTAACACAGCATTGTAAATCAACTCTACTCCAGTGAGGAATTTTTGAAAAAAAGGATAAACTAAGGCGTATTAAAAAATCCATCAAAAAAGACAACAATTGAACAAAGGTTAAGATAGGGCAGTGAAAAAAGTAATTTTGATAGATTAGTTTGGAGAATTTGATAATAAAAATGCTTCTATACTAAAAAAAAAAAAAAAGAATTCCAAGTTCTCCCTGCAGTAAGAACTCTCACCAGTTTTCTCCATTCTGCCCCACCAACCTACCCAATCATGAGTCAGTATCTCTCCAGTTTCCGTGTCACTCCCTGAAGCTATGTTTTTTAGGGCACATTTCAGATCTTTAGTCATAGAAAGCAAGGCCCAGATCTTTTTTAAGACTGATTTTTCTCCCTACTTGCCTACTACATGATAAGAGAAGAAATGAGGTGAAAATAAAACTCACAATGGATTGCCAGTGTTATTAGATTATTAGTGTTATTAACTTACTAGTTTCATAGCTTACTCTTTTCAATTATAACAGAAGGAATATACAAGAGAAGAGATAGTATTCAATACTTAAAGACATTTCTCATTCATATTGATATATAAGATGTAATCATTAACTTTCTGAGCATCATAATTTAAATGCTTTATTGAAATGTTAATTACCTTTATCTGTTGGATTTAAATCTTATATATTTGTAGTCTCATCCAAGGTGGCACTAGAGGTACATAACCTGCCTGTCAATGCAGGAGACATAAGAGATACAGGTTCAATCCCCGGGGTGGGAAGATCCCCTGGAGGAGGGCATGGCAACCCACTCCAGTATTCTTGTCTGGAAAAGCCCATAAACAGGGAAGCCTGGCAGGCTACAGTCCATAGGGTCACACAGTCAGAAGCAATTTACCATGCATGCACACAAACTGTTTATTAAGACAGCTTTTATCATATTTCCTTTCCAATAAAAAAAATCAAATCAAAATTGAAAAAAAATTGTGATTCATCCTTATTAGAAAGTAATTGAAAATTTTTATAAAGCTTTTCAATTCATGAATAAAAAAAAAAAGAAAAAAAAAGAAAGTAATTGAAAATTTAAAGTGAAATTGAAAGCAGAGATGTGAATAAGATATGCTTCATTCAAGAACTTGAATTCTCTGTTACTGTTAGCAACAAAATGAAAATTTGCAGGAGATGAGGGGGGATGTATGAGATTTCCAAAGCTAATGTATACTCAGGTTTCCCAGGTTTTTCCAACCTAGCAAAACTCGTGGGTCATACATTCATTGGAGCCAAATGTCCTTTGGCTTCATGGCCTCTGCCTTTTTTTTCTACTGCTACTTTGCCTGGGCTTTAAAGTCCTCTGCTTGCTTTGAAACAAACCAAGCTACCATTGTGTGGTGTCTCCTTTCACAATTTTCTCTCTCCAAATTCAGGTAATTAGGTCTAGGTGATCTCACAGATTTCATTCATCTATGCCAAAATGCTGGCTTTTAATATATCACCTGTATTGCCCATTGTTTTGCATCTTCTTTCTAGAGTGAAGGTCTACAAAGTGGAGCTTTTGGGCCAGATGCTCCCAGTCTTTTTTGGCTCAGGCTATAAGCTAAGAATTTTGTTCATACTTTTAAATGGTTAGAGGAAGAAGAGGAGGAGGGAGAGGAGGAGGAGGAAAGAGACAAGGAGGAGAAGATAACAATGGTTGCAGAGGCAAAGACCACACGTGGCTTACAAAGCCCAAAATACTTTTCAGGAAAATTCTGCAAATCCTCAGTCTAGAAAGGTGGTCAGCCTCACTCATGGCATATTATTTCTTTTTTAGATCATTTAGATCAAGGACATAAGGAAACTGCAGAAAGGAAAATCTGGCCAAATCTGACCTTGATACAAAGGAACTCTTAATGAAAGCCTTTTCTAAATATTTTCCCATGTGTGGCAAGCACTTTGTTGGTTGTCGCCCCTGTAGACATCATCTCTCAATTCTGATAAAAAATCAGGGAGCTGTGTGCTTCAGGGGAGCTGGGCCCTTTACATTCTCAGGCAGGTAAGTTAGGATGAACCCAGGCAATATTCCATTCCCTTTGGCAGTGATGGATTTGGAATTTGGCACAATTTGTAAATCTGGCCAATAAAACATAAGGGTAAGTCAGCTGACGGATGCATGAAAACAGTTTTTCTTTGAAAAGGAGAGTTAAAGAAAGAACATGGCCTCTTCTTCCCCTGTTACCTTAGGACGTTGCTGGGTAAAGACATGATGTCCAGAATTACTATAGCCATCTTGTGACCCAAAGGCTGAGGCGTGCAGACAGAGTGGAAAATTGGTACATTCAAACAAACAAGAAACCCCAGCAACAAAACAAACACTGTCTATCTGGGAATTTAGTGCATAAAGAAATGCAATTTCTCTACTGCGGAGCCCACTTTAGTTGTTTTTTCCCTGCCCCAGCCCCTTCAATCCAGAAGCATACCAATATATCCTGTATGGGCAACAGCTTGTAGGAAAATCTTCTGGACTATTTTGTTGTTGCTTGTCGTTAAGTTGCCTAGTCATGTCTGACTCTTTTGCAGCCCCATGGACTGGGATTTTTCCAGGCAAGAATACTGGAGTGGGTTGCCATTTCCTTTCTCCAGGGGATCTTCCTGACCCAAGGATTGAACCCTCGTCTCCTGCCTGTGTCTCCTGCATTGCAGGCAGATCCTTTGCCTCTGAGCCACTGGGTCATTGCATAATAGAGGATTTTAAAAAAAAGTTGAAATGCTAATCTTATCCTAATGAAATGGGGCAATCTTTTTATTAATCATCCCTGCAGACACACCACTTTCCAATCTGGGCTAACAACATCTCTAGATCCAGCTTTTATGACTAATTCTTGATTTAGAAGAATGGTCATCAAGAAAACAGACTGAATCTTCCTAACCATTCATAAATATGTGGTTTTAGCTGTGTCCAGAAGGGAAATTAGATTTTTACATCATTGATCAAAGTTTCTAAATATTCTACTCAATGGTACAAGTATCCTTTCATCCACAAATATTTTTGAATAATATAAAGGGTGGATCACAATAAATGCGAAATGATTGCATGAGATTAATTTAAAAGTCAGAAGGAAAACTCCCAAATGGCAGAGCAAATCTTAAAACCCATGAAACTGACTTCCCAGCCAGTCCCACTGCCTCTCACTCTTCCCCACCCATGTTGACATATCCTGCAGTCCCTGATCCACCATGCTGCTGGCCATGTGTTTTACCACACCACTGAGAAGTTACAATAGTTTATTCTAGATGTCTCGGCTTTTACAGCCTAAATTGAGGCCTTTAGTGGCACTTGGAAATTATTTTTGTGGTTGACTTTTATAGATAACACATTTCCCACCCCTACCCCTTTCTGCTGGCTCCTTCAGAAATTTGGTTGAGGGAAACCACACAGAATTCTGAAATCTGTAGGCCAGGTGCCCACAACACAGTAACTAGGATCACCACACTGGTGGCTTTTGGCAGGACATCAAAGTCTGTTCTTTCTCCTATTATCTTTCCTAACAGGAAATTTGACTCCAGTGAATATATATAATATTTTCAGTAGCTTTAACTCATAACCCATTAATTACTTTTGGTTTTATTTATTGTGTGTCTGGTATTTCTCTTAAATTTAAAACTCTCCAAGAGTCTTTTAATTTTAATATTCTACTATTATTTATGGGAAATTGTAGCAGGGAATATCGGTGATAGTAAGAAGAGTGAAATTGAAAGAATTTTGTCACTATCCTCTTCTTTAGATCAGGGGTCCCCAATCTCCAGGATCTAATGCCTGATGATCTGAGGTGGAACTGATATAATAATAATAATAATAGAAATAAAGTACACAATAAATGTAATGTACTTGAATAATCCCAAAACCACCCCCCTCAAGTTCATGGAAAAATTAACTCCCACAAAACCTTTCCCTGGTGCCAACAATGTTGGGCACCACTATTTACATCATCAAATCCACCAACTTCCTTTACATCTAAATTGTATTGATTTTAGCCCAGGGTATTTTCTCGCCTGTGTCTCAGCACACCCATAGGCAGGCCCCTTCCTTCAATTACTCACTTGCTCATTATTCCACAAATATTTACTCATTAGGTATAATGAGCCAGACTCAGTGATGTGCAAGACAAACCCAATCCTTGTCATCATGGAGCTTATAGTCTCACACTGGGGACAGATCAAAAACAAGAACAGAAATTATTACAACCGATGGTAAGTGTCATAAAGGAAACCAGGGCAGAGAGGAAAACTTGCTGTTTTTTCCTTTGGATGGGTTGTTTGGGGGAGGCATTTCTGAGGAGTTGAGCTCTGAAGGGACGAGGAGCAGTCATGGGAACACTGCGGTTGCCACTGTTCCTAAATATCCTGACTCTGTTCTCTGGTTTTGCTGAAGTTCATATTGGCAAGAACTGTCTATAAGAGCAGACTCTGTCTTATTCTCCAGCAGCTTTCAGCTACAACAGTCTTCATCATCTTCATGGTTCTATGACAATCAACCAGAACCACAAGGAGAAAACTTTTCCCCTTGGAAATCTGAGACAGGTACAACTGACCTCAGACCTCAAATTCTGTGAGTTCAGTTCAGTTGCCTGGTCCTGTCCAACTCTTTGCGACCCCATGGACTGCAGCACACCAGGCCTCCCTGTCCATCACCAACTCCTGGAGTTTATTCAAAACTCATGTCCATTGAGTCAGTGATGCCATCCATCCTCTGTCGTACCCTTCTTCACCCACCTTCAATCTTTCCCAGCATCAGGGTCTTTTAAAATGAGTCAGTTCTTCACATCAGGTGGCCAAAGTATTGGAGTTTCAGCTTCAACATAAATCCTTCCAATGAATATTCAGGACTGATTTCCTTTAGGATTAACTGGTTGGATCTCCTTGCAGGCCAAGGGACTCTCAAGAGTCTTCTCCAATACCACAGTTTAAAAACATCAATTCTTCTGCACTCAACTTTCTTTATAGTCCAACTCTCACATCCATACACATCTACTGGAAAAACCATAGCCTTGACTAGACAGACCTTTGTTGGCAAAGTTATGTCTTTGCTTTTTAATATGCTGTCTAGGTTGGTCATAACTTCTCTCTCAAGGAGTAAGGGTCTGTTAATTTCATGGCTGCAGTCACCATCTGCAGTGATTTTGGAGCCAAAAATATAAAGTAAGCCACTGTTTCCTCATCTATTTGCCACGAAGTGATGGGACTGGATGCCGTGATCTTTGTTTTCTGTATGTGGAGCTTTAAGCCAACTTTTTCACTCTCCTCTTTCACTTTCATCAAGAGGCTCTTTAGTTCTTCTTCACTTTCTGCCATAGGGGTGGTGTCATCTGCATATCTGAGGTTATTGATATGTCTCCCAGCAATCTTGATTCCAGTTTGTGCTTCATCCAGCACAGCATTTGTCATGATGTACTCTGCATAGAAGTTAAATAAGCAGGGTGACAATATACAGCCTTGACATACTCCTTTTCCTATTGGAACCAGTCTGTTGTTCCATGTCCAGTTCTAACTGTTGCTTCTTGACCTGCATACAGATTTCTCAAGAGGCAGGTCAGGTGGTCTGGTATGCCCATCTCTTGAAGAATTTTCCACAGTTTATTGTGATCCACACAGTCAAAGGCTTTGGCATAGTCAATAATGCAGAAATAGATGTTTTTCTGGAACTCTCTTGCTTTTTCAATGATCCAGCAGATGTTGGCAATTTGATCTCTGGTTCCTCTGCCTTTTCTAAATCCAGCTTGAACATCTGGAAGTTCACAGTTCACATATTGCTGAAGTCTGGCTTGGAGAATTTTGAGCATTACTTTACTAGCGTGTGAGATGAGTTCAATTGTGTGGTAGTTTGAGCATTCTTTGGCATTGCCTTTCTTAGGGATTGGAATGAAAACTGACCTTTTCCGGTCCTGTGGCCACTGCCGAGTTTTCCAAATACACTGGTATATTGAGTGCAACACTTTCACAGCATCATCTTTCAGGGTTTGAAATAGCTCAACTGGAATTCCATCACATCCACTGGCTTTGTTCATAGTGATGCTTCCTAAGGCCCACTTGACTTCACATTCCAGGATGTCTGACTCTAGGTGAGTGATCACACCAACGTGATTATCTGTCCAGACCTTTTTTGTACAGTTCTTCTGTGTATTCTTGCCACCTCTTCTTAATATCTTCTGCTTCTGTTAGGTCCATACCATTTCTGTCCTTTATTGAGCCCATCTTTTCATGAAATGTTCCGTTTGTATCTCTAATTTTCCTGAAGAGATCTGTAGTCTTTCCCATTCCGTTGTTTTCCTCTATTTCTTTGCACTGATCACTGAGGAAGGCTTTCTTATCTCTCCTTGCTATTCTTTGGAACTCTGTATTCAAATGCATATATCTTTCCTTTTCTCCTTTGCTTTTCGCTTCTCTTCTTTTCACAGTAAGTCTTCCTCAGACAGCCATTTTGCTTTTTTGCATTTCTTTTTCTTGGGGATGGTCTTGATCTCTGTCTCCTGTACAATGTCACAAACCTCCATCCATAGTTCATCAGGCACTCTGTCTATCAGACCGAGTCCCTTAAATCTATTTCTCACTTCCACTGTATATTCATAAGGGATTTGATTTAGGTCATACTT
This sequence comes from Odocoileus virginianus, assembly GCF_023699985.2. NCBI lineage: Eukaryota > Metazoa > Chordata > Mammalia > Artiodactyla > Cervidae > Odocoileus > Odocoileus virginianus. The sequence goes on along the minus strand of NC_069685.1, from coordinate 13,042,628 downwards.
GAATGGTCTAGTGGTTTTCCCCACTTTCTTCAATTTAAGTCTGAATTTGAGCAATAAGGAGTTCATGATCTGAGCCACAGCCAGCTCCTGGTCTTGTTTCTGCTAACTGTATAGTTTCTCCATCTTCATCTGCAAACAATATAATCAATCTGATTTTGGTGTTGACCATCTGGTGATGTCCATGTGCAGAGTCTTCTCTTGTGTTGTTGGAAGAGGGCGTTTGCTATGACCAGTGTGTTCTCTTGGCAAAACTCTATTAGCCTTTGTCTTACTTGCATTCTGTACTCCAAGGCCAAATTTGCCTTTGAGTTACTCCAGGTGTTTCTTAACTTCCTACTTTTGCATCCCAGTCCCCCATAATGAAAAGGACATCTTTTTTGGGTGTTAACTGTAGAAGGTCTTGTAGGTCTTCACAGAACCGTTCAACTTCAGCTTCTTCAGCATTACTGGTCAGGGCATAGACTTGGATTATCATGATATTGAATGGTTTGCCTTGGAAATGAACAGAGATCATTCTGTCATTTTTGAGATTGCATCCAAGTATTGCATTTTGGACTCTTTTGTTGACTATGATGGCTACTCCATTTCTTCTTAGGGATTCCTGCCCACAGTAGTAAGTATAATGGTCATCTGAGTTAAATTCACCCTTTCCAGTCCATTTTAATTTGCTGATTCCTAAAATGTCAGTGTTCACTCTTGCCATCTCCTGTTTGACCACTTCCAATTTGCCTTGATTCATGGACCTAACTTTCCAGGTTCCTATGCAATATTGCTTTTTACAGCATCAGACCTTGCTTCCATCACCGGTCCCATCCACAGCTGGGTGCTGTTTTTGCTTTGCTTCCATCCCTTCACTCTTTCTGGAGTTATTTCTCCACTCATCTCCAGCAGCATATTGGGCACCTACAGATCTGGGGAGTCCATCTTTCACTGTCCTATCTTTCTGCCTTTTCATACTATTCATGGTGTTCTCAAGGCAAGAATACAGAAGTGGTTTGCCATTCCCTTCTCCAGTAGACCACATTTTGTCAGAACTCTCCACCACGACCTGACCATCTTGGGTGACCCTACACGGCATGGCTTATAGTTTCAGTGAGTTAGACAAAGCTGTGGTCCATGTGATTAAATTGCTTAGTTTTCTGTGATTGTGGTTTTCAGTCTGTCTGCCCTCTGATGCAGAATGATAAGAGGCTATGGAAACTTCCTGGTGGGACTGACTGACTGAGGGGGAAACTGGGTCTTGTTCTTATTGGCCATGCTCAGTAAATCGTTAAGCCAATTTTCTGTTGATGGGTGGAGCTGTGTTCCCTCCCTGCTATTTCCCTGGGCCAAACTATAGTGGAGGTAATGAAGACAGTGCTGACCTCCCTCAAAAGATCCTATGCATGTACTGCTACACTCAGTGCCCCCAACCCTGCGGCAGGCCACCACTGACCCACACCTCCACCAGAGACTCCCGCACACCCACAGGCAAGTCCGGGGCAGTCTCCTGTGGGGTCATTGCTCCTTTCTTCTGGGTCCTGGTGCACAGGGTTCTGTCTGACGGTTAATCCCCAAATGATAAGTACATGTCCTAACTCACAAAACCTCTAAATGTGACATTATTTGGGAAAGGAGTCTTTGCAGGTATCATTAAGTTAAAGATCTCAGGATGAAATCTACTAAATTAGGGTGAGCCCTAAATCCAATGACAAGTCCCTATAAGAGAAGAAGAGGAAGTAGTCACAGATACACTGGGAAGAAGCCATTTGAGGACAGAGGCAGAGACTGGAGTGATGTTGCCGTAAGCCAAGGAATGCCAGGAACCTTTGGAAGCTGGAAGAAGCAAGGAAAGATTCTCTACTAGAGCCTTCAGAGGGATCATGGTTCTGCCAACCTCAATTCAAATTTCTGACCTCAAGATCTGTGAGAAAACCAATTTCTGCCAAGTTTGTGGTCATTTTTTGAGGGGCAATATGAAATTAATATATCATCTGAAGACTAGCTGCTTTTTAAAGGTTATTATTTAAAAGTTATACTTTGCCTCCATTTTAGCATGTTTTACTTTATTTTCATTAAAAAAGCAATTGACAAGGGGCGAAATAGCTTAACTAGAATACATTACACAAACTGTCACAGGCAAGCTCCACCGTGGCTCTAAGACTATGTTCTCAGAGCATAGATGTGTCTCAGACCTGGCCACTCCTTGTGCAGCAGGCCGCAGAGAGCAGCCTAAGATAATGGAAGGACAGCAGAACTGGGAATCAAAAGATGTGGCGATTGCTGTCTCTGATTGCAGACCCTGCATCTTGAGTTTCTATCTTGCCTCTATGGACTTCATGGTGGCACCATCTTGGAATGGTACAAATGAAATAATAATAGCTGTAAAATGAGCTGCAGATAATGATGCACTGTGAAAAAAAAACCCATACTATTATTAAAGAAGAGAGGAAAAGAAAGAAGATTTGTATGAAATCCTGTCCTGTAGGATCACTGCACCCGAATAAGGAACCAAACCCTCACTCCAAATGGGGCTGGGTGACCTCTGCAGAGCCCACAATTTCCAGCGCTGCCAAGTCACATGGATGAGTTTCCAAGAGTCACAGGTCCACCACTGTTCGTTCTTCCTCGCAGAAAACAGACGTGAAAAGTACAAGTCACGCTTGGCTACCTTTGGGGGATTTAATATGCAGAGAGGTGAGAGCCACCTTGCTAGCGCGAAACTCAGAATTAAGCACCATTCTCGGCCATCAGTATGAACTGGTATTTTCTGGGAGGCTGTGGACGACATCTGAACACCATGGTATTACTCAGTCCTACTTGGTGGGCTAAGCCCCTGGATGTTTCAAAAGAAACCCAGAGCAGCCAAGGTGGTGGTTTTGAGGAAGGTCTAGGAGACCCCTGCTGAAGCGAAACCAGCTGAGTAAACTCCAAGGGCAGACCCACAGCTCAGTCAGTTAGCCCAGCTAAGACATGGCCTTGGCAAGAGAGAGCCCTGGTTCCATCATGGTAAATAATAGAGCTTTTTCAAAAGACTTAGCAGAAGATGCTATAGTCCTCTTGTGCCTCCAGGCACAAAATGGACAGAAGAGGATTTAGGAAGGGAGCACTAGAGAAAGGAGAACACAGACTTGAGATGAACCCACGTTTCCAAACCAGTGTTTTAACAGGAGCCCAAAAATCTGTTAGGGAAGAGCTGATTCCCCTTCTTCTTCTTCTCACCTCCTATCAAGATTAAGTTATATTTTAAATGACAACATCTTCTTGACATTTATAATTTACATAACCAAGCTGCATCATTTAACTATGGTCAGCTATGGTGAAGTAGAAAGAATACTGAACTTACATAAGGCCATCCCTAAACATGGTTGGGCCTTTCTGGTGGCTCAGACAGTTAAGAATCCACCTGCAATGAAGGAGACCTAGGTTTGATCCCTGAGTCAGGAAGATCCCCTGGAGGAGGAAATGGCTACTCACTCCAGTATTCTTGCCTGGAGAATTCCATGGACAGAAGGGTCTGGCGGGTTACAGTCCCTGGGGTTGCAAAGAGTCAGACATGACTCAGTGGCTAACAATCATTTTCAAACATGGTCACCAGAAAGAGCTGACTAAGAGGCACATTGACCCACCCAAGCATCAGTTTCCTCAGTTGTAAAACATGGGAGCACAGTTAGAATTTGAGTCCCCTTCTCAAAAGTCTATTTGGAGAAAACTCAAATCATCAAAAGAGCAATGATTACTTGAATTTGTTAATAAGTTACTTAGGCTTCAGCAACTTTGAAATCCACTAATAATAATGTAAACTCTCATAGAAATCAATCCTACTGACGCTTATACATATCGCAGGACTCACATACTAGAAATGTGTTTACTACTGTGGTAAGGTTTTGCCCAGGAATAACTTAAGGTGGGACTTTCTTTCAACATATAAAGATGCAATGGAAATAAATAAAAATGATTCTACAAAACAAATAAATATAAAGCACAAAGGATGAGAATCTGAAGACACCAAATAAGCATACTTACTAGGTTAACATAAAAAATTCACACTGTAGAAGACATAGGCAAGAATAGAATCAAAATAGCATTGTGCATTCTCAGTCGTGTCTGATACTTTGCATCCCCATGGACTGTGGCCCTCCAGGCTCCTCTGTCCATGGGATTTTCAGGCAAGAATATTGGGACAGGTTGCCATTTCCTCCTCCAGATGATCTTCCCAACCCAGGGATTGAACCCACATCTCCTGCATTGTAGGTGGATTCTTTTACCACTGAGCCATCAGGGGAGCATTGTATGTTGGCAATTTTGAGCAAAAATCAGAGTAAAAAGATCAAAGAATAAATCCATCTCTATGAACACTGGGTTTGTGGCTTTTTATCATTATACAGAAGTCCTGATAGCTTTTGCACTCAGTCTTAGGATTGATCATTTTTAGCTGAGTTTTTGTTCTTGCCTTTTGCATGTTCATAGAATTCACCCACAGAGGCACATTGTCAAAGAGTCCTGAGATCATGAGGGAAGTGGTCAGTGTCCTTAGCAACAGAACAAGCCAAGGAGAGCTGGCTGTCTTCTTTACCCAGCACACTGCAAGCTACTTGTGTTCCCTAAAGAACCTACTGTTTAAAAAAAGGAAGAAAAGAAACAATGAAGACAGAATCAGAGGCCCAAGGGACTGGATGAACATGAGCAAAGCAAACCTGCCACTCTGAGGCTTCCTCTAAGTCGACCCTCCTACTGAAGGAGAAATATCAGGGGCCCCAGGTGGGTGTAGGGGGCTGCAACTCCCCCCCATCACCTGCTTCCCCCTTCTGTGGTCATTTTCACCAGTCAGCAGGGGTCGAGGGAGGAGGCAAAGCCTGCACATCGTCAAAATAACCGAGTGGTCTGGCCAAAAGGAAATGTGGTCTAAGAACTCTAATGAGAGGGTGCGCAGAGGGCTGCTTACCAGCAGTGAGCTGTGTCCATGCGCGAGAGAACAACAGCCCTGCTGGCCCTGGGACAGTCCAGAGCCTGAATCTGTAAATCACTGTGAAGCCCAAAGCTTCAAATTAAAAAAAAAGTGGCCACCCCTGGAGAAAGGCATAAGGCTGCAGAATAACTCCCTGCTCTCACCTCTTGTGGATAACCCATGTGAAAACACGAAAGAGCCCCAGCATACAGGAGAGGGAAGGGTGGCTTGCCAGAACCTAATTACATTTAATCAAGATGGCAAAAAATGATGAGCACGTGTCCCGTAATCCCAAATGAGAAACATACACATCTGCGCGCACAGAGACACATGCACACACACACACACACACACACACACACACACGTGCGCGCGCGCGCACACACACACACACCCCCCACTGCTAAGAACTCTTGACTGTACATTCTCTCCTCTCTCTTTATAAGCCTACCCTAAAATTTCTGGCACGGGCCTGAAAGTCATTAGTAATTTAGCTGAAACATAAAATTTTACTGCGTTGCATTGGTAGCTATTATGAGGTATAAATCTGTGTAGCTCTGGCAGGTTGAATTCCCTCCTACACCCCTTCGACAGGCTACAGAAAGCATTTAGCTGTGCTGGGGGTAAGAGACTCACATTTTGGAATTAAATTAGAGACATGAGAATACTAAAATACCCTTTCTTTTCTAACCATTTTGAACTGCTTTCCTGGGCAATGTCCCACTAGAAAAAAAATGAGAACTTCTTTGAGAAATATGGGTTCTGCCAACTGCCTTACAAAAACTGCAGTGGACAAAATCAACAGAGCCACCAAAATCTGTCCTTATCTGGCTGTTTTATCATATCTACCTGGGCCCCTCATGGTAAGAAGTCACTAGACAACAGAAGTATCTTACTCATTAATTCCAATGTGTGTGTGTGCTAAATAGCTTCAGTCATGTCCGACTCTTTGTGACCCTATGGACTGTAGGTTCCTCTGTCCATGAAATTCTCCAGGAAAGAATACTGAAGTGGGTTGCCATGCACTCCTCCAGGGGATCTTCCTGACCCAGTTATTAAACCCTGCTTTGCAGGCAGACTCTCTACCAACTGAGCCACCAGGGGAACTAAATAACTTCTTTCCCTTATTTTACTTTCCTAGAAGATTCTATTGTATCAATTACCAGTTGTTTTATTAGAGTTAGCAAAGGAAATTAAATATTAAGTGAAATGTCATCAACATCATTAAATGTTTATTTAGAAATAACACTATTTTGACTATGACTTAAAGCAAAATAAATAGGTATGTTTTCTACCAGCTCAATGCTCGGAGTTTGGAATGGGGTAGTCTAAAATACGAATATGGTTATGGGGTTTCCTGTAGCTACAGTCCCTTCAAGAGGGAAAGCCCAGTCATCTTATCAATTTTCTCTAATTCTAATATCATGGCAATTTTTCTTATCTGTTTAAGGCAGTAGTACATTTTTATACTGTGTGAAGAATGTTACCGGGGATGCTGGTCATACTTTATATCTTTGCTAGTGAGAATACTTTCAGTAAAATGTAGCAGAAAATTTGTCTCAATGTGTTTAAATTACAAAAGAGGATTCACTGTCTCATGTAATTAAAACTATCAGAGGGAGGGTAGGCTATTGGTAAATCATGACTGAGCTACTCAATTATGTATCCAGGATCTTTTTTTTTTTTAACTTTCTGTCTATCTGCATAGGATTCATCGTAAGACTGGTTCACCTCATGGTCCCCAAATGGCTGCAACGGCACTGACAGTAACATATTCCCTGTTAGTTTCTTCAACAATAGCATCAATATTCCAACATTTCTAGGAAAAGAAAATACATTTAATCTGTTTGGATTGTTTCAATTAGATGGCTTGCAATATATGTCCAAATTTTAACTAATTATAACCTGTGTCTAGAAGGCACTGATTAGATTGACCTAAGTCCTGTGGTTACCTTAGACCCAGAAGTATCATCATTTTTCTCAGGATCACATAGATATTAGATGCTGTTATGGAAATGGGTGAAGAAAATGATGCAAAAAAAAGTAGGCTAACAATGGTCTACCATAACAGTATTTCTTCCTGATGAACTGAGACAGAAACTCAGTGTGATCTAATAGGCAAGAAAAGCTTTTAACACCCTGAGTACCTGCTGGGTTTTATCTAATTGATAAAATGTAGGAGTCTGTTCAAAGAAGTCAGAAGGTCCGTTCTTTCTCACAATGAGTAACATGAGGTAAGCAGTGGGCAAAGAACATTGGGGAACATTAGGAATGTCTAGAGGGGAGATCGATAATCAAATTAAATGCACTAATAGCTCAGGGCAAAAAATCCTGTAAAGAGTATTCTAAGATAGTTAAAAAGTAAGTCTTTTTAAGGTACTGTTATTCAATGTCAATGGTATGAAGTTTCTGCATAAAATGGACTCTACATGTTCCATAGTGACTTGAGTGACAAATGTGCTGTCATTATAAAATGTAATGCCTTCCTCAGAATTTCCAGTATCAGTCCTTAAAGCAGTCCTCCTAAGATAGTTGATCATGTTTTTAGTGTGGAGAGAATAGGAAGGAAAAGGATACAAAAGACAAGCATTGGTTACATTTTTCAAGAAAGGGAATTAAGTCTATTTGAAGTTAGGGAATTGGCCACAAAAATGAAATGAAAGTTCTTTTAAATGAAAAGAAAAAGATGCAAAGTAAAAATGACAACAAATGTTTGGTTTATTTTCCAATATTTCTTGGAAAATCGAGGCTCATGATCAAAAGTTAATGGTATATCTTAGAAAAATAAATCAAATTGTGGCCCATCAAAGAGAACCAGGAGAGAAGGGTATTAAAGAACTAAAAAGAGGTTTTCAAACATTAGTAGTCTAATAAGGCCGTTTGGATTCTCTTTAACGCATAAAGTTTCTCTCTGTGCTGACTGAAGTGAACCTGACTTATTTCACTGTCTGACTAGCTGTCCTGTTATCTTAGATTTGTTCTTTCAGACCTGGACGGCTGAATGGTCAGCCTTATTCCTAAAAGCCTGGCATCTCAGTCCAGTTGCAAAGCGACAACTCAACTAGAGGGCCAGCTAGAGACAGGAGGGCCTACTGCAAGCTAAAACCTAAAATAAACAGAACAGAGGCACTAGCGGACACTTAAAAAAGGAATTTATGGCCCATTTCCTCATTTCCCCTAGGATTTTGCTTGTGAAAATAAATTTGATATTTTCAGCATTAAAAAATATATATATTTTTTCAAAAAGAAAACAGGTCAGAGTTTCACATGTCTAATCTACCATTCCAGCAAGACACCCAAAGTGTAATAGCATCAGTGGGACCCTCCAGAGGTCCACTGGGTCTGAAGTCACCAGTCTATAGAGCCACCCACACCTGAATACACAGTGAAGGTGATCTGAACAAGCCAGGCCTGCTTGCTGGTGTCAGATGACTTATTCTGGGACACCTTACCCATGGCAAAGTGGAGAACTGCGATGAGGGCATTTTATATTAGGCTAATAGTCTTTCCCTGATTGTGAGGAGTGTATTTCTCCACATTCCTTCCCTCCTAGGGAACACAAATGGTGACGTCAAGCACAATAAATCATGGTGTCATAAAATAGATCCCATTTATTTAATGGCTCTCTGGCCTAGCCATGTTGCAGACTTTGAAATTCTGTATGTCATAGACTTAGTATTTCTAACAAGCCTTAAAAGCCCGCTCAACTCCCCCCAGCTGTCGAGGACAGGAAGTAAAGAAAGTAAGACTTTTTCCTGCTAATCCTTCTAAGAGGAGTTGAGAAAGCCAGCAGAGTCATTTTGGACTTTTGCTGGGAAACAAGGATTAGCATCTCTAAGAGACACTACAAAACTGTTTGATTAGTGCTGTGGGTTATTTTAGATGGACTCCAAATAACATGGACTTGAGGTTAGACAGTGGGCTCTTCAAAACTTGCATCTGGAAAGCTATCCAAAGCTTGTTGACCATCCACTTCTCATATCCATTCCTAACGACATTGGACAAGGAATTTGAGAATTAGAATGCTGTTAGCCCATTAATTACTTAATTAATTAATTGGAGAAGGAAATGGCAACCCACTCCAATATTCTTGTCTGGAAAATTCCATCAACAGAGGAGTGTGGCGGGCTACAGCCCATGGGATCACAAAGAGTCAGACACAGCTTAGTAACTGAGCATGCAACCCATTAAAGGTATTTATTTCAGTCTTTGAACTTTGAAAAGCATATTCCTTAACTTTCTGGGACTCATTTAACACAACAGCAAAAAGATTAAACTATAAAATGTGAAATCACTCAGAGGCTGGGGAACTTCTCTGTTGGGAAAGATACTTGTCAAAGATACAAAATTTCTCGGGACAATAAGCAACTCCTTGATCAGGGAGACACCTGTCTATTCAGTTTCCTGTTTACTGTGTTGACTGGGGGAAAAAAAAGAAAAAAAAGCACAACATGAGAATTGTGAGTTAAGTTTTATTTGGGGCAAAATCAGGACTATAGCCCTAGAGACAGCATCTCGGATAGTTCTGAGGTACCGACTCAAAAGAGGTGGCCAGGGGAGGTCAGGGTTATACATGATTTTAATGAAGGGGGTATATGCAGTCACACAGACATTTTAGCAGAGGCTTGCTGCTAGTTGTGAGGTAAATATGGAGCCAATAATGATTTTAGTGCTTTTCTAGATAGAAGAAGATGCAAGACTTGAGCTCATAAGATCTTCTCCTGAAAAGATTTATCGCAAGGCCTCTTTGGCCAGTTTTTCCCAGACCGCTGAATGCCTCATTCCTGATCTCCACGCTGAACCCCTTTCAGAGTATGTAGGAAGTTAGCAGCTACAATGGCTAGTGACCTGATCCTTGTAGAGGCAGATGTCAACTGCCAATTTTTAGTTGGCACCTGTATTTAATAGTATGTGACACAAAATAGATGTTCAAGAAATGCTGAAGAAACAAATGAATGCATTAATAGCACTTTTTTTCCCCAAAAGCCCCTTTTTTAAAACATTTGTTTTGTCTATTGGAAACTAAGTATGTATTTTGAATATTTCATTGTCAACCCATGGTTTTTAAGGTCAAGAATTTTTTGTACATGTCATTCATTCATTTGTTAATTCAGTAGAAACTTATTAAACAATATCATGTACTATGCACTAATGAAGTGCCACAAAATACTCTCCCATATTTAAAAATATCATATATAGTATATGGGGGCTTCCTGGTTCCTCGATGGTGAAGAATCCACCTACCAATGCAGGAGACATGGGTTTGATCCCTGGTGGGGAAGATTGCCTGGAGAAGGGAATGGCTACCCATTCCAGCATCTTGCCTGGAGAATCCCACGGATAGAAGCAGGCTAGAGTCCATGGTGTCACAAAGAGTTGGACATGACTGAGCAACTAACACTTTCACTTTTTCACTTTATTTGGTATATACATTGATTTTTATCTGCTTTGACTATTAATTCATCCCAGAAGTTTTAGTCTGTGTGAAGTCAGTAGAATCATTAAATGAATAATACTGGTCTTTATAAGTTAAAAGACAACATATTTCTGTATGTACTGGCTCTCCACTCATTTGCTGTGTTTCATTTTCAAGTATTTTTTGAGCCCATCCTTTATCAAAAAGCTGCTATAATTCATCTACTCTTGTTCAGAGCACCCGAAACTTTGCCACCGAAGAAAGAAAACTATTAGAAAATCTTAACTTATGGTGTTACCCAACTCTTGAAGTGGGTTTTTAAAGAATTTGATTTGGATTCAATTCATAGTGCTTTGGGGAATCACAGGTCTTATCCACAAAGCTGGGATTGCAAATTGGATTTTCATAATGTAACAGTGCTGTGCCACATGTCAAGCCTCAGATCTCTCAACAGCCCTCCTATTTTACTCCATCGCAATTGATCCTTTAGATACAAAAGGTTGCTTCCTTGCAGGTTTTCCCCACTGCCCCTTCACATTTCATTTCTCTACATAAGCCTGAAGGGTGCAGGAAAAAAATAAGGAATAATTGATAGAGTTTTTTAACAGAGAGCCTGCTGAAGATTTCAAATCCATGCTAAAAATGTCTCTTTTTCTAGTTTTGTTTTTTGGGGGTTTTTTTGCCTTAAAGTACTTAGATAAGTACATCAGCTCTTCCTTTTGCTCTGGTTGACAGTCTGAAAGTGCTCATCTCAGTTGGAAGTCTCCAGAACTTTCCTGAACCACCTTGTCACAGTAAAAATGGGTGGTCTTACCTATGGATTAGGAACTCTGGTGGTTAATCCACCACCCAGGCCATCTGATGCAGCCCTACCAATTGCTTCACAAGCTTTCTAAGAAATCTAACACACCGAACAGAGCTCACACCCAGTTAATTTCTACTCTCTCTTCATCGGCAATATTCCAGAAGATGTTTTCCACTATGAAATAGGTATTTTGGAAAGTTCACCAGGTTGTTTGCACAGGATTGACATTTACACCACCATGAACATCACCTTATGTGATACTTAGGATTTCTTTAGAGAACCTTTATCCAAGTGTTGACCTGGTTTAACCCTACTTAACCTGTAAAAAATGAAGGGATTATAGGAGAAGGTAGATGGCTATGGGCCACTGATGAATTAGACTTGCCCTTGGTTGTGTTTCCTTAGAGCCTTTGAACTGTGGCTTGAGTATAATCTTCCTTAATATTCCCTCTTGTGGATCTTGTTTTGTTACAGTAGCTGATCTTCTGAGGTTAGGAAAATGGATAAAGAATGTTGGGCTTATTTTGCTTACAAATGGTATGCTTCTTAAGGAGGGGAGGAGTTTCCTTTCTAATATTCTGGGGACCTACTTACTTGTCTACAACTATATGAAGTATCTGGGAGCTTATTTTTAATTTTAAAATCTATTGCTATTGAAGGGTGGAGAAATAAACCCTCTCACACATTGCTTCCTGGTGGGAATTATAAAAGCATACATGCTCTTTGACTTGGCGATTCCAATTCTAGAAATTAATCCTAAGGAAATAAGAAGGATGTGTACAAAAATTTAATCACTAGCATAGTCATTGCAGCAATGTTTATGGTATAGAAAACTTAAAGACACATGAGGGTAAAACAAAATTTATCTGTATGCCTGTAGAATGGAAAAGTAGGCAGCCATGGAATAGTATATATTTTGCAATGTGCACATGCATGTTAAGTCACTTCAGTTGTGTCCAACTCTGTGATCCTATGGACTGTAGCCCACCAGGCTCCTCTGTCCATGGGATTCTCCAGGCAAAAATACTGGAGCCCATTACACAGAGTGAAGTAAGCCAGAAAGATAAACACCAATACAGTATACTAATGCATATATATGGAATTTAGAAAGATGGTAACGATAACCCTATATGCAAGACAGAAAAAGAGACATAGATGTATAGAACAGACTTTTGGACTCTATGGGAGAAGGCGAGGGTGGGATGATCTGAGAGAATAGCATTGAAACACGTATATTATCAAGTGTGAAACAGATCGCCAGTCCAGGTTGGATGCATGAGACAAGTGCTCGGGGCTGGTGCACTGGGAAGACCCAGAGGGATGGGATGGGGAGGGAGGTGGAAGGGGGAACACATGTAAATCCATGGCTGATTCATGTCAATGTATGGCAAAACCCACTACAATATTGTAAAGTAATTAGCCCCCAACTAATAAAAATAATTGGAAAAAAAAAAAAGAAAGAATACTAGAGTGGGTTGCCATGCCCTCCTGCAGGGGATCTTCCCAACCCAGGAATCGAATTGTCAGGTGGGTTCTTTACCACTAGCACCACCTGGGAAGCCCATGTATTGCAAACGTGCCTATAATATTGACTTTAACAGACTGTATCAATGTGTTGGCAAATTAAACAAAATAGTCCCATTCTATCCCAAATGATCTCATTTTTTTTGTTAAATATATATATACATATATATATATTTTTTTAAGGTAAATTCTGCCTAAATGTGTACATTTCCACAATCAAAACAGCAGGATAGTCCCTAAAATACAAAAAAGTTATGTGGCAGAATTATGGGTGATGGTTATTTTCTTTGTTTTCTTATTTATATTTTCTAACTGTTTTTCCTAATATCACAATATACACTTGTGTAGTGTATGTTGAGGGCAAGAGGAGAAGGAGAAGGGGGCGACGGAGGATGAGATGGTTGGACGGCATCACTGGCTTAACTGGCACAACCATGAGCAAACTCCTGGAGATGGTGAAGGACAGGGAAGCCTGGAGTGCTGCAGTCCATGGGGTCTCAAAGAGCTGGACACGACGGAGGGACTAGACAACATACCTGTGCAGTAATAAAAAATTTCTTAAGTTTGGGTTTTTTTAGGGTAGGAGTTGTTTTATTTTGCTTCTCAAGTGAAGCCAAATGAAGCTTGCAAGTCAGTGGACTGGTAGAGTTTGCCTGCACATATGGGGAGATGGGTTGCAGAAGGAATTTTGGACTTGGCTTCAGGCTTGAAATCCAGGCTTGGCTCTGCCCTCTTAGTCTCAGCATGAATCAGCAAATCCTTTTACTTTTCTGAGTTTCACTTTTGCCACCTTTAGCTGAGGGCAGCACTGTTACAATATAGGATCACATAATCTCCCAGGATTACGAGCATCAGGTAACATAATACAAGTAAAAAGACTTGGAAGAGTCAAGCATGTCTAGTGAGTAGAAGAACCAGGAATCAGCAAACAATACAAACAGGAAATCACAGGATGGTCCAACTAGCTGAGGCACCTTCCTAACACATCCATCTTGACCTGCTCCAGCCTCTCTCATGTCCTAACAAGGAATCCTGCCTGCCAGTTTTATTTTTTAATTTAAAAAAAAAAAAAATGTTAGCCACACCATGTGGCATGAGGGATCTTAGTTCCCCCAGCATGAATTGAACCCCTGCCCCCTGCAGGGGAAGAGTCTTAACCACGGGACCACCAGGGAAGTTTGGCCTGCCAGTTTCAGAATGCAGCTGGCTTCTCCCTTTCTGCCCCTGAATTCAGCACTAGCAGATGTGTGCAGAGCCAAAACCCCAGCTCCGTGTTTTCCTACACTCATTTCCAGTAACCCAGTTAGCCTGCTGCTCGCACCACACCTGCAGAGTGTACTTCCTCGGACAACTCCACTGCACTTTGAAGCTCTTACGTGTCAATGTTGAATATGCCATGGTAGACACGGTGTGTCCTGGTTTTTGTTTTTCCACAAGAATATCACAATAGCCACAGGAAGGAGAGGTATTACTTCCCAAATCCATGACACCCTGAGTCGTCATTCTAGAAAATTCCCTCCCACAGCCTTGACTTGAGAGAGTTCCTTTATCTTTAGATTTCCCTCTGCTTATCTAGCTCCTGGTCCCTGGACTGATTAAAAAAACAAAACAAAACTGAAAGTTTAAGACAGGCTTTGTTGTGTCTGAAGAGTTACTTGCCCATGCTGTGGGATGGGATTCGTTTTCCGAGTCACGTTTCTTGGCTTTCCGGCCTGCAGAAAAGAACTTGGACTTACATGAGGGAAACAAATTTTCTCAGGTAGCTCAGAAGGAGGAGGCTGTTGTCTGCTGGCCCCCAAAGAGTCTTTTATTTCCTCTTGTTGTTCAGTCGCTAAGTCGTGTCTGACTCTTTGCAACCTCATGGACCATAGCATGCCAGGCTTCCTGTCCTTCACTAGCGCAGACACTAAACTCACGTGTGAGTTTGCTCATACTCCTGTCCATTAAGTTGGTGATGCCATCCAACCATCTCATCCTCTAGAAATTGACAAACCAAGTTATCAAGTGGGACACCTGCCTAGTTAGAGCCTTCCAGGCTCCCTGCCATCTCACCTAAGAATGACCAGGATAATGTCTAATAATTCTTACTTGAAATTGGATATTCTCCAAAATTTTAGAAAGTACTTGGGACCCAGTGTATACATACCTATATAGGGACAGGCAGTTCCATTTAAAAAAAAAATTTTTTTTTTTTTTTTTTTTTCATGACAAATGCCAGACATTTATTTACCAGGTTAGGTAAGAAGGTGGGATCTTGCTGGCAAGAGATATAAAAGTGGTTTGAGGACAATGAATCTGTGTCCTCAAGACTCCTGCTGAATGCCTGGCAGCGAGTTTGGCTTGCAGTAAGTTCTGATAACCAGAGACTGCTTGGGTCCTGGCCATGTATTCGGGGGCCCGCTGGATACGATCTAAGATTTAGATCGTTTCAGCCACAGCAAGTGACAGCCCGAGGAACAGCTTCAACCCAGAAGAGACAAAGGGACGGTGTTGGAGGAAGAAAAGCAATGGTATTCTCGTTGTATTTTGAAACTAATAGAGTCAGTTATAGTTTCTAAGTTCACTTGGAATTCCAGGTGCCAGAGAGTGGGTTTGAACACTGAAAGCCCTCTTTAATCCTCCGGGGACCCCAGACAGGTAGCCGTGCTCTCCAGCGTGCAGGGCTCAGGTCGCACGGAGAAGCCAGCCAGCGGAGCCTGCCAGGAGGCTTCAACGCTGTCCGCGGGGAGCGGCCTCCACGCAACGGGCCGCCTTTGATCTCTGCTGAGACTGCTCGGGGATGCCAACGGTGCGGTGGGCGTCCGGGAGTTCATTTTACAGAAACCATCAAAGCCGCTTTCAGATGGTGAAGACTAACAACCTGGCCTCTATTTGAACAGCTAGCAGCTCTTCAAACTGTCTAATTCTCAGAGCCTATTAAACAGAAAGAGAGCTAAGAAATCGAGTGTAGGTTGAGTATTGGAGAGAAGCAAAGGGGGAATGAGCCGGCCAGACTGGGGGTGCTTCTGACTCCCACCGGCATCCTCTACATATCAGTTCCTCTACCTTTAAAATCAGGGGCTTTCCTGCTGGCTCAGACAGTAAAGAATCTGCCTGCAGTGCAGGAGACCTGGGTCGGGAAGATCCCCTGGAGAAGGGAATGGCAACCCACTCTAATATTCTTGCCTGGAGGATTCCATGGACAGAGGAGCCTGGCAGGCTACATACAGTCCATGGGGTCGCAGAGAGTCAGACACGACTGAGTGATTAACACACATACACACCTTTAAAATCGATGGTTTCTAAGCATTACCCCGTCACCGTAGCCAGTTCAAGAGAACCAGGATTTGGCTAATGCTGCGTATTAAACTTTGAAAGAATCACCAAATATCAAGCAGAGATTTATCAGAACATGGGGGAAAAGGAAAACCTTGGAGAAGAATTTAGAGAATATAACAAAAAAGAATCTTTAAAAAGGAATATATATATATATATATATATATATATATATATATATATATATTGCTGTATACCTGAAACTAATACAGCATTGTCAATCAACTGTACTCCAATAAAAATTTAAAACACAAAGAAGGAACACAAGTAAATGAGTTTTGAAATCAAATTTAATCCACAAGAAAGGACATTAAAGAAAGATTATTTAATAAATTGCCATAGTCCTTTATCATCCTTACTGTTTTGACTTAGGAAATCAATGATGTATTTTTACATTATTTTTCATTAATGACACACACACAAAATTAGGAAATAACTGAAATCACTTCTCAATGTCCCTTCCACACCCTCTTTGCCTAAATTTCTTTCTGTATGAAAATCATGAGATATTAAAACAATCAATATGAATGACATAGGAGTTGCTAAAAAAGAGTGATTCTATAGTGGAACAATAATTATCTTTGGAGAACATGATATATTCTCTTGGGGTTGAGGGCTGATGTCTAGAGACTAAACATTGCTTTAAGTGTTATTAGCCAGTAGATAGTCTTTAAATAGAGAATAAAATATATGGTTGAACAAAATAAAAGCAAAACAAAATAAAATAAACTACACTAGCACTTCACGAAGGAAGAAATATAATCAATAAACATAAAAACATGCTCACCAGTGCCCAGGAGAACACAAATTAAAACAATGAGATTACATTTTTTCGCCTAGTAAATTAACAAAAATTCCAAAGAGCCATGGCATCTAGTGTTGACAAGAATACAAGAAACAGACCCTCAAATATTATCGGTGGGAGTATCAGTTAGAATCACCTCTTTTTGGGGGGGAGGAGGAGGAAAAAATTGTAGTGACTATAACACATTTTCAATGCACAAATCCTATAGAATAGATAAGAAACTCAGTAACCAAACATATTTTGCTGAATCACAGAAATGTAATTCTAACCAACTCAGGGCTCCCCTCTTTCCCCTCAAGCATTTTTAAGTCTTGATGTCATGGCAAGATGTGGGGGAGGAAAAGGAGAGGTACATGATCTGCGAAGTCATTTCCACACCAGCATCTTTCAAGGAAGTCATTGGCTCACTCGGTCCTCCGCTCTTAACCCAAACAGGTCACTGATGAATGTTTGTTGTTCTTGGTGGCAAGGTCCCTTGATGTCCAGCAACTTTCTCTGCTCCTTTCCTGCCCTACTTGAAGGCCTGGGAATAATCCTGCTGCTCCTCCACTCAGCTAGAGCCAGGGAATCCTGACAAGGTGTTTCTGGGCAGATCTGCTTCGTTACAGGCAGGATTTTTTCCTACGGGGCCTGCTGCCTTCATGCCCTGGGGCTGGCTTCCTCACTGAGATTATAACCTGGGAAATTTAGGGCCTGGCCTGCTGCTAGGACCTACAAATGCCTCTGCTGTCCTCACTTTCCCTCCATCCCCCTCTTCCCCACCGGGCCAGAGAAACTTTCTCTAACCTAAAACAGAAGTTCTGCGGTCTTTTATGATGTGTCTCCCACACATTTTGTCTTTGCCAGTTTTCTTCATTCCCCTAAGGATTTGGGCTTTTGGAAACCAAAGCCCTTGAAGACATTTTCCCCTTCTCATTTCAGATGTAGAACATCCATCCTCTGTGACAATGAACAGCAAAGACCCTAGTTGCTTGAATATGGCAGGAGCAGGAGCGGGGGAGAGAAAACATCGCTAATATTTCCAAAACACAAAAAATTACGAGCCAGCAATCCACTACCCTCTTTGAGAAATACAATCCTAGAAATAACTAAAAAGATATAGAAAGGATTACCATAATATTGTTTGCAATTGTGAAAAATTAGAGATAATTTAAATTTTCACCAAGATACAGGATGGTTAAATAAATCAGAGGAAACTGATAATATGGAGAAAAAATAAACTGATAAAACTAATAAAATTCTAGGTGAATTTTTTTTCTAGATGAATATTAAAAAGAATATGTACATCTTTACGCACTGACTTGGAAAGATCCTATAAATGTAGTGAAGTGAAAAGGGTAGAATTCAGAATGATTTGCAAGATACCTAATTTGTTTTAAGAAAAAGCACCCTATTTCTGTGTCCTGTGTTAATATGTGTTAATATGAGCACAAAAAGAGATTGCAAATGTTAGTAATAATAATTTCTGTAAAGTTCGAATGGGGGAAGATTCTTCCTGTTTTATTTTATAACCTTTTAAAATATTTGATTTGATTTAGAAGGTACCTACTACCCTTATAGATTTTTTAAGTTAAAAAAAAACACATTGTAGCTCATGTTAGTTTATCTCTAGACAGAACCTCACTCATTCTCAAAACACACACAATTTCTTGAAGAATCAGAAACTAAGACAAAAAAATGAAGACCTTCCATTCATTCAGTAGCAAAGATGATCATTTAAGATCCATGAAAAAAAAAAAAAAAAAAGATCCATGATGACTGTTAAGAATCACTTTGTAAAACTCTGACTGGAAAATAGATTCCTGTGGTGAATTATTAAAGGCCAGATTTTAAACATAATTAGAAAAATTTAAATAGCTTATTTTCTGCCAGGCTCTGTGAGTCAAACGTAGGAGATTTTATTTTGAACAAATGATGACAGTTGACAACAAAGTATAAACATGATCCAAGTTAATATATGTGCTAATTTTTCTTTGTCTTAATCTCCAGTGCACATTCTTCATTATCTCTGAGATTGTCTTCTCTTGAGTCAAATCTAGGAATAGCTTCTTCTGCCACTGATAGCATTTCATTATAAAAGGAATCTGATGCATCTGAAATCCAGAACCAAACTGAACATACTTGGCCCAACTATGGGTGTAATAATGACTCAGCAGAAGATAAATTTATGAGCTCTGCTGATGTGTTTGGCACAGGATTACATTATGGCCACTTCATTAACAATGATAATACCCAAGCTCCTGAATAGGATTTAGTATCTCTTTTAATTAATTTTTATTGGTGTATATTTGATTTGCAATGTTCTGTTAGTTACAGGTTACAGAAAATTGAATTAGTTATGCAGTACATATAGCCACTCTTTTTTGCATTCTATTCCCGTATAGATCATTACAGAGTATTGAGTAGGTCCTTATGTTATACAATAGGTTTTTATTAGTTATCTATTTTATTTATAGTGGTTTCTATCTGCTAATCCAAAATTCCTAATTTATCCCTTCTCCTCACTTCCCCCAGGTTTGTTTTTTTATATCTGTGACTCTTTCTGTTTTGTAAATAAGTTCATCTGTATGACTTTTTAGATACTACATATGAGTGATGTCAGGGCTTCCCTGGCAGCTAAGTGGTAAAGAATCTCTGCAATGCAGGACTTGGGTTCAATCACTGGTTTGGGAAAATCCCCTGGAGAAGGAAATGGCAACCCACTCTAGTATTCTCGCCTGGAAAATCCCATGGACATAAGAGCCTGGTGGGTTATAGTCCCTGAGGTGGCAAAGAGTTGGACACGACTTAGAACTCAACCACCACACATGAGTGATATTATGTGATACTGTCTTCCTCTGTCTAACTTCACTTAGTATGACAATCTCTGTGTCATCCATGTTGCTGCAAGTGGCATTATTACATTCTTTTTTATGGCTGAGAAATATTCTATTGTATACATAAACCACAACTTCTTTATCCATTTATCTGATGGACATTTAGTTTGCTTCCATGTCTTAGCTATTGTAAACAGTGTTCAACGAACATTGGGATGCATGTATATTTTTGAATTTTGTTTATTTCCAGATATATGTCCAGGAGTAGGACTGTTGGATAATATGGTAGCTCTCTGTTTAGTTTTTTAAGGAACCACCACACTGTTCTCCGTAGTGGCTGTGCCCATTCACGTTCACACCAATAGTGTAGAAGGGTTCCCTTTTCTCTACACCCTCTCCAGCATCTACTGTTTGTAAATTTCTGATGATGGCCATCCTGACCAGTGTGAGTGATAACTCATTGCAGTTTTGGTTTGTGTTTCTCTAGTAATTAGTGATGTTGAACACCTCTTCACATGCCTCTTGGCCATCTGTATGTGTTCTTTGGAGAAAAGTTTGTTCACATCTTCTGCCTGTTTTTTAAATGGGCTATTTGTTTTGTTGATATAGCTGTTCTAGTATCTTTATAGATCATGCCAGAAGAAGAACCCAACTGACCACCCAAGAGAGTATTTTTGTGTCATACGTAAAAACAGTGACTCCCACTATTAAATAAGAAAAGAGTCATGGCTTTAAAACATCTGTAAGTGAACCTTCTCATCCCCATAACCATCTACTCCTATAAAGAGTTTGGATCACCTCAATAGTAAGATATGCCTTTTTCAAACATTTCTAATAATTATTCACTCGATTAACATCTGTTGGGCTGCTATGTGTCAGGAACAACTAATATTTATTTAGCACTTACAATGTCCTAGGCACTGGTTTACTTTCATAAATTTACTCATTTAATCCTCATAACAAGTCTATGAGTTGGGTTTATCATCTTTCAAATGTTATAGAACTGGGCCCTGGGTCACAGAAATCAAGTCACTCATTCAAGCTCGCAAAGACTATCCCTAAAGAAGCTGAGATTTGAACCCTCATAGTCTGGCCCCAGAGCCCTCCTCTTCACTCTGTAAACTAGGCTAAAAATAAAGAAAGAAAGAACGAACATATTCTAGTAGGGGAAATAGAAATACAAAAATAGTTAAAATGTAATGTAATGTTATGGAAGCATATATGCAGGGACGAATAGAGAAAAACCACAAGAATCATTATTGAGTTCACAAGTATTATGGAAATGTGTATGGTGGGGGTGGTAACTGGATAGAATTTATTCCACTTTTTGGAACTCCATATTAGCATACACATGATTAAGTGAAACACTTTCTTCATCCATCCAAATTAAAAGTATATAAACTAATGAGTTCTAATCTCCCAACTGTATAAAAGTAGGTGTTTTAGAATTTACCTAGTTACAGGAGACTAATTACCTCCTTAGGAAACACTTTATGATCCTGAGAGAAACTACTGCAGCATTTTATTTCATGGAATGAAGCTGTCTATTGAGCAAGCTTTTTACCTGGAACCCCTAAAATAAGCAGTTCTGAAAGAGCGACCAATTGACTGTTAGAACTCAGCTCTTCCCTTTTTTAGAAACTCTGCCAATAAACGGAAGCTCCATTTTCACTTTCCTCTACTCTAGACACAAATATCCATTTTGCAAAGATGTTGGTGTGTCATTGGTAAAATTCACTTGTGCTATTTCTATTTATTATACCAGACCTCATCCCAAAATAGTCCTGCATAAGATGCCACATATGTCCTCTAGCACTCCAGGAATTAAGAGCATATGGTCAATAAAAATGGAATCTCCATGACTTCAGACTGTTACCCAGGGAAGACATGCATCTCGATGGGGTTGAGTTCTTTCTCGAAGTCAGAAACTTTTGTTTCAAGCTTAATTGGGTGTATTGAGATAACTCAGCTATACAACTCAGAGCTTTAAAAAGTTCACTATACGAACTCTGTCTCAATCCATTCAAGCTGCTATTAAAAAAAAAAAATGCCACAGAGTGGATTACTCATCCATAACAGAAATTTATTTTTCACAGTTCTGGAGGCTGGAGATTAAGTTCTGAAGACCAAGATCAAGGTGCCATGGAAGATTCCGGGTCTGGGGTATGTATGCCGGCTTCCTGGGCTCGCAGATGGCAGGGCAACTTCTTCCCGTATTCTCACTTGGCAGAAACGTCAAGGCGCTCTCTGTGGTCTCCTTTATAAGGACCCTGATCCTTCACATGAACTCCATCCTCATGATCCAATCACCTCCTGAAGGCTTCACCTCCTAACACCACCACTTTGGGGGTTGGGACTTCAGCAAATCAATTTGAGGGGGGACAATAATATTCAATCCATAGCAAACCCATTCCACAATAGCCAAATATTGATAGTGACTCTGCAAAGAAGTCAACAGTCTCAGAGGCAAGTGAAAGAAAAAAGCATTTCGATTTAAGTCCAAACATGAGGAGTTTTGATAATGGGCCAGGCAGTGGGAACCCAGAGACGCCTGCCATGTACCTAGGCCACTGTAGCCCCAAACCAAAGTCTGAGGTTAGTCAATAGTACTGCTTCATGTTCATCACTTTGTAGAATATATTTTTGAAGTAGCTCCTTAATTCAGAAGTAAAATCTTTGTCAAATAAGGACATCAATAGCTTCCTCTCCAAGACTGAGGGCCAGATTCCTTCCCATAGAATCCCCATGGGGCTTTTTCATACTACTAGTTTAAATATATTTAACCAATACCTGGTTTCAGCCAAAGCAGAATAAAAAGATGAATCTATTCAATACAACATCAATTTAGTCACTTTTAAGGTAATAGCCAGACAAGGATACTTGTAGGAAATAACCATCTGGTGGAAAAAAAAATAGGAAAAGAAAATCTAAAGGTCATCTCATTTCAACTGAAAAGCTGAATTGTAAAAATTATGGTTGGCAAAGTGATATCTCTTCAATCAAAATAAAACATAAAATGATCCTTACTAGGCCAACAGCAGCTGTCCAATCATAACAAACAAAATTCCTTAGTTGATGTCTTTCTCTGGAACCATGTTTTCTTCACCTTTTTTTTTTTTTTCCCTCCAAAAATTAAATGGAGAGACCCATGGATGGGGTGAAGAAAGAAAGATATTTGAAGCTGTTTCTAATGTGTGTGTTGGATTATCTGCAATACACAGATAAAACTGGGTGTAAGCCTTAAAATAGAGCAGAGTGTCAATTTCAAAATAAATAGTGATAATGGTATTTTCAAGATCAGCTCTTTATTCATGTTCTGTGCCAAAGCATTTGAATACCCTGTGCTACTCATAACATAATGTGGGTGGTAAAAGAAAAAACCTATCCCTCCTTCAACATGTTATTTCTAAAGAGTCTATTCGTGTCAGCGCTGCAGAGATACAATTAATTTATAT
Source organism: Odocoileus virginianus (assembly GCF_023699985.2). NCBI lineage: Eukaryota > Metazoa > Chordata > Mammalia > Artiodactyla > Cervidae > Odocoileus > Odocoileus virginianus. The sequence continues at coordinate 13,019,565 of NC_069685.1, read as the reverse complement.
AACCCCAATATCCTAACGCAGAGACGCAAAGCACACGAAGCAAAACATTCTCTTATTTTGAAAAGAGAAAAATGAACATAAACTTTGCTTTATGTAACTGCCCAAAGCTATTTTAGATAAATAATAAAATAATTTTAATTAACAAATGATTCTAGCAAGCCATTCTTATCAGGCACTTAATTTAAGTCCAAACTTTGAGGCCACACATACTTTTCCCTCATGGGACTTAACAACTGCTGTGCTGGCAGTTTTGTAGAAAATGAGATGGTCTGGGTTGGGCATTCTTTAATTCAGTCTAGAGGATGACATTTACCATCTCGTAATTAAATGATTGGTTTTAGGTACATTTTTTTAGGCTACATAGCTCACCTATGTGGCTGTACTTTGTTTAGGGAGATACCCTTTAATTTGGAATTAACCTTTGGACCATTTAAATCTTGTTAGCTAAAAACATCACCCTTTAAACTTTTAGCCAATCTGCCTAATATACAAGTTCCATATATTTCTCTTGAAGAATTCTAAATAGTAATGAGTCGTTTGTTTTTAACAGTTCTTTCTAATTGAAAAATAAGCAAAAACTGTTTTTTTAAAAAAAACTTTCCAAGACAACCCAAAAATCTAACACTTTAGACAAATAACACATTCAAAATTGAGTCAAGAACATTTTTCCCGACAAATTATATTTTAATTGTACATATAAATAACAAGAAATAACTCTGCTCTTGGCATTTTTAATTTTAGAGTTGCCTTATATTTTTAAGAATGCTCATGAAAAACTAAAATGCATCAATAATTAGTGAAAGGTTCATTAGTAAAAAATATGTAAAGTTTTACCTAGAAAAGATATTCAGTCTTATTTCAATTTTGAAAGAAGCCTTGAGAATTTAAGAAGCAGGGGTGTGTGTGTATGTGTGTGTGTGTATGTGTGTCTACTTGACAGAGAGGGAGAGAGAACGCCCATGAGTATCCAGAACATGTATTTAAATATCACCAATTACAGAGGCATTCCCTACACTTAACATTCATGGATAACCTTTGTGTACATATTCAGGTGGGGTCAGCAGAGTATTTATGGAACAAAGGGCAGTGCTGCTGGGAACCACTTCCCCCTGTGACAGGGTGGTCAGGCTTCTTGGATGAATCATATCCAAGAGAAATAAGATAGTGATTCTATGGAAGACAGAACCATAAAGAAGTCAGAACTATAATTTCCTGAAGTCTCCAACCCATGGTAGATGGGGAGGAAAAAGATAGTTTTAATTCTACTAGCTACCACTCTGAGTAAAGAGGCTTTATTCCCTGTAAATGTTTATTTTATTCGGAAATCAATCCTTCTTTCTTGTTTCTGATAAAGTGGCTCTTGCCACTGACGCCAACCCAAGTCAGAAACACTTCAGTGCTGCAATATATACAACGGAGAATCTGGTGTTCATAACAGTGCGAGGGGGAGTTCAGTTGTCACCTGTTTTTGTTTTGTTTTTTTTAAAATGAGGTTTTATTTACAAATTTAAAAATACATAAGGACTCTAGCATTTGTCCTCAGAAATTTCAGCAGAACTGTACCACCTAACCATTTAATTCCAGAGACATTTTTATATTTCAGGAGTCCATGAACCACCACGCCTACCTATGTCTAGAAAGATCAAGTAAATAACTTTAAGGCATGTTGTAGCTGTTGCTTAGTCATTAAGTTGTGTCCAACTCTTTTGTGATCCCATGGACTATAGCCTTCCAGGCTTCTGTGTCCAGGGGATATCCCAGGCAAGAAGACTGGAGTGGGTTGCCATTTCCTTCTCCAGGGGATCTTCCCGATCCAGGGATTGAATCTGTGTCTCCTGCACTGAAAGCAGATTCTTTACCACTGAGCCACCTGGGAAGCCCCAACTTAGGCATAAGGGGGAGCAAAATGAAAAGTATTATCAATAAACTTAGGCAGAGGGAACAGAGTATAATGAGATCTATAGTTCTAGTGATGTTTCAAATCCATAGTATTATTTTTGAAATACAGGCATACCACAGAGATACTTCAGGCTTAGTTCCAATAAAATATATATCAGTATCAAAGTACATACCTTAATCTAAAAATGAGGTATGTACATAATAAAAATGTATCATTACTAAAAAATGCTAACCATCAGGTGGTGCAGTGGTTAATAATCTGCCTGCCAATGAAAGAGACATAAGAGACGTGGGTTCAATCCCTGGGTTGGGAAGATCCCCTGGAGAAGGAATAGCAACCCATTCCAGTATTCTTGCCTGGGAAATCCCATGGGTAGGAGAACTTGGCAGGCGACAGTCCATGGAGTCGCAAAGAGTAGGACAGAACTTAGTGACTAAGACAGAAGCAAATCCCTTTTACTTCCTGTGTATAGAGACAATGGTACCTATTTCCTGGCATCTTTGTAAGGGACTGAGTGGGTTAGCAGTACTTGGTAGGTACTCAATTAATATTTATCTTTCCCTTTGCTTACTAAACAAATCTTATTAAGAAATCTATAAATAATCACCTCCTAACAGGAACACTTTGCCCAAGAGTCTTCCCAGGTACCTCCCATATCACATTTATCATTTCCATGAGCTAATGTTCTACTCCATAAGAATTTAGTTTCTCTAACTGTTCAGATGTTAATGGCTCCACATGGGTAGTATGTTTAGTCATTTCCAAATTTGTTTCATGACAGCAGGAGGGTCCCTTTTGTACAAACTGGTATCCTAACTCCTAACTCAGAGCTTGGTGCAGGATCAGCTTTTAAGAAATATTAGAGAAAAAAGGACATGTTAGAATGAATAAAATAAATGAAATGAATGCATCACCAATACCCACCACCCAACATGTTGAAAGACCAACAAGAAGGCCCTTAAAAATTCTGTTTATTAAGAAAAATTCTGTAATTTTTCTGGGATTCCTTGCTCTTATTCCAGGCAAACTTAAACTACCACCAAGAGAAGAAAACTCACCTCTTAAATCATCATAAAAAAAGGAAAACTTAGTTTCTGGAAAGCACCATTTCTAGTGTCCAGCTATTCTCTTGTAGAGAGTTACTTGCATAACCATGAATGTTCCAGTTTTCAAGGTTATTGCAAAAATAAAGATATAGAAAGAACACCGGAGAAAAGAATTTAAAAACTCAGGGATTAGTTGCATCCACCACAGGAACACTTGGGTCACTCACATTACTTCCTTCAGTCTCATTTTTTCTCATTTATCAAATGTAGATAAATCAGCCTTGCATTAAATGTATACCTTAACAGTTCACTGCAAGAGAGGGTGAAATAAACTATGCAAAAGAGCTGAACCACTATAACTTGAACAAATTAGATAGACTCTAGGAACCCTCAGTTTTCTGTAAAATGGGGGAGACAAAAACAGTAATATCTATTTTGCCCAATTATTGTGAAGGCTATGATAATATTAACAGAGCACCAGGTACTGTGCTATTTATTATTACTATTTTCATTCATCTGAAAAAATGTTGTTACATAGACAATATATTTTCCTCTCGGCTACAAAAGAACATACACTTTCTTGATAAATGTCTTTCTTTGTCTATCACCTTTAAATTTGAAAAAATTTAAAAATTGCATGAGTTTTACTGCACTATTATATATGAGGATTAAAAAACATTTTAGAAATAGTAATAAGAGAAAAAAGAAAACAACACTGATTCTTCAAAGGTTTTTTACTGAAACATTGTTCCATATGCCTTCAGGCTTTTAAAAATGCATGTATAGTTATAAATGAAATCAAACTGTATACTGTGTATACATGTGTGTTAAGTCACTTCAATCATGTCCAACTCTTTGCAACCACATGGACTGTAGCCCATCAGCCTCCTCTGTCCATGGGATGATTCTCCAGGCAAGAATACTAGAGTGGCTGCCAGGCCTATCTCCAGGGGATCTTCCCAACCCAGGGATCAAACCCACATCTCTGACATCTCCAACATTGGCAGGCAGGTCCTTTGCCATTGGCAGCACCTGGGAAGCAGCTCTACACTACATATAGTGTTCTGTAATCTACCTCTTCCATTTAACATACCATGAAGCTCTCTTATGCTGATAGGTATAATTATGTAGCAAATGTTTACCATTTACTGTGCATTCTGGCTTACGGTTGTATACACCATCCATGAGACAGGAAGTCCAAACACAGCTATGACAACCTACTGCAGCTTTCACCCAAATGTCAGGGATCCTTGTTCCGAGTACCTGATAGAGGAAGGGGTTGGCCAGATGGTGTTACTACTTGAGCAGTCAAGTAGAAAACGATGAGTGTTGGACACTTGATCTTAATAAGGCAAAGAAGAAAGGAGTAAGATGAACTAGTAGACTACAGCTAGTTGGCTCCACAGCATAGAAATGACCTATTTGTGCAGGAAGACTCCTGGAGAAGAGGACCAAATGGGAGGCTTAGATCCACCATTAGTGCCCTCCTTCTTCCTCTGAAAATGGGGAAGAAAGTGTTTAATAGCTCTGCCCTAAGACCTTAAGACATCAGACATTATCAAGTGTTTAATAGCTCTGCCTAAGAGCATTGGTCAGCTCAAGCTAACAGCATGGAGATTATTTGGCCTTTCATCTTCTCTTTTCTTTTCTTTTCTGGGTTTCTAAAAGAAATGAGGAAACCTGTAGGTGATTAGACATCTAGTGAAAACCTCTGGGCTGATGTAAAAGTTTCAGTGTTGGGTTAATCAGTTGTGTCCGACTTTGCAACCCCATGGACTATAGCCCATCAGGCTCCTCTGTCCATGGGATTCTCTAGGCAAGAATACTGGAGTGGGTTGCTATGTCCTCTTCCAGGGGATCTTACTGACTCAGAGATTGAAACTGCGTCTCTTATGTCTCCTGCATTGATAGGTGGGTTCTTTAACACTAGCAGAACCTGGGAAGTTAGTTTTGGGGCAGGAAGTAAATAGCATAAGGTAGCAAGAAAAAGTTTAATCCTATTCAGCCAATTCTCTAAACTGTATTTCCTTACTGATTATTTGACGACATAAGAGAAACCATTTGAGTGTTGAGTATGCTAAAGAAGTAGGTAAAATTCTCCATAATTTGAAAAATTAATATTCAAATGACCAAATGTTTCAAAATTTCTGCGTTTAAGCCCAGATGCATGTGTGTATGTGTGAATGGATCTGGTCTTTCAAGCAATCAATTGCTGCCAGTAGGAAAATGTTATTTAAAAATATTTTTCAAAAAACAATCAGCACATCAAAAGATAGAAAGCTATTATTAAGCAGAAAAGGAAAGGAAGTGGGACAACTGACTTGTTTTGTAGTTGTTTGTCACATTCTTTTGGAGGCAAGTGCAAGATTGCCAATGATGTCTCTAAATTGAGTTGAGGCAGTTAGTTGGAAAAACTAGCCACCACAGCGCGACCCTTTCTGAAATTCCCCACTGGCACCATCTTGGACAACTGCCTCAACTCCCACCCCAGTCTCGTTGCCCACTCGTTCCCCTCTGCTATTTGGCTCAAGAGCACCCAACCAATAACTCAGGGGAAAAAAAAAATACTTGCTACTCTGAGCATGATTCACTTCCAGAGTCCCGTTTCGAATTTGCTCGTCTTCCTCCTGTGTGGTCACCCCTCCCGGCCTGGAGATCTACAGCAGATCACTGCTTGAGGCCCAAAGCCATTATTTCTATTCTTTCTTAAGAATTACCATTTCCTCCCATCAAGTGTGGTTAATGAAAAACCCTCTGATCTGGCCGTATTTGTTGTGCTTCAGTGTGGAGCTGCCATTTCAAGGGTTTAAAATTAGGTTGGTTGCTGTTGCTGCCTTTCCTGTTGCCAGTTAATCACAGGATTCTTGGCCGCATTGAGGCCAGAATGGGCATGGCACATGCAACAGGGAAGGAAACCACTGATTGTAGGCCAAGAAGCTAATGTGCTTACACAACATGGATTGTTGGAAACACTTTGAACGTTACTTTGTTTTTAACTGTACTTAAAAATTGTTTCTCTAGGACCCAGCACTGGCCCTGGCACATTTATTAATGAGAGAATAGGCTTTTGGCTTTTCCCTTGAAGGGCTGACCACAGCAATGATAGGCTTTCTTGTGGGCAAATCAAAATGAGAGTTGGAGTTGGAGAAGTTCTACAACTTACCACCGAACTTGAAATGGTGAGTGTCTCTCTTTTCTCCTTCCCGACTGGGCTATTGTGACCTGCTGATGGTAATGTGAAAATTTAGAAACAGCTCAACACACATTTTAAAAATTAATGGAATTTCTCAAAATTCTATTTTTAATAAAACTTATAGATTGCATTTGCCTTCACGTGCAGGCAGATTAAAAATGCAAGTGCTAGTAAGATGCCACCACCTCTCAACTTTCGGGCATTGCTCTGGCATCACATTAGTAAGAAATTATTTGTGTTTCAAAATCTTAAAATGTACATAACGTATTTAGGGTCATGCAAGTACTGAGCGTGAAGAACTCATGAGTTCTGACATGCTTCTCTATTCTCTTACTGTATACCCTTAGGCATGTCTCTAATTCACTTAATGTCTCTGTTTGCACACCTATAAGGTGGAGATAATTCAGCTGACCTAGTTCACAGGGCTGTGTGCTGAATAGCTGAATCGTGATTTATAACGTACATTGAAAGTACAGTGTTCTAGGCAAATGCTCATAAATATAATGACATGTTACAGAGTTGGGAGGCCATATTAAGCCACTTTCATGGAGAAGGAAATAAAAGTGCAGTGAAATTTTCATATACACCCAAGGTTAAAGATAATAGAAAGCAAGCCCTAGTCACTTTCTTAATGTCACTGCTCTACTTTATGGGAAGAATCATAACTGAACACTAAATAACGTGAAAGAATTATCCTAGAGAGTTAATTCCTGCCTACAGCTGCCTACAGCTTCTACACGCTGCAGAAAACTGCTTGAAAATGGAGCAACTGGGTCAACTGAGAGTGGTAGTAATGGAGTTATTGATCTCATGGCTTTTGTTTGTGTTTTTTTAATGGTTGGTGGGGGGAGAGTTATTAATGATATGTAGCCATGAAGAAACCTTCTATGACTATGGCAAGCTAATTATAGAACCAAAAGACAGTACTAACAGTACACCTAGAATATGTTAATGCTGTGTGAATACAGACATCATCTTCTGTTACTTTGCATTCCGGGTCTCACTGTGTCCCATAAGTCACCACTTTTGTTCTCTCAATCTGCACCTAGTGCTGTCATAGTTTCAATATTTCTAGAGCATGTTTACTCCTAAAAAATGAATAAAGCTACCTGACAGATCCTTTCATTTACCAACTTTGCTGAAGGTTGCCAGGCAGAAAACTGCCATGATGACTGTGACACATGACCCACCATTGTGTGGTGACCACAGCATGGCAGATATGATCTTAACTCTATGGCAAGATGTGAAGAAAAGAGAGAACATTTAAGGAAGCAAGACATTTCCAAATTATGCAAAGGTTAAGAAAGGGGATTAAACTACTCTAATCCATTACAAAATGACATATAAGCAGAGTTCGATGTTCTTAAAGGCCTAAGATAGCTTCCCTGGAGGCTCAGACAGTAAAGACTCCACCTGCCATGCAAGTGGATCCCTGGGTTGGGAAGATCCCCTGGAGGAGGGCATGGCAACCCACTCTAGTATTCTTGCCTGGAGAATCCCCTGGACAAAGGAGCCTGGTGAGTTACAGTCCATGGTGTCACAAAGAATTGGACATGACTGAGCAACTATAGATGGATAGAAAAGCCTACGGAGGGAAATACGGCTAAACTCAAAGTGAAATCTAGGACCAACAGAGTGGAAGGTGAAGACCGTAAGTCAGTGGCAGCAATAACTTACATAAATTTAAAGTACCAATAAATGTTATTATGCTACATAATTTATATGCATTGCATTCTCACAACAACCTTTTGAGAAATGTATTTGTTCGTTCAAATATATTTATTTAGTATTTTGTTTCCAAGTAGGAAATAGTAGGTGATAATATTTATACTATTTATACTACCATTACTTTTTTTAAAAAGTTACAATGCAAAGCATAAAGTTTTATTTTAAAAGACCTTAGAAAGTTCAATTGTTGAATCAAGAGAATTCAACAATTCATAGAAAGGAAAGCCCTCTGAGATGAGAAGTCTGTTTCAGACAACTTTCTGTGGAAGATTTGCCAGTTCTAGACATGGGCTGATGATTGGGTTTGGCCTGCACAAAAGATCTTCACTGGGAGAATGAAAAATCTGCGAGGCTTTTAGTGGTCATGTGGGTTGGCGGGACAATTGGAAACTTCAGTCATTCTAACCCATGGTTGGTTTTTCCCACAGTATATCTTTTAAATTCTGGAGGTAGGATGCTTTTATGAAGCATACTGCAATCTCCTTTAGTACCAGGGTGTACAAGAGACAGAGTCTCACTTGAGGATGGGACCTGTCTCCAACACCCGGCTGGACTCCTACAAACATTTGCCAAAGTGGGAAGCAGGGGGAAGAAGGAGGCAAAAGACCAAAGTCCCAGGCCTCTGAAGGCGGACTGAGTCTTTAAAAACCTGGCAGACACGTGTCTCTTTCGGATCTGGTTTCCTCAGTGTGTATGCCTAGAAGTGGTATTGCTGGGTCATATGGCAGATCTATTTCCTCAGGCCTGGTGCACTGGGAAGACCCAGAGGGATGGGGTGGAGAGGGAGGTGGGAGGGGGGACCTGGATGGGGAATACATGTAAATCCATGGCTAATTCATTTCAATGTATGACAAAAACCACTGCAATGTTGTAAAGTAATTAGCCTCCAACTAATAAAAATAAATGGAAAAAAATAAATAAATAAAAATTTAAAAAATTAAAAAAAAAAAAAAAAACCTGGCAGACAGACTTTCAACAGAAAGACGTGGAAAATCAGGCCTGTGAAACAGGTGAACTGGTTCAAACTGAATCATATTAACCTGCAACCCAGTCTCAATTCAGTGTAAGGCAGGTTAGGATAAGATGAGCGTGCATGAGACAAGTGCTCGGGCCTGGTGCACTGGGAAGACCCAGAGGGATCGGGTGGAGAGGGAGGTGGGAGCGGGGCTTGGGATGGGGAATGCATGTAAATCCATGTGTTGATTCGTGTCAATGTATGACAGAAACCACTACAATATTATAAAGTAATTAGCCTCCAACTAATAAAAATAAATGGAAAAAAAAATAAACATTACTAGTGTTAAAAAAAAAAAAAAAGGATGAGCAGTCCCTAACACTATCTTCCTAACATGGAAAACTCACTGGTAGGAGTTATCAGCTGGAATTAGACCAGTGTTTGTCATACAATTAAAATTTACTTGATCTGTAGAGAACTTGGTAAATGTGTTTAATAATCAAGGAAATAAAATATCATGGCAGGAGATCTTTAAATGATTGAATTATTGGAATAAGCACACAAGGGCTTTGAAATAGCCAGTTCTAATATAGCAAATAAATAAAAGGGGGAAAATGATGGAAAGATGTAGAATTCCAAAAGAAAACTGGGATTTCTTACAAAGAGTCAATTGCTCTAGAACTATAAAATATAATGTGTGAAAATAAAAGGTTCTTGAATATTAGTAGGTTGACCTACAGAAAATAGCATAATTGCATTAAAAGATAAATTAATTGAAGATACTCAAACTGAAACATGGGGGGGGAAAAGATCAGAAGAAATAGAGCTGAGCATAAACAGGAATGTGGTATTAGTAAAAATGTTTAATTTATATGTAATTGGAATCCTAGAAGGAGACAAAATTGGAGAAAGAGAAAATGGAATAGAAACAATATTTGAAAAGATAATATCCAATAATTTTTCAAAGTTGGTAAAAATATCAGCTCACAGATTCAAGAGTTTTATCAAATCTCAAGCAGGGTAAATACAAAGAAAACCACACTGAGACACATCACGGTCAAACTGCTAAAAATCCACAGCAAGAAGAAAAATTTAAAAACAGCTGATGAAAAAAAAACCTACAGCCTTTAAAGGAATGATAATAAAACTGACAGCTGACTTTTCAACAGAAACCAGGAAATATAGAAGAAAAGAGAGTGACATCTTGAAGCTGCTGAAAGGAAAAAAAAAAATTAGCTCCCAACCTTGAAGTCTATATCCAGTGAAAATATTCTTCAAAAATGAAGATATAATAAATATGTTTTTAGATAAACAAAAGTTGAGAGAATGTATTTCCAGCAAATCTTCACTAGAAGAAATACTAAAGGAAGTTTTCCCAATTGGAGGAAAATTGTTTCAGCTGAAACAATAAGAATAAAGAGCCCTGGAAAGAATATATGAGTATTTCTAATATATATATGTGTGTGTGTGTATACAAATAAACAATGACAGTTTAAAATAAAAGTAATAATAATGTCATGTACAGGCTGTAACATATGATAAAAGTAAAATATGTGAAAACAAAGTGGACAAGAAGGGAGTAAGTGGAGTCAAAGTATGGAAATAAACTTACATCTTTCAGAAAGTGATGAAGTTACTAATTTAATGCATATTCTAATAAGTCAAGAATGTGCATTTTAATATTTAGGCTAACCATGGAAAAAATTTAAAAAGAATATAACTAAATGGCCAATAGAAAACTAAAAGCGGAACAAAGAAAAATTTTATTAGTTCAAAAATGGGGAAGAAAGGAGGGATGAAGGAATAAAGAAGAGATGGGACAAACAAAATGAATAGTAAAGTGAAAACTTGTATTCTACTTTGTTAATGATCACCTTAACTGGGTAATGAACTAAACATAGAAGACTGTATAAAGAGGATAAACCCCAGTCATACACTATTAATAACAGAAGGCACACTTTTACTCTAAGGATACAGAAAGTTTGGAGGTAGAAAGATATGGAAAAAGATATGCCATGCAAAATCCAGCACAAATAAAACTGGGGTAGCTATGCTATTATACGACCCAATAGGCTTTGAGACAAGATGTATTACTAATGAAAAAGAGGGGCATTTCATAATTATTAAGAGGTCAACTGAACAAGAGATTAAAACAACCTTAAATTTGCATAGATCTTACTACATAACTTCTAGATATAGACAGCAAAAGTGGACAGAGTTAAAAGAAGGAATGAACACATATATATTTAGCAACTTAGAAGTGCTGAACAGAAAAATGCCTCTTGTCTCAATCTTACAGTCTTGGACTTCCCTGATGGTCCAGTGTTTAACAGTCTGCCTTCCAAGGCAGGGGACACAGGTTTGATCTCTGGTGCAGGAAGATTCACAAGCCATGGGCAACTAAGGCCGTGTGCCACAAGTACTGAAGCCCACAGGTTCCAGAGCCTGTACTCTGCAACAGAGAAGCTGCTGCGATGAGAAGCCTGGGCACTGTATCTAGAGAGTGGCCTCTGCTCACCGTAACTAGAGAAAGCTCGTGCCCAGCAACGAAGATCCAACACAGCCAAAAAATAAATGCATTAAAAAAAAATTTTTTTTAAGAATCTTATGGTCTCACACAAGAATGTTTCAAGAAGTAAACAACACTGCTTCTTCTTGCTTTTAAACCGAAGTGCTATTCTAAATACGTTTCTCATTCTGATTTTAAAACAGAAGTTGAAGGTATTTAATTGAGACATAATGTCACTAAACTAGTAAATGGCTGTCAGGACAAGAAGAAAGGTCTTTCTGACTCAAGACTCTGAGCTTTTTAAAAAAGTTTTTGCAAAGGTATGACTTAATTCTAATACTTTAAATTATAGTGTACTAAAGACATACTAGTTCTACTATATTTTTTATTTCTCTATATATTTATCACTAATAGTGAGAGAGTTTTCAGGGTTCCCAGATAGGTGGCTCAGTAGTAAAAAAAAAAAAAAAATCCACCTGCCAATGCAGGAGATGCAAGTGACGCAGGTTGGATCCCTGGGTCAGAAAGATCCCTTGGAAGAAGAAATGGCAACCCACTCCAGTATTCTTGCCTGGAAAATCCCATGGACAGAGGAGCCTGGAGGGCTACAGTCCATGGGATTGCAAAGAGCTGGACACGACTTAGCATGCATGCACAGGCCTCTATTTTATCATCTATCAGTAAAAATAATAATAGTTTTCATCAAAATTTAGTTATGAATACTAAATGGATAATAGAAAAAGTTCCTAATCCACTGTGGTAGGAAGAATAATGATTCCCAAAGATAGTCCCAGAATTTGTGACTGTCGTATCACACGACAAAAAGCAACTAAAGTTGCAGAGGGAATCAATGTGACTAAATGGCTGAATAAGGCAATATTCTTTAAGGCAAGAATATTGTCTTGGGTTATCTGGATGGGCCCAATGTAACCACATGAGCCCTGAATAGAAGAGGAAGGCAGGAGGTCAGAAGGAGAAACACAGTGATGGGAAAGGAAAAACAGAAACAGAGAGAGATATGCAACCTGAGACAGACCCAAAGAGTCAATACTGGCTGAAAAGGGAGAAAGGGACCACGGGCCAAATATTGCAGACAGCCTCTAGAAGCTGAGAGCTTGCCTCAGCCAAGAGCCAGCAAAGGCACACCGACCTCAGCCCTGTAAATCAGGGGCCCCCATGGTACAAGTATGTGGCCCGTTAAGAACCGGACTGCACAGCAGGAGCAGAGAGGCGGGTGGACAAGCGAGCAAAGCTTCATCTGTATTTAAAGCCACTCCCCATCACTCGCATGACCACACGAGTTCCACCTAATGTCAGGTCAGTAGCAGCATAAATGTAATGCGCTTGAATCATCCTGAAACCATCCCTGCCCCAGTCCTAGGAAAAATATTCTTTCACAAAACCGGTCCCTGGTGCCAAAAAGGTTAGGGATCGCTGCTTATAAATGCAAGAGATAGAATTCTACCGATAACTTGGTTGAGCAAGGAAACAGACTCTTCCCCAGGACCTGATCCCCCTTTGGATTTCTGATCTAAAGTACTATAAGATAATAAATTATACTGTTTTAAGTGGTCGAGTTGGAGTAATTTGTTACAGCACCCATAGAAAACTAAAACTTACATACCCGTTGATGCAGTTGCTATTATTACTATTGTGGTTATTCATGCAATCTTTCAAAATGTTTACTGACACTGCTCTAAGTACTGGGATGCCACAGGAAACAAATTAGCAAGGGCTCTGCCTTCACAGAGCTTACCTCTTAGTGGAACTCAGCCCGGGGACATGACCGAATGACTTTCATTTTCACTTTTTCAATGTGTTGATGGAATACCTACTAGGTACTAGCAAGGTGAGGAAACAGCAGAATGTTTTCACCGGACACTTGTACTTTTCTTCCTTTTAAGCAAGAAATATTTTTCTTTGGATAATTTGGCAGACTGACCATTTGTCAGTGATACTGTAATGAGTGGTTTTGAGCCCTGTTTTTAAGGTTAGGCTTCTTGCAAAAAGTGACACATAAAATTTTAAGCAAACGAGGAAGGATTACTTGATGGATAGAACATGATAGACTTATCGTGTTGCCTGTGAAAAACCATAAGGCTCATAAAAGCAGACAAAAACAAGAAAAAGGCCATTTTGAACAACAGAATGAAATAGAATTGTAGACAGAGGAAATTGATATAAATACTTGAAAGCTTGTGAGGCCACCTAAATATTCAACAATAGAAACTCTTTCGATAAAAGATGGTACATCCCATCTGTGCAATATCATACACTTTTAAAGTCATGCTTCAAGGATTATTTAAAGGCATCAGAAATTATTCCTGATGAAATATTACTTGAGATATTGTGTCAAAGGACTCCTCAAGTTATAAATATAGAAAGGAAAAATGAAAGCCATCTGCCTTGAGTAGGATGGGGATGACTGATAACACGACCGACAGTTCAAGGATAGAAGTGGCCTCAGATGAGGCTTGATCCAGTGTTCCAACACTGTGCCATGACCTAGCTTCTTTCTCTGTTCACTCATGCTAAGTCACTTGTGACCCTGTGGACTATAGCCCACCAGGCTCTTCTGTCCATGGGATTTCTCCAGGCAAGAACACTGGAGCGGGTTGCCATGCCCTCCTCCAGAGGCTCTTTCCAACCCAGGGATCAACTTGTTTCCTGTTTCCCAGCCCTGAACCAATTTCTATAACCAAAAAAGAAAGAAAGAAAGAAAGAAACACCTCTTATCCCCTCAACTCTCCACAATTTCTTTATAACAAGAAATTGGACAAAAATTTAGACTGCTTCCATAGCTTGGCTATTGTGAGTAATGCTTCAGTGAATATGAGTGCAGATATCTCTTCCAGATACTGATTTCATTTCCTTTGGATATGGGATTCTGACATCATCTCCAATACGTGGGCTTTTTTTCCCACAAAAAGTAATTCTCTGACATCAGCTGGATGTCTCACAGTTCAACTCAATTCCAATACTCTCCAGAGATAGCATTATGTCCCACAGTTAAGGGCTCAATATCCCAAGACTGGCCATCCACTTGCCAGTTACAAGTCGAGATACTAGTTACCTGTGCTTCTGACCACTAGTTACATTTTGGAAGTTCCCATGATCTCCTTGGGTTCTGTTATAATAACTTGTTAGAACAGTCACAGATCTCAGGAAACCAATTTATTCACCAGATTACTGGTTTATTACAAAGCATATTTGTTGTTCAGTTACTCAGTCATGTCCAACTCTTTGCGACCCCATGGACTGCTGCATGCCAGGGCTTCTCTGTCCTTCACCAACTCCCAGAGCTTGCTCAAACTCATGTCCATTGAGTCGGTGATGCCATCCAACCATCTCATCCTCTGTCATCCCCTCCTCCTCCTGCACTCAATCTTTCCCAGCATCAGGGTCTTTTCAAATGAGCTGGTTCTTCACATCAGGTGGCCAAAGTATCATAGTTTCAGCTTCAGCATCAGTTCGTCCAATGAATATTCAGGGTTGATTTCCTTTAGGATGGACTGGTTTGATCTCCTCGCAGTCCAAGGGACTCTCAGGAGTCTTCTCCAACACCACAGTTCAAAAGCATCAAGTCTTCTCAGCTCAGTCTTCTTTGTGGCCCAAATCTTACAACTGTATATGACTACTGGAAAAACCATAGCTTTGACTATATGGACCTTTGTCGGCAAAGCGATGTCTCTGCTTTTTAATACGCTGTATAGGTTGGTCATAGCTTTTCTTCCAAGGAGGAAGCCTCTTTTAATTTCATGGTTGCAGTAACCATCTGCAGTGATTTTGGAGCTCAAGAAAATTAAGTCTGTCACTGTTTTCATTTTTTTCTCCATTTTTTTCATTTGCTATGAAATCATGGGACTGGATGCCATGATCTTTGCTTTTTGAATGTTGAGTTTTAAGCCAGTTTTTTTCCACTCTCCTCTTTTACCTTCATCAAGAGGCTCTTTAGTTCCTCTTTGCTTTCTGCCATTAGGGTGATATCACCTGCATATCTGAGGTTATTGATATTTCTCCTGGCAATCTTGATTCCAGCTTGTGCTTCATCCAGTCCAGTATTTTGCATAATGTACTCTGCATATTAGTTAAATAAGCCAGGTGACAATATGCAGCTTTTATATATTCTTTTCCCAGTTTTGAACCAGTCTGTCTTTCCATGTCTAATTTTAACTGTTTCTTCTTGACCTGCATAGAGGTTTCTCAGGAGGCAGGTAGGTATTCCCATCTCTTTAAGAATTTTTCAGTTTGTTGTGATCCACACAGTGAAAGGTTTTAGCCTAGTCAATGAAGCAGAAGTAGATGTTTTTTTCTGGAATTCTCTTGCTTTTTCTTTGATCCAATGGATGTTGGCAACATGATCTCTGGTTCCTCTGCTTTTTCTAATTCCAGTTTGTACATCTGGAAGTTCTCTTATATAATTATATAAAGCTCTATATTATTTTATGCATATAGTTTCATAACTTCCTATATACTGTTGGCCCTTGAACAATTCAGGGTTAATATAATTGATAGTCAGACCCCTATCTCTGCAGTTCCTCCATAGCTGCAAATTCAACTATGGATCATGTGGTACTATAGTATTTACTATGGAAAAGTATCTCATGTAAGTGGACACATGCATTTCAAACCTACACTGCTAAGTTTAATATTTATATGTAGACCAGTAGTTTATACATACAGTTAGTTTATTCATAAATTAATGTACATTTAAAAGTTTGACACCTAGTGGTGAATGGTTCTAATAAGTATTTAAAACCATGGGAGAGGACTTCCCCTTCCAGCACAGTGGATAGGAATCACCTTGCAATGCAGGGGAGGTGGGTTTGATCCCTGGTCCTGGAGGATTCCCCATGCCACTGAACAATTAATACCACGTGCCATGACTACTAAGCCCGTGCTCTAGAGCCTGCATGCCACAGCAGTTAGAGCCAGCATGCTCTAGAGCCTCTGCCCTGCGGCAAAAGAAGCCGCCGCAATGAGAAGCCGATGCACCGCAACCAGAGTAGCCTCTGCTTGCTGCAGCTAGAGAAAGTCCGCCCAAAGCAACAAAGACCTAGAGCAGCCAAAAAATAAAGTAAACATAAAAAAGAAATACATACATAAAACCATAGGAGAGTGAAGTGCAAAAGAAATGACATCATCAAGCAAAAGTTAAGAAGTGCTCTTTTTTGCAGAAGTATTTTTGACTGATTAAAGTTAATGGGTCTGATCCATTAAGATTAGTCATCTACATATACAATGGAATATAACTCAGCCACTAAAAGGAAAGAAATAGGATCGTTTGTAGGTGACATAGAGTCTGTCATACAGAGGGAAGTAAGTCAGAAAGAGAAAAACAAATACCGTCTATTAATGCATATATTTGGAACCTAGAAAAATGAGACAGATAAACCTATTTGCGGGGCGGGAATAGAGGTGCAGACGTAGAGAATGGATATGTGGACACAGAGGAGGGGACAGGGAGTGTGACACCAATTAGATTATGACTGACATGCGTACATGGTCATGCGTAAAACAGATAGCCAGTGAGAACTGCTGTAACACAGGACGCTCAGCTCGCTGCTCTGTGATGACCCAGAGGGATGGGATGTGGGCAGTCGGGGGGAGGGAGCCTCAAGAGGTAGGGGAGATATGTATACATGTAGCTATTTCACTTCATTGTACAGCAAAAGCTAACGCAACATTGTAAAGCAATTATATTTCAACAACAACAAAAATTGTCTATCACCAAACATCTAGATAGCCATATCTATGGACTTCCAAACCTCCTTTTTTTTAAATCACTCAGAAAATATGTAACTGACCTATGTCTGAGCTTTCCTGAGCCATTTCTTCTCTAGTTCCACCTGTGTCTATGTCATTCTTAGCTGTCATCACTGGCTGTGATCTGGCCACACACACACAGACACAGACACAGAAACACACAAAGTCCAGTAAAGTGGTGGTACTGATATTCTCATGGGAAGATGGACAGTAGGGATGGATCACATAGCACAGCTTCATAAACAACATTTTTGCTCTCCTTCACACACTCCCAAGTACCCATTCCCTTGACAGCTGTCTGACACCTACTAACTCATTTGCATTTATTTTATCCTTCCCTTCTGGAGCCACATTGCCACCAGCCTGTATCAGTCTAGTTTGCTTCTTTTAGTGTGTGTGTGCATAAGTTGCTTCAGTCGTGTTCGACTCTGCGATCCCATAGACTGTAGCCTGCCAGGCTCCTCTGTCCATGGGATTCTCCAGGTAAGAATACTGGAGTGGGTTGCCATGCCCTTCTCCAGGGGATCTTCCTGACCCAGGGATCAAAACCACATCTCTTATGTCTCCTGCATTGGCAGGCGAGTTCTTTACCACCAGTGCCACCTGGAAAGCCCGGCTTCTTCTAGGTCAAGAGTCAAAACAAATATCATAGATGTGTGTGTGTATATATATATATAGTACTAGAAAAATGGTACTGATGAATCTATTTGCCAGGCAGGAGTAGAGACGCAGGTGTAGAGAACAGATTTGTGGACACAGAGGGGAATGGAGAAGGGGGACGAACTGAGGGAGTAGCATTGACATATACACTCCCTTGCGTGAGCAGATATCCAGAGGGAAGCTGCTGTATAATACAGGAAGCTGAGCACGGCGCTCTGTGACAACCTAGAGGGGTGAGAAGGTCGGGGTGGTGGGTAGGGGGAGGATAGGACAGAGAATCAAGGAGAGAATACATGTATATTTACGGCTGATTCACATGGTTGTGTGACAGAAACCAACACAACATTGTAAAGCAATTATCTTCCAATTAAAAGTAAAAATAAAAAAATCACAGACACCCATAGAAGCCAGCCAGACAACATACAGGAAAAGATAAAGCCCAAGTATAAAGGACTAGCGGGGATTATGGAAACCAGACAAAAAGTGCCCCAGGAAATACTTGGTAGCCTGTGGGAACAAGGACCCAGTATTCCTTGAGCTCCTGGAGACCATGGAAATAGGATCTTTTTCACATCTTGGCAACTAATTCACATTTAAAAAAACACTCTGTGGGCCAAAAAAAATGTATTTGCTAGCCAGATGAAACCCATGGGCTACCAGTTTGTGACTGGTTCTCTGGATCTCTCAGTTCCTCTTCCTAACTGAAAGATGGTAGCCTTCTCTTGGTGTTCTCAATTTATATAACCAAATAATAGTCACTGCCCAGGGTAGATGTAAATGATTCATCACTTGATTTGTGTGTGGAGGTGGGAAGTAATACAGTTATAGACACCAAAACTTTCCAACACAGCACCACATCTTGCAGCTAGCATAACCTAAGTGTCAGGAAAGCTGGTACCAGTTCCTCTTTCCAGTTCCTAGATATAATCTTGCTTCCCTGGTGGCTTACTGGTAAAGAACCTGCCTGCCAACGCAGGAGACCTGGGTTCAATCCCTGGGTCAGGAAGAACCCCTGGAGGAGGGCATGGCAACCCACTCCAGTATTCTTGCCTGGAGAACCCCATGGACAGAGGAGCCTGGTGGGCTATAGTGCACAGGGTCACAAAGAGTTGGACACAACCTAGTGACTAAACAACAAGAGATAATATTATATCCCACATCATAATACAAGATAAATGCTGAGATGCTTTCAACCCTAAAATTAAATGAACTACATTGAACACATTTTTCATGCCTTGTTTCTTATTTTTTCCTTTCGGAAAAAAGCAGAGTAAGCCAAGCATCCTTCTATCATCGATGATTGATGGTGTTCAAGATGCTGTGATACACACTACATGAGTGACATTGCCTGAAGAGTCAATGCCCAAAGCAACCGCTTTTCAACTTCTTTTCTTGACTCTATATCATTCAGGGTTTAGTCAAGAAAGTGAAAATCACTGTACGGATTTCAAAGAGAGGGATTTAGAACAAGGAATTTGTTTACCATGTTGAAAGTCAGAAAGAGCAGAAAGTGTGAAGCCCCATATTGGGATCATAGGGCAATATTTCCAGAATTAGCCAAGCTCCATGGCAATTATTGTCATGAGCCATCCTTTTTGTCATGAGTTATGCCATCCAGTTGTCATAGCACCATCTCTATATCAGGCACCAAAAGACCCCCGACCAATGACCTAACACCACCCCTTCCCATAGGAATTTTCTTTGCCTTGAGACTATAAAAATTGGCCACAAGCCCATGAAAGGGGCTGGCTCTCCCATGAGTTGACCTGCTGTTCTAACAGCATTACCCACTCTGATAAACTCTATTCTCCTCTCATTCTGCCTCATATCTGCAAATTCTTTTCCAATGCACACTCAGACTGCCTCTACAGAAAGGGAAAACTAAAATCATTGCTATTGCTCAGTCGTGTCCAGCTCTTTGCAACCCCGTGGACTGTAGCACGCCAGGCTTCCCTGTCCTTCACTGTCTCCCAGAGTTTGCTCAGACTCATGTCCATCAAGTTGGTGACATCATCCAACCATCTCATCCTCTGTCATCCCCTTCTTCTCCTGTCTTCAATCTTTCCCAGTCTTTTCTAATGAGCTGTCTCTTCACATCAGGTGGCCAAAGTATTGGAGCTTTAGCTTCAGCATTAGTTCTTGCAATGAATACTCAGGGTTGATTTCCTTTAGGATTGAAAATCGTATCTAGAGGTAATAACTGCAGCAATTAGCCCTAGTCTCAGGAAGGGGAACAGAGAATAAGAGATGGACTAATTAGAACCAGGAGCTTGAAGGGAGGATTCTGAGGAGCTGATGCTCATACATTTGAGGAGATGCACCATCTGATTTTGCCTGGGACCTCTGCTGCTGGAAATCTGAAAGAAGCTGAGAAAAGCCTGAGGCTGGAGCTGATGCTGTTGCTGGATCAATGCTGATGGAGACATAAAAACAGAAAGGAAGCCCCTTCTTCCCTCCTACATTCTCCTTGCCCTCCAGCACTTCCTTGGTGCAGAACCTAATAGAACCAGCCTGCACAGGAGAATTCCAATGCCAACATCAGAAAGCAGTGCAGAGACGGTAGATGTGAAGTTGAAAGACAAAAGATAAATAACTAGTGCAGACAAAACCGTGGTAAGAAATATATTCACATCGGGACTCAGTATTACATCACTTTCATGCACATCCAACTGAAATAAGGTTCATGCAGCAATGGGATGCACTATATTTTCTTTTCTATTCTATTCTATTCTATTCTACTCCATTTTAGTTTTAAGTGCTAGTTACACCACCCCTAAATGATTTCATTAATGTCCTTGAAGTGTCTCAAACATGAAAAAGAAGTGGGTGATTCCTGGGGTTCCATGGATGCAAAATGTGTGCAGTTGAGAAGAAGGACTCCTATCAAATTCCAACAAAATTCCGTATTTGGAAAATGTGGGGAAAGGATGGGAAGACTTGTTTTTCTGGTTTCAGAGAAGTCCTTGCAAAGAAACAGGGAATATCATTGTGGCAGAGTCCGCAAGTTTCACATTTTAATTTTGACCCTGCCTTCTCCGTCAACATTACAGATGTAAGTTTAGAAGTAACATATGACATAGGTGTTTACATGCTGGGTGGCACTGAAATATTTAATGTCCTTTTTAGAGTCAACATTTATTAACATGGTGGCACAGGGAAATTAAGTTTGTTTTCTTTAGTGAATAAGTGTTAGGAAAATTACAGTGTTGTCCACTGGATGGCATAAAAGTCACTAATAACAGATGCTTCTTTAGATTTCTGCGGCAATTAATCTAAAAGAGTAGACATTTATGACCAAAAAACACAAAAAGACTGTACTATTTTTGGTCATTGGTGTTGTTTAGTCACTATGTTGGATCTGACTCTTTTGCGACCCCATAGACTGTAGCCCACGGGGCTCCTCTGTCCATGGGATTTCCCAGGCAAGAATACTGAAGTAGGTTGCCATTTCCTTCTTGGGGGATCTTTCCTACCCAGGGATGGAACCCACGTCTCCTGCATTGGCAGACAGATTCTTTACCACTGAACCACCAGGAAAGCCCTATTGGTTATTAGCCAGTATTGAGTCAAACTTTTCATTAGTAGTGCAAGCGCTGAATTTGACCTTATGAAGCCAATTAGATATCACTACTACTACGGAAAAAAAGGAGGCTTCCCTGGTGGCTCAGATGGTAAAGAATCTGCCTACAACGTAGGAGACCTGGGTTCAATCCCTTGGTTGGCAAGATCCCCTGGAGGAGGGCATGGCAACCCATTCCCATATTCTAGCCTGAAGAATCCCCAAGGGCAGAGGAGCCTGGTGGGCTACAGTCCATGGGGTCACAAAGAGTTGGACATAATTGAGCAACTAAGCACAGCATGACTAACAGTACAATCCCTACCCTGCAAAAAACAGAGAAGAAATGAGGGGGGAAAAATATTTAAAATACGCAAATTAAAATCAACATGGATGATTTTCACTGAAGAGTTAATCGATTCACGTGTAGAATCTGGAGGAATTTTTGTGTGGATTACATAGAATTTGTATTCAAACAGATCTCTGCACATCACAATCTAAGGTTCTTCAGGAAAACCCAAGATATGAATCGAGGTTCAGAGCCTGCTTCTGGCATTCATGCACCATTTGACCTTTGGCAACTCGCTTAACTTCTCAGTCCTAAATTCTCTCCTCAGTTGACTTTCATGAACCTCAAGTGAGATGACAGATGGAAAAGAACTTGGAAATTTATGGATTCTATGCAAGGGCAGAATCTTATTAACCCCCTCACCTTACACGCATCATCATGTCTATCAATAGCTCAGGACACATAGTCAATAAGTCCCTCATAACTGATGGAGTATTTGTTTTAGATGAGAATGTCAAGAAACTATGATTCTCTTTGAAAAATAAGAATATACACTGGAAAGAAAAGGAGCAAGCTTCGAGCTCTACCAGCATAGAGTAGTATAAGGATCAAGAGCTTAGATTCAGAGACGCTCCACCTGGGTTCAACACCAGGCTCCAAGATTTCCTGTGAAACCTGGATGAGTTACTCACCCTCTCTGTGCCGCATTCTTCTCACCTGTAAAATGGAGGGAATAACACCATCTAACTCAGGAATCGTTGTGAGGGTTAACAAAACATATACCTATAAACTGCTTGGGAATAAGACCTTGCAGACAGTAGCCCACAGTCATGATCAGCTGCTACCATCGCTTTTAACTTTAGAGCTTGAGGAAGCCAGCGAGGATGTAAAAAGCAAAAGGCTGGAATGAAAGAAACTATGGAAGAGGCGTGAGCTGAGGAGATGCTTTGTAATTCTGAGTGCTCCAGCAACACCACAGTGCTCCAAATCCCACAGACAGCAGATTAAATCACTCAACCTCTTCGTTTCCAAAAATTTTCCAGCTCTCTATTCGGAGCAGTTATCCGTGGGAACACATCTCTGATTTTTATCATTTTAAAACTCCTAGGTTTCATAAATAAAACCACAATGAAAGACCACTCCATATCCAAAAGAATGGCTAACGTGGAAAAAACAGACAGTGCCAAGCACCGAGGAGGGTGTGGAGCGAACAGAACTGGAGGACACAGACGGTGGTCATGTAAACTGCTGAAAACCACTTTGGAATACTTGCTGGCAGTGTCTACAAGAGCTGAACATATGCATTCCGTATGATCCAGAAATTCCACTCCTAGATATATACTCACTCAAGAGAAATGAATACATATGTTCACCAAAAGACATGTGCAGAAGTGTTCCCAGAGACAATATTTATAACAACCCAAACAGGAAACAACCCAAATTCCATCACACATGCGTGGGTAAATAAATTGTGCCATATTCATAAAGTACAATGCTATGTATCACACAGAAGGCTGTTTCACTACAGAAATGCACCTCACTAATATAAAACTGAGGAGAGTAGCCATATGTAAAAGAAGGCTACGGAATGATTCTATTTACATAAAATGTAAACGCAGGCAAGAGTAAATCCCGGCGTTAGAAGTCGGAAGAGTCATCATCTTTGGGTGGAGTGGCAATGGGAGAGGAAACAAGGGGGCTTCCAGAATCTTCTCACGCTCTGCTTGCGGAGTTGGAGACAGATTACATAAGTGTTCACTGAGTGAAAATTTGCTAGTAAGTACACATTCGTTGATATGTATGCACATAATGTGTGTATGTTAAACTTCAAAAATACTTCCATGCCAGCATGCGTCTTGATCATTTTAACTGTTGTCATGGAATCAGGATCTCTGAAGGAGCTACCTCCCAGGCACTGCCGAGAATTTCCTTCTTTATGCAACCAGTTAACCCTATACCATGGTGCCTCACACGATGCATTGATGCATTGCAATCACTCGTGTCTATGTCTGCCTTTCCTTTGTCGTTTTTCAGTCCCTAAGTTGTATCTGACTCTTTGCGACCCCACGAACCGGAGCATACCAGGCTTCCCTGTCCATCACCATCTCCTGGAGTTTGCTCAAACTCATGTCCATTGAGTCAGTGATGCCATCCCACCATCTCATCCTCTGCCACCCTCTGCTCCTTTTTTCTGTCTCTCCTGCTTAGCCATTGATCTGCTTAAGGCCAAAGACTTATTTATCATTCTCTCTTCAGTGTTCAACACAGAGCCTGGCATATACTAGGCTTTTAATAAACATTTCTTGAATGAATACAATATAAAACTAATGGGTTAATAACTTATAATGGAAAAACTATGAAAAAGAATATATATGTATATATAGATATGCGTGTATTTATATACATATGTATGTATGCATGTGTAACTGTATCACTTTGTTGTACACCTGAAACACTGTAAATCAACTCTAATTTAAAAATTTTAAATAAAAAAAGAAGCTAATAAATAAATGAACTAATGGGGAATGATATATTTTACTTTATATTTTATAGAAATATGTTTTGATGCCAAGTTTGCTAAAATATCCATTGTGTCAAGTGGTCTACCCAGAATTTTTGTCAAGTATCTTCAATTTGTCAGAGTTCTTCTCCCTAACCTTCTCCCAAACCATCCATCACCTTTCCTGGCTTTAGAATACTTAGCTCTGCAGATGAAAGAACCTAGAAGACATCATGAGCTGTGTATTCCTTACAAAAGTTTCCTAACAGATTCTTGTTTGAATGAAGAAAAAAAGTTATTGTGCACAGTGTAGTTAATTCTAAATTCATCAGAGAAATTTTGCCACTTAACAAACACACTGGTTGCATGCTTACCCAACCTGCTAAAGTTTGCAGAGACAGAATAAAGATGGAGGACGCGTTCTAGCTTTGCTATACCTTTAACAATTTCCTGAGATTCATGGTTTATTACTTTAGTAGGATATTGAGAAAAATGAAGTAGTTATCAGAGACACAGGATGCTATTAATCTGAGAATGGGCATTGGTGCTTCTCACCCTGAGGGGCAAGTCCTTATTTTTCTCATAAGTTGAATCTGTTTCATTCCCTTGGTGTCTCTCAGTTGGTAAAAAAAAAAAAAAAAAAAAAAAAGTGTCCTTACAGACAACAGCAGAGCATCAGAGCACCTTGGCTTTTATCACATCCTGGTCATTGATCTTTGCCTTTGAGACTTACGGTACAAAGCAGAATGAGAAAAGTCCATTTCTTGAGATTGGGAAATTAGTTTCATGTTTGCTGTTTTGATAGCAGCCCCAAAGGACAAATTAATAAAACATTACAGTCTAGATCTCAAAAGAGGAGGTGGGGGTGGGGAAGGGGATTTACATCACCCACGCATCAGTGACCTAACAGGAAAAACATTAGTGAATGATTAAAGAAAGATGACCTTAAAGGGAATGCAGGGGGATTCAGACAGGCTTTGGTCAAAGCCCCCAGATCTAATGTGATTTCAAGCTGGCCTCAAATTCAATTTGCGTGGAACCTCTAAGTCATCTATTCCGCCACGACATACAGCATAATTGCATTTGAACAGCTTCCAGCGGGGCGCTGAGCAAACGTCCTGTTCCGGGCGCTCGGTGCCCGCGAGGCCGGCGGCCCGATGACCACACAGGAGGGCCGGCTGGGATCGCCGTCTGCCTGCCGATCCCACCTGCTGACCATCGCCCTGCACAGGAAGCGCGTGTTTCTGCTTAATGCCTGCCGGCTTTTGGCTGTCAGGTATGGCATCTGCAGCGGGCGGCTCCCGAGGGCTGCCACCTGGTACTGTCAGTCGGCGTCAGACCAACGAGGAAAAAGGGGAGGCATTCATCTAGTGCTTATTTTTCTGTGTTTAGGGTATTTCTTGGGACTTAAGAGTTTTCAGTTGGCAAGTTAACTTGTCTCTTTAGTTAGGAGTGGGGGAAAGGAATTTTGCTTGCTTGCTTTTAAGTTAGAGTTCCTTTCTTTGGAAAAGTTGTTTAGTAATACCTGGTTCACCCTCATTAAATCTGTGCAGCTTCTTCATGGCACTACAAACTTACTTGCAAATAGACTTTAAAAGTGCAACTATATAGAATTTGAGATGTGGGATAAACCACAATGGGAAAGAATATGGAAAAGAAGTATATAGATGTATAGCTGAATCACTTTGCTGTACATTAGAAATTAACACAATGTTATAAATCAACTATACTTCAATAAAAATATAAACAGAATTTGAGACATAGTTATTAAGTGCCAGTATTTTTTAATGTGCTGTTCTAAACAATTATAAATAAGCATATACAAAGTTAGCCTTTGAATCTCATTAAAAATAAAAGATAAAAATAAAACAGAAATAAATGTCCCAGGAGAAAGATGGAGTGTTCTTTAGAAAAGACCATTTTTGGCTCCTGTCTCAATGGTTTATATCATGCAAAGGAATAAAAGATCCTCAGTGAGTATCAGCAGTTAGATAATATTTCAACTTCAATATTTCAAAAAGCCTGCTTGTTTTAATCCAAAATCAACTTATATTTAACTCATGACTTGCATTTTGCATCCACAAATGGAGTCACCTTTCCATTAAGTCAAGGAGATATAATGAAATTGACTCAAATGACTAATGATTTGCTTGTACTAGACTGCTTTTGGAGAAGGAAATGGCAACCCACTCCGTATTCTTATCTGAGGATCCCACGGACAGGGGAGCCTGGTGGGCTGCCGGCTATGGGATCGCACAGAGTCGGACACAACTGAAGCGACTTAGCAACAGCAGACTGCTTTAAGTAACAGGACAATTGTGAACATGAATTAGCACCCGGGTAAGAAGAAAGCCATTGCCCTAAGCCAGATACTTTGGCTCATGGCTTTTCCCTTGATTTATCCTACTGATGAATGACAAAAGTAATAATGATTAAATGCATGAAGATGCTGGGTTAAGGACAGTATTGGTGGCGACAGGAAAAATTAGATGTAATCACATGCTGACTTGCCAAATAAATTTTAGATTGCATATCTAAGCATCATATAGGTATTTTTAAAGCATGCATCCATTTATTTATTCAATACATTACCACTAGAAAAATGAACTATATAAACTGAACCATATCTTTTCCACTGAAGCAATTCTTTCATGTGATTTTGTTCTTTTTTGATAACGGAATTTTTGAGGAATGAGACCATCACTTTATGGAGGAACAGACTGTTCTGAACTTCACAGAATATATTACTATGAAAGTTGGTGTTCAGAAAGTCAAGCAGAAATGGCTGTGAGTTTATTTCTGTCCAATGGCATTTTTAACATAGGAAAGGGCCACAGTGAAGACAGAATCAGAGAATCCTACACCAGCATATTTCTGCACGTTTTCTAGTAAACATAAACACTCCACTGTCTTTATTTACATGGTCCTATTTTCATTCTACCTGTGTATTTTTAGGAAGTTCAATAAAATATTTGCTCAGGAAGTACTCCGGACATGTGAAGGCCCAAGGTGCCAAGTCATACAAAGAACTGGATGCAAGAGAGGAACAGGAAGTTGAATGGGTGAAAAGTGGTTGGGCAGAGAAGCACAAAAGGGAGGGGAAAAAAATGCAGAATGGCCCTTAACTTAAGAATGAGAAGAATCAGACAGACCGACCGGAACATGAAAAGCAGAAACTGTTTTCATAACTTCTTGTTCCTACCAATGGTGTCTCGATTATCTGAAAAGCTCTGGGAAGCTGCCTGTGCTCACTTACACTTAGAAGGGAGCCTGGGCAAGGAATGAAGGGGCTTGGAGCCAGTCTGGAGGTTTTGGAAACATCCTCTTTATGCAATTTCTGATTTCCCATCTGCACACTTCCCATCAGCCCCCACACAACCAAGAACTACAATACGCTGTACTGGGGGTTCTTTCTGCTGTATTTGAAATGATGGACTTAGTCTCCCGCAGGGATCCTGGTGGACAGACTGGCATGAACAGACAAGAGCATGCAGGCTCCTGCGACCTAAAGAAGGGGGTCTATCTCAACAAGCCCATGGATACCCGGGGAATGCTCAGGGAACTCCTTCAAGCAAATTCTCCAGCCAAACATGTTTATTAAAACAAAGTGATTTTTTTTTTTCTGAGCAGTGAGATCACCAGCCAGATGCTCTGCTTACAGATAAGGCAAAATTTTAATCTGCTGCTTGATAGCCGCTCTTCCATTTCCAGGTTGTTTCTGAGAATTGTCCTCGCCTCAGGGGAGCTTGCTACATGTTACAAGAAGGTCTTGATGGCAAAGCATTCCTGAGCATCTAGGCATACATATCCTCTATTCCTCTTCACAGCAACAGTATTCCACATCACTTGTCTCTCATTAAGCTGGCTCTGAAGTGGAAACACCCATCCCCCTGCGTGCACTGTGAGAAATTCCTAGGTTTTGTCTCATGAATTTTTCATGGAAAGCAAAACAGAATTTTCTCCCCCCCCACCGGGAGATTTTTGAAACGTCTTGAACTTGCTTTGGGTATTTAATTGGCTCCGTTTTCTGTAATGTTACTTCCCGCCCTCCTGTTCCTTCTCTAATCCAAACCCCAAAGCCTTCAGCCACTGGCCGGTTCAGGGAGCTGGTTTGATTACCCTGCAATTGGAGGGTGGAGTGGGAGAAGAGGCCTCACACCTTTGTTTTTCTGGTTCTCCCCAACACCCTGGTGGCCTACTTGGGTGTCCCACAAGCTCTCTGTGGAAAATAGTGTTTCCCATTTAGCAGCAACTCCGCCTGGCTCCTGAGCTATACTTCAGCAAGGGTGAGCTGCAATGACTGAGGTCTGCACCGCGCCATGCTAGAGGAGCCATGTTCTCCCCGCGGTGGCGGGCCGCAAACTAATTCCTGCTTCTGCACTGGGAACCCATGGGGCAGAGGGAGTGAAACCATGCTATTTTCCAGTGTGACCAAAATGTAATCGGTGTTCAAGGGTATATTTTCAGGGGAAATTTTCAACAAAGTTGAAAGGATGGCGGTTGTTGTTTTTTAACCTAATAAAAAAGTATCCAAAAGAAAAATTTTCTACTTTTCAGGGCTTCTCAATATGTTAGATTGTCTTTTTTGGTGAGGAAAGGGAAATATATTCTATGCAGCTCAGAGCTATCTAAACCCTCCTGCAGGCGTGCATGCGTAGTCTGTCAGTCATGTCTTGACTCTTTGCAACCCTTTGGACTATAGCCTGTCGGGCTCCTCTGTTTATGGGATTTTTCAGGCAAGAATACTGGAGCGGGTTGCCTCCAGAAGATCTTCCCGGCCCAGGGATCGAACCCGCGTCTCCTGTGTCTCTGCATTGCCAGCAGGTTCTTTACCCGCTAAGCCATTAGGGAAGTTCCCATTTGTGTCCCTGGAGCCGCACAAAATGACCACATGCTTTCCTGGGTCTTTAAAATTAGACACCGTCTTTTGTGTTTTGTAATATTTATAGAAAAATATGGATCAACTTGTTAGCTCAGCTTTTTGAGAATCTCAACTATTTAGAGTGTTCCCCTGAAGCACTAAAAACATGCTGAGGGGGCAGGCGTGAATCTCAGCATTTGCATCAGGAGTATTATAAGCTGAGTATACCTTCTCATTCAGTAATCAGTATGAGAAGCGTTCAGGCTATTTTTCCTAAGTATGGAATCGCTAAAATTTAACACTCACACCCATTCATAAGAGCACTGTGATGTAAAAAACTCCTGGGGTCTGGGTTCTCTTATAACATTTCAAAAATGCCTTCTGCCCTCATTCTAATATGATTTACCATCTTTCCTTGTGTTACACAGTACCCAGTATCTACATCTACAGGTCAGTTATATTTCATATTTTATTGTATAGATCATTATACTGATTTGGTATGTGTTTGTCTTCCATTTGAAAATGTAAAGCCCTTTTAAGCTCCATATTGATACCTCAGTTGCTGCAGAACTTCCAGGGTCAAGGTCACATCTAGAACTTACAGATAATTGACACATGTTAATTGCAAGAAAGAATAAATGAATGATAGGAAGCCAAAACTGACATAACAATGCCAAACATTGATATTTTTTAAATTACATACATTATACTTTAAAAATAAATTATATATATATACATATATATATGTATATATGTATATATATATGTATATATGTATATATGTATATATATATACTTTAAAAGGCATCAAAAAGATAAATAAAGGCACTTTGGGGACAGAATTTTGAAAGGAAAAGAAAATTAATTTCTTGACCTTATATGTATGCTTTCTAAATAAAGTCCCTTTTTGAGGAGCAAACAATGCATATTTTTTTATCACAATATTCATTCATTTAATAAATATGTGTTCCATACATACTAAGCGGCAGGGAAATTCATAAGTGGGAATTGAAGATGCTGGAAACACACACATGTACACTCAATTGTTCACAACATAAAGTGATAAATGCTATGTGAAGTCTGATGGGAGCCCAGGAGAGGAAATGTGGAGGTCATCTAGCTAGCTCCAGTCCCCCTTGTTCTGACAGCAGTGCCCTATCAGTATTAGGTAACGAGGCTTCTCTGGTTGGACCCAGTTTGAGTGGAAGTATCCTGTCCATCAAACAGTATGGCTGCACATGTTTTTAATTAGATGGAGACCTGAAGTGTGGTGGTAATGGAAAAGACAGCTGAGTCTGCGCTACCCTAGAGTCTATGTTCAGAGTAACAGAAATACCTCACTAGGGTGCTCCTTCTTTACTTTAGACCTTCTGCTCTGGGGTTTCCCTTATTCTATCAGCCTTTTGCTAATGGAAAACCTTGGTCTTTTGTAAAGGATTAAAAACTTCAGTGCACGTTTGCCTATTTTGAATTCTACGGGTCGAAAAAAAAAATTTCCCTTCCCTTTTTTTAATACAGCCAGAGAAATGGACACAGAGATGAAATGAACAATCAAAAGGATTCACAGACCTGGCATTAAATTTATAGACTTATGAGAGCAAATTTCTTTTAAACAAGACAAATAAAAATAAAAATTACTATGTAATGTGCTGTGCTAAGTAGCTTCAGTCATGTCCAACTCTTTGCAACCTCAACTGGAGCCTGCCAGGCTCCTCAGTCCATGGAATTCTCCAGGCAAGAGTACCAGAGTGGGTTGCCATTTCCTTCTCCAGTGTATCTTCTCGACCCAGGGATTGAACCAGCATCTCTTATGTCTCCTGCATAGGCAGGTGGGTTATTTGCCACTAGCACCACCTGGGAAGCACTTTCTGTTTTATATATATATATATACATATATATATGTATATATATGTATATGTATATACATACATATATACACTGTGTCCAGTACATTGGTTGTATATTAGGTATTCCTTTAGTGGAATATTCTCCTAATTTGTAATTTAAAATATTCAAAGTTAGGCAGTCAAAGCTAGAAGAGATATGTGAATTGCAAAAAGCATACTATTATCCCAAAGAGAGATTTTATAAATAGAAGATCTTTGTGTATAAGCCTATTTATCTGCAGCCTAGTAAAGACTTGAGCACTGTCTAGAGAATGTGATCTAAGTAGGCAAACAATTCAGATAATGTAAATTGCAGTTTGAGGCCTAAAAAAATACAGGAAACATGTTTAGTCTAAAAAAATATAGAGACCTAAAATGGCGTGCAAATTCTGAGAAGTGTTTTTCTGAGACTGGACAATATGGAAACACTGACCTATAAATTCAAATCAAAGAGACTTTGTAGTTTAAAGTAGTGTGTCAAGTAAACCACTCCTAATGGCTTGTCCCAAGCTCCCACTCAATTCCCATCAGTTCAGTTCAGTTCAGTCTCAGTTGTGTCCGACTCTTTGCAACCCCTTGGACTGAAGCATGCCAGACTTCCCTGTCCATCACCAACTCCCAGAGCTAGATAAAACTCATGTCCATCCAGTCAGTGATGTCATCCAACCATCTCATCCTCTATCGTCCCCTTTTCCTTTTGCCCTAAATCTTTCCCAGCATCAGAGTCTTTTCTGAGTCAGCTTGTTGCATCAGGTGGCCAAAGTACTGGAGTTTCAGCATCAGTCTTTCCAATGAACACCCAGGACTGATCTCCTTTAGAATGGACTGGTTGGATCTCCTTGCAGTCCAGGGGACTCTCAAGAGTCTTCTCCAACACCACAGTTCAAAAGCATCAGTTCTTTGGTACTCAGCTTTCTTTACAGTCCAGCTCTGATATCCATACATGACTACTGGAAAAGCCACAGCTTTGACTATATGGACATTTGTCGGCAAAGTAACATCTCTGGTTTTTAATATGATATCTAGGTTAGTCGTAGCTTTTCTTCCAAGGAGCAAGTGTCTTTTAATTTCATGGCTGCAATCACCATCTGCAGTGATTTTGGAGCCCAAAGAAATAAAAGCTGTCACTGCTTCCATTGTATCCCCATCTATTTGCCATGAAGTGATGAGACCAGATGCCGTGACTTTAGTTTTTCAGGTGCTGAGTTTTAAGACAGCTTTTTCACTCTCCTCTTTCACTTTCATCAAGAGCCTCTTTAGTTCCTCTTTACTTTCTACCATAAGGTGGTGTCATCTGCATATCTGAGGTTATTGATATTTCTCCCGGCTGTCTTGATTCCAGCCTGTGCTTCATCCAGCCCAGAATTTCACGTGATGTACTCTGCATATAAGTTAAATAACCAGGGTAATGATATACAGCCTTGATGTACTCCTTTCCTGCTTTGGAACCAGTCTGTTGTTCCATGTCCAGTTCTAACTGTTGCTTCTTGACTGGCCTACAGGTTTCTCAGGAGGATGGAAAGGTGGTCTGGTATTCCCATCTCTTTAAGAATTTTTCAGTTTGTTCAGATCACCAGCCCAGGTTGATGCATGAGACAAGTGCTTGGGCCTGGTGCACTGGGAAGACCCAGAGGGATCAGGTGGAGAGGGAGGTGGGAGGGGGGTTCAGGATGGGGAACACATGTAAATCCATAGCTGATTCATGTCAATGTATGGCAAAAACCACTACAATATTGTAAAGTAATTAGCCTCCAACTAATAAAAATAAATGAAAAAAAAAAAAAGAATTTTTCAGTTTGTTGTGATCCACTCAGTCAAAGGCTTTGGCATAGTCAATAAAGCAGAAATAGATGTTTTTCTGGAATTCTGTTACTTTTTTGATGATCCAAGGGATGTTGGCAACTTGACTTCTGGTTCCTCTGCCTTTTCTAAATCCAGCTTGAACATCTGGAAGTTCATGGTTCATGAACTATTGCAGACTGGCTTGGAGAATTTTGAGCATTACTTTACTAGTGTGTGAGATGAGTGCAATTATGCAGTAGTTTGGGCTTCCCTTGTGGCTCAGCTGGTAAAGAGGCTGCCTATAATGTGGGAGACCTGGGTTCAATCCTTGGGTTGGGAAGATCCCCTGGAGAAGGGAAAGGCTACCCACTCCAGTATTCTGGCCTAGATAATTCCATGAACTATACCATCCATGGGGTCCCAAAGAGTGGGACACAACTGAGAGACTTTCACTTTCACTTTGAACATTCTTTAGGGTTGGAATGAAAACTGACCTTTTCCAGTTCTGTGGCCATTGTTGAGTTTTCCAAATTTGCTGGCATACTGAGTACAGCACTTTGTAATAGCATCATCTTTTAGGATTTGAAATAGCTCAGCTGGAATTCCATTACCTCCACTAGTTTTTTTCATCGTGATGTTTCCTAAGGCCCACTTGACTTCACACTCCAGGCTATCTGTCTCCAGGTGAGTGATCACACCATCGTGGTTATCTGGATAATTAAGATATTTTTTGTATAGTTCTGGGTATTCTTGCCACCTCTTCTTAATATCTTCTGCTTCTGTTAGGTCCATACCATTTCTGTCCTTTATTGAGCCCATCTTTGCATGAAATGTTCCCTTAGTTTCTCTCATTTTCTTGAAGAGATCTTTAGTCTTTCCCAGTCTAATGTTTTCCTCTATTTCTTTGCATTGATCACTTAGGAAGGTCTTCTCTCTCTCCTTGCTATTCTTTGGAACTCTGCATTCAGATGGATATATCTTTTCTTTTCTCCTTTGCCTTTTGCTTCTCTTCTTTCCTCAGCTATTTGTAAGGCCTCCTCAGACAGCCATTTTGCCTTTTTGCATTTCTTTTCCTTGGGGATGATTTTGATCCCTGCCTCCTGTACAATGTTACAAACCTCCATCCATAGTTCTTCAGGTACTCTGTCTATCAGATCTAACCCCTTGAATCTATTTGTGACTTCCACTGTATAATCATAAGAGATTTTATTTAGGTTATATCTGAATGATTTAGTGGTATTCTCTGCTTTCTTCAATTTAAGTTGGAATTTTGCAATAAGGGATTCATGATATGAGCCACAGTCAGTTCCCAGTCTTGTTTTTGCTGACTATATAGAGCTTCTCCATCTTCGATTGCCAAGAATATAGTCAATCTGATTTTGGTATTGACAATCTGGTGATGTCCACATATAGAGTTGTCTCTTGTGTTGTTGGAAGAGGGTGTTTGCTATGATCAGAGCATTCTCTTGGCAAAACTCTGTTAGCCTTTGCCCTGCTTCATTTTGGACTCCAAGGCCAAACTTGTTGGAGTTTGACCATACCTGTTACTCCAGGTATCTCTTGACTTCCTACTTTTGCATTGCAGTCCCCTCTGATAAAAAGGACACCTTTTTTGGGTGTTAGTTCTAGAAGGTCTTGTAAGTCTTCATAGAACCGTTCAGCTTCTTCAACATTAGTGGTTGGGGCATAGACTTGAATTACTGTGATATTGAATGGTTTGCCTTCAAAACAAACAGAGATCATGCCTTCATTTCTGAGACTGCATCCAAGTACTGCATTTCGGACTCTTGTTGACTATGAGGGCTACTCCATTTCTTCTAATGGATTCTTGCCCACAGTAGTAAATATAATGGTCATCTGATTAAATTTGCCCATTCCGGTCCATTTTAGTTCCCTGATTCCTAAAATGTCTATGGTTCACTCTTGCCACCTCCTGTTTGACCACTTTCAATTTACCTTAATTCATGCACCTAACATTCCCGGTTCCTATGCAATATTGTTCTTTACAGCATTGGATTACTTCCATCACCAGTCACATCCACAACTGGGTGTTGTTTTCGCTTTGGCTCAGCCTCTTCGTTCTTTCTGGAGCTATTTCTCTGCTCTTCTCCAGTAGTATATTGGGAACCTACCAACATGAGGAGTTCATCTTTCAGTGTCATATCTTTTGCCTTTTTATACTGTTCATGGGGATCTCAAGCCAAGACAGGGAAAAGACCCTTCTATGGACATGCATGTCAGTGACTCAGAGCCCTTTACTAATTAGAAAAGAAGCCATTTCCTTTCTCCTGGACAAATGGTGTCTTCTGAGACCAGCACACAAGTACATTTTTCACATTCATTTTGAGGCTGTATATTCCAGAAAATAAAGGAGCAATAAAGATGTGCTGGTGATTGTACATTGCTTCCTGGGTAAACAGAGATAGGGAAAAGTCAATGGCAGAAGGTATGGTTTCCTGATTGCCATCAATTTATTGTATAAGGAAACTGTATCAGGGTGTAGTAATCTGAAGGTTTTCACTAGCTTACGTGCCCTTCAAAGCCTCATGCTGCTGAGAGAAAATTAATGAAAGAAGATCTACACAGAGACATGTGCTAATAAAGAGTTGAAATAAAAGGTCAAACAGAAAACATCCTTTACTATCTAGATAGAAAATATTGGTTAGCTACAAGAAAGCTGAAATCCAGTTGGTTTTTTTTTTTTTTTTTTTTTCAAAACAAGGAAGTTGAGAAGAGAATAGAACCATAGCCACACACAGTTTTTTGGGAAAGAGTCTGTGAACTAAAAGTTTGATATCCCAGCTAAGATGCTTCCAGTGAGAGAAGGCAACAGAATATTTCTTCGTATGTCAGGTCAAAAAACAAACAAAAGTCATATGTCCTTCTAGAAAACATTAGAAGTCATAGTGGTCAAGATTTATTTCAGAAGTAAAACCCTAACTGTTTAAAAGTTGTCTCTAAAAGAATACTAAGTAAAACCACAATGAGATAGCACCTCAATCTGTCAGAATGGCTATTATCAAAAGGAGAAGAAAAAGCAAGTGCTGGTGAGGATGTGGAGAAAAGAGAACGCTTGTGTACTGTTGGTGGGAATGTGATCTTGTGCAGTCACTTTGGAAATCAGTATGGAGGGTCCTCAAAACTAAAACTATAACTACCATGTGATCCAACAATTCCACTTCTGGGTATTTATACAAAGAAAATAAAAACACTAATTTGGAGGGATATATGCACCCCTATAATCAGTATAAGAAGGCTGAAATCCAGTTGGCTTTTTTTTTCCAAAACAAGAAAGGTCAGAAGATAATAGAACCATAGCCACACACAGTTTTTCAGGAAAGAGTCTATGAACTAAAAGCTTGATATCCCAGCTAAGATGCTTCCAGTGTGAGACGGCAACAGAATATTTCTTCATATGTCAGGTCCATTCCAAATCCCAAAGAAAGGCAATGCCAAAGAATGCTCAAGCTAAAGCACAATTACACTCATTTCACATGTTAGCAAAGTAATGATCAAAATTCTCCAACTTGGCTTCAACAGTATGTGAACTGAGAACTTCCAGATGTTCAAACTAGATTTAGAAAAGGCAGAGGAACCAGAGATCAAATAGCCAACATCTGCTGGATCATAGAAAAAGCAAGAGAATTCCAGGAATACATCTATTTCTGCTTCATTGACAATGCTGAAGCCTCTGACTGTGTGGATCACAACAAACTGTGGAAAATTCTTAAAGAGATAGGAATATCAGAACTTCTTTCCTGCTCCCTAAGAAACCTGTATGCAGGTCAAGAAGTAACAGTTAGAACTGGACATGGAACAATGGACTGGTTCCAAAATTGGGAAAGGAGTATTTCAAGGCTGTATATTGTCACCCTGCTTATTTAACTTATATGCAGAGTACATCATGTGAAATGCTGGGCTGGGTGAAGCACAAGTTGGAATCAAGATTGCTGTGAGAAATGTCAATAACCTCAGATATGCAGATGACCCCACCCTTGTGATAGAAAGTAAAGAGGAACTAAAGAACTCTTGATGAAGGTAAAAGAGGAGAATGAAAAAACTGGCTTAAAATTCAAGATTCAAAAAAATAAGATCATGGCATCTGATCCCATCACCTCATGACAAATAGATGGGGAAACAGTGGAAATAGTGACAGACTTTATTTTCTTGGTCTCCAAAATCACTGCAGATGGTAACTGCAGCCATGAAATTAAGAGACATTTGTTCCCTGGAAGAAAAGCTATGACAAACCTAGACAGTGTATTAAAAAGCAGAGACTTATTTGCTGACAAAGGTCCATACAGTCAAAGCTATGGTTTTTCCAGTAGTCATGTATGGATGTCAGAGTTGGACCATAAAGAAGGCTGAGCGCTGAAGAACTGATGCTTTTGAACTGTGGTG
This sequence comes from Odocoileus virginianus, assembly GCF_023699985.2. Taxonomy (NCBI): domain Eukaryota; kingdom Metazoa; phylum Chordata; class Mammalia; order Artiodactyla; family Cervidae; genus Odocoileus; species Odocoileus virginianus. Next base: position 12,982,533 of record NC_069685.1, on the reverse strand, counting down.
CTGGAGAAGACTCTTGAGAGTCCCTTGGTCAGCAAGGAGATCCAACCAGTCAATCCTAAAGGAAATCAATCCTGAATATTCATTGGAGAGACTGATGCTGAGGCTGAAGCTCCAATCCTTTGGCCACCTGATGCAATGAACCAGTTCATTGGAAAAGATCCTGATGCTGGGAAAGACTGAAGGCAGGAGGAGAAGGGGATGACAGAGGATAAGATGCTTGGATGGCATTGCTGACTCAATGGACATGAGTTTGAGCAAACTCTGGGAGATGGTGAAGGACAGGGAAGCCTGGTGTGCTACAGTCCATGGGGACACAAAGAGTTGGACATGACTGAGCGACTGAACTGAACTGAGGCGACTGAGCACGCACACGTGCAAATATATATACAGTGAAATATTAGTGTATGTATATATTGTGAGTTGAGTTGTGTGAACTGAGAATATTATGTTAAAGTGAAATAAGTCAGACAAAGAAAGACAAATACCATATGATCTCACTTACACATGGAAATACAAAAACAACCACAAAACAAAACTCATAGATATAAAGAACAGATTGGTGATTACCAGCAAGGAGGATGGTTGAAGGGTAGATGAAATGGATGAAGGGAATCAAGAAGTACAAACTTTCATTTGTAAAAAAAATAAGTCATGGAGCTCTAACGTACATTAAGGTACTATAGTCAGTAAAGTCATATTGCAAGTTAGAAAGTTGCTCTCGTCACAAGAAAAAATATTTTGTAACTTAAAAAACTTTGCATGGTGACAGATGGTCCCCATATAACCTAGACTTATTCTGGTGATCATTTCACAAGGCAGACAAATGTTAAATCATTATGTTGTACACCTGAAACTATTGGAATACTACACATAAATCATTCTTCAAGAAAAAATGGTTTCAAAGAGTATGGTAGAACACCCTGAAATCTATCAAACACAGTTGTCTAAGTAATAGTACAAATAGGCAGAAAAATGGAATTAAATTTCCCAAGCAAATTTCAAAGATCAAACATATATGCCAACTGTAATAATAATAGCTTATGTTGATTGTTAGTATTTGCTAGACACTCTTACTGTGAAAACTCATTCAATCTCAACAATAAAACTTACAAATGAAGCAAAAGTTAGTCACACAGTCGTGTCCGACCATTTGTGACCCCATGGATTGTAGCCCACCAGGCTCCTCTGTCCATGGAATTTTCCAGTCAAGAATACTGGAGTGCATTGCCATTTCTTCTCCAAAACTTACAAGAGGGTTACATTATCCTTATTTTCGAGATGAGAAAGCTGAGGCACTGAGAAGTTCAGTAAATTGCACTAGGTTACATAACTAGAAACTGGATACAAAAGCCTGAATTTACAGTTATAAGATCTTTTAAATTTAAAAACTGGAGGAGTGGGTAGTAAAATCCCTTATATGTGTGATACACAGTTCAAATGAATGTGGCTAAAATCTCACTTTCTTTCTCCCCAAAACATTATCTTCCCAGCTCTCACCATTTCCCTAAGTGGCCTCATTGTTCATCCAGTACTCAAGCCAAAAAACTAGAAATTATTTTAATTATTTCCTTTCCTTCACAATCCATATTTAATCTAACAGCAGTTCCATCTACTCTTTCAACATGTCATCCAATTTGTTTATTTCCACTGTTAATCCTCAGCCCAAGTATCTGTCATTCTTTCCACCTCTGATTGCTTCTGTAGCTTCCTGATTGGCCTCCCTAACTTTTGTCTTAGCCCCCTTTGATAGAGTCTTCATCCAACAACCGGAAAACATGGTGCCATTTAAAAAATTCTCCAGTTGCCACCTACTGCTCTTGGGACAGAACTCTGACTGCTCTGCGTGTCTTAAGAAGACCTGCATGTATCTTCTGGCCCCTGCCTACTTCTCCCTCCTCATCCTGAATTTAGTATCCCCTCCTTGGTGGCTCAGATGGTAATGAATCTGCCCGCAGTGCAGGAGACTTGGGTTTGATCCCTGGGTCTAGAAGATCCCCTGGGGAAGGGCATGGCAACCCATTTCAGCATTCTTGCCTGGAGAATTCCATGGACAGAAGAGCCTGGTGGGCTAAAGTTCATGGGGTCACAAAGTGTTGGACACGACTGAGAGACTTTCACTTTCTCAGCCTTTGTCATTTATGTTTTCAAGAAATAGATTTCATGGAATATTGAAATAATATTATGAATACATTTGAATTAACATATGTACTATACTCCTGCTACTGATGGGACAGTCTGAATAAATGTTGACTCTAACTGGATAGGAAGTTACAGAATAATTACAATATTATTAAAAGAAGAAGAGTGAAAAGAGCTGAGGGAAATTAAGAGGTACAACAGTTACAAAATGAATGAGACACAGGGATGAAATTAAAATATGGAGAATATAGTCAATAATAATGTAATGCTTTGTATGGTGACAGATCATAACTAGACTTATTGTGGAGATCATTTTAGCATGTGTAGGAATACTGTATCACTATATTGTACACCAGGAACTAATACTGTGTTGCAGGTCCAACAAACAAACAACATTGTAAATCAATTATACTTCAATTAAAAAATAAAGCAATTAATTTAAAAAATCACACAAAATATTAGAAAAATGTAATACTATTTTAAGAGAGCAAATTTTAAGAACTATATATCATTTCCATTTCTGATTACTTAAAAATAGAAAGAAAACTAAGAAGAAGCAAAAAAGAAAAAATAAATAAAAACAGAAAAAACTATAAAAATTCAATCCAGGAAAAAAGAGTAAATGGAATAATAAATTTAATGTGACAAAGAAGATATAAGAAATACAGGGATGAATTATTTTAATTTTTAAAATATTTTTAGATTGTAGAAAACACTATAGCAATAAAAATTTAAATCTTAATATTCAGTGCTAGTTCCACAGTAGATTGTGTAGAAAAATATCATTTATCTTAAGAAATAGAAAGCCTGAAAAGAGCAGCAATTCTGGGAGAAGTGGTGGGAAAAGAATATTTTATTTTATAACAGAATTAACTCAAATTCTCAAATCCTTTCATTCAGAGAAATTGAGCACTTATATGCCAGCAACTACTCTAGACACTGGGAACATATCCCCCTATGGCCCCCCAAAACACACACACACAAAAAAAAGACTGTCTTTAAAAAGTTTCATTCTTTCCCTATTACCAACTTGTTAACAGATACTAGAATGTACTTTTTAAATTGAGGAGATGATAAGCTTGCCTTTATAAATCAAATCTGTAGAGAAGATTTATTCAATAAATGGAGCTAAGAAAAGTTCCTAACTATCACATATGCCAAAGAAATGGTAGATGGAATGATAGATTTGATGTGACAAAAATTTTAAAGGCAATTGTTAATATCAAGAAGAAACTTTGGTGAATTTTTACCTGAATTCAGTACTCAGAACTTCTAAGTTAAACAGCCACAGAAGAAATCACAAAGGAAAAAAATACTAGAGTTAGTTAAATAAAAACACAGAACTTCAAAAACATATGCGTGCCTGCTAAGTCACTTCAGTCATGTCTGATTCTTTGTGACTCTATGGACTGTAGCCTGGCAGGCTCCTCCATCCATGGAATTTTCCAGGCAAGAACACTGGAGTGGGTTCCCATGCCTTCCTCCAGGGGATCTTCCCGACCCAGGGATCAAATCCGCATCTCTTCTGTCTCCTGCATTGGCAGGTGGTTTCTTTACCAGTAGTGCCACCCAAGAAGCCCTCAAAAATGTATAAACAAACTCAGACAAACTTTTTAAAATCCTGCCATGTATATGATAAGTCAATGTTTTTTATCATGTACAAATTTATTCAAAAAACTAATAAAGTGAACCCTAACCACTGTGATTCAGTTCAGTACAGTCACTCAGTCGTGTCCTACTCTTTGCCACCCCATGCACCGCAGCACGCCAGGCCTCCCTGTCCATCACCAACTCCCAGAGTCCACCCAAACTCATGTCCATCAAGTCGATGATGCCATCCAACCATCTCATCCTCTATCGTCCCCTTCTCCTCCCACCTTCAATCTTTCCCAGCATCAGGGTCTTTTCCAACAAGTCAGCTTTTTGCATCAGGTGGCCAAAGTACTGGAGTTTCAGCTCCACCATCAGTCCTTCCAATGAACACCCAGGACTGATCTCCTTTGGGATGGACTGGTTGGATCTCCTTGCAGTCCAAGGGACTTTCAAGAGTCTTCTCCTTTTTTTTTTTCTTTTTTCTTTTTTAGTTTTAAAGTATTTCCAAGCTTTTATTACATGAGTAAGAAATAACACAGTCATGTACAGTATGCTTCCTGATATTAACCATTGAAATCTTCATCACGCCTCCTGTCTCCCATTCTACTTTGTCATCAACTCTCCTTGCATCAAAGTTGAGGGTTCCATTTTCTGTTCAATGACAGTAAGAATCCTAAGGTACACAGACCCATAGATCTTACCTCTTCCCTAATTGATTTACATTTTTATTTTTTATTTTATTTTATTTTTTTTGCCCAACTTCCTTTTCCACTCTTTATTTTTTTTTTCATTTATTTTTATTAGTTGGAGGCTAATTACTTTACAATATTGTAGTGGTTTTTGTCATACATTGACATGAATCAGCCATGGATTTACATGTATTCCCCATCCCGATCCCCCCTCCCACTTCCCTCTCCACCTGATTCCTCTGGGTCTTCCCAGTGCACCAGGCCCGAGCACTTGTCTCATACATCCAGCCTGGGCTGGTGACCTGTTTCACCCTAGATAATATACATGTTTCGATGCTGTTCTCTCTAAACATCTCACCCTCGCCTTCTCCCACAGAGTCCAAAATTCTGTTTTGTACATCTGTGTCTCTTTTTCTGTTTTGCATATAGGGTTATCATTACCATCTTTCTAAATTCCATATATATGCATTAGTATACTGTATTAGTCTTTATCTTTCTGGTTTACTTCACTCAAAAAAATTTTTAAAAAAGAGTCTTCTCCAACACACATTTCAAAAGCATCAATTCATCGGCACTCAGCCTCCTTTATAGTTCAACTCTCACATCCATACATGACCACTGGAAAAACCATAGCCTTGACTAGATGGACCTTTATTGGCAAAGTAATGTCTCTGCTTTTTAATATGCTGCCTAGATTGGTCATAACTTTCCTTCCAAGGAGTAAGTGTCTTTTAATTTCATTGCTGTAATCACCATCTGCAGTGATTTTGGAGCCCAGAAAAATAAAGCCAGCCACTGTTTGCACATCTATTTGCCATGAAGTTATGGGACCAGATGCCATGATCTTAGTTTTCTGAATGTTGAGCTTTAAAACAACTTTTTCACTCTCCTCTTTCACTTTTATCAAGAGGCTCTTTAATTCTTCTTCACTTTCTACCATAAGGGTGGTGTCATCTGCGTATCTGAGGGTATTAATATTTTCCCAGCAACCTTGATAGGGAGCTGATTTAAAGACCACAAACAGAAAAGGGAGCTTGCTGGGCCCATGCTACTAATGTTTCCTCCTGTAGCCAGTACTGGTGCTGGTCAGAGTTAATATTTCCTCACAATCTTCAGCATTGAAAATACCACTCAGCGTTTCCAAATAGAAGACAGTTTTGAAATGTAAAATTGAAATGGTTAACTAAATATTGAGCTCACAGAACATTCTGTTGTTGGGTGAGCTGTAGCTTAGACTTATGGGAAGAACTACATTGGGCAATAAATATCTGAGTAATATTTATAAGTGAAGGACTCTGAACCATCAATTAAAATTAAGAAAGTGTTCTGAAAATCACTGTATGTTGCTTCCTGAATATAAGATCTCAATATATTGCTGTGGACAAAGGAGCAATAAAATACCAAAGACATCAAAGGTGAAAATGTCATTCAAACAAGATAGGATGATTCCTGGAATACTATATGCAGAGATCATTGACCCTCTAGGAAGAAAGGAAAAAAGGAAGATCTTGGGGATTGAGAGGCTTGTGAAAATAAACTTTAGAAAGCAAGATTCTTTCTCACAGATGCAAAATTAAAACAGTAATAATGAGTGTTCTATGTGTTTACTGTGAGCCAGGCAGTATGTTAAATTCTTTCAATATGTCATTCCATTCGGTCCTCCGAACCAGCCTATGAGGGAGTATTGTCCCAGCCATGTTCCAAGGATCAAATGGGTCTCAGAGCTTGAGATCACACAGCTGGGACCCTAAGGTGGGCCTGTCTGACTCCAGAACATATACTTTCAGTTGTTAGCATCTTTTGGCAACATGGACTTGTCTACACATATTAGACCTAGGAGACGCTCCTTGAAATTTTTAAAAGGAAAACCCAAGGTCAAGTAGTCTGATCCATAGTAGCACCAGTGAAATTTCCTTCCTCCAGAGGCAGAGCAGGATGAAATATAGCATATTCAAAGAGGGAGCTGTTCATCCATTTCTTCATCTTTGCAACATATAGTTACTGAGGTCCCACTAAGCCCCAGGCACTGTGCTAGGCACTGAAAAGTAAATTCAGAGTTGATATCTAAGAGCAGAAAGAAATGCTTAGGTTAGGTCCTTTCAGCTTTGTTTTTCAATTGAATTCACGGAAGACAAGCATGCTTTAATGAGAGAAGCCTTTACCTGCAGTGGCATAGTAAACATGATAAACCACAAATCTGACCTGTGTCCTGTCTAAACTTAACCCATGTGCATTTTGAGAGGTGGAACATTTGGACTATGAGCATGGTTTTTGGAACATTTGCAGAAATAACACCGGGTTATAATTATTTTTTTGGAGTGGTAAGATGCAGCCTAGCCCACTCCAGTACTCTTGCCTGGAGAATCCCCATGGACAGAGGAGCCTGGTGGGCTGCAGTCCATGGGGTCACAGAGAGTTGGACACGACTGAGCGACTCAGCACAGCAAGATACCGCCTACTTTACAAATGTGAAATCTGCTGAGATTCAGTATATATTCCTTACTATATTCTCAGTAACTTAACAAAACAATTTTAGAGCTGGTTCACTTTCTACTATGATTTATTTTATAATAGCAATGCTTCCGAATCTTTATCTTCAAGTTTCTCCATCTTCTCTCTTATGATATCGACTTCGGGATTATTGTATTATGCCCTCAAGAGGGCCTGGGAACAGAGCATAGGTTTTCCTTAAGAACACGTGGAAGAGAAGGATTGTATGTGGGGGAGGAAGTGTTCTTAAAAGGATTGTATTTTATATAAAAAAAAAAAACCCATCAAGATATTTTCCATCATTAAATATTCTCTTATAAAGATTAGAGAGGTTAATTTTGATTGAATTTGACCCTAGCTGAGAATATTTTCCAACTTGGAAATGTCATGTTTACATAACCTGCTTACTTGGAAGATAATGGCTTTATGTTCACCAGCCGCCAAAAGCCCAAGTGTGGAACAACAGACTCCCGGAGGGACACTCGACCCCGGTAAGGGAGGTGAGGCTGGAGCCGGGAGGAGGAAGCAGATCGCACTGCACGTGAGCGTGACCTAGTGGCAGGTTCACCGAGTGGCGTTTATGACGGTAAGAAAAGGCTACTTGTCTGATTTCCAAGTGTCAGGGCAAGGGATGTGTGTGCAGCTGTTGTTCAGGGAGAGATGAAGAAGAGGAAGGAATAGATTCTTAGAAAGAAAGCATAAGGAAGGGAAGGACATTCACAATCTCTTAAGAGTAAGCAGTTGGGTCTTCCCACTGCCTTCAGGAACCCAGATCCGTGAAAAGCACTTCTTCGCACAAGTAAACAATGTTCTCACTGATTCTTCACAAGGAACCCAGAATGATAAACTTTGCCTCATACTGGCTCCCAAACCATTGTGGGGAGTTTATTTAGACTCGGAGACACTTAACAGAGCTAACTATGGGAAACATGGCTTACCATACAGACTTCATCAGGGGACTATTGGCCAGTGTGCAGTACTATTGCTAAATAATGTAATATAAATGAAATGCATCAACTCTTGAGAAAATGTAAAATTGCTATGCTATGCTTTTAATCAAACAAGTACCATATATAATTATATATTATAAATATATGCATTTCTTATTATAAATATATATATATATATATGTTTATATGTCTAAGCCCCTCTATTGTCCTTTGAAAACATGACTTTGCATGCCTGTCAACATTTTGATTAAAGTTGACTACATGGTAAATTATCTGAAGCACTTTTTATAAATTCTTAAGGATGCGTTTCATCTTAAACACATTATTATCGATATAACGGATAATACTTTGTCCCCATCAGATATTATAGAACCAAACATTTTCTACCCAGAATTGTAATCTTACTACAATATTCCTATCATTGGTCTCAGTAATTTTGGTGGGAGGGGCGGAATAAGCCCAGAGAAGCTAATATTATAGTCCTGCTTTAAAGGAAAAAAAGGTATGACTCTCAAGTGCCTCCTTTGAAAATCATATTGCATACATTTATGTATTGTCATCATAAGACTCATCTATATAAATCAGAGAATCCCTTCTGCTTTAAGCTAAGTTGAGTTGGGTTTTTTCATCCTTGCAACATAAATGATTCTAACGAAAACAGGACGTCATGAATCTTTCCCTCCTATAATGATCTGAGAATAGGAAACTAGGGCCTGATCACATGGAACAGTTGTGACTAGTCAGAGACTAGAAACCAGGTCTCTGAACACCTAGTCTAAACCTCTTTTTGATAAGTCATACTCTATCCTATACTTTCAATGCTGCCACTTTCACTTCTAATCAGAGACATGATCATTTGAAAAGTCTCTCAGTTCATGGGTTTGCTACTTAATAATAAGTTTGAGTATGCAGGTGAGATGGCCAAACAATTATTTAAATTTATATAGATGTCTTGTTTGTAAATATTTTCTCTAAAGTTATGTACAGATTCAATGCAACTCCAATCACAATCTCATTGGCATTTTTTGCAGAAATAGAACAAAAGTTCTAAAATTCATATGGAACCATAAAAGATCCCAGGAAGCCAAAGCAATTTTGAGCAAGAACAAAGCTGGAAGCACCATACTTCCTGGTTTCAAGTTATATTATTATTGTTGTTTAGTCACTAAGTCTTGTCCAACTCTGTGACCCCATGGATTGCAGCTTGCTAGGCTCCTCTGTCCATGGGATTCTCCAGGCAAGAAGACTGGAGTGGGTTGCCATTTCCTTCTCCAGGGGATCTTCCTGACCCAGGGATCGAACCCATGTCTCCTGCATTTGCAGGCAGTTTCTTTACCACTGAGCCACCAGGGAAGCCCTCACAGGTGTATACTTATCTCCAAACTCATCTAATTGTATACATTAAATAAGTACTGATTTTGCACATCAATCAGACCCCACTAAGGTGGTATAAATATATAAGTATTATAATATTTAATAGTATTTATATTTATTTAAATATATTTACTAAATATTTAAATAGATATACATACTCATGTGTAAATATATATACATGTGCCTAGCCAAATTACTATGACCCCAAAGCCCTTATTCACTATTTTGATGCTTCTGTTCTCCACATGTGTACACACCCCAAAGCCTCTCCAGCTGTTTCTAGAGTCCCAACACTGAAAACCATATTGTCAACTGTAGTTCCTATCAAGTGGCATCAGCTGTGTTCTCCTCCTCTGCTCTGCCTTCTGCTTGTCCATGTCCACTCTCCAAGGAGCTGCTTATAGAAAGCTCATTAACAATAATGCTGACCCACCTATGCAGAAAAGGAGCCATTGGTCTGCAAAACTCTAGAGAGCTACAAGATACTTTGTAAAGGGACTTAGAAGGACTCTTACAACTAACTCTTGTCTCCTGGGCTCTAAAACCATCGCTTGTGCCCAACGGTTCCCAAGTCAGATTTTACAAAACAGTTCTTTTCATTGCTTCCCATTTAATGACGGGTGCTCAAATTTATTTCAGGGGATATGGTGGGATCCAAACACTATGACATCTCCCTGGCCCTCCTCAAAATTCTTATACATAAAATCCCTGCCCTGTGCCTCCAGCAACAAAGCCTTCATTCACATCAAGTGGTAGATGGAGACTTAGGGGAGAAGGCAGTTAGCCTGACACACCCCAGCATATCGGATCCAGCCTCTGGCACTTTCACAACAAATTCACTACTTACCTTCAGTCCAGTGTTTGGCACATCAAAGGCCTTTGTGTTACTCACTGGATACATGTAAACAGCGTAGGGGGTAGACTGGAGATGGGCGAGGACAGTGATTCAGAGACTAATAGACTGTTGGAACAGTCCTTGAGCACTAAATTAAGAATCAGCCCAGGAGGCCAGTTTGAGAAATAGTTCTGAGACAGAATCACCAAATATTTGCAAATGATTCTCCCCGTGCATCTTTTAGGAAGAGAGATGATTGGAAACAAGGATGTCAAATAGACACCAACCAAATGTCCAAAATAGGTTTTTTCCAATTCTGACCCTCTACAATCCTGAATTCCTTCTTGCTGTTGTTCAGGTCACTCAGTCGTGTCCGACTCTTTGCGACCCCATGGACTGCAGCACGCCAGGCTTCCCTGTCCTTCACCATCTCCCAGAGCTTGCTCAAACTCATGCCCATTGAGTCGGTGATGCCACCCAGCCACCTCATCCTCTGTTGTCCCCTTTTCTTCCTGCCTTCAATCTATTCCCTGATCCTCATGAAATACATGCACAACCAAGAATCATCCTACCATCATCAGCCTCCCCCAGCACAGCTGGTTTCTCAGAAGACTTAAAAACTCTAGAAAGCTTTCAGGAAAACAAAGATCCAAATAGCTGAAAATAAGTCAATTGTTGATGTTTCAAACAGATTCCCTATATGGATGCATTACAGATAGGAACATTTAAGATACTGGATTACAGATCCAAGAGTTCAGAACCCAAGCGATGGGACTGTACGAGAAGAAACACCTAGAAAAATAGCCAGGGTGTAATACTTGGGTAGGTCATCTGGATTTCAATAACGATGACCATAAAAATGGGTGCCCAGGTGACTCTAGTGGCAAAGAACCTTCCCGCCAATGCAGGAGATGTAAATGTGATGTAAGATGCAGGTTTGATCCCAGGGTCAGGATGATCCCCTGGAGAAGGACATGTAAATCCACTCCAGTATTCCTGCCTGGAGAATCACATGAACAAGGAGCCTGGTGGGCTACAGTCCATGGGGTCACAAAGACTCGGACACAACTGAAAAGCAACTAAGCATGCACGCATGACCATAAAAATAACAAAAGTGACTATTATCTTCTGTTGTGTCCTAATATGTGCTAGACAGTATATCATCTGCTTTACATATATTATATATGATTTTACATTTATTTCTCACACCTAGTATGTGAGGCAAATATTACTATCCTCTTAGAGATAGGATTAGAGATGAATCAAGGCAAATTGGAAGTGGTCAAACGGGAGATAGCAAGAGTGAACTTCGACATTTTAGGAATCAGCGAACTAAAATGGGTGAATTTAACTCAGATGACCATTATATCTACTACTGCGGGCAGGAATCCCTTAGAAGAAATGGAATAGCCATCATGGTCAACAAGAGAGTCCAAAATGCAATCTCAAAAATGACAGGATGATCTCTGTTCCTTTCTAAGGCAAACGATTCAATAACAAGGTAACCCAAGTTTATGCCCTGACCTTAATGCTGAAGAAGCTGAAGTTGAATGGTTCTAGGGAGACCTACAAGCCCTTCTAGAACTAACACCCCAAAAAGATGTCCTTTTCATTATAGGGGACTGGAATACAAAAGTAGGAAGTCAAGAAACACCTGGAGTAACAGGCAAATTTGGCCTTGGAGTACAGAATGAAGCAGGGCAAAGGCTAATAGAGTTTTGCCAAGAGAACACACTGGTCATAGCAAACACCCTCTTCCAACAACACAAGAGAAGATTCTACACATGGACATCACCAGATGGTCAACACCAAAATCAGATTGATTATATTCTTTGAAGCCAAAGATGGAGAAGCTCTATAGAGTCAGAAAAAAAGACCAGTAGGTGACTGTGGGTCAGATCATGAACTCCTTATTGCCAAATTCAGACTTAAATTGAAGAAAGTAGGGAAAACCACTAGACCATTCAGGTATGACCTAATCAAATCCCTTATGATTATACAGTGGAAGTGAGAAATAGATTTAAGGGACTAGATCTGATAGACAGAGTGCCTGATGAACTATGGACAGAGGTTCGTGACATTGTATGGGAGACAAGGATCAAGACCATCCCCAAGAAAAAGACACATGAAAAAGCCAAAAGGCTATCTGAGGAGGCCTTACAAATAGCTGTGAAAAGAAGAGAAGCCAAAAGCAAAGGAGAAACCATTTGAATGCCGAGTTCCAAAGCATAGCAAGGAGAGATAAGAAAGCCTTCCTCAGTGATCAAAGAAATAGAGGAAAACAATAGAATGGGAAAGACTAGAGATCTCTTCAAGAAAATTAGAGATACCAAGGGAACATTTCATGCAAAGATGGGCATAATAAAGGACAGACATGGTAGGGACCTAACAGAAGCAGAAGATATTAAGAAGAGGTGGCAAGAATACACAGAAGAACTGTACAAAAAAGATCTTCATGACCCAGATAATCTCAATGGTGTGATCACTCACCTAGACCCAGATATCCTGTAATGTGAAGTCAAGTGGGTCTGAGGAAGCATCACTACAAACAAAGCTAGTGGAGGTGATGGAATTCCAGTTTAGCTATTTCAAATCCCAGAAGCTGATGCTGTGAAAGTGCTGCACTCAATATGCCAACAAATTTGGAAAATTCAGCAGTGGCCACAGGACTGGAAAAGGTCAGTTTTCATTCCAATCCCTAAGAAAGGCAATGCAAAAGAATGCTCAAACTACCACACGATTGCACTCATCTCACACGCTAGTAAAGTAATGCTCAAAATTCTCCAAGCCAGGCTTCAACAGTATGTGAACCATGAACTTCCAGATGTTCAAGCTAGATTTAGAAAAGGCAGAGGAACCAGAGATCAAGTTGCCAACATCTTCTGGATCATCAAAAATGCAAGAGAGTTCCAGAAAAACATATATTTCTGCCTCATTAACTATGTTAAAACTTTTGACTGTGTGGATCACCACAAACTGGAAAATCCTGAAAGAGATGGGTATACCAGACCACCTGACCTGCCTATTGAGAAACCTGTATGCAGGTCAGGAAGCAACAGTTAGAACTGGACATGGAACAACAGATTGGTTCCAAACAGGAAAAGAAGTACGTCAAGGCTGTATATTGTCACCCTGCTTATTTAACTTATATGCAGAGTACATCATGAGAAATGCTGGGCTGGAGGAAGCACAAACTGGAATCGAGATTGCCGGGAGAGATATCAATAACCTCAGATATGCCGATGACACCACACTTATGGCAGAAAGTGAAGAAGAACTAAAGAGCCTCTTGATGAAAGTGAAAGAGGAGAGTGAAAAAGTTGACTTAAAGCTCAACATTCAGAAAACTAAGATCACAGCATCCAGTCCCATCACTTCATAGGAAATAGATGGGGAAACAGTGGCAGACTTCATTTTTGGGGGGCTCCAAAATCACTGCATCCATGAAATTAAAAGACACTTGCATCTTGGAAGAAAAGTCATGACCAACCTAGACAGCATATTAAAAAGCAGAGACATCACTTTGCCAACAAAAGTCCATCTAGTCAAGGCTATGGTTTTTCCAGTATGTATGGACTTATGTATGTATGTATGGATGGATGGATGTGAGAGTTGGACTATAAAGAAAGCTGAGCGCCGAGGCATTGATGCTTTTGAACTATGGTGTTGGAGAAGACTCTTGAGAGTCTCTTGAACTGCAAGGAGATCCAACCATCCTAAAGGAAATCAGTACTGAGTGTTCATTGGAAAGACTGATGTTGAAGCTGAAACTCCAATGCTTTGGCCACCTGATGTGAAGAACTGACTCAGTTGAAAAGACCCTAGTGCTGGGAAAGATTGAAGGCGGGAGAAGAGGATGACAGAGGATGAGATGGTTGGATGGCATCAGTGACTCAATGGACATGAGTTTCAGTAAATGGGAATTGGTGATGGGCAGGGAGGCCTGGCATGCTGCAGTCCATGGGGTCATAGAGTCGGACACGGCTGAGCAACTGAACTGGTTAGAGATAAGAATTGAGACTCAGAAAGATGAGGACCTTTTGCTCAAAGACAATTTTAAATAAAGGACTCTTTTACTTCAAAATGTGATCCTTTTGTGGGACTTTTACCTTCATTCTTTAGATGTTGAAAGAAGTTAAATTACTATCAATTCAGAAAGAAAATTAATTATGCCACAATTTCTGTATTATCTCATTTTAACCAATCAACTTGAAATCATTTACTAGGTATAGTCCATATCTGAGCCTAAAAATGAAAATACTTTGTATGTGGGAGAGGGATAAATTAGGAATTTGAGATTAACAGATACTACTATATATAAAAGAGATAAGCAAGGACCTACTGTATAGCACAGGGAACTATAGTCAATATCTTGTAAAAGCCTCTAATGGAAAGGAATATGAATAAAGATATAAATATATATATATAATATATAACTGATTCACTTTGCTGTATATCTGAAATATGGTAAAGCAACCATACTTCAATTTTTTAAAAAAGTAAAAAAATAAAATAAAAATTTAAAGAAAATACACTTCGATGCATGCTTTTTATACTTTCTCATGTATTCTTCCTTCATGCATGTGTGCTAAGTTGCTTTAGTCATGTCTGACTCTTTGGGACCCAATGGCCCATAACCCACCAGGCTCCTCTGTCCATGGGATTCTGCAGGCAAGAACAGTGGAGTGGGTTGCCATGCCCTCCTCCAGGGGTTCTTCCTGACCCAGGGATCGAACCCATGTCTTCTGTGGCTCCTGAATTGCAGGCGGAGTCTTTACCACTGAGCCACTGGGGAAACCCTGGTTCCATTACACTTATCTAATTCAGAAGTATGTGATTTGCCCTCCTGTTGACCTGGAATTTTCGAACTCACCAGAAAAAATGCATCCATGAATCTGATCATGAATTATATCTGTTTCCACAACCAAACCTTACATAGTTTTTCAAATCTCCTACAGTATTCAAAGATTCTATGGGAATATAAAAGTCTATTAGATGGGTTCTGGTATCAATTCCAATGTGAGGGTAAGAGGTGTTCCTCATACCAGTAACCACTTCTTTAGAGATCAGTTGAATGTCTTACAATTCAAATCTATTCTACCCGGAGAAGGTATCAGATTCCACAGGTTAAGGGCCCTGTCCTACAAGGGTACTCCTTCACCTCCACTTCAGATGCCAGTCACAAGTCCAGGTTGTTACTTGTGACTCTGACCCACTACTGATTGGAAGTTCCCAAGACCCACCCCCCACAATGAGTTCAATTAATTTGTTAGAGTAGCTCACAGAACTCAGAGAAACATTTCACTTACTAGACCACCAGTTTCTTATGAAAGGCAATATAACTCAGGAACAGCCAATGGAAGAGATGCAGAGGGCAATGGATGAGAAAAGTGTGGAGTTTCTGTGTTCTCTGGAGGTGTATCACTCTCCCCTAAGCTCCATGTGCTCACCCACCGGGAAGCTCTCAGAAACCTGTCCTTTGGCATTTTTTATTGAGGCATCACTACACAGGCTCAGTCATGTCCGACTCTGTGATCCCATGAACTGTGGACCACCAGGCTCCTCTGTCCACGGGGATTCTCCAGGCAGGAATACTAGAGTGGGCTGCCATGCCCTCCTCTAGGGGGTCTTCCTGGCCCGGAGATGGAACCCAGGTCTCCCGCATTGCAGGCAGATTCTTTCCTGTCTGCGCCACCAGGGAAGCCCACTACATAGGCATGTTTAATCAAATCATAGCAATCAATTGATTAAATCAATTGGTGATGGATTCAAACTTCAGCCCCTCTGCCTTCCCTGAAGGTTGGGGGAGGTGGGGGAGAGGGGGTCCAAAAGTTCCAAACCTCTAATCACCGTGATTGATTCTCCAGGCAACTAGCCAACATCCTTAGGAGCTTTCTGAAAGTCACCTCATTGTCAACAAACAGCAAATATATATGAGAAATATATTTTGCTCATCTGAATGACCAAATATATATATTTTTCTAAATCATAATACCATAGCTATTTAATATAGAAATTCAAAACCACATATTAGAGAAGCATAATAGCAGTAATGCTTCCCTTGTGGCTCAGCTGGTAGAATCTGCCTGCAATATGGGAGACCTGGGTTCGATCCCTGGGTTGGGAAGATCCCCTGGAGAAGGACATGGAACCCACTCCAATATTCTGGCCTGGAGAATTCCATGGGCTGTATAGTCCATGGGGTCACAAAAAGTTGGACACGACTAAGAGACTTTCATTTGACTTCAATAGCAGTGATAGTCTTGACATTTCATGTGAATCAAAGAAACAGGAATTTCTCACTTCAGATGTCAGATCTGTATCAAAACTCTTAATTGAGTGAATTTCCAGGTTATCATAAGAGGAAATATATGCAGTGTAGACCCATAAACACAGGATTTGATTTGACTACAAGAGTGCGATCACTGAGTTATGCTACCTTCTAGGAGAATAAAAAGTGAATGGTTTATTATTTACGGAAAAGCTACTTTGGTAACACAGCCTTTTCTTCCCAGATATAAATCACCTTTAGCTCTTGGAATCACTATTGCCTCTAAACAAAGATCTTAGAGCAGGTGGAATGATGGGAATATATCGAGGAACCTTGACTATGAGTCAAAAGCCAGACCCAGACGGATGTGAACCAAATAAATACTCAGCTTTTTTAGTACATGGGTGAAGTGAGGCTCTGAGAAATTGGAGTATCTCTGGACAATGTAACGTTGGATCAGAAAAGTTTCCAGAAATTCATTCTGCTTTGTAACCACCACAGAGGGTAGAATTCCTAAAGACATAGGAACTCATGTGAGCAGGGTGAGCACTTTCCAGAATTGCATATAACTAAATTACATATTGCATATAACTAAATTATTAAATCACAACTTCCTTGCTGGCTCTGCTGGTAAAGAATCTCTGAATGACTCTCTAAATGACTACAACCAACTGTATTTTCTCCTGTGCATTTCAAAACACCTGGAGTAGATGTTCTTCTGGAAGAGGAGAAGGCCAAGGTCAAAACAGAGCCCCAGAGTAGCTGTGCTTCCTAGAATCTCCAGAGAGATTCCATAAATGACATGGAGCTGAGCAATTTGGACCCACTACACAGAGAATCCAGTGGTCCAGGCTCCGACTTTCAGACCCTGAGGCAGCCCCACTGATCAATCGGGAGCAAAATGTCTTTTCTGTATTGCTAGATGTCATTTTCAGGCCTTGGTGTGATTACAACAAAAGACTTTGGATGATGACTCCATTACAAGAAAGAGACCTTATTAACTCACTGCCTAATTTCTGAGTTAGAGATGCACAAATCTCTTTCCAAGTGGGAGATGGTATGTAATTTTGAAATAATTTCAATGATCCCATAGCTGAAGGCCAATGGAGATTTCAGCTTCACCTTCTGGAAGACTACTCAGTCATGTACATTAGCTGGAGTTTGAAAGCAAAACAAGTAGTAAAGAGAAAGGGAAGAAATTTAAAGGAGAATGAAACAACCACAACAGGATAAATAATCCTGAATCACAAATTAAAACGTTACCGTTGGCAGAGACACAAAGGTAATATTTTCACTAGAATGAATAGTCCTAGAAAAATTTGGTTCTCCAATATCAGACACAACCAGGCCTTTCCTTCCATATGAGACGTGAATGTCTCCTTTTTCCACTTCATCTTTTGCAGTTATCCAAACAAAATTTTAGCAGCAGAAAAAAATAATGAATTTAGTCCATTTAGGTCCAGAATTTCCTCGTTAATGTATTAACTCCCTGGCAGTAGTGAAACAAGGCACTCTAACTCCAGAATATTTCCTTCTCTTTTATCACCTTTAGCATTCCAATGTCACCGAATAACTAATTATATTCTACTTACTTCTGAACCAGTGGAAGAAGCAGACATCTTAAGAGCACATTAATTTCATCCTACTGAACTGGTGAGAGGCTTTGTACAGCACAGAGGTGGCCTGCTGTTTAAAGTCTTCTTCTTCTTCTTTTTTTAATGTGTGTCTGAACACTTTAACTTCAACCACTCTGCTAAGAGGCTGTTGTTTTAGTTCAACGTGTACACAAAGGAGAGGATCACCACGTATGAACTAATATTTGCTTAACTGTCTTCCTTTCCCCGGCGTCCTGCAATTCAAGTGCCCTGTATTCCTTTCTTTAGCTGTCATGACGGTAAGTGAAGAAAAATGGTGTTGTTCCTGAGGATAGCATTTGCCAAAGAGTTTAGTATTTGGCCTCGTGTTTCTCACAACCGTGTGTTAAATGATGCCTTTACTTTCATCGAGGCTACGGAACAAGCGGTCCAGGGGTTAGATCAGGTAAGTCCTCTGCCCTTCAGTTGCTGCCCCATCCCCCTAGAATCCAGAGTGCCCACTTCACCCCCCTCCACTTCTTATGTAACAGTTTTGAAAATAAATAACTGCCACCCTGGGTGGTGGGTAAAAGTAAACTTAAATGGAAAACCAACACCAACAAAAGAAAGACAGAGGCAGAGACAGGGGGAGGAGAGGGAAGAAGAGGAAGATGAAGGGAAGAGGAAAAAGAAAGAAAACGGTGCCTGAAGATGAACAGGAAACCCACTGGGTGGCCACTGCTGGGGGCAGTAGTTGGGTAGGAGCCAGTGTTGTCAATCATTCACTCTCAAAGCTGACACACGGCTTGAAGTTGCAACACAGGACGGCAGTACCAGAGCTTGAAGTGGGCGAGGAGAGGAAGAACACTTGGATCCTTGGATGTTACTACACCTCTGCATTCGGAAAGATTTCCATGACTTTTCTTATCTCTCCTCCCTCTGACCTTCATTTTTTCCTGCTCTTGGCTCCTCACCACTCCGTCTCTAGGGCATGCTATGTAGCATATCTAAAGGTAAAGCTGTTGTTGTTTAGTCACTAAATCACGTCCAGGTCTTTTGCAACCCCTCGGACTATAGCCCACCAGGCTCCTTTGTCCATGGGATTTCCTGGACAAGAATACGGAGTGGGTTGCCATTTCCTCTTCCAGGGCATCTTCCTGCCCCAGGGATTGAACCCATGTCTCCTGAGTCTCCTGCAATGGTAGGTGAGTTCTTTAGCACTGAGCCACCAGGAACGCCTAAAACTGGAAACATGAGCTAAACTGTGGGTGATGGTGGGCGGAAAGAGAGCCGACTCCTTCATATCTCCTGCACCTGCCCACCAGCTCCTTTGTCCAGCCATCCCCCCAGCTTCCCAGACACCCCACTTGCAGCTGGTGGCTTTCTCAACACTAGCTCCAATGGTCGTGGCCCCCATAATTTCAAAACCCAGACTCCCAACATCACTCTGCCTTTTTCACCCACTTCAAAAAATGCTTTTCAACCAGCCTGGAGTGCCTAAAGATCCAAATGCCATATCATTTTTATCCACCTCTTCATTGCCACTGCTGCTTTGATCCCTTTGATTAACCACGCTTAGAGAAAAGTTGTTTATTCTCTAGATGCTTTATAACAGCATGGCTCACAGGTCCATCCAAATAATGTCTGCATATTCTTGATCCCCAGAGGCACTCGACTTTTTTTTCAGTGTTGTGATACAATAAAGCTCTCTTTATAAGATTGTTTTTCAATTGAGTATTGGAAATAGAAAAGGGTAAGGCCAGTCCTATTTACCTTCACAGTTTCACACCCATTCATCTCTAGAGGGAGCATGTGTCTCTTTTGGACCACAGGGGCATTGCGGAGGCGAGCCAGAAAGAACAAAACGGGTGTTCTCCTTCTGCCCATCCATAAACCTTGCTAGTGTCCAGAGCCAAGTGAGGGAGTGGGGGTTGGGGAGAGAAGGTGGCCTCCCCACAGCAGCTAAGCCTGTGGTCTCTCCTCCGGGCCTCCCTAGGGAACAGAGCCTAGAACTAGAGTCGATCCATCTCTGAGCATAAGTGTTTTACTGTCCTTCTAAGGCCAACATCCCCCATCCCGGAATCCTTCTGGATTTCTTCCCTTTCACAGGCCCCACGGAGGCGTCTCTCTGCTCAGTCAACACTGCAGTCGCCTCTGGCTGGGCCCTCGAGGTCTTAAGTAGGTTGATTGTGACCGGAAAGTTCCGGGGGTTGCTTTGGCTTCCCGCTGCAGGTGGCGAGCAGCTTCCTGGGCACGGCTGGCGTCAGGCTCTGCTTATTATCATGCCGTATCTCACCTGGTCTGTTTCTTCTTCTATCCCTCTGGCCCCTGGCCCGTCTCTGCCAAAGTAGGAGCGTCAGTTCTTCAACAAATAAAGGATTTCCTCTATGCTCTCATAGGTTTGGTAAAGCTCCATTGCTTTCATATTTCTTTTCCCCGCCTAGGAGCTCTCTCCAAAAAGCACTCGACCACAAGTGCTCCTGGATGGTAGACAACGTCAGACTATTTTGTTAAATTTCATTTTGAGTACAAGCACTTGCAAAACCTCAGGCACATAAGCCCCGTCACCTGCCTGAGTTCTCACCAGGCTGTGGACCCAGTTAACTCAGAGATGGCATATCTAAGTCCTTTCTTTTTATTGACTCTTTCATTAGGAAAGAAAGGAACATAGAATCAAAATGACAGCATTAGATATTGCTCCTGGTTGGTTTATTCTATTTTAGGGGGAAAGGATGCTGCAGAAATAGATTGAAAGATCATTTTTTAAAGTTGTTTAAATAATCTATAAATATAGTAATCTTTTATTGAGTGCTTACTTCGGGCATGGGGCTACTGGCTTGCATTCACTGCCTTTTTAAACTCTTTTTTATGTCTATTTATTTGGCTGCACCAGGTCTTAGTTGCAGCGTGTGGGATCTAGCTCCCTGACCAGGGATCAAACCTGGGCCTCCTGCGCTGGGAGCACAGGGTCCCAGCCACTGGACCATCAGGGAAGCCCCATACCCACTGCCTTGGTTAAGGAATTCAATAATGTTATGAGGGTACTACTATTTATCTCTAGGGGTCCCAGGTGGCACTAGAGGTAAAGAACTCCCCTGACAATTCAGTATACATAAGAGATGCAGGTTTGATCCCTGGGTCAGGAAAGTCCCCTGGAGAAGGAAATGGCAGCCCAACCCAGGATTCTTGCCTAGAGAATCCCACGGACAGAGGAGCCTGGTGAGCTACAGCACATGGGTCGGACAGGACGGAAGTGACTTGTACACACACACTGTTTATCTCCGTTTGATGAAGGTGTCAAATAAGAACATGACATAGCAGACGTATGAGGACAGATTTTACTGAATCCAAAACCTGTGTTAGCAGCTGCCCTGCCAACAAGCCTCCCCTATGGACAACCCTGTTTATTTAAATTATTATCAAAGCTCTTACGATGATCCTTTAGAGTTGAAGGCACCATACCTGCCTGCATTCTTTGTTTTGTTTTGTTTTTTGCTAGCCTTCTACCTACATTTAAAAAAAAATCGGGACTATTGATCCCCAGGATAAGTGAACTTGCTTCTGCCCCTCCCTAACTATGTAAGAGCTCTGTGCTGAAATCAGGTCCTCCACTGATTCCTGTGGCCTGGCATGTAGCAGTGTCATAACCTCTTCCATTACAGCAGGCCTGACAATTACAAAACTCACTCAAACACATCACTAAACTATTTCAAACATGTTACTTGACAGGCTGAATTGTTAACCATAGCGTTGCTCTAGGGGTTTCCTTCTAAGACACTTTAGCTTTTGTTCAAATTCCTAATGAATTCAGCCATATTTCTTACAACTTTCATAAAGGCTGTACAAATGAAATTTCTCTCTCATTCCAGAGAAAACACTTAATCATTTTCCACAAAAAAACCATCCAAACAAATCTGAATTTACCCTATTAGTTAAAGGACTTTCAGTTTTCCTATTCCAATCAGTATTATTAATATGAATAGTAGACATTTGTACATTTATAATGCAAATTTTACATGTATAATCTCATTTAATTCTCACAACATTCCTACTGTGTGGATGTTATTGTCTCATTTCACAGATGGGAAAACTGAGGCTCAAATAATTAGATAACCTGTTAAGACTGGTAATTAGGCTGACTCCAAAACCAATACCGATACTAATACACCATATTCTTGGTGCCTAATTGGCAGACATTTCTTTTCTAGATCTTTATAAGGACCTTTAACCCATGTCAAAATATGTCCTTTCTTTTTTGCTCTGAAGGAAAGGCTCCCCGGGACAGCAAAAAGAAACATAGAAAATGTAAAGGCATATCAGATGTCTTAGCAAACATTACAGAGATGAGCCATTACCAGTTTGCGGGGGAGGTTTCCTTCTTTTTGGAGGTTGCTAAATCTGCTGAACCAATTAACTATAAAGTCCAAGTTTGGGCCTCTGTCAGAGCTAATGTGGTCCATGGAATATGCTACTCATAGAAGCTGATCTGAATATTTTAAGTTCCTAGCAACAATAGACATAATAAACTGTGATAAATATACATGCCTTAGCCATGTGGCATTTTGAAATAACATTTCCATGCCTCTACAATGTGGATCTTAAACATGTTGTTCTTCAGGATGGAGTCTGGAAAAGTCTGAAAGTCAAGGCCAGTAGATTCTGATAAAGAAGAAGGAACGCAAGGGTCTGAATATTATTTTTAAGCCCTTGTAACAGTTCTCCAGTTACACACCACCTCCAGGGAGTGGACAGGTTCATAAACCGTTCACTCTTCCTGAGCATGGTTAACCTGCACTGTCTTCTGCTGCTGACAACAGTAGGTCAGGCTTCTGGGCTGCTTTTTCTAAGACAGTGATCCTTTCTGTTTTTTGAAGTATACTTGCTATACAATATTACAGGTTTACAATGAAGTAACTAGAACTTTTAAAGGCTATAGTCCATTGATATTTATCTTAAAATATTGGCTATACTCCCTGTGTGGTACAATATATCCTTGTAGCTTATCCTGTACATAAAGAGTCTGTACTTCTTAATCCCCTGCCCCTATCTTTCCCCGACTCTGCCGTCTCCCCACTAGTAAACATTAGTGTGATCTCTGTCTATGAGTTTGCTTCTTTTTTGTTATATTCACTAGTTTGTTGTATTTTTTAGATTCCACATATAAGTTATACCATATAGTATTTGTCTTTCTCTGTCTGACCTATTTCACTTAGCATAATATCTTCCAGGTCCATGCATGTTGTTCCAAATGACAAGCTCTCATTCTTTTTTATGGCTGAGTCATATTCCATTATATATATATATACATATATACATACCACAGCTTCTTTATCCACTCACCTGTTGATAGACACTTAGGTTGCTTTTGTGTCTTGGCTATTGTGAACAGTGCTGCTATGAACATTGGGATGCGTGTGTCTTTTGGAATTCGTGTTTTTGCTTTTTTGTGACATATACCCAGAGGTAGAGCTGCTGGGTCATATGGCAGTTCTATTGTAGATTTTTGAGAAATCCCTATACTGCTTTCCACAGTGGCTACACCAACTTACATTATCACCAACAGTATACGAGAATTCTCCTTTCCCTACATCCTCAGCAACACGTGTTATTTGTGTTCTTTTTGATGATTGCCATTCTGACAGGTGTGAGGTGACATCTCATTGTGGTTCTGATTTGCAGCTAATGCAGTGATGCCTGACCTACATCTACCTGCTCTGCCTCACCCAGCCGCCCCTTCTGCCACCAGTGCATCTCCGCTCATTACCAACTGCTAACAAACGTAGAAGCAAACTGTGGCACCCATCAAGCCTAACTAGCACACTCAGAGACCAAGCCTATGGTGCTGGAATTGTCAGCTTACTGTTTCAGCCACCAGGACACTCGGGAGTTGCTCCTCTGTGCTGGTGGTGGTGACTCTCATTATCAAGATCTTCCACCTCTCACAGAGTTTTCACCACGTTTCTAAAAGGAAGCATGGAGGCCAGAACCAGACAACCTGAATTAGTCACAGCTCTGCCACAAATTATACAAATCCCATAAACTTCCCTGACTCTCAACCTTCTCATGTGTGAAATGGAAGAACAGTACCTGCTTTCCAGACTGTTGGCCAGATTAAATGAGTGGATACCTTCATGCTATTATCACCCTGCTTGTCCAAAGGATAAAAGTCTAAACTCTTAATAAGGTTCAAAACCCCTTTAGTTGTCTTCCAGTCCCATCCTTCACCACTCCCCCTTAAAGTCTGTGCATCAGCGACACTGAAATTCTTTCCCTTCCTTCAAACTTACCACTCTCCTTCGCACACACTCGTTCTCTCCCCACTCCCCATCCTGAACTTTGCTTAGGTAATTATTTGTCTTAGATTTGACATCAGTTCTTCCAACAAGCTTTCTCTGACATTGCCTTTCCCCTCCCCAGCCAAAGCTACACAGGAACATTAGGTACTTTACCTGTAAAAGCCATCACTTACTCACTTAACAAATATTTATTAAGTACCCAGTTACCACTCTATACTTTGAATAGGGTAAACCAGAGAGACAAGGTCTCTGCCATCATTCTAGCTGGAGAAACAAGAAAATGAGGAACTCAGCTAATTAGTACACAGGAGAAATTTAGGTAGGACATGTTCATAATCCTTTATCCAAAACTACTGGAAGGAAATCCAAAAAGGATTATGCTGCTGCTGCTGCTGCTAAGTCACTTCAGTTGTGTCCGACTCTGTGCAACCCCATAGACGGCAGCCCACCAGGCTCCCCCGTCCCTAGGATTCTCCAGGCAAGAGTACTGGAGTGGGTTGCCATTGCCTTCTCCAAAAAGGATTATACATACAGCTAATTTACTTTGCTGTACAGTAGGAACCAATATAACATTGTAAAGCAAATATACTCCAATAAAAATCAATAACAAATAACAATATACTACTGGGACTACAAGCACTTCAAAATTCAGGATTTTTTTAATTTAGAAAGGTAATACAGTGCTCATACTATTTATTAAACCAACATGGTCTGAGTCAGCTCCCCATAAAGCAAACACATGAATGTCACCACAATAAAATATGTAACAGAATAAACGGAGTAAAGATTACGGTATTAATGAACTTTCACTCAAGTTAGGAGGGAAATTCTTTTAGCTTTTAGAGGTGTTTGGATCTGAAACTGTGGATGAGGATAATGGGATGGAGAGAGGCTTGGGAGGAGAAAAGGACTTAAGACTGGGTGAAACAAGAAGGCATCTCTTGGGAGGTGATGTTGGAGTTGAGATGGGAAAAGCACATAGAAGCCTGACAGGTGAAAGTCTGAGGTGAGGGCATCCCAACCTGAAGGAACCCCTCAAGCAATGACCCAAAGGCTGGAGCTATGGTTTAATGTGTTCTTCAATTTTCTGCCTCCTACTTTGGGTCATCCACTCACTACCTGTGGAGATCATGGTTTTCTAGTTCACCATGGCACTGTGTTCCCAGTGTGTGGACAAAAGTGCCTGGCATGGAAAAGATGTTCAAAAAACATTTGCTGAAACAATAAAGATGATTCATTAACAAAATAAAAGGAAGTAGCTAATTGTCAAAGGGTTAGATCAGGGGAGACCAATATGGCACACAGGAAGATCAAGAGCTTGAAAACTACAAAAAAACCTAGTGAAACTGACATTCAGAGGTTTCCAGCTTCTACCATTTTGCTCTGTCCACTAAATTTGGGAGCCATCAGGAGGTCATGAGGATCACCAACAGCATCTCTCTACCAGAAGACATAGAGGGAAGAAAGTCCACACTCTGGGATGCTTGCCAGTGGGGAAATAGGAAGAAGTCACTGAAGAGCAAAGCAACTGCAGAGACAGTCATAAGGACAGTCATGTGCAGTTATAAATGTGCCTTCCCCCCAGCTCCAGTCCACACCCTTCTCCCTCACTCCCTCCCAGGCTGTTGGCTTTCCCTTTGGGTCAAGCTACATGAATCCACCCAGCCTGATGAGAGCAGTGGGAGACGCTGCGTGGCTCCTTCAGAGCATGAGCCTATATACTCAACCTTGCATCAGAGAGCACCAAAGAATTGATGCTTTTGAACTGTGACGTTGGAGAAGACTCTTGAGAGTCCCTTGGACTGCAAGGAGATCAAACCAGTCAATCCTAAAGGAAATCAACTCTGAATATTCACTGGAAGGGCTGATCTGAAGCTGAAGCTCCAATACTTTGGCCACCTGATGTGAAAAGCTGAATCATTGGAAAAGACTCTGATCTGGGAAAGATTGAAGGCAGGAGAAGAGGATGACAGAGGATGAGATGGTTGGGTGGCATTACCAACTCAATGGACATGAGTTTGAGCAAACTTTGGGAGATGGTGAAGGACAGGGAATTCTGGTTGCAAAGAACTGGACACAACTGAGCAATTGAACAACATCAGAGAAGAGTCTCCATAAGCAAACCCCCTCTCAGAGGCACTCCAGAGCTTCTCTGTGCTCCATTGCAAGGTTTTCTCAAACTCCAATCACATCTAGTCTCCTCTGGAACCCTTGGTATGACACACACCTCAATCATAAAATCAAAGGCTAACAATACAGTAAGAGGTAATTTGAGTCACATCTTCCCCACTTTCAGACTCAGACACATTTAAACAAACTTTGGAAGAGAAGACTCTACCACTTATATTATTTTAAGCCCAGGAGGCAGAAATTCCATGATCTTTCATAACAACTCAAGTTAGTGACTGTGGGGGAGGGGCAGGATTTATTTCTCATCTCAATGAAGACCAAGACACGGTCTTTGATAAGAGCTATTTAATAACATTAAAAGTTTAAAACTTATCAGAGGCTTATATTAAGAAATAAATGCTAAATGGCAGTAAAGTCAAAATCTTAATATTTTGTGTTTCTGCATGTGAAAGTCAACATATCAGTCCTTGGAGGCTGAGAACAAGCTAAAGAGATGGTGTGTAGATCCCTTCCAGAGGTTAACCAGTGATGTCCACTCACCTTGCTAACAGGTGCCATTAAGCAGAGTACTTAGATTTCATCTCTCTTCTTTTCCTAAACTCTTAATCTCTCAAGTTCTCTTCTATCAAAGAGCTACTGGTTACAGTAAACATTTTGAGTTTCTCCTCTAATGAACTGATTAAAAAATACACCTCATAGGGTCTTCTCTGGCAGTCCAGTGGTTAAAACTGCGCCTTCCAATGCAGGAAGTACAGGTTCAATCCCTGATCAGGGGGCTAAGATCCCACATGCTTCACAGCCAAAACACCAAAAGCATGAAACAGAAGCAATATTATGACAAGTTCAATAAAGACTTTAAAAAATGACCCACATCAAAAAATCTTTTAAAAAATACTCTTGTACAAGATAATTTGGTACCCATGTACCAATACCACTATCTTTTCTTTTAATCACTGGATGATATTCAGACTATAAAAATCAACATACAAAGGTCCAACAAGGAACAAAAAGTCTATTTGAACAAGTGTGACGGAGCAAATCACCATGGCCTATACAAGCATCATGGAACACCCCATGGAAGAAGAAGATAGGATAAAGATACAGTGACTACCTTCAACAAAACACCTCTCCAGTGTGACAAAGATACTTGCAGACATGGCAGCATGTGGCAGGTGCAGGGGAGAGACACAGTAGTGTACAAAATAGGAGTACAGAGGAGAGAGGACGTATTTACATCTGCCAGAGGAAACATGGACAAGAAACATTAACCAAGAAAGTGGCATTGGAACTTAACCTGGAGGATCATGAATATTTTGTTGTCATTTTTTTTAAGAAATAAATCTTCATTCATTTAAGCCACAACAGTCAGATTTTCTGCTGTTCATGAGAGAATGCATTCCTGAATGATGTAGTGGAGCATGCCAACAACCAAAGACATTCTTTTTTTAAATTTAGGTATAATTGACTTATGACATTATATTAGTTTCAGTTGTACAATATAATGACTTGATATTTGAATGAATTGTGAAATGATAACCACAATTAATCTAGCTAACATCCATCCCCACATATAGTTACAAATTTTTTTAAACTTTTTGATTGCAGAAAGAAAGCTACAACTCTGACTGACTTCAATAAAGAAAGATTTTTTTTCACTTAACAAGAAGGCCAGAAGTAGACAGGGCTCTGGGCTCAGCCTTGAGTAACTTTATGATATCAGCCAGGTTTTCTCTGTCCTCCTCTAGCTTTCATCCTTCATCTTCACTTTTGTCTCTAGTGGGATGATACTAATTCAAAATCACATTGCAATACATCTATGTTCAAATGAAGAGGAGAAATGGCCTTCTTCATAGGAAAGATAAAGACTTTACCAGCAGATTCCCTTTATCTCACATTGGCCGTACAAGCTGTCCTCAACCAAACCCTGTGAAGGACAGAAAATTCCCAGGGTTGGATTAGACTGCCCATCCTCTGCAGTGGAAAAGGCTTGGGGGAATCATCACAAAGGACAGTATGCAATGAAACAGGCAGAAATGGAAGACTTGGCATTCCTTGCGGAGAAAACATCGCAAACAACAGCAAAGAGTCAGCAAATATTCAGTGTGATAATAAGAATATGAATGTGAATAAGATACAGAAGATACAGGAAGAGGATGAAGGGAAGAAGAGTAAGAAAAATAACAATGAAAAGCATCATTTCTTAGGAACTATGTTCCAGATACTATGCCTGGAAATTTACATACATCATCATATTTACTTCTCACAATGACTGATTTGTAAGGGATATTATTACCCCACTTTTCAGATGCCAAATTGAGGCTGATAGAGATTTAAGAGAGTGTCGAAGTTCACATAGCTAGCTGGTAGGTGGTGAAATCAAGATTTAACTGCAGATCCATGTGATTCCAAAATTCAGATTTCAAAGGACACAGGAATCTCATGTAGCTAAAGAATGGGGTACATGGATAGAGGGCACTGAAAAAAATAGAAAGTAATTGGATCTGTATTGTGGAAGAATTTAATACCCATATAAGTAGTTTGGATTTTATTCTGTGGGTGAAAGGAGATACTGAAAATCTTTGAGTTAAAAAAAAAGAAGCCAAGATTAGAAGTGTATTTTAGACACAATATCCTGTCTGTGATTTGTAGCATGAATTATCTAATATGATAACAAAGTCAGACAACTGAATGACCTAACAGGTGATGGCAATAAGTTGGGAAATCATAGAAAGGATTTGAATTTCAAGTTAATGGCATTGAAGCTAAAAATAAAAGAAGATGAAGAAAAAGGAGGAGGAGAATAATGAAGAAGAAAGAGGAAGACAAAATGAAGGAGGAAAAGAAGAGGGACAGAGGGAGGGAGAAAGAAGAAGGAGAAGAATTTAATAGGTATTTGACAATAAATTGTAGGATATGAGGAATCAGGGAGAGGGCGGGGTGAAAGATGACTCAGAGCTTTGAAGTCTTAGAAATTGGATATATGGTGGCATTATTCACATTAGAATGGACAACAGGAAGAGTTGGTTAGCTGGTAGGAGGAAAGGCAAGGATTTGCTACTTACTTCCTACAACTGTTCTTAATCAGAATCTTGATGTTTAGCACAAGATGAGACAAAACAGGAAAAATCAGCGCAAGAGAAGAAACACGCTAATTAACTTTTCTACCTCTCCAAATCTGTCTTTGACTTTCTCTCTTCAGTCCCTTCATAGTTTGGCAATTTCTCCATTAGAGGACAGAATAAAACACACAGGGACAGTATAATTCAAATAAGCCCATTTTGCTACTTGTCAACAAAAGTTTTGACTACGTGAGGGATTTTCCATAAAGAAACTTAATTTAAAAAACCGAAATTCATAAAAATAATTTTGCACAGGTCATACGATTAAGCAAAAAGACTTCTTTCTTTCAAAACAGTTGGCCCAAAAACCCTTCTTAATAATCCCTCAATATGGTTTAATTTACAAATACCCATCAAAAAATGTTACCTGCACATGTATAGCAACATTTTTCTTATTTTATATGTTAAAACTGCACCAAATAAGATCTCAATTGGGTTTATGTTAAGATTTCATTTATCTTAACATTTACTTGAATATTGATTGTGATCAATGTAAGAACAGCCACAATTTTACTACTGTGACTCTTACATTTTAACCTTACCTGAGGCCCAGAAGCCAATCCTAAGACTCCTAGCTGATTGAGCCATGCTATAATATAGTTTTTTCTATTTTATACTACCATGGATGCTATTCTGATATTCTATTAGTAGCTTAAAACAATGCCCACTTACTGGTTCACAGATTTGTAAGTCAGAAATCCAGCATGGTGTGATTGGGTTCTCTGCTCAGGGTATCACAAGGCTGAAATCAAATTGTCAGCCACCTGAATTTGGAAATTTCAAGAAAAATCCACTTCCTAGCTCATATTTTAAGTTGGTAGAATTCAGTCCTTGCAGCTGTAGAACTGACATCCCCCTTTACTCACTGGCTACTGGCCATAGTCCATATTCAGAGGCTTTCCAGGTAGTCCCTGTAAGCAGTTCACAGGACTTTTGCTTTCTTCCTGGCCAGCCAGTGAACATTTCGAGGACTCTCTCTTTTCCTTCCAGTCAGAGAAAACCCTTTTCTTTTAAAGAACTCCAGTGATTAGCTTAGGCCCCACTCAGAAAACCTCACTATCATAATGTCAACTGATCAGTAACCTTAATTACACCTCCAAAATCCCTTTGATAATATAATCACAGGAATAACACTAGGAGGCAGAGATCATGGCAGCAGGGGGACATCATAGAATTCTACCTGATGCACATGCTGTTATAATTTGCTATTTTTATTTTTGTTTGTAACTACCATCATGCTGCTGCTGTTGCTGCTACTGCTAAGTCACTTCAGTCATGTCCAACTCTGTGCGACCCCAGAAACAGCAGCCCACCAGGCCCCCCTGTTCCTGTGATTGTCCAGGCAAGAACACTGGAGTGGGTTGCCATTTCCTTCTCCAATGCTTGAAAGTGAAAAGTGAAAGTGAAGTCGCTCAGTCGTGTCTGACTCTTCGTGACCCCGTGGACTGCAGCCCACCAGGCTCCTCCGTCCATGGGATTTTCCAGGCAAGAGTACTGGAGTGGGGTGCCACTGCCTTCTCCAACTACCATCATAGCTATTATAAATCCTATTAAGTTCTGAACAAACTGTCCCTTTAGTTATTCTCCAAAGATACTCTGCTCATCTTTTTCCTTCTACTTGACTTTTTTTTTGTCTGCATTGACTCCTTGTTGCGGCATGCAGGAGCTTTTGTTGTGGTGTGTGGGCTGTTCATTGGGATGTGTAGGCTTCTCTCTAATTGTGATGTGCAGGCTCCAGAGTACACGGGCTCGGTAGTTGTAGCACAAGGGCTTAGTCATCCTGCAGCATGTAAGATCTTGGTTCGCCAACCAGGGATCAAACCCACATCCCCTGCATTTGAAGGCAGATTCTTAACCACAGGACCACCAGGGAAGTGCTCTACTTGACTTTTAAAAAATTGTTTTCCTTTGCATTACTCCACTCTGTAACACTTATTCACTCTTTCTTTTTCTCTGTATTTCTTCTTCCTTATTCATTTTCTGTCAGTCTACACACTCCTCTTTCTCTGTCTCCAGGTAAGGCTATTGTCATTTTGAGTATATTTACATCCAGATGCTCTGTAATTATTTGTAATGATATGTTACACTTTTATGGTTCGCTCATCAGAACTTTAGTGTCCATAAGTCTTAATTATGCAATGTGAAAACATACTGTGATGATGTGGAGAGTGACTATTCCATTTTATGGATGGGAAAATTAAGACTGAAATGGGTCAAGACTTCCTAAATCTTCAAGTTAATAGAGAAAAGAGAGAGGATAGGGACTTCCCTGGTGGTCCAGTGGCTAAGAGTCTGTCCTCTCAATGCAGGGGAAGCAGGTTTGACCCCTGGTCACGGAACTAGATTCCACATGCTGCAACTAACAGTTCTCATGCAGCCAAATAAATAAATAAATGAAAATAAATATTTTTTTAAAAAGAGAGAGAAGAGGAGATGAAACCTGGTAGTTTGTCTTCCCTTTCCTCTGATAATACTTAGGGGAACTTTTTGAGGTCCCTCCCAATGATTCTTGGTCCAGAATATACCTACTGTCATTGATGGTGTCTCTGCCATATAGTGGCATCTACACAGGAAGAAGCCCCTGGTGATGTCAAGGCTGGACAGAACATGTGGAGGGAAATAATCTAGGTGAAAGAGAACAGAGCTAAAACCTAATAGTTGCCAGAATTGAATGGGTAGTGAGGGAGTAAGACACAGATTCACCAAATTCCTAAACTAAAAGAAACCACCGGAGCCGTCTAGAGCTCATCTGACAAGTGATGAAAAAAGGCTCAGAGAAGTGAAATGGCTTCAACTTCATTTCAGAATGAGCCCAGAGTTAGCTGGTATCAGAATCCCCGTGTTGGGACCTTCAAAACAAGGACCTTTGCACTGTCTTGCTACTGTACATCCCCCCGCCTCGACTCCCCACTACCTTCTAGGGGTAAGGGGGGAGTGGAAAATCGAGGGCAGGGTCCTGGCAAAGGCTGGAACTTTGCGGTAGAAAAGTATGTGTTAGTCAATTAGTCTGTCCCACTCTTTGCAACCCCAGGGACTTGCCCACCAGACTCCTCTGTCCATGGAATGCTCCAGGCAAGAATGCTAGAGGGGATTGCCATTCCCTTCTCCAGGGGTCTTCCTGACCCAGGGACTGAACCTGGGTTTCCTGCACAGCAGCAGATTCTTTACCATCTGAAAGGAATGGCCCTAAAACCTGTTCAAAGCTGATACATACCTAGCACCTTTTGAAGAAACTTTATCTCCTGGTCATCTACACTTTGTTCTTCATTTGTTACTTTGTTCTTCATTTGTTACTTAATTCTGGTCCCCACTCCTAAGAGCAATATGGCCTCACTTAGCTATTTTCCACTTTATGTTTATCTTAATGATCTTTTTCTCTCATTTGAAAACTCTCACCACTCCCCACCACAACATCCTTGCCCAAAAAGCCAATCTTTGGAGAGGAGAACAAATGGCTACATTGGAAGAGAGTGGTTAGAATTACCCTAACTGTTTAAGACTCTCCCAAGCTCTTTAGTCTACTATTTTCTAAAAGGAAATGTGCATGCACCATAAGAAGATACATCTGACAATTGTAAAGTTGACATTCTTAAATAAGGAAGTATTTCTTGAGGTACTTTTGGAAACAATTTCTCGCAGCAAAAAAAATAAAAAATAAAAATGCTCCTGCGGGGAAGTGGCAGTTGAGTAAACACTTCATGTGAGCAGGTGGAAGCAAAAAAATTACCCTGTCAGAGGTTCACAGGCACCCAATACTCAAACCAGAAAATTGCAAAGCAGCATGAAGACAGCAGAACTGCAGTTTTATTGTGCCTGAAATCTTAAAGTTAACCTGTTGGTGACCTTTTTTGATTATGGTCATATAGCCTTCCTTTTCTACCCGCAGAGTTGAAAAATGAAGCTTGTGAAAACCCAGACAATTCTTTGACCTATTTTAAATTTTTTCTATTTTTCAAAACATTCATTATTTTGACCATAAAATCTTTTAAAAAAAAATATTCTCTCTCCCTAGATCTAGTCTGATATGGCTACCAAGGTCTCCTGAAATATTTTTTTAATTGAATTAAAAAACTTAGTCCAGACAAATGATCTTTATAGATGAATTTTTTTCACTGAGTTGAACTCTCAACCTTTGACAGAAACTGCTTTTTGGGTTAAAGCCTTATGGAAGCCCAGCTTTCACTCTCCCACTAAATAACACTTTTTACTAAAGTTTATAGTCCTAAAGGCTTTCTGGTTCAGTGGTAAAGAATCTGCTCGCAATGCGGGAGATGCAGGAGATACAGGTTCAATCCCCGAGTCAGGAAAATCCCCTAGAGGAGGGCATGGCAACCCTCTCCAGTATGCTTGCCTGGAGAATCCCATGGACAGTGGAGCTGGTGGGCTACAGTCCATAGGGTTGCAAAGAGTCGGACACGACCGAAGTGACTCAGCAGGCACACATAGTCCTAAAATACATATAATCCTTAATTTTGGGATAGTGTTTTTGTAATAATAATTATGGCATCATTATTTGAATTTTTCCAATATGACAAAGACAAGATTTGGGGGCACATTCACTAAAATACTCTAAATTATAAGGTCCCTAATATATTTTTTAATATAGAGAAACATTTAGAATGATCAAATACAGGAGAAGAATACATATTATAACTTTTATTTGATACTTTGCAAAATTGTGTTATGATGGAAACTTGTATCTGCACAGAGGAATGAAGAATACAAAATGAATAAAAATACAGGGAAACACAAAACAATTTCCCTCATTTTAAAATTACTTAAAAATTGACTGTTTAAACAGATCACCAGCCCAGGTTGGGTGCATGAGACAAGTGCTCGGGCCTGGTGCACTGGGAAGACCCAGAGGGATAGGGTGGAGAGGGAGGTGGGAGGGGGGACCGGGATGGGGAATACATGTAAATCCATGGCTAATTCATTTCAATGTATGACAAAAACTACTGTAATGATGTAAAGTAATTAGCCTCCAACTAATAAAAATAAATGGAAAAAAAAATTGACTGTTTAAAACAAAAAAATAATGTATTCTACAGTTTATAACACATGTAGAAGTAAAATATTGAAAAGTTTTTATATTATACATAAAGTGGTATGATATCATTTTAATGCAAACTGTGATAAGATAAAAACCCATATGGTAAACACTGGCAACTATAATAAAATTAGAAGGTAGTGAAGATAAGTTATTAGTAAATATAAAATAGTATACTTTAAAATATTCAAATACTAAAAGATTTCAGGAAATGAAAGAAAAAAAATAAAGATGGGAGGAGCAAATAATAGGATGATATTTAGATTTAAATTCAACCATACTGATAATTATATTAACTATAATCTTAACTTTAAATTATATTAAATATAAATAATATATAAACTATATTATATATAAATAATCTTACAACTCCATGTAAAATGTAATGCAGAGATTGCCAGATTAGATAGCAAAAATGAGACCCAACTGTAAGCTATCTATTAAAAAAAATGCCCTTTAAATATAATGATGTTTGTGTGTGTGCTCATTCATTCAGTTGTGTCCGATTCTTTGCAACCCCATAGACAGTAATCTGCCAGGTTCCTCTGTCCATGGGATTTTCCCGGAAAGAATACTGAAGTGGGTTGCCATTTCCTTCTCCAGGGGATCATCCCAACCCAGTGATCAAACCGGTGTCTCTTGCATCTCCTGCACTGGCAGGTGGATTCTTTACCATCGCACCACCTAGGAAGCCTCAAAAGTAATGATACATTTGCAAGCTCTATATATCCAAAACATAAGAAAGTTTTAATGGACTAGGAACACTCCCACCTTAGAACCTGCGCCCTGAATGGTCCTTCCCCCGGCGCTCTTTCTCACACCTATCCACAGGACTGAGTGCTTCACCTTCTTCATATTATCACTCAGATGTCATCATCTCAGTGAAACCTACCTGGACCTCCCCATTTCAGATTGCCACTCAAAGAACCCTCCCTCTCAGGACTCTAAATCACCCTTTTTATTTTTCCTTCTGTTCCAGGGCTCTATTACCTTCAAAGCATATAATTTATTAGGCTTTCTCCTTACTGTCAGTCTCTGTCCAATCAGAATAAGCTATTTAAGAGCTGGGATCTTTGTTCCTCACTGTATCCAGAGAGTTTAGATTAGTACTTGCCCCATAACTGACACTCAGTGTATACTGGTTATCAAATTATCTTCAGTTCAATTCAGTTGCTCAGTCATATCCAATTCATTGCAACCCCATGAATCACACCACGCCAGGCCTCCCTGTCCATCACTAACTCCCGGAGTCTACTCAAAATCATGTTCACCAAGTCAGTGATGCCATCCAGCCATCTCATCCTCTGTCATCCCCTTCTCCTCCTGTCCCCAATCCCTCCCAGCATCAGGGTCTTTTCCAATGAGTCAACTCTTCACATGAGGTGGCCAAAGTATGGAGTTTCAGCTTCAGCATCAGTCCTTCCAATGAACACCCAGGACTGATTTCCTTTAGGATGGACCGGTTGGACCTCCTTGCAGTCCAAGGGACTCTCAAGAGTCTTCTCCAAGACCACAGTTCAAAAGCATCAATTCTTCAGTGCTCAGCTTTCTTTCAGTCCAATTCTCACATCCATACATGACCACTGGAAAAACCATAGCCTTGACTAGACGGACCTTTGTTGGCAAAGCAATGTCTGCTTTTTAATATGCTATCTAGGTTGGTCATAACTTTCCTTCCAAGGAGTAAGTGTCTTTTAGGTGACTAGATAAAATTGTGACTGACTCCTTTGATTCCCCATGATGCGTTATCTTGTACTTTTTCTAGCTGCCTTGTTAAAAGTTGACAATGTAATAGAACATTACAAGAAAAACTCTTTGAAACTGGATCTTCTTTAACTGTAGTATGTTGTACTGAACAACATCATTCTACTATGTTCTGCACCTGTGGACTGGATTTTCAATAGATTGGATATATGTAGTTTCAGAGAACCAGACTAGGGAATATTGCTGAAGTTAGAGTGAATCAGATTATAGTTTAGTATTTGCTTGGGCTCCAACATCACTTCAGATGGTAACTGCAGCCATGAAATTAAAAGACGCTTGCTCCTTGAAAGGAAAGCTATTACAAACCTAGACAGTGCATTAAAAAGCAGAGACATCACTTTGCCAACAAAGGACCATATAGTCAAAGCTATGGTTTTTCCATTAGTCTTGCATGGATATGAGAGTTGGACTGAAAGAAGGCTGAGCACGAAAGAACTGATGCTTTTGAACTGTGGTGCTGAAAGACTCTTGAGAGTCCCTTGGACTGCAAGGAGATCAAACCAGTCAATCCTAAAGAAAATCAACCCTAAATATTCTTTGGAAAGACTGATGCTAAAGCTGAAGCTCTAATACTTTGGCCACCTGATGCGAAGAGCCAACTCATCAGAAAAGATCCTGATGCTGGGAAAGATTGAGGGCAGGAAGAGAAGGGGGTGACCGAGGTTGACATGGTTGGATGACATTACTGACTCAATGGACATAAATTTGAGTAAACTCCAGGAGATGGTGAGGGACAGGAAGTCTGGAGTGCTGCAGTTCATAGGGTCGCAAAGAGTTGGACACAACTTAGCAACTGAACAACAAATAAACAAAACCATCTACTAATGACAGCTGTTCAAAGATGAAGCAGATGACTGTAAAACAACTTTGATTTCTATACACTCAAAGTTTTCAAGTAAAGGATAGGAAGCCATGTGGTAAGAAATCCAAACATCCAATGTGTAAAATGACCAGAGCATCTTCCTTGGAAATCTTCTTACTGGTCAGTCCCACATTATCTTGGCCTTTCCAATACTATTTTTCCTCCCAGTTCTGTACAAATTATTAATAAATTCATGAAAATGAGTGTAGATCTTTCAAGCTATGTTAAGAGGAGTAAAATGAAGTGGAAGTTTTAGTTAGTATCACTTTTCTGACCCCTCACCACTCCCTCACCCACCTCCCTTCCCCTGACCTACAAGGTGCCCCATCACCACTGTAATGTATTGTTGTATTAATGAACAGTGATTTCCTTGTCAAATTGCAGGTTGATTTCCTCAAGTGACTGAGTTAGACTTTTGTTTTACTCAATCCACTTTGCTTGAGTAACCTTAATGAAGAGTTCTTTCCAATGGTGTGCTGTAAGATGTTGAACTAGCTCTCAGGAAAAAAAACTAATTCCTATTTTATAGTAATTCAGTAATGTAAATAATCCCACAATGGCTCATTTCAAGATACCAGCATGATGTCTCTGAATATAGAGTTGGGAATTGCTGTCATTAGTTTTCCACTGCTGCCATTAAAACAGCACAAGCTTAGAGGCTCAAAACAACACAAGTTTATTGCCTTAGAGTTCTGTAGGTTGGGAGTCTGACCTATGGCTCACTAGGTTAAAACGAGAGTGTTGGCAGGGTTTCATTCTTCTCTGGAATTTCTAGGGGAGAAACCATTCCTTTGCCCTTTCCAGCTTCTAGAGGCTTCTGACTTTCTTTGGCCCATGGCACCCTTCCTCTATCTTCAAAGCCAGCAGTGAAGAGTCAAGTCTTTTTCACATTACATCTCTCTGACCTGCATTCCATCATCACTCTGATGCTCAACAAGGGAAGTCTCCCCTTTTAAGAATTCATGTGATTAGATTGAACCCACTGAATAATCCAAGATTTTTCCATCTCAATGTCTTTTACTTTAACTGCATCTGAAAATTTCTTTTGCTTATTACTGCATAAGGTAACATATTGGCAGGTTCCAGGGACTAGGCCATGAACATCCCTGGTGATCCATTACCCAGGCAGTACTGGAGGAGATGGTACGGTTGGTTTCATGAGTCAATAAGCACTGGCTCCGAAACACCAGAGTTACTCTCTATGTTCCCATATTTTTAAGATACATTGCACAGTAACTTAATCAGTTTTTTCTTTTTGTCTCAACTATGAAGTATGAAATCTCAAGTATCATTGAGATTTCAATATTTGCACAAATCCAAATGGCAAAAAAAGCCAAGTCAAACGCACAGCTGAAAATTAAAACCATGCCATAGTGATCTGAATTGTCTGAAGTGTCGATTCTCATACTGACATTTCAAGTCACATGGGAAGATTAATTTACAGTACTTCAGCCACCACTAGCATGTATAAATGCAAATGCATCACAGAATAATAACAACAAAATTCTATAAATACAGGCACAAAACTCAAAAGCTCATCCATCATCACTTTCATATATTAAAAGAATTTTGTAGTCATCTCTTTTGCATGCAAAATGATATATGAAATAATTGGATTCTTGCTTTTATTATGTTCATCATATACTACTACTACCATTAATAATAACATTAATAACTTACCATTCCAGGAAACAAGAAGTGGTATGCACTTGTCTGACACTCTATTCTTAAGCTTCAGCATTCTAAAGCCAAAGCCATCTGGCCTAATTGCACAAGTACAGTGTTAGAAACAGGAAATTATGGATACTCATCCTTTGCTTTTCTTTGATTTGCTGATTTGTGTTCATTTTCCAGGTTACTAGATTTTTCATAATGCAGACAATTGACCCCGAAATAAAATGAACATAGTAATATTCTTCTGCTGCCCTTGTGAAGCTGCTAAATAGCTAGACACTACACTTTGAAAGCTAAAATAAGACTCTTTGCACAGTAAATGACTACATTAATGCTATGTGCAACATTCCAGTGCCCTGAGATCTTTTATCATCCTTAAGTGACTTGCAGTTGCTAGTATATAGGGCTGTTAGGCTCTATAGAGAGAAACTTTCCAGGCAAAGTTCAGTTGCTACTAACTCCTCTGGTGTAAACTCACTCTTATATTGGACATAAATTATTTTATCTGTTCAGCCCCTCCTCCTTCAGTGAACCTCAACTCCATGTTGAATGTCTATTTTTTGTTGTTGTTGAGTCACTCACTCATGTCTGACTCTTTGCAACCCCATGGACTGCAGCATGCCAGCCTTCCCTGTCCTCCACTACTTCCTGGAGTTT
Source organism: Odocoileus virginianus (assembly GCF_023699985.2). Taxonomy (NCBI): domain Eukaryota; kingdom Metazoa; phylum Chordata; class Mammalia; order Artiodactyla; family Cervidae; genus Odocoileus; species Odocoileus virginianus. The sequence goes on along the minus strand of NC_069685.1, from coordinate 12,943,066 downwards.
GCTCAAACTCATGCCCATTGAGTCGGTGATGCCATCCAACCATCTCATCCTCTATTGTCCCCTTCTCCTCCTGCCCTCAATCTTTCCCAGCATCAGGGTCTTTTCCAGTGAGTCAGTTCTTTGCATCAGGTGGCCAAAGTAGTGGAGCTTCACAGGAATGTACATTACTATGTGTCCAAGAAATCAACATGGGTAAACACATTCCCATTTTTTCAAGTTGCTAAGCTAAGGTTGCCATTGAAAATGTTCCTTCTGCCATGGAAATGAAGAGAGAATGCACAGACAGAAACAGAACCAGAATAAAGCAGGAGAGACACATGCTAAACATTCAGTTCTTATCCTGCAGGAGTTATCTCAATACTTTTCCTAGATAAATACATAAATAAAGTTTTCTTTTAAGTTAGATTTTAATCAACTATACTTCAATATAAAATAATAATTTTTTTAAAAAAGGAAAAAAATTTAGCTTCTGCCATTTAAAACCAAAAGTTGCAACTAATTCATCTGATACTAAGGAGCAACTGGTCTAAAAAAGAAACTGCCTACCCTCAAAGGGAGATATTTTGACCTTCTCTTAAGGAGATAATAAAGGAAGCATGTAATATAACATAATACATCAGAAATGAAGTAAGGTTTATGCTGTTATAATCTGCATGGAAAATCAATATCAGGAGAAGTGAAGGATTTGTGATTCTACTCAAGTTAAAAGCTAACAAATTATCCAGCCGTGGCTGCTAGCACAGACAAGACACTCCTGGACCAGAAACAAGGACAGATTGTTACAACCATGACGGTAGCAGGAATAGCAGCATTTTTTTTAAGTTCCCGGATCACAGCAACCCACTCCAGTATTCTAGCCTACAGAGTCCCATGGACAGTGGAACCTTGGGGGCTACAGTACATCGGGTCGCAAAGAGTCCGACACGACTGAAGCAACTTAGCATGCACGCAAGTCCCGGTTTCCACAGAGTAATTGACGCTGACATATACCGGAGAGAAGCGAAGCCCAATCTTCTATAAAGGGCAGTGAGCCTGTAGGTGGCGCTAGTGGTAAAGAGCCGGCCTGCCAATACAGGAGACGTAAGAGACGCGGGTTCCATCCTTGAGTAGGGAAGATCCCCCTGCAGAAGGGCATGGCAACCCACTCCAGTATTCTTGCCTGGGGAATCCCAAGGACCGAGGAGCCTGGCGGGCTACAGACCTTCAAGTCACCACAGTTGGACACAACTTAGCGACTAAACCAACCAACCAACCAATCAGCAGAGAAGGAAGTAGTCAAATATTTATTGAGTAGCTACATTTTCCCTACTATGAAGACTCTTATAGTGCCCTTTGAAACTTATTACAGCCTCAATAGTTATGGCTATCATAAAACAGAGGATTGTGGACATAATATTTTTAAGATTGATTATATAAGAATAGAGTTTTTGTCATCATGAGCATTTGTATTTTCAGAAAACAAATAAAATATTGTTCTTCAGGGACATATCATCCCTATAATAGATTCACTGATGGTAAAGGATGAGATTTTTTTTTAAAAAAAAGAGCATATCTCAACTAGATATTTAAAAGGTAACAACTTTATTATGTAAGTGAAGTGATTCCCCCCCCCCCCAAAAAAAGACACCAGCAGCAATAATGCCAAGAGAATATTTGCATATCAAAACAATTTATAAATCCAAATAAACTTCTAATTGTTGAAAACTGTGAGGGAAAAAAAAAATGTTTCCAAGATAGAGGCACAGGAGTGGGTGAAGGTGGGAGGGCAAATTCTAAAGCTGTCATAGTCTTTCTTTTAACCTGAAGCTTCCCTGTAGCTCAGATGGTAAAGAATCTGCCTGCAATGCAGGATTCCAGTGTTTGATCTCTGGATCAGGAAGATCCCCTGGAGAAGGACATGTAAATCCACTCCAGTATTCTTGCCTGGAGAATCCCATGGACAGAGGAACCTGGTGGACTACAGTCCATGGGGTCACAAAGAGTCAGACATGACTAAGCAACTAATACTTTTGTTCTCCCTGCTTACATCACCAGAATATCAGAAGAAAAAAAAATGGCTGAAGCAGAAAACATAGTTGTCAGGATTTGTATAACTAAAAAGTCTTACAACAGCCTTCAGGAAGCACCATGATGCAAACTCTACCTCTCCGGCTTCATTTCAGTCCCATCCCACTGACATTTTTGCTTTTCCTTGAACACACAAGGCACATTCTTGCCTTAGAGGCTTGGCACTATTTTCACTAATGCCTGAAATGCTGTTCCCCAGACATCTATGTAGGCAACCCCCACTTCTGTAAATCTTTGAGCAACTGTTCTTTTTTGTTGAGACCTACTCTATGACTACCCAATTTAATTGCTACTCACTTTCCCATCAGCCTCACAGTGTTGTTCCTCTTTACCCACTGTATGTTTTTTTTTTCCATTGAAATTCATCACTTCCTAAAGTGCCAGATAATTTATTATTTTACTGTATTTATTGTTAGCTTTCTGTCTCCTCTCATTACAATATATGCTCCATAAGGACATAGACCTTTTCCGTTTTGTTTTGTTCATCAGTGTACTTCAAGCCTCTAGGCTAGTCTGCTACCTAGGGAGAAACGAATGTACTAAAAGATGAAGAAATGAATGTAGTTTCATCCATAGCTTAACTCTTCATGTCTCTCAACACGTATGAGGAACTCACACAAGTGAATAGACTTTATGAATAAAATGGGGATAGTTGCACTTGATTCACTAGATAGTTTCATGAATTAAATGGGATTATGTATTGAAGGCATATAGCATACTCTCTGACATAGACTAAAAATGCATATTAGCTACAAACATAAAAAAATGAGAAAATCTGAACCCTAATTTAGAAGAGTGCTGAGTTCCATTTGGGACATTTCCAGATCTCTCTTCTGAGCTATAACTAAGAGCTCAGAGCCTTCAAATTGTGAAGGATATCTTTCCCAAATATATTACCATGCTGTAACTAGAGATCTGAAATTTTTGACGTTCTAACATACCACTTCTCTGGAAGAATTTTGTGTGATCTGCAAACTTCAAGATCTCATCAGTCATTTATTTTTCTTCCATATCATTAAGAGGAAAAAAATTTCAATAAGTCATCCCAATAGTAATTTCTAGGATCTGATTATTTGCACTTATTGTTATAGAAAAGTAATCATCAATTATTTTTTACTGTTCAATTTACAGACAAATTTGGAATTCAGTCCTGCCAAGGACTGTCCCTAACTTCTGGCCTTTCTAGAGAAAGAGACGGGTTTGGGACAAGATTCCAAACTCATCTTTGCTTCACTATTCACAAGCCTGAGTTTGCTATAGACAAGAGGGGAACTCCTAGTTACACAAGTAGACTTCAGCCCCTGGGGGTAGTTAATGAACATGTAAAGCACTCCAAGAACTTGAGTAATGCAGTAGATATGCAGTGCTCTAGAAAATGCTACTGTAACAGAACATAATTTGAAAACAGTTGTCAGCCAGAGTCCTCTGTCCATAGAATTCTCCAGGCGAGAATACTGGAGTGGGTAGCCATTCCCTTCTCCAGGGATCTTCCTGACCCAGGGATTGAACTCAGGTCTCCTGCTTTGCAGGCAGATTCTTCACCACCTGAGCCATCAGGGAAGGCTTAGAAAGGATAAATGTAAAAATGGCATGCTCTGAATTGACTATAGAAATTCTAAAGAAATAAAGAACCAAAAGAAAACATGAAATATGAGGAAGGATTTGGCCCCTGTCCTTTAGATCTGCTGAGTTAGTTGCAGAGCCTTGAATTCTCCCCCTTTTTTGGTCAAGATATTAACACAAAATAGCTTCATCTGAAAGAGAAATTGTATTGAAATGAGTCAGACATACCTTAGGGAAATAGAGCCTCTTAACAGGCTAAAACCAGTAATTAGAAAGCTTTCAAAAGCCAAGAAGCGTTCTCTCACTCTCTCAACTCTCTTCATATCCATATTATTTTTTCCTCCAAGCCCCTCACCTGTCCCTTCTTAGTCTGCAAAGATGGCTGCCCTGAACTTCCTGGTTTACATCACCTCACTTTCAGCCACTGCAGAGACTAACACAATGTGTCTGAAACCAAGAGTCAGACTTCTGTGATAGAGAACTGAAGTGGCCCAGCTTGGGCTAGATGTATTCTTCTTCCTTCTCCTCTCTGCACTTTCCCTTCCAACTCACTGTGGCCCAATCCAGCCTGGCTGACTTGAGGAGGATGGTGGCATGCTTCTGGGGGTGTGTGTGATGGTGTTGACTTCCAAGGGATTAGCACTATTGTGCTTATGTGCTTCGTCACTCAGTTTTGTCCAACTCTTTGTGACACCATGGACTAGAGCCTGCAAGGCTCCTCCATCCATGGGATTTCCCAGTCAAGAATACTGGAGTCGGTTGCCATTTTCCTCCTCCAGGGGATATTCCTGACTCAGGGATTGAACCCAAGTTTCCCGTGTCTTCTGCATTGCAGGTGGCTTTTCACTCAGCAAGATCTTTACTCATGAGCCATGAAGCTGTGCAATTCTTCAGAAGTTTTCCTCTATCCTCACCCCACACCTGTGGGAGTCTGTGGTCCTTTGAACTCTTTCCCCACGAGCTCTCCGAAGGCCTTATCATAGGATGGAAGGATGACTGATTTCAAGTCCTGAGTTAGGATTTCCGCAGCTCCTTATTCCAAAACCTTAGTTCTACCTTGCCCATATTATAGCTATGTGTTCACTGTATGTATCCCGAATCTCTTGCCTTAAGTTCTGGCACTGAAGGATGCTGGAGCTACTTCTGTTTCCTCTAGCTTATAGAGAAAATTTCAGGTAAAAAGAGACAGGAACTAAACCAGCCAGTGAGTATACAAAAGGAATAAAACATGGACATGCCCCTTCATTAGTAGAAGGGATAACCAAAAAAAAAAAAAAACATTTGCAAAAACAATTGCAAAACAGTGTAAGAAGCACGATCATGGTGGGAAACATGATGGCACAAAAGAGGAAAGTACCAAATCACGCTAACACTTTTAGTTTAAAAAGCCATCATCCTTAGAAAGCAGCAAAAGCAGCAGTTGCTGGTGTTTTTTGGATAAAATATAATAATGTTCAAACAATAAACATAATTAAATAAAATGACTTCTTTAGAGTGTGACTTCTGACTACAAGATTGAATTTTCTCTTTGCATACTAAAGAGCCCTGTGGAAGAGAAAACAATTAAGACTCATTGCGCTGTAAAGCACATGAGTCTTAGTACCTATTCCCATTTTAAATTGGTAGATGCTTTTTGATTCATTTAACCAAGAAGTTTAAGGATACGTCTTTTGAATGAGTCAAGTGCAAATTAACCAGAAATACTCGTGCTTGGCAATCATTTCGTGCATAAAGTAATTTAGTTTTGTCAGGGTGTTGCTAATTTAAACAAGATGACCTACTTTGCACATGACATTCCTGCATGGCGAGGAGATTCTTAGCTAACCGCATCATAATTTCCAAAGGGGAGTCCAGAAGACACACACAGAGTAGTGACATTATCATAACAGGCTCCACGGCCATCACTCACCAAGGCCATCCTGTACCTCCACCCTTTCATTCAGAAAATAGCCTCTGGAAGGAAAAACAGAATGAGTGATGGGGCCGAGGGGGTAGTGGAAACAAAGTGCAAAAAATTGAACATTTATGTTTCTCAGAATCGCTAGTTTTCCTTCGTAGTTTAAGCCGAAGTCTTAATTTATTGTATTATCTTTGCTTTTATGTCGCCTTGGGTGAGACTCATTTCCATCCTTCCCCTTGAGTCATGTGGAATGGCTACTAATGGGAATGATGACAACACAGTATTGAGTCATACAGTCAAGAGGGGAAAAAGCTGCAGCTGATTATCATTTCTCCAGATGCCACAGCAGAGTTAAAGTAGCAAGGGTAATAAATTAGAAGTGCAGGCCCTTTCTTAATAGCAACAGCAAGGTTACACAGAGAAAATCACTGGATGGCTGTGTACCAAGTGTTTACAGTATGTGATACACAGTATGGGGCTATAAAATATGTCCCTATCTTCAAGATACTGGCAAGCCAGTTCCAAAGACAAGCTATAGACATATAAAAATTAGAAAGAAAGAAACAAAAAAGCCTTGGTTAGGTTCACCAGTAGAAGGTAAGGAAAGAATTTATTGGAGGGACAATGGCGATTTCAACTCATGTATGTCTCCCCTTAGCTCACTGTTTGCACTGTGCTGGTAGACAAGATGCACGAGGTGAAGCGGGATGAAAACTCAGGGAGGAACTGTAGGAACGCAGACACATTTCTTCTCTCCTGGCTGACGCAGCAGCCATAGCAGTAGACACGCTATCTCCGCTCCTCCCATGGCTGACCCAATGGACAGAGCCATGACGCAGCAGTAACGTAACATAACGTCACTCTTTTTTTTGGTGGAGCTCATACAGGCGATCGGCACAACATAGCCTGTGACCACGCGAGCACCTCGTGACGCGCCTGCGCGGTGCTATAAATGATCTCAGCTGTTCCTTAGTCATTATTTACAAAACGTGGGGTGAGAGAGCCTGACCATGCCATCTTGGCTAATTTCCTCTCTTCCCCACAATATGATACATCAGTATACAGAATTTTTGCTTATGTAGCTCATTTAATCCTGACAATTAATCTGAGACACTGGTCTTATTAGCTCTGTTCTACAGAAGAGTGTCCAACAGCTCAGCGAGTTCCAACGTCACTTTCTCAGTAATGAGGCAACCTCCCCAGTATTTGTGGTGTTATGAGGTTATCATGTTACATTTAGATACAGGTAGACACTGGAAACCAGATGCTAATACTGAAGGCCAGATAAGGCCATGAGTTGACCTGTCCTCCCTTGATAGCTAAGGGCACTGCCCAAGTTAAGCAACTGAAAAAGAAAAAGGTCCCAAGACAAGAACCCAGAACTATCTTCTGGCCCTCAGGAATAGGAACTTTTACTCCTCTGGTACTCACTGTCTTGATCTTATTCTTCAAGGAAGATGGAGACACGTGATAGCTGATGTAGAATATGCCCACTATGAAGTGGCTGGTCCAGAGTTGAATGGGACACAGCTAATCAGACCAAGAAATCAACATTTTATTAGCCTTACTATCTCAGCTCATGCTATTCTTGGTTTTGTTCATTCGGCCCCCCTCTTTTTTTAACCCTTCCCCAATCTCAGCCTTCAACAACCCATCTAAATATGTTCCTCCTCTGTCAGTGGAATCATAGAGAACAAAGAAATCATGGATTCACACCTGTGCGCCTCCATCATTCATGGTGGTAAAGGTAGGAGAATCAAGTAATGGTGCATGTGTATGTGCTAAGTTGTGTCTGACTCTTTGTGACCCCATGGACTGTAGCCCACCACGCTCCTCTGTCCATGGGATTCTCCAGGCAAGAATATTGGAGTGGGTTGCCATGCCCTTCTCCAGGGGACCTTCCCTATCCAGGGATTGAACCAGTGTTTCGTATGTCTCCTGCAGTGGTAGGCAGGTTCTTTACCAGTCGTGCCACCTGGAAAGCCCAAGGAGAACTGGATCTTAGCCAAATCTACCTTCTATTCTCAAAGTGAAATCTCTCTCTCTGTTATAAACTGTGGAGTGGTTGAGGTAGTTTTCTCAGGGAAGGCAGTCATTTCCTCACTGCCAGACAGGCTAACCAGTAACAAAGTAGGGATATCAATCCTCAGTCTTCTGCTGTTTACCATCACTACGCTTGGTACTGCCACACCTAAGTGTACACAGGAGAGGGACAAGAGGTAAGAGTGCTTTTCATGAGGCAGGCACATAACTAGTTAACACTCCTCAGGAAAATCAGTAGAGAATTCTTGATCTGTAAAACAAAGTCTATGTGGATGTCATAAGAGAAGAAAATAATTTGAACATCATACACCCATAAATACCCAAGAAGGCATATTCAAGATGTCACTAGTCAGAAGTGTTGAGTGCTGAATTTACTCATGGCTCCTATATTCAAAGTGCTCTGAGTCTCTTTTGTGTCTCTAGTACTATTTCCTCCGTTAGCAGAAGACTTCAGAGTTGAAAACTCCCTACCACCCAGCCACCACATCCATTGGTCATTTAGTATATAGTGTGATTATAAATCAGTTCAGTTCAGTTCAGTTCAGTTGCTCAGTCGTGTCTGACTCTTTGCAACGCCATGGACTGCAGCATGCCAGGCCTCTGTCTATCACCAACTCCCAGAGTTTACCCAAACCCATGTCCATTGAGTCGGTGATGCCATCCAATCATCTCATCCTCTGTCGTCCCCTGCTCCTCCTGCCCCTATCTTTCCTAGCATCAGGGTCTTTTCAAATGAGTCAGCTCTTCGCATCAGGTGGCCAAAGTATTGGAGTTTCAACTTCAGCATCAGTCCTTCCAATGAACACCAGAACTGATCTCCTTTAGGGTGGACTGGTTGGATCTCCTGCGGTCCAAGGGACTCCCAAGAGTCTTCTCCAACACCACAGTTCAAAAGCATCAATTCTTCAGCGCTCAGCTTTCTTTATAGTACAACTCTCACATCCATACATGACTGGAAAAACCATAGCCTTGACTAGATAGACCTTTGTTGACAAAGTGATGTCTCTGTTTTTTAATATGCTAAGTTGGTCATAACTTTCCTTCCAAGGAGTAAGCATCTTTTAATTTCATGGCTGCAATCACCATCTGCAGTGATTTTGGAGCCCAGAAAAATAAAGTCAGCCACTGTTTCCACTGTTTCCCCATCTATTTCCCATGAAGTGATGGGACTGGATGCCATGATCTTAGTTTTCTGAATGTTGAGAAAACATTAGTTTTCTTTCACTTTCATCAAGAGGCTCTTTAGTTCTTCTTCACTTGCTGCCATAGGGGTGGTGTCATCTGCATATCTGCGGTTATCGATATCTTGGCAATTGATGATCCAGCGGATGGTGGCAATTTGATCTCTGGTTCTTCTGCCTTTTCTAAAACCAGCTTGAACATCTGGAAGTTCACAGTTCACATATTGCTGAAGCCTGGCTTGGAGAATTTTGAGCATTACTTTAGTAGTGTGTGAGATGAGTGCAATTGTGTGGTAGTTTGAGCATTCTTTGGCATTTGATTATAAATGGAGACATTCTACAACTCACTTGCACACATCAGGTCTTTACTTCACAGCCACAGTTATATGCCATTCATAGTTTTCAACTAATACATGCTAATGCAGTCCCCTGTGTCCTCAATATTTTCAAGAAGTCTTGCAACTTCTGTGCTTGAAAAGACTAATCTTTAAAGGAGAAAAGAACATAAAGGTTTGCCTCCATCAAAACACCACTGAAAACTCAATGTTAAACTTGTCAGTGTTGTAACTGCTGGGTTGCTCTTTAACAAACATGACAGGAGCAAATTTACTACACAGTTTGAAACCAATGACTAATATGAAATTTTGTTGTATATATGGAAGATGTTACTTCATGGTAGCAGAAATATCTGAGGCTGAATCTAACTTACATAAACTAATAAATACCACAATAGTTTACTCAAAGACATTTGTTTCCCACAACTGATCCATAAGTAGTTCTGCTTTGTTTCTTCAGATAAATATGACCAAAAAAATTTTTTAAAGCCTAGTGGCTTAGCAGTAAAGAACCCACCAGCCAATGCAGGGAGAGTCGGGTTCAATTCCTGGGTCAGGAAGATTCCCTGGAGAAGGAAATGGCAACCCACTCCATTATTCTTGCCTGAGAAATCCCAGGGACAGAGGAGCCTGGCAGGCTACAGTCCAAAAAGGGGTCACAAGGAATCAAACATGAATTAACGACTAAACAACAACATTTAGGTTATAAAATTACAAAATTATTTTTGCTTGGGCCTCATAAACTGGATCTAAGGTACATTACAGGAAAGTGACTTTAAATTCTGTAAGCAAAGGGCACATCAATAGAGAAACTGTCCAGTTTTCCAAGATGACTATTAACCAGCTTGCTTTCATAGGTTTTGAAATATCTGTTTTAAAAAAAATGATTTTCCTATTTAAAAGTTACACATACCACCTCTTCATATAGAATATATTTCAGTTTTTCAATACTAAAAGGTACCGAGTTTATTAGCTTTAAAGCAATATAATTTTAAAACACATACCAAAAGGTTATCAATTTTTGTCTTGGGGTGTAAGATACAGTGAAATTATTGTGATTTCTGTTTCCTTTGTTGCTTTGTGTATTATACACATTTTCAAAATTGAGTATGTTTTCCATAATCAGAAAAAAAAATTAAGAATGGTTTCTGAAATAAGCTTATTCACATTGTATTCTGGGCCATAAAGCAATACCATCATTCTTTCTGAGAAAAACCAAAATCTCCTTTCAGAAGGAAAAAATTAGGTTTCTATTAAAATTATAAAACCAGACTCTGGTTGGCACCCCATTGAAAGAATTTTCTTCTTTGAGTGACTTTCATGATTCAAAACATTAATTCAGCATATTTCAATTTTCTCTGCTCTGGGTAGCACACTAATTTCCTCTCATTGACTTCCAAAGTGTTCTGTGCTCGAACAAATTATCCAGGGAATGGAATTAAACCTGGCCCAGCAGGACTTAGCATCTTGTGTCACAATTCTCTTCATCGTTTGCATAGCACAGAATTCTTTTTGGCCAGGAAAGTGCTTGTTTATTAAATTTCCCTTAAGGTGCCCATGGGTTTAAATTGAAGAGAACTTCATTTAGAGAAAAACCATGCAGGGGGTTTTCACAACACAAAGCATTCAAGAAAATAGAAAGTTTTTATCTACCCATTTACTTCTCTCGTTCATAGTAATATTATTTGTCCAACTTAGGACATGAGCAAGCTTTTGCTTTGTTGTTGCTTTTTAAAGTTCTTTTCAAATGAGTACCCGTTTAAAAAAATATTCTATATGTTTGTAATGGGATTACAAACCCAACGTTTTCACTGCCTTGAGGACTTTCCTCTTTATTCCTCTTGACATTTGCTCTGCTGGTTCAGGTAATAATATGAAACCTGATTTAACTGTCCTATTTTGATAAATGAAATTTAAAAGTTGGATCCTTCTGATTTTCAGAGTTTTCCTCCAGCCCCATAGGGAACTATAATTAGGGAGTCGATGAGCACTATTTCTTTAAATATGTGATTCATTATTTTGCCCTCTAACATATATTGTATTATCAGAAGAAAACCAGGCTAGACATGAAAATCTGATTCTGCCAATGGATATTAATTTAGTGAAGAAGCAAAACACGTACTTTCCCATGTGATTCTTGATTAGACGATAGCTACTGAGATTTGGTGGCACTACTGGTAAAGAGCCTGCCTAACACCGTAGGAGACATAAGCAACACTGATACAATCCCTGGGTTGGGAAAATCCCCTGGAGGAGGAAATGGCAACACACTTCAGTATTCTTGCCTGGGAAACCCCAAGGATAGAAGAACCTGGCAGGCTACAGTCCCTGGCATTGCAAGAGTCAGACACGACTTAGTGACTAAACTACCACACCACTGTTGCAATTTACTTGATCATATTTTTGAAGGAAAACTCACTTCTATTTTTAAAGATTTTTTTCTTTGATGTGACCATTTTCTATGGGTTTGTTACAGTATTGTTTCTGTATCACGTTTTATTTTTTTGACCATGAGGCATTTGGGATCTTAGTTCCCCAACCAGGGTTTGAACCCCACCTCCTGTGCTGGAAGGCAAAATTTTAACCTTTGGACCACCAGGAAAGTCCCTTCCATTTTATTTTTGTTCTGTAAAGAACATCAGTCTCCATCAAAACAACAAGTGTGAGGTGGTATCAGTTAAGAAAGCATCAGCAACCAGGAGCATCTTTCATCATGTGAAAATGTCAAGCTCACAAGCTCATCTCACTTTACTAGATTTCTACTCATAGATATTGCTATCTAGATATAAATATCTGTATGCAAATATATGAGGAAAATATAAGAAATATATATCCACCGTGGTACCATTTTCTTACAAAAGCATTCATAATAGTGAAGAAGACAGAATTCCTAGAAATCATTCCTTTGCCTTAGTTGGGACTGGGAGCTGACTGTGGCTCAGATCATGAACTCCTTATTGCCAAATTCAGACTTAAATTGAAGAAAATGGGGAAAACCACTAGACCATCCACGTGTGACCTAAATCAAATCCCTTATGACTGATTATACAGTGGAAGTGAGAAATAGATTTAAGGGACGAGCTGATAGACAGAGTGCCTGATGAACTATGGACGGAGGTTCATGACATTGTACAGGAGACAGGGATTAAGACCATCCCCATGGAAAAGAGAAGCAAAAAGGCAAAATGGTTGTCTCAGGAGGCCTTACAAATAGCTGTGAAAAGAAGAGAAGTGAAAAGCAAAAGAGAAAAGGAAAGATATTCCCATTTGAATGCAAAGTTCCAAAGAATAGCAAGGAGAGATAAGAAAGACTTCCTCAGCGATCAATGCAAAGAAATAGAGGAAAACAACAGAATGGGGAACAACTAGAGATCTCTTCAAGAAAATCAGAGATACCAAGGGAACATTTCATGCAAAGATGGGCACAACAAAGGACAGAAATGGTAGGGACCTAACAAAAGTAGAACATATTAAGAAGAGGTGGCAAGAATACACAGAAGAACTGTACAAAAAAGATCTTCATGACCCAGATAATGACGATAGTGTGATCACTCACCTAAAGCCAGACATCCCGGAATGTGAAGTCAAGTGGGCCTTAGAAAGCATCACTACGAACAAAGCTAGTGGAGGTGATGGAATTCCAGTTGAGCTATTTCAAATCCTGAAAGATGATGCTGTGAAAGTGCTGCACTCAATATGTCAGCAAACTAGGAAAACTCAGCAGTGGCCACAGGACTGGAAAAGGTCAGTTTTCATTCCAATCCCAAAGAAAGGCAATGCCAAAGAATGCTCAAACTACTGCACAATTGCACTCATCTCACACACTAATAAAGTAATGCTCAAAATTCTCCAAGCCAGGCTTCAGCAATACATGAACCGTGAACTTCCAGATGTGCAAGTTGGTTTTAGAAAAAGCAGAGGAACCAGAGATCAAATTGCCAACACCCGCTGGATCATTGAAAAAGCAAGAGAGTTCCAGAAAACCATCTATTTCTGCTTTATTGACTATGCCAAAGCCTTTGATTGTGTGGATCACAATAAACCATGGAAAATTCTGAGAGATGGAAATACCAGACCACTTGACCTGCCTCTTGAGAAACCTATATGCAGGTCAGGAAACAACAGTTAGAACTGGACATGGAACAACAGACTGGTTCCCAATAGGAAAAGGAGTACGTCAAGGCTGTATATTGTCACCCTGCTTATTTAACTTATATGCAGAGGACATCATGAGAAACTCTGGGCTGGATGAAGGACAAGCTGGAATTGAGATTGCTGGGAAAACTATCAATAATCTCAGATATGCAGATGACACCACCCTTATGGCAGAAAATGAAGAAGAACTAAAGAGCCCATGGTGAGAGTGAAAGAAGAGAGTGAAAAAGTTGACTTAAAGCTCAACATTCAGAAAACTAAGATCATGGTATCTGGTCCCATCACTTCATGGGAAATAGATGGGGAAACAGTGGAAACAGTGTTAGACTTTATTTTGGGGGGCTCCAAAATCACTGCAGATGGTGACTGCAGCCATGGAATTAAAAGACGCTTACTCCTTGGAAGGAAAGTTATGACCAACCTAGATAGCATATTAAAAAGCAGAGACGTTACTTTGCCAACAAAGGTCCATCTAGTCAAGGCTATGGTTTTTCCAGTGATCATGTATGGATATGAGAGTTGGACTGTGAAGAAAGCTGAGTGCCAAAAAATTGATGCTTTTGAATTATGGTGCTGGAGAAGACTCTTGAGAGTCCCTTGGACTGCAAGGAGATCCAACCAGTCCATCCTAAAGGAGATCAGTCCTGGGTGTTCATTGGACGGACAGATGCTGAGGCTGAAACTCCAATACTTTGGCCACCTCATGCAAAGAGTGACTCATTGGAAAAGACCCTGATGCTGGGAGGGATTGGGTGCAGGAGGAGAAGGGGACAACAGAGGATGAGATGGCTGGATGGCATCACCGACTCAATGGACATGGTTTTGAGCAAACTCTGGGAGTTGGTGATGTACAGGGAGGCCTGGCGTGCTGCGATTCATGGGGTCACAAAGAGTCAGACACGACTGAGAGACTGAACTGAACCGAACTGCCTTGGTTGGAGTGCTCAAGGTTCTAATGTTTTCGTTTTTTTTTAAATTCATAGCATCATTGGTTTTAGAATCAATTTCCTAGTCATGAGGAGGAGAAGGGCCAAAAGATCTACCCAAGCCTCCTGCTAGAAGACTTCTGCTTCTCTGAGTGAGTTACACGCACATCTTGTGGTCAGAGCCTGTGAGAACAGCCCTGTCTCATCCTCCAGGCCAAAACAGAAAAAGAAAATGCCCCAGTTGGCCCTGAGAGGTTGTACAGTTACTAAATTCAGACCAATCTGTTTGTGAAGGGATTACCAGAAAGCATGTTAACATTCTAAGGGCTTATAACTATCTCCCACATCCTCAACCTGCCTCTCTGCCTTATATGGTGTTCTGTCTTTGGACTTAAAAGGACTCTGCCAAGCAGACCATGTTACATACAAGCACACTGGAGCCAGCTGCATAGCAAGGCAACAGGTAATAGGAAACTGCTGCAACATATATTAAAAACTGTATTTTTTTTTTTTTTTGCTGGAGAGAGCGTGGAGAAAAAGGAACCCTCCTACACTGTTGGTGGTGGTTTACTTGCTAAGTCATGTCTGACTCATGCAACCCCCTGGACTATATCCTGCCAGACTCCTCTGTTCATGGGATTCTCCAGGCAAGAATACTGGAGTGGGTTTCCATTTCCTTCTCCAGGGGATCTTCCTGAACCAGGGATTGAACCCGCCCTTGTCACCTGCACCACCCTTCTCTCCTACTTTGGCAGAGATACTTTGCCAGTCGGCCACACTGCTTCCTGAATTGGTGTAAATTGGTGTAACCATATGGAAAACAGTATGGCATTTCCTCAAAAACTAAAAATAGAGCTGCCATATAATCCATCAATCCCACTCCTGGGCATATACCCAGACAAAACTATAATTCAAAAAAATATTGAATATATGCACCCTTATGTTCATAGCAACACTATTTACAATAGCCAAGACATGGAAGCAGCCTAAATGTCCACTGACAAAAGAATGGATAAAGAAGATGTGGTACATATATACAATAGAATACTACTCAGTCATAAATAAAAATGAAATAATGCCATTTGCAGCTACATCGATAGACCTAGAGATTATTGTACAAAGTGAAGTAAGTCAGAAAGAGAAAGACAAATACCATATGATATCACTTATACATGGAATCTATAACATGACACAAATGAGCTTATTTACAAAACAGAAAGACTCACAAACATAGAAAACAGACTTGTAGTTGGCAAGCGTGGAAGGGTAGGGATGGTTGGGAGTTTGGGATTAGCAGATAAAAACAATTATGTACAGAATGGAGAAACAGCAAAGTCCTACTGTATACCACAGGGAACTATTTTCAAAGTTGTGTGATAAGCCATAATGAAAAAGAACATGAAAAAGAAAAAGTATACATATAACTGAATATGTGTGTATTATACATATTATATACAAAGTATATGATACATATATACATATATAATACATATATACATATACATATAATACATGTATACATATACATACATATTATACATAATATATATTATACTATATACAAAGTTATATATGTATAACTTTGCTGTACAACATAAATTAACAAAACATTGTAAATGAACAAAAGTACATCAATAAAATAATTATTTTTAAAAAACTGTATTTTTATGTTCTTCCCTCTCTGGCTCTTTATCAGGGAATCTAAAATACTGCTCTTTTTCAGTTCATATATTTTTAAAGTAGTTTATCATTATTATATAACTATTTTGTAGGTATAACAAAAAGGAAGAAATATACATGGAATCATGTCTCTTCATTCTTCAAATAAGAATACATTTTTTAAAAAAGAAAACTTAAAAAGAATTTTTAAGTATTGAAGAAATTTATAACTGAATGAGTGGAACGTTAATCACTTTTATTGAGAATGTCTATTTTACTGAGAATGTCTATAATATTAAGAATTTGCTTTTAATTTCTAAGATCTGTTACTGTTATGAAATTGCTTCCAAAAGATGTAGAAACTGGATTTGTACAGATTTACTTTGCAGTTTAGAGGTTTCTCTACTTCATATATTCTTACAAAAATTATTTGATAATGCTTTTGTTTTATTTGGCTGAATATGCATTTAAAACCTCTCTATTCTCTCTGAACATGCCAGCAAGTTTGGAATACTCACCAGTGGCCACAGGACTGGAAAAGCTCAGTTTTCATTCCAATCCCAAAGAAAGACAATGCCAAAGAATGTTCAAACTACTGAACAATTGCACTTATCTCACACGCTAGCCAAGTAATGCTCAAAATTCTCCAAGCCAGGCCTCAACAGTACATGAACCATGAATTCCAGATGTTCAAACTGGATTTAGAAAAGGCAGAGGAACCAGAGATCAAATTGCCAACATCCATTGGATCATTGAAAAAGCAAGAGAATACAAGAAAATATCTACTTCTGCTTTATTGATTACACCAAAGCTTTGACTGTGTGAATCACAACAAACTGTGTAAAATTCATCAAAAATGGGAATACCAGACCACCTTACCTACTTCCTGAGAAATCTGTATGCAGGTCAAGAAGCAAAAATTCGAACCAGACATGGAAAAACAGACTGGTTCTAAACTGGGAAAGGAGGACATCAAGGCTGTATATTGTCACCCTGCTTATTTAACTCCTATGCAGAGTACATCATGAGAAATGCTGGGCTGGAAGAAGCACAAGCTGGACTCAAGATTGCCGGGAGAAATATCAATAACCTCAGATATGCAGATGATACCACCCTTATGGCAGAAAGTGAAGAAGAACTAAAGAGCCTCTTGATGAAAGTGAAAGAGGAGAGTGAAAAAGTTAGCTTAAAGCTCAACATTCAAAAGATGAAGATCATGGCATCCAGTCCCATCACTTCATGGCAAGTAGATGAGAAAACAATGTAAACAGTGACAGACTTTATTTTGCGGGCCTCCAAAATTACTGTAGATGGGGCCTGCAACCATGAAATTAAAAGACACTTACTCCTTGGAAGAAAAGTTATGACCAACCTAGACAGCATATTAACAAGCAGAGACATTACTTTGCCAACAAATGTCCATCTAATCAAAGCTATGGCTTTCCAGTAGTCATACATGGATGTGAGAGTTGGACTATAAAGAAAGCTGAGCGCTGAAGAATTGATGCTTTTGAACTGTGGTGTTGGAGAAGACTCTTGAGTCCCTTGGACTACAAGGAGATCCAACCAGTCAATCCTAAAGGAAATCAGTCCTGAATATTCATTGGAAAGACTGATGCTGAAACTCCAGTACTTTGGCCACCTGATGCGAAGAACTGACTCCTTGGAAAAGACCCTGATGCTGGGAATGACTGAAGGCGGGAGGAGAAGGGGGCGACAGAGGATGAGATGGTTGGATGGCATCACCGACTCGATGGACATGAGTTTCAGCAAGCTCTGGGAGTTGGTGATGGAAAGGGAAGCCTGGGGAGCTGCAGTCCATGGGGTCACAAAGAGTTGGACACAACTGAGGGACTGAACTGACTTACTGACTGATTCTGTCCCGCCAAGTCATGACTCTAAAAACTTTTAATTACAGTTAATGAGGATGCTGTACCAACTATTTGCAACAGCTTCTTACTTGCTTTCAACAAATCTTTATTTTTCTATTTCCCTTTTAATGTTATTTTCAGTTCTTTTCAATTTCAGAAAATTAAGGTGGACAATACAATTATAAAAGCAGCCAGCTTTCCTTTCTCCTGGATCCATTGAGAGTAGGTTTGGCCAGAGCTGCAGCTATTCTACAAGCAATAAATATCAATTGCCTTCAATGTACCAAGCACTATGCAAGGTACTGATGGACTAATGATATGACTAAGAAGAATATTATCTCTAGCCTACCTACAATCTAATAAGAATAACTGCTATTTAACTAAAATAACCAAAAATATTGCATTTTGTGAAGAAATGCATTAGTCCATGAAGGAGAATTAATGCTGACTGCAGTTTTCTCTGAAGAAAATTATATTTAAGCTAAGACCTAATGGAAGTTGTATTCCAATATTTATTTTCTTTTTATTCCATGTAATATAACTTTACCTGGATACACAGAGACTCAGAATAAAGATTCCTGGCTTTCTTCATAGCTAAATGAAGTCAAATGTCTAATTTGTGGCAAATGAAATATGAATAGAATAATGTACTAGGGTTTGACCCTTAGAGGAAAAGTACATGACCTCAGTTTTCCTTCCATCACTTTCTGCTGTGTGGAGGATGATCATGTTGCTAAGATGCTTCAGGAATGTGAGTAAAGGAAACTCTAAGAGGATAGGAGAGTTAGACTAGACTATGGGTCTCTGATGACATTCAGAACACAGTAGCCATACCAACTGAGAACTAAAATGAATTTTTGTTTAAATTACTGTTACTTTTGTTCTCTGTGACACACAGTTGGACATACAGCTTAATACTTTCTTGAAAAAAGAAGATAAGTTACACCAGAAGTAGGGGAGGAGGACAGCCTTCTAGACAAGTAGATAACTGTGTACAACCCATTCCAGGAACTGTAATTGCTCCAAGTGACTGGTATCTTCATTACCTCCACCATAGTTTGGACGCAGGTAAATAGCAGAGAGAGAATATAGCTTCACCCATCAAGAGAAAATTGGATTAATGCAAAAAAGGAAAATGGCTGAGGAGGCCTTACAAATAGCTGTGAAAAGAAGAAAAGCCAAAAGCAAAGGAGAAAAGGATACCCAATTGAATTTGAATTCAAATACCCATTTGAATGCAGAGTTCCAAAGAAGAGCAAGGAGAGATAAGAAAGATTTCCTCAGCGATCAGTGCAAAGAAATAGAGGAAAACAATAGAATGGGAAAGACTAGAGATCTCTTCAAGAAAATTAGAGATACCAAGGGAACATTTCATGCAAAGATGGGCACAACAAAGGACAGAAATGGTAGGGACCTAACAGAAGCAGAAGATGTTAAGAAGACGTGGCAAGAATACACAGAAGAACTGTACAAAAAAGATCTTCATGACCCAGATAATCACGATGGTGTGGTCACTCACCTAGAGCCAGACATCCCGGAATGTGAAGTCAAGTGGGCCTTAGAAAGCATCACTACGAACAAAGCTAGTGGAGGTGATGGAATTCCAGTTGAGCTATTTCAAATCCTGAAAGATGATGCTGTGAAAGTGCTGCACTCAATATGTCAGCAAACTAGGAAAACTCAGCAGTGGCCACAGGACTGGAAAAGGTCAGTTTTCATTCCAATCCCAAAGAAAGGCAATGCCAAAGAATGCTCAAACTACTGCACAATTGCACTCATCTCACACACTAATAAAGTAATGCTCAAAATTCTCCAAGCCAGGCTTCAGCAATACATGAACCGTGAACTTCCAGATGTGCAAGTTGGTTTTAGAAAAAGCAGAGGAATCAGAGATCAAATTGCCAACACCCGCTGGATCATTGAAAAAGCAAGAGAGTTCCAGAAAACCATCTATTTCTGCTTTATTGACTATGCCAAAGCCTTTGTGTAGATCACCATAAACCATGGAAAATTCTGAGAGATGGGAATACCAGACCACTTGACCTGCCTCTTGAGAAACCTGTATGCAGGTCAGGAAGCAAATGTTAGAACTGGACATGGAACAACAGACTGGTTCCCAATAGGAAAAGGAGTACGTCAAGGCTGTATATTGTCACCCTGCTTATTTAACTTATATGCAGAGGACATCATGAGAAACTCTGGGCTGGATGAAGGACAAGCTGGAATTGAGATTGCTGGGAAAACTATCAATAACCTCAGATATGCAGATGACACCACCCTTACGGCAGAAAATGAAGAACTAAAGAGCCCATGGTGAAAGTGAAAGAGGAGAGTGAAAAAGTTGACTTAAAGCTCAACATTCAGAAAACTAAGATCATGGCATCTGGTCCCATCACTTCATGGGAAATAGATGGGGAAACAGTGGAAACAGTGTCAGACTTTATTTTGGGGGGCTACAAAACCACTGCAGATGGTGACTGCAGCCATGGAATTAAAAGACGCTTACTCCTTGGAAGGAAAGTTATGACCAACCTAGATAGCATATTAAAAAGCATAGATATTACTTTGCCAACAAAGGTCTGTCTAGTCAAGGCTATGTTTTTTCCAGTAGTCATGTGTGGGTATGAGAGTTGGACTATAAAAAAAGCTGAGCGCAGAAGAATTGATGCTTTTGAACTGTGGTGGTGGAGAAGACTCTTGAGAGTCCCTTCGATTGCAAGGAGATCCAACCAGTCCAACCTAAAGAAGATCAGTCCTAAATGTTCATTGGAAGGACTAATGCTGAAACTCCAATACTTTGGCTACCTGATGTGAAGGGGACGACAGAGGATGAGATGGTTGGATGGCATCACCGACTCAATGGACATGAGTTTGAGTGAACTCCGGGAGTTGGTGATGGACAGGAAGGCCTGGGGTGCTGCTGTCCATGGGGTCACAAAGAGTTGAACATGACTGAGCAACTGACCTGACTGACCAGACTGGTATAGAAACAGGAGGAAGTATATTTTTTAAGATAAAGCTTCAGCAGTGCTACAGCAGATGGCTGTAAGAATGGCCCTCGGTTTGTTCATGCCTCTGGGTACTCACTCAGCCTGACCATGTGATTTGCTTTGGACAACAGGACAGTCCCAAACTGGACACTGTTAGCAAAACCTTGAAAAGTATTGGTGTGCTGGAGTTTGCTCTCTCACGTTGCTGTTTTGAAACCTGAGACCACCATTTAGTCCAAACCTGGGCTAGCCTATTGGAGGAGGAGACCTCGTGGAGAAGAAACATGCTGTCCCATCTGAGCACCCAAGACCAACCAGCCTGCAATGGCCAGACATATGAGGGAAGCTGTCCAAGACTGTATAGCCCTAAAAAGCTGCCAAAGGACCCCAGTGATCTGTCAAAACAGCCCATTTGAGATATGCCAAGCTGACCTACAAAATTATGAGTAAATTAATGATCATTTACAGCAGCTAAATTTTGAGATAACTTGTTATGCAGCAAAAGCCGACTGATAAAAGTGGACAACACAGATGACATGGGGTTTTATAGTTATTATTTATTCACTCAAATATATGAGGACTAAGTACCGGAAGTATACTAAGTAGGCACTGGAGATGTAGCAGTGGACAAGACACATGGGCTCTGCCTCCATGAAGCTTACCTTCTTATTGGCCAGACTAAGAAATCTGGTTCATCACAAGGACAATTTAAAACACTATTAAAAGTTTTTAAGGAAAAGGATCGACTCATGCTACTTGCATTTTTTATACATTTTTCCCATTTACTTATTTGACTATACCTGGTTTTAGTTGTGGCCTGTGGATCTTCACAGGATCTTCCACAATCAATTGCTGATACAAGGACTTGCTGGTATCATCTTGAGACTAATGCTAACCAGATTTTCGGTACAAAGAAGGACCTCTGCTATAATTAGAGTTGAATGTTGTGGATATATTCCTGATTTATCTGGCTATATATCAGCCACCCTAGATGACATGAAAGGTCAAGTAAAAGTTATGTCTGGTGATAATCTTCCTCTTTGAACTTCAGTCCTATCTTGGGTGAAGGATGATTGGGGGAAAACTGTATTTGCCATTGTTATAGTTGCCTTGATAGTTCTGCTTTGTGGACCCTTTATTTGACAATGGATTATGAACTTTGTAACCCAAAGATTGATGTCCTTCTCCCAAATTGGAGGTCGGAGAGTCAGGGTGCAATATATCCCTATGAATGATGCTCATACTATGATCTAAGAGCATCAAGAAGGGGGAATGAAGGAGGAACCAGACAGAACAGGCTCCATCGGGAAAGCAGGACTCCATTTTGGGCCGGACTGTGGACTTGGAGCTCTATGCCCAGTATCTATGGAAACGACACACCAACTGGAAAACCAGGCCCCTGGAAGGAAGAGCCCCAGGGCTCATACCTAGACTCTCTGTTGCCTAAAAGAATACCCTCATCATCTGTGTAACTGAATAGAATCATACATTCTTTTATGCTTATTGGGGTATGACCACAGGCCTATTGATAATTGTCCACTGTTAACTACCTAGGCTTAAGGCATATGAAATCACTGCAAGTGGTGATTGCAGCCATGAAATTAAAAGACGCTTACTCCTTGGAAGGAAAGTTATGACCAACCTAGGTAGCATATTAAAAAGCAGAGACATTACTTTGCCAGCAAAGGTCCGTCTAGTCAAGGCTAAGGTTTTTCCAGTAGTCATGTATGGATGTGAGAGTTGGACTGTGAAGAAAGCTGAGTGCGGAAAAATTGATGCGTTTGAACTATGGTGTTGGAGAAGACTCTTGAGAGTCACTTGGACTGCAAAGAGATCCAGCCAGTCCATCCTAAAAGAGATCAGTCCTGGGTGCTCATGGGAAGGACTGATGCTGAAGCTGAAACTCCAATACTTTGGCCATCTCATGCGAAACTTGACTCATTTGAAAAGACCCTGATGCTGGGAGGGATTGGGGGCAGGAGGAGAAGGGGACAACAGGGGATGAGATGGATGGATGGCATCACTGACTTGATGAGCATGGGTTTGATCAAACTCCGGGAGTTGGTGATGGGCAGGGAGGCCTGGCATGCTGCGATTCATGGGTTTGCAAAGAGTCAGAGATGACTGAGTGACTGAAAAGAAATGAAGGCATATGAATCACGGGTTAACTTTGTATCTTTCTTTTCCTTTGTTCAGACTAGTTTCAGGGAATTTGGAGAGATGGGTTTGGGCACGTACACTTAGGGTATATAAGATTTTCAGAAAAACTAGTCAGGGTCCTTGGCTAAAAGGAGACTCTGCCTTGGGCCCGCTGGTGTAATAAACCACACTCCACTATCTGCATTGTCCTTCTGAATGAGTTTGTTTCCCAGAACACGTGGCTACAACATTTATTGCATTGGCTGGGAAACTCCTCACTTTGAGGCGACAAGTCCCACTTGGGACTATTCCGAGGCCTTGTGGCTCAAATCTTCTAGAGGGGGGAAGGCACCTCGCCCTTCTGGAAGGATTCTGCTTCTCAATGCCCGGACCTTTCATGTTAGCAGCTAGTGGACCGCGGCAGAAGAACTGAGCGCTCAGGTGAGGAGGAACCGAGCCAGTAGGGCGGAAGAGGGGGCCTGATCACCCCTCTGGGAGGGATTAGAAGGGGCACAGACCCACAGGAGCCTGGAATAGGCAGGTGGCAATGATTGCTTGGTACACAGGTTGACAAGCGTGTTAGGGCTTAGGAAGCGGATTTGTGAAGGTCATTTAGGAGGTGGTGCCCACGCCGTCTTGGGGAAAATTATTACCAAGCAATTGCCAGGGGGGGTTTAGGAGAAGAAACTTGGTTTTTGTGTGCTCATAATCTGCCCTCCCCAAGGAGGTGTCCCATCTGCTATGAAGTTCTTGACCCTCTCGGAATGGCAAACTAGAAGGAAGGGGATACATAAGTGAGTACGAATTGGCTTTTCCGGAGACAGTCTGGGACATGGGACATTTACTCCATCTGTATTTTCATCCCCACCTGATCAGGCCACCAAGACAGAATGGACTTTAAAAGTTAACGGAGCAACAGTCTTGGATCACGTGGTGTTCTGGTTCGGCTGTGCTGACCGGCAGGTGAAGACACACCAACCCCCCTTCTTTCTGTGGGATCTGGCAGGTAAGGCTCTTGTCTCCCCAATTAGGAAGGAGGCAGAATGGCATTGTAAGTGTCATTGAGTAGAAATATCAGAAGTACATGGGGTACTGAGAACTTTGTAGATAGAATGAAAAGGAAATGTAGAAGAAGGTCCGAGAAGGTAAGCAAGATGGGGGGCAGTGAATCTAAGGCACCTGTATTGGAGTGCATAATTAAAAATGTAAAGAAGGGATTTGGAGGAGACTATGGGGTGAAGATGAAGCCTAACTGCCTCCACATGCTCTGTGAGGTCAAATGGCCCCCTATGGGGGTAGGATGGCCATGAGAGAACACCATGAACTTAAAAATAGTGGAGTCACAGGAGAGCCGGGAGACCTGGATGAATATCCATAAATTGACTCATGGCTAGGGTTAGCTCAAGACCCTCCTACTTGGACAAGGTTCTGTATCCAGAAGGTAAAGGGAGAAATATTAATGGCACAAAATTGACTGATGATAAAAAAGGAAGTTCTACAGGATTTGGACGGGGATGACCTGACCCCTCCCCCACACTGGATAATGACGCGCCTGCCTCCCAGCGCTCCACCAGGCTTAATGCCCCACCCAGGGCCAGGGGAAGTTCCTGCAGCAGCCGCTGGTCCTCTACCAGCTCTCCCCGAGTTCGTAGAGCCGCCATTTCGGCAGGCTGCAATCCCAGCGAAGGAGACCTCTGGTCAACGCCCCCAGAATTCCACCTCAGCTGGACCTGCTAGATTGTATCCACCTCTCCTGGTGAGTACTGATGGGAAGGGGGAAGAAAACACAGCAATTAGACAGAGGCCACACTCCACCTAGGAGCAGGGGGAAAGAATCCCACTACAGATGCCCCTCGGAGAGCTACAGCATCCTCCAGTCCAGGACGCATGGGGCACCACCATCAGCCCCCTGTAGCCTATTATTACCAGCCATTTTCCTCTACGGAAATATTAAACTGGCAGAGACATGCTCCACCTTACTCGAGGAAGCCACAAGACAGGATTAGGCTAATGGAGACTATTGTTCGAACCCACCGCCCTACATAGGATGACAAAATCCAACTACTAGTTTCCCTTTTCAGCGCTGAGGAAAGACATAGGATCCTAACTGAGGCCAGAAAATGGTTCAGAGAAATGGCACCTGGGGGCACTGCAAACCCGCAGCGCTGGCAGAACCAGCCACCCCCGATGAGAGGCCCAACTGGGGCTGTAACACAGAGGAAGGAGGGGCCACCCTGAGAGATAGCGGGTGACTATTTTACAAGGTCTCAAGAGGGGGGTCCGAAAACCTATGAGTATCACAAAGCCCTCTGAAGTGATTCAAAGGGAACGCGAATCACCCTCTGAGTTCTGCAAAAGCCTGTGCGAGGCCTGTAGACTTTATACGCCAATAGACCCAGCCAGAGGCTGCTGAGCCTCAGATGGTGATAAATGCAGCCTGTGTGTCTCTAGCCTACCCTGAAAATGTCAGATGGGGGGACACCAAGTGACTCAGGAATGTTTATACATCCCTGAATGTCCAGTACCTTTGTTAGGAAGAGACTTGCTATCTAAATTACGGGCACAAGTGACCTTTCTCCCCACGACAGGCCCACTGTTCAAGTGGGCTCAATCACCTATTTACTCTTCCTCCCAGTAACCCTTCAAGATGAATGGAGGTTGCATAATCGCCCGGGAAGAAACCGGTCGGGCTAAACAGTCAAGACAGAGAGTTAACTCAACAATTCCCTGAGGTCTGGCCGGAAGACAACTCCCCCCCACCCCCCAGGCTTGCAAAACAAGTCCTAATAGAACTTGTAGGTAATAGGACTCAAACCCGGTACAATTACGTCAGGCCCGCCTTGGGCCTGCCAGACCTTGCTAAGCCGTTTACTCTTGACGTGACTGAAAAGAACAAGGTGGCTATGGGATGTTGTCCCAGACTATGGGGACATGGGACAGACCAGTGACTTAGCTCCAGTCAGCTGGACAATGTGGCCACTGGGTGGCTGGGATGCTTACGGGCAGTTGCTGCAGTTGTCTTACTGGTCCGGGAGGCAACCAAGCTCACTTTGGGCCAAGATTTGTTCGTAAAAGTCCCATATGAGGTCAACACTCTCCTGCAAGGGGACCCCCATACATGGCTGTCAACATCCCGGATTACTGAATACCAGGGACTGCTATGTGAGAACCCCCACATTACTACTGAGCCTTGTCAGGCCCTGAATCTGGCCACTCTCTTTCTTGTGGGGAAAAGGGGGACCCTCAGATGATTGTAAGGAAATATGCCAGCAGACCTGACTTGAGAGACCAGCCAATCCCGGACCCAGATTTGGTCCTGTACACCAGTGGCACCAGCCTGGTGAAACAAAGACAATGATTGTCAGGATATGCAGTAGTCATGGAAGAAGCCATCGTTGAGGCCTGCTCTCTGTCATCACACTGGTCCGCTCAACAGGCCGAACTATACGCTCTAATCCAGGCCCTCCAGCTGTCAAAAGGTAAGAAGACAAACACTTACCCAGACTCCAGGTATGATTTCTCCACACTACAGGGCTCTGTAAGAGGAGAGAGGCCTTTGAAGGCTAAGAAAAAGATACTAAAAATAAGGAAGAAATGACCCCATTAGATGCTGCCTGCAGAAAGGGTTGCAGTCATACACTCTTGAGAATGTCAAAAAGAGGATACCCTCAGGCTCAGGGAACAGACTGGCATATAAGACTGCTAAACAAGCAGCCAAGGGCTTGGGGGTGACAAGTAAAGCCCCGATTAAAGCTCTCATATTGGTGGAGCTGCCCGAGTTAACGCTAGACTCTCCAAAATACACTGATGCCCAAAACCAACCAGCCAAAGCAGAAGGGGCCATCAAGACTGAAAAGGGAAGGTGGGAACTGCCAAGTGGCAAATTATTGGTACCGGAGGAGCTGGCACCCACTCTGGTAAGCCAAACACACCAAGCGACCCATCTAGGCCACGATAAACTGAGAAGAGCTAATTTGAAAATATTTCTTGGTTTCCCTCCTCTCTTCCCTATGCAGGACAAAAGCTCAGAACTGCACTGCCTGCTCGTGGATCAATGCAGCCTCTCGGTACAGACAGAAACCTCAGGGATTCAGCTAAAAGGCGCGCTGCCCTTTGAACACCTAGAAGTGGACTTCACTGAAATGAAACCTCACCGACACTACTGTTACCTGCTGGTGATAGTATGTACATTCTCGGGATGGGTAGAAGCTTTTCCTACCCGGACTGAAAGAGCATCAAAAGTAGCCTGGTGCCTGCTTAGGGAGATAGTTCCCAGATTTGGATTTCCTACCAGCATTGGATAGGACAAAGGCCCGGCTTTTGTAGCTGATTTAGTATAACAAGTGAGCAAAACTTTAAACACGAAGTGGAAATTCCATACAGCATATAGGCCCCAGAGTTCTGGGATGGCAGAAGGAACCAACCGGACACTTAAAGAGACACTCTCCAAGTGGACCTTAGACACTGACTGTTCCTGGGGGGGCTTGTTTCTGAGTCTGGGCTCTGCTTAGACTCAGGATGACGCCACAGTCCCATGCCTCTTCTCCATACATAATTGTGTATGGGAGGCCCCCTCCCATAATAAAACAGGTGTCAACAAACTTGACTCAGGTAAGGGGAGATGAGATTTCACAGCTGATGGAACAACTGGGTAAGGTAATCAGTCAGGTAACTAAGTTTGTACAAGAAAGGTGCCATTCCCCCTTGGGGAACAGGTTCATGAATTTGTGCGCGGGGATCAGGTGTGGTCAAGGACTGGACACACGACTCCTTTCCCCACAGTGTGAGGGTCCATATACTGTTGTTCTAACCAGCCCTACTGCAGTTAAAGTTGCAGGTGTCACCCCCTGGATCCGCCTCATGAGGGTGAAGAGGGCATACCACTCAGACTCTGAGGATGCCGAATGGACTACACAAATGACCTCACTGATCCCTGTGAAACCAAGATCATCTTAAAGAAGAAAAAGAGATAAAGCTCTACAATCAACTGCTGGTACAAGGACTTGCTGGTATCATCTTGAGACTAACCATAGTTTCAGTACAAAGAGGGACTTGTGCTATAATTAAAGTTGAATGTGGCGGATATATTCCTGATTTATCTAGCTATATATCAGCCACCCTAGATGACATGAAAGGTCAGGTAAAAGTTATGTCTGATGACAATCTTCCTTTTTGAACTTCAGTCCTATCTTGGGTGAAGGGTGATTGGTGGAAAACTGTATTTGCCATTGTTATAGTTGCCTTGATAGTTCTGCTTTGTGGACCCTTTATTTGACAATGGATTATGAACTTTGTATCCCAAAGGTTGATGTCCTTCTCCCAAATTGGAGAGTCAGGGTGCAATATATCCCTATGAATGATGCTCATACTATGATCTAAGAGCATCAAGAAGGGGGAATGAAGGAGGAACCAGACAGAACAGGCTCCATCTGGAAAGCAGGACTCCATTTTGGGCCCGACTGTGGACTTGGAGCTCTATGCCCAGTATCTATGGAAACGACACACCAACTGGAAAACCAGGCCCCTGGAAGGAAGAGCCCCAGGGCTCATACCAAGACTCTCTGTTGCCTAAAAGAATACCCTCATTATCTGTGTAACCGAATAGAATCATGCATTCTATCATGCTTATTGGGGTATGACCACAGGCCTATTGATAATTGTCCACTGTTAACTACCTAGGCATAAGGCATATGAAATCACTGCAAGTGGTGATTGCAGCCATGAAATTAAAAGACGCTTACTCCTTAGAAGGAAAGTTATGACCAACCTAGACAGCATATTAAAAATCAGAGACATTACTTTGCCAACAAAGCTCCGTCTAGTCAAGGCTAAGGTTTTTCCAGTAGTCATGTATGGATGTGAGAGTTGGACTGTGAAGAAAGCTGAGCGCTGAAAAATTGATGCTTTTGAACTATGGTGTTGGAGAAGACTATTGAGAGTCACTTGGACTGCAAGGAGATCAAACCAGTCCATCCTAAAGGAGATCAGTCCTGGGTGCTCATGGGAAGGACTGATGCTGAAGCTGAAACTCCAATACTTTGGCCACCTCAAGCAAAACTTGACTCATTTGAAAAGACACTGATGGGGGAGGGGTTGGGGGCAGGAGGAGAAGGGGATGACAGAGGATGCGATGGCTGGATGGCATCACCGACTTGGTGGACATGGGTTTGAGTAGACTCCGGGAGTTGGTGAGGGACAGGGAGGCCTGGCATGCTGTGATTCATGGGTTTGCAAAGAGTCAGAGATGACTGAGTGACTGAACTGAACTGAAGGCATATGAATCACGGGTTAACTTTGATTGTATCTTTCTTTTCCTTTGTTCAGACTAGTTTCAGGGAATTTGTGGAGGTGGGTTTGGGCACCTACGCTTAGGGTATATTAGGTTTTCAGAAAAACTGGTCAGGGTCCTTGACTAAGAGAAGATTCTGCCTGGGACCTCCTGGTGTAATAAACCGCACTCCACTATCTGCATTGTTCTTCTGAGTGAGTTTGTTTCCTGGAACGCGTGGCTACAACATTTGGTGCATTGGCTGGGAAACTCCTCACTTTGAGGAGACAAGTCCCATTTGGGACTACTCCGAGGCCTTGTGGCTCGAATCTTCTAGAGCGGGGGAGGCACCTCGCCCTTCTGGAAGGATTCTGCTTCTCAATGCCCGGACCTTTCACGTTAGCAGGTATTTGATGGCAGCAGGGGAGCTGAGCTCTCAGGTGAGGAGGAACCCACCTGGTAGGGTGGAAGAGGGGGCCTGATCAGTCCCCTGGGAGGGATTAGAAGGGGCATAGACCCACAGGAGCCTGGAATAGGCAGGTGGCAACGATTGCTTGGTACACGGGTTGATGAGATTTTTTAGGGCATAGGAAGGAAATTAGTGAAGGTCATTTAGGAGGTGGTGTCCACGCCTTCTTGGGGAAAATTATTACCAAGCAATGACCAGGGGATTTTTAGGAGAAAAACTTGGTTTTTGTGTCCTTGTATTCTGCCCTCCCCAAGGAAGTGTCCCACCTGCTATGACATTCTTGACCCCCTCGGAATTGTCAGGCCAGAAGGAGTACGAATTGAGTACGAATTGACTTTTCTGGAGACGGCCTGGAACGTGGGATATTTCACCCATCTGTATTTTCATCCGCAGCTGATCAAAAGCCCAACAAGGCAGAATGGACTTGAAAAGTCAAGGGAGAAACAGTCTTGGATCACGTTCGGCTTTGTTCGGCTGTGCTAACCGGCAGGTAAAGACACGCCAGTCCCCCTTCTCCCTCTGGGACCTGTCAGGTAAGGCTCTTTTCACCCCAATTAAAAGGAGGCAGAATGGCAATTTAAGTGTCATTGAGTGGAAATATCAGAAGTACACAGGGTACTGAGAACTTCGTAGACAGAATGATAAGGAAAAGAGAAGAAGGTCTGAGAAGGTAAGCAAGATGGGGGGAAGTGAATCTAAGGCAACTGTGTTGGAGTGCACGATTAAAAATGTAAAGAAGGGATTTGGAGGAGACTATGGGGTGAAGATGAAGCCTAACTGCCTCCACATGCTCTGTGAGGTCGAATGGCCCCCTGTGGGGTAGGATGGCCACCAGAAAACACCGTGAACTTAAAAATAGTGGAAGCAGTCTATACAGGAGTCACAGGAGAGCCGGGAGACCTGGATCAATATCCATATATTGACTCATGGCTAGGGTTAGCTCAAGACCCTCCTACTTGGACAAGGTTCTGTATCCAGAAGGAAAAGGGAAAAATATTAATGGCACAAAAATTGACTGATGATAAAAAAGGAAGTTCTACAGGATTTGGACGGGGATGACCTGACCCCTCCCCCTTACCGGATAATGACGCGCCTGCCTCCCAGCGCTCCACCAGGCCTGGAGCCGCCTTAATGCCCCACCCAGGGCCAGGGGAAGTTCCTGCAGCAGCCGCTGGTCCTCTACCAGCTCTCCCCGAGTTCGTAGAGCCGCTGTTTCAACAGGCTCCAATCCCAGCAAAGGAGACCTCTGGTCAACGCCCCCAGAATTCCACCTCAGCTGGACCTCCTAGTTGGTATCCACCTTTCCCCGTGCGTACTGATGGGAAGGGGAAGGAAACATGGCAGTTAGACAGAGGCTGTGCTCCGCCAAGGAACAGGGGGAAAGAACCCCACTACAGATGCCCCTCAGAGAGCTACAACAGCGTCCGGTTCAGGACGCATGGGGCACTACCATCAGCTTCTGTAGCCTATTGTTATCAGCCATTTTCCTCTATGGATACCTTAAACTGGCAGAGACACGCTCCACCGTACTCGGGGGTGCCACAGCCATTATTAGGCCAATGGAGACTATTTTTCTAAACTACCGCCCTACATAGGATGACAAAATCCAACTACTAGTTTCCTTTTTCAGCGCTGAGGAAAGACATAGGATCCTAACTGAGGCCAGAAAATGGTTC
This sequence comes from Odocoileus virginianus, assembly GCF_023699985.2. Lineage (NCBI taxonomy): Eukaryota > Metazoa > Chordata > Mammalia > Artiodactyla > Cervidae > Odocoileus > Odocoileus virginianus. The sequence goes on along the minus strand of NC_069685.1, from coordinate 12,911,824 downwards.
AGAGAAACGGCACCTGGGGGCACTGCAAACCCACAGCGCTGGCAGAACCAGCCGCCCCCGATGAGAGGCCCAACTGGGGCTGTAACACAGAGGAAGGAGGGGCCACCCTGAGAGGTAGCGGGTGACTATTTTACAAGGCCTCAAGAGGGGGGCCCAAAAACCTATGAGTACCGCAAAGCCCTCTGAAGTGATTCAAAGGGAACGCGATTCACCCTCTGAGATCTGCAAAAGCCTGTGCGAGGCCTGTAGACTTTATACGCCAATAGACCCAGCCAGAGGCTGCTGAGCCTCAGATGGTGATAAATGCAGCCTGTGTGTCTCTAGCCTACCCTGAAAATGTCAGATGGGGGGACACCAAGTGACTCAGGAATGTTTATACATCCCTGAATGTCCAGTACCTTTGTTAGGAAGTGACTTGCTATCTAAATTGCGGGCACAAGTGACCTTTCTCCCCACGACAGGCCCACTGTTCAAGTGGGCTCAATCACCTATTTACTCTTCCTCCCAGTAACCCTTCAAGATGAATGGAGGTTGCACAATCTCCCGGAAGGGAAAGCTGAGGGGCTAAACAGTCAAGACAGAGAATTAACTCACCAATTCCCTGAGGTCTGGGCGGAAGACACCGCCCCCCCCCACCCCCACCCGAGGCTTGTAAAACAATTCTCACTGGTAATAGAACTCAAACCCGGCACAATGATGTCAGCACCCACCCTGGGCCTACCAGACTCTGCTAAGCTGTTTACTCTTTACGTGACTAAAAAGGACAAGGAGGCTCTGGGAGTGTTGTCCAGACTATGGGGACATGGGGCAGACCAAAGACTTATCTCTAATCAGCTGGACAATGTGGCCCCTGGGTGGCTGGGATGCTTACCGGCAGTTGCTGCAGTTGCCTTACTCGTCCGGGAGGCAACCAAGCTCACTTTGGACTGAGCCTTGTCAGGCCCTCAATCTGGCCACTCTCTTTCTTGTGGGAAAAGGGGGACCCTCACATGATTGTAAGGAAATATGCCAGCAGCAGACCTGACTTGAGAGACCAGCCAATCCCGGACCCAGATTTGGTCCTGTACACCAGTGGCACCAGCCTGGTGAAACAAAGACAATGATTGTCAGGATATGCAGTAGTCATGGAAGAAGCCATCACTGAGGCCTGCTCTCATCACACTGGTCCGCTCAGCAGGCCCAACTATACCCTTTCGTAGCTGATTTAGTATAACAAGTGAGCAAAACTTTAAACATGAAGTGGAAATTCCATACAGCATATAGGCCCCAGAGTTCTGGGATGGCAGAAGGAATCAACCGGACACTTAAAGAGACACTCTCCAAGTGGACCTTAGACACTGACTGTTCCTGGGGGGGCTTGTTTCTGAGTCTGGGCTCTGCTTAGACTCAGGATGACGCCACAGTCCCATGGCTCTTCTCCATACATAATTGTGTATGGGAGGCCCCCTCCCATAATAAAACAGGTGTCAACAAACTTGCCTCAGGTAAGGGGAGATGAGATTTCACAGCTGATGGAACAAGTGGGTAAGGTAATCAGTCAGGTAACTAAGTTTGTACAAGAAAGGTGCCATTCCCCCTTGGGGAACAGGTTCATGAATTTGTGCGCGGGGATCAGGTGTGGTCAAGGACTGGACACACGACTCCTTTCCCCACAGTGGAAGGGTCCATATACTGTTGTTCTAACCAGCCCTACTGCAGTTAAAGTTGCAGGTGTCACCCCCTGGATCCGCCTTATGAGGGTGAAGAGGGCATACCACTCAGACTCTGAGGATGCCGAGTGGACTACACAAATGACCTCACTGATCCCTGTGAAACCAAGATCATCTTAAAGAAGAAAAAGAGATAAAGCTCTACAATCAACTGCTGGTACAAGGACTTGCTGGTATCATCTTGAGACTAACCATAGTTTCAGTACAAAGAGGGACTTGTGCTATAATTAAAGTTGAATGTGGCGGATATATTCCTGATTTATCTAACTATATATCAGCCACCCTAGATGACATGAAAGGTCAGGTAAAAGTTATGTCTGATGACAATCTTCCTTTTTGAACTTCAGTCCTATCTTGGGTGAAGGGTGATTGGTGGAAAACTGTATTTGCCATTGTTATAGTTGCCTTGATAGTTCTGCTTTGTGGACCCTTTATTTGACAATGTATTATGAACTTTGTAACCCAAAGATTGATGTCCTTCTCCCAAATTGGAGGTCGGAGAGTCAGGGTGCAATATATCCCTATGAATGATGCTCACACTATGATCTAAGAGCATCAAGAAGGGGGAATGAAGGAGGAACCAGACAGAACAGGCTCCATCGGGAAAGCAGGACTCCATTTTGGGCCGGACTGTGGATTTTGAGCTCTATGCCCAGTACGTACGGAAACGACACACCAACTGGAAAACCAGGCCCCCGGAAGGAAGAGCCCCAGGGCTCATACCTAGACTCTCTGTTGCCTAAAAGAATACCCTCATTATCTGTGTAACCGAATAGAATCATACATTCTATTATGCTTATTGGGGTATGACCACAGGCCTATTGATAATTGTCCACTGTTAACTACCTAGGCTTAAAGCATATGGATCATGGGTTAATTTTGATTGTATCTTTCTTTTCCTTTGTTCAGACTACTTTCAGGGAATTTGGGGAGGTGGGTTTGGGCATGTACACTTAGGGTATATAGGGTTTTCAGAAAAGCTGGTCAGGGTACTTGGCTAAGAGGAGACTCTCTCTGCCTTGGTCCCGCCAGTGTAATAAACTGCAATCCACTATCTGTATTGTCCTTCTGAGGGAGTTTTTTTCCCAGAATGTGTAGCTAAAGAGCCTCCTGATGAAAGTTAAAGAGGAAAGTGAAAAAGTTGGCTTAAAGCTGAACATTCAGAAAACTCAGATCATGGCATCCGGTCCCATCACTTCATGGCAAATAGATAGGGAAACAGTGGCTGACTTTATTTTTCTGGGCTTCAAAATCACTGCAGATGGTAATTGCAGCCATGAAATTAAAAGATGCTCACTCCTTGGAAGGAAAGTTATGACCAACCTAGACAGCATATTAAAAAGCAGAGACATTACTTTGCCAACAAAGGTCCATCTAGTCAAGGCTATGGTTCTTCCAGTGGTCATGTATGGATGTGGGCAGTGGCAACCCACTCCAGTACTCTTGCCTGGAAAATCCCATGGACGTAGGAGCCTGGTAGGCTGCAGTCCATTGGGTCGCTAAGAGTCGGACACAACTGAGTGACTGCACTTTCACTTTTCACCTTCATGCATTGGAGAAAGAAATGGCAACCCACTCCTGTTTTCTTGCCTGGAGAATCCCAGGGATGGGGGAGCCTGGTGGGCTGCAATCTGTGGGGTCGCACAGAGTTGGATACGACTGAAGCGACTTAGCAGCAGCAGCATGTATGGATGTGAGAGTTGGACTATAAAGAAAGCTGAGCACTGAAGAATTGATGCTTTTGAACTGTGGTGTTGGAGAAGACTCTTGAGAGTCCCTTGGACTGGAAGGACATCCAACCAGTCCATCCTAAAGGAGATCAGTCCTGGGTGTTCATTGGAAGGACTGATGCTGAAGCTGAAACTCCAATACTTTGGCCATCTGATGCGAAGAGCTGACTCATTTGAAAAGACCCTCATGCTGGGAAAGATTGAGGGCAGGAGGAGAAGGGGATGACAGAGGCTAAGATGGTTGGATGGCATCACCGACTCAATGGACATGGGTTTGGGTGGACTCCGGTAGTTGGTGATGGACAGGGAGTCCTGGCGTTTTGCGGTTCATGGGATGGCAAAGAGTTAGACACGACTGAGTGACTGAACTGAACTGAATGAACATTGGGGTGCATATATCTTTTTAGATTAGTGTTTTCTCCAGATATAGGTCCAGGAGTGGGGTTGTTGGATCATATGGTAACTGTGCTGTGCTGTGCTTAGTTGCTCAGTCATGTCCAACTCTTTGTGACCCCATGGACTATAGCTCACCAGGCTCCTCTGTCCATGGGGATTCTTCAGGCAAGAATACTGGAGTGGGTTGCCATGCCCTCCAGGGGATCTTCCCAACCCTAGGATTAAACCCAGGTCTGCCACATTGCCGGCAGATTCTTTAACATCTGAGCCACCAGGGAAGGCTACGGTAACTCTACTTTTAGTTTTATAATGAGCTTCCATTGGAGAAGGAAATGGCAACCCACTCCAGTATTCTTGTCCAGGAAATCCAATGGACAGAGGAGCTTGGCGGGCTATAGTCCATGGGGTTGCAAAACAACTTAGCAACTAAGCAAAACAATGAACCTCCATACTGTTCTCCATAGTGTCTGTACCAATTTACATTCCCACTAGCACTATAGGAGGGTTCCCTGGAAAAATAATATTTTAAGAAAAGACTGTTCAACTCTACTGAGCATTGCTGAGGAAAGACCATTGGTGAGATGAGCAGAACTACCGAGGAGCACTGAAGTTGGCAGCCAGAATGAGTGTTGTAAAGCCAGTATAGGTAAGGTCAAAGTGACATCTAGCATGCTCAGTTCTTTCAAGAAATCAGGCTGTCACTATGGAAAACAGTGTGGAGATTTCTTAAAAAGCTGGAAATAGAACTGCCATATGACCCAGCAATCCCACTTCTGGGCATACACACCAAGGAAACCAGATCTGAAAGAGACACGTGCACCCCAATGTTCATCGCAGCACTGTTTATAGTAGCCAGGACATGGAAGCAACCTAGATGCCCATCAGCAGATGAATGGATGAGGAAGCTGTGGTACATATACACCATGGAATATTACTCAGCCATTAAAAAGAATTCATTTGAATTAGTTCTAATGAGATGGATGAAACTGGAGCCCATTATACAGAGCGAAGTAAGCCAGAAAGATAAAGACCATTACAGTATACTAACACATATATATGGACTTTAGAAAGATGGTAATGATAACCCTATATGCAAAACAGAAAAAGAGACTCAGATGTATAGAACAGACTTGTGGACTCTGGGAGAAGGCGAGGGTGGGATGTTTCGAGAGAACAGCATTGAAACATGTATATTATCTAGGGTGAAACAGATCACCAGCCCAGGTTGGGTGCATGAGACAAGTGCTCGGGCCTGGTGCACTGGGAAGACCCAGAGGGATCGGGTGGAGAGGGAGGTGGGAGGGGGGGCCAGGATGGGGAATACATGTAAATCCATGGCTGATTCATTTCAATGTATGACAAAAACCACTGCAATGATGTAAAGTAATTAACCTCCAACTAATAAAAATAAATGGAAAAAAAAAAAAAGAAATCAGGCTGTAAAAAGGAAGAGAAAGATAGGCCTGTGACTACACAGGGGAACATGGGGCTAAAGAATGCTTAAGTATTTGCATACTTAAATATTGATAAGAAGGAGCTGGTAAAGATGAAGATGTTGAAACTACAAGTTAAATAATGGAGGGATAAAATTCAGGTGGAGGATATGAAATTTCAAATGTTTCATCTGGTGACAGGGGAGGAGAGAAAGGAAAGGATGGACATAGATGCAGGAAGATTTGTAAACTGGGTTGAAGTTGACGGAAATCCCATATGATGGTTTCTTTTTTTATGTGTATAATACAGGGGTTAAGTTCACATGCTGATAATAAAGAGGCAGAGGAGGAAGGGCTTGAAGATTTAAGGGTAATGAATTAAGTTTAGAATAGCTCTTGTGGGAAATAGGGGAGCAAACTGAGTGGGAAAATGTGGCAAGATTGCTGAGTACTGTGGAGAGCCAAGTGGAATGTGTGAGCATGAATTTACAGTTGTACCATTTGAGTTTAGATTCAGGGGAGAAGAATCATGGGGCTTATCTAGAGTTGGAGTCTTTCCACGTAAATGCAGCCAATAAGCAAAGGGTCAAGGGATCAGGATATTAACATGATAGTAATTGAAATATGGAAGCAAGGGATCTAATCTAAGCAGGATGGTGGGGGGTGTGAAAAGAGCTGGAGACTGATACATCAGGACAAAGAAAAGAGGTCAATGGCCTGGAGATCAAATGAGGTGGAAGAACAGTCACGGCCCAGAAAGGAGGAGCTGACAGACATTGGGGTGATCCCCAAGATGCCCATCTCTTGGTGTGCGTATCTTCTAAGTGAGTCTCTTCCCTTGAGTGTAGGCAGGACCTGTGGCTGGCTCCCAAATAGTAGAGTACAGCAAAGGTGATGGGACGTACCTGATTGCATGTATGTGATTACAATACACAAGACTGTAACGGTCCTTTGGGGGAGGACAGTCTCTCTCCCTTGCTGGCTTTGAAGAAATGGCTGCCATGTTGTGAGCTGACCTATGTCAAGGGCCATGTGATAAACAACCGAAGAGGACCTCTGGCCAGCAGTCAACAAGAAACTGAAGCTTTTGCTCCATGTGCCTGTAAGAAACTTAAAGTTGCCAGCAACTATATGTGCCACAGAGTGGTTCCTTCCCCAGTTTTGCCTTAGTTGGGACTGGAGCCCTGGTCAACACACCTTGATAGTGGTGCTGAGAGACTCTGAAGCTGAGCCTGTATTCCTAACTCACAGAAGCCATAAAACTCACGAATATGTTTTAAGCTGCCCAGTTTGTGATGATACCATTACAAAGCATGTATAATTAATAGAGAAGATGTGGTCAGAAAACCAGAAGTGATGACAAACACAGGGAGTTATTTTAGGAGGAGGTGACAAGGATGACCTGAAGGAAGGGGTCAGTGGAAATAAGAACAATTTAGAGAAATGGGTTGTGTTTTCTCCTCCACAAGGACACACGTGTTGAACTTCAGACTTTAAAGAAACATGATAATAGCAGATACTGGGAACTCTCTGTCACTGTTGTTTAGTCACTAAGTCATGTCCAACTCTTTTGCAACCCCATGGACTGTAGCCCACCAGACTCCAGGGGATTTTCCAGGCAAGAATACCGGAGTGGGTTGCCATTTCCTTCTCCAGGGGATCTTCCCAACCCTTCCAGACTTGGGATCAAACCTGAGTCTCCTGCATTGGCAGGAGGGTTCTTTACCACTGAGCCACCAGGAAAGCCCATTGAGAACTCTTAGCAGTGTATATACAGAAGGATTCAGTCTCAGAAGATGAGCATAGCACTCAGACATCCGTGTTTAAGATATGACAATCATCACAGCCCAGCTGTGAACTCAGTGAACATCATCTTTGGATATATCTGTGTTTGGACCACAGCTCTGTGGTTGACCTTCTACAAGGCCATGAGAAATTTTCTTCGCCTCACTGAGTTTTTGGTTTTCACATGTAAAATATATTCATTGTAGAGTTGCTAGGATGATGAAATGAGATGATAGATGCAAAACACTGCTCGTTGCCCCTAACATAAAGGGTGGGCTCAAATATAGCTCTTTCCTGTGTTTCACAGAAGAAACTTCCGTTTCCCAAAAATAATTGATCAAATGGATTCAAAGACTGGAGGGAAATGTCACATAGGCAATCAAAGAGAGGAAGTTCTTAGAAGAATTTATACAAAAAAATAAAAATAGCCATTCATCTATATAATAAAAGAGCACCAAAGGAACTGAGAAATCCACTATGTTCCAGCAGAGATGAAGAAAGAGGAAAATCCTAGTTTTAAAAGAAATGAGATAAGGCTGAATTACAAACTTTTAGGACCTAACACTGAATTTCAGAAATATGATCTCATCCCTCCCCCCTCCCTCCCCGAGGAGACACTAAATCAATGTCCATGCCTCACAAGATCAGTCCAGTTTTGAAAGTTTCTTTTCCTATCTGTGAGTGAAGACTTTATTTTAGGACTATCATCCGGTGTCGTGCTGGCCTTTGGGTTGGTCTCACACGCTGAGCCTCTCACTTTTTCTGGAGGAAAATAAGACATTCTTTCTCAGGTGCTTGCTTATAAATCATGTTAAGTCATTCTTTAAAAGCAATAAACAATGCACATGTGGTAATTAGGACAGAATTATTTTTTCAAAGGAAAATAAAGTCTGGCTTAATATGTTTTGGATTCATGTTTCCAAGAATATACCCACAATTTTCCGCCCCTTTACCAAAAGGGAAAAAAAAAAATCATCTGTTTTAAAGGATATGGAATCCTGACACTGGAGTTCATTTACACTGGTAACTACCCAGATATATTTCAAGAACTAGTTGATATTTGAGAATATACTTTCAGATATTTTAAATAGAAAAATCATATTTTATTTAAGGTAAACAAACCAAAACATCAAAACTCTTTTGGAAACTAAAGTCTTATGAAGTACAAATAGATTTTAAAATTAGAAATCTTTGTCTTATATCCAACATTCTAAATTTATACATGTAAAAATATCTGTAATGTCTATAAATGCCCAGGTGTTTACAACTATTAATAAATGAAAATGTTTGCAGAATTTCATGCCCTTGAGCAGGGCATAAAATTTAGATGTATTTCTAATAAAGAACTGAAGAATTTCCTTACAAGTAAGCCACCCATTTTGAAAATAAAAGGATACATGCAATTCATGGAATTTTGAATAACACAGAATTTGTGGCCTCAAACCTCACCACACAAATAACTTTTTAACTATTTCAGATTCTATCAAATCAGATATGTTGTTGCCTTAGATGTAATTTCTTTGGCCCTAAATTGTAAATGCTAAGTTTTTGTTTGAGTCTGTCAGAACATTCACAAATATCAGTCCCCTTCCAGACCATAAGACTACTGAAAATTCACATTTTAAACTGCATGATAAAGGTTTTGTAATGTAGTATTTCCTCCAGGACAATTATTTATAAGATAAAGTTTCAAATGTTTATTTGAAAATGTTTAAATAATCATACATTTAGGTTTGATCTAACTAAACTCATATTGTTCTCATCTCTCACATTTTCAAAGAAATGTTTGCCAGATTGTAAAACTGCCAAAATTGTAAACAATTCAGTATCTTTGAAGATTAATTCTGCATCTTGATTAAGGTAGCCTGTTTTGAATAAATAAGTCCTTGTATTTGTACATTACTCAAATTAAGCACATTCAGAAATAGAGCATGGTTTCATTCAATCATTAGTAAACATCCATTTGCATATGTTGTTTTGGTGGCTTGGTTGCCAAACATTCCGCTAAATGATAAATAGGTACTCACTGAGGAATTAAACTTTTCTACAGGGTGGTCTTGATTTGAGGCAAAGCCAGAAAATTAATTCTTAGTTTCCAAAACACCTAAAGCACACAAAAGTAATTAATTCTATAGCTGTGTGGGCTTTCAATTCTGTGAATTTATAATGTCTTCCATATTTTATTAATTGTTTACATAGTGAAGGTATTATACTTTCTCACATCATTCATGTAGGGTTGAGATACAAACGAGTTAATTTACTTGATGTAATCATTAATTACTGAATCATCTCAGTTGTGATCACTCTGTTTATGAGGTAATTTCATGATGCAGACTGTTTTCCATTATTTTATAATTAAGCACCATTTCTGCACACCCTTTGGTCCCATTAGCTCACCCTTCCAATTCCATTGAAAGAAAACATATCAGCAAATTACACCATGGCAGCTGATTCAGGTATTAGAAGAAATTGACATTTACTAATGAAAAAAACCTAGCATGAACTATAAAAATAACAGTTTAAGTCACCACCATTAAACAAGGCTATTTTTTAAGAATAAATTTGAATTGATGAGATTCAGTTTCATGGGACAGAACTCCCAGCATCATGAGAAATGAACACGAGCGATTCCTGTGGCAGGCACCCTGGGAATGTCTACCTCAGTTCAGCCCTCTCACTGACACAGACTCCAGTCATTATGCAGATTGCAAATCAGTGTCGGGGATGCTCAATGTGCTGGATGTGAGAGACAGGGCTGGCTGCTCAAAAGGCTAGCTGATGGTAGCTAGTCATAGCCCCTGCAACTGTGGCCAGCACAGTGAATGTTAGAGATAGAATCCATCTGATCCAGACATGATTCCATCACTCCATTTATGATTCAGATATGATTAAGGACCAGTTGCAGATATTTAGTAAAGACCAACTATCTGTATGGAAACTCTTGTAAATGCCGCCAGCTAAATTGATGCTGCTGCATTTAGGAAATTTCTCTCTAGCAATAAAATTTGATTCAGTTGAATTGAATAAGTAAATATAAAAATGTAAAGTATAATGAATATGGTATAATTTAGTCTTTAAAAGTTATTTTATAATGAATTACATTTAGCCAAATAATCATAATGAATTATGAATAAATCAAACATAAATGGAATAGAATTCCAAGTAATTATAATCATAAGGGGAATTGAAACCCCAAAAGGTTGACTGAAAAGAGGAAATCAGAACAGGAAGTATGGGTGGAAGGGCTTTGTGTTCTTATGAGCCTTTCCATATTGCTTTATTTAAAAAGTTGTATGGATATTTCTTTTCTTTAAAAAGCAAAATGTTTCCCTTGAGATGTCAGTAAATTTATTATGATGAGTAAGCTTATTAAGATGTTACAATATATATTTCTTGGTAGATTTTTATTAAACATGAACCTAAATAAAACATATAGATGAAAATTAAAAATTAATTATAAAATTATAATTCAATTTCATATGAGTTAATGAATTAAATCATAGCTATTTACATATACATAATAATTTGAAGAAAAATATTATGGGAAGGAAGCTTGAAATGGCAACACAACCAAGGCAAACAATATACTTGTTTGGCGAATTTATAAACAATACATTTTAAAATGTAACTTTTTTCACCATACCAAAAAAAAAGCCACAAAAAGGTAACAATGTGAGGAGATGAATGTGTTAATAACTTCATTGTAGCAATCACTTCACAATGCATATATATTAATATATACATGAAACTATCACGTCACACCTTAAAACCTGCAGAATTTTTGTTAATTTCTACTTCAATAAAGCTAGGGAAAAAAACGTAACTTCGCTGTCTTCCAAAAGTCACTGCCCCCTTATCCTATATTCCTTCCCTGGGTTTCTTGCCCTAGTCAATACTCCTGGGGATGGCCTTGAGACACCATGTTGCCATTGTTGATGTGGTCAAAGACACGGGGATTTTTCTTTATTTATAAGTAGTCTGCCAGTTCTATTGAGATATAATTGACAGACAGCACTGTGTAAGTTTAAGGTGTCCAGTGTAATGATTTAATTTACATATGTTGTGAAATGTTAAGATGTTCTGTTTCTTAAAAGCTTAGGTGTTATTGCTATGAAAATAATCCTGCCATCTGCCTCTGTATCAGCAGCTCATCCCTCATTTCCCATAAGTGTTAAACCAACATCTTATAACTTTGTCTACCTCAAGATGAATTCTATTTTAGAAAGGTTCAAGCATTTATAAAGTGAAAGTGAAAGTCACTCAGTCATGTCTGACTCTTTGCAACCCTATGGACTATACAGTCCATGGAATTCTCCAGGCCAGAATACTGGAGTGGGTAGCCTTTCCCTTCTCCAGGGGATCTTCCCAACTCAAGGACCGAACCCAGGTCTCCAGCATTGCAAGTGGATTCTTCACCAGCTGAGCCACAAGGGAAGCCCAAGAATACTGGAGTGGGTAGCCTACCCCTTCTCCAGCAGATCTTTCCAACCCAGGAACTGAACCAGGGTCTCCTCCATTGCAGGTGAATTCTTTACCAACTGAGCCAAAATAGAAAGTAAGCAACAGTCAGGTAAAGCAGGGACCAGATGGTAAAGGTTCTTGTATATCTTTGCTCTAAAATTTGGATTGTATTCTGAATTCACTAAGAATCCACTAAAGCATTTTAAGCAGGGAAATCATATAAAGTGATCTGTGGTACACAAAAATCTATTTAGTGGTAGTGCACATAGAAGGGTCAAGTTAAGGGAAAAAAATTAAAGGCGTGGAAACCTTAAGAAGTCGCTGCAGTAAAGCTGGTAAGAAATGTAAGTCCCTAATACTGGACCTAGGCAATGACTGTCAATAGCTCACTGACCGTCAAAACTACTTGGTGAGAGGTTATAGGGGTTTGTTAATGGATAATTTGTATTATAACACACTAAGCCACTGAAAAATCTTATCATTACAAAAAGAGAAACAACCACATATTGTATGTCCCCCAATATGGTAACATAAGAGCCATCTGTGGATCATTCTTACAAAGATTCTAAATGAAGCTTCTAGATCTAAATGTGAGTTTAGGGAAGTTCTGTTTATCAAGGCAGGAGGTACAGGTGGGTGGAAGAGATACAGGAGTGAAGAAGGCAAGTTTAGTTTGGAGTATACTGAGATAAAGGTGAATATTCACATGCAAATGTTCAATAGGTATAGTAAGCAGAAAAGAAGCTCAAGGATATAATCTAGAGTATAAAACCATGTAAAGAGACAGAGAGGGAAAGTGAAGACTCAGGAGTAATATCCAGATAAATAAGGGGAAAAGCAGTTGAGGCTGGAATAACTGAAATGAGAAAAGACATGGTGTCAGGAAAAGGGATTGGTCAATAGTGTGAATAAAGAATTAAATGTGGACTTCTCTGGTGGTCCAGTGGTTAAGAATCCACTGCCAATGCAGGAGACACAGGCTTGATCCCTGGTCTGGGAGGATTCCACATGCTGCAGGGCAACGAAGCCCGTGTCTCCAACTACTGAAGCCTGCATGTCCTTGAGCCCATGCTCTGGAATGAGAGAAGCCATGGCAATGAGAGGCCCACACACTGCAACTTGAAAGTTGCCCCCACTCTCTGCAACTAGAGAAAATCCATATGCAGCAACAAAGATCCAGCACAGCCAACAATAAATAACTAAATAACATTTTTTTTTTAAATCCTGCAACCAATCCTTTGGTTCTCCCAAGACAGGTACCCCTGCAAAAAAAAAAAAAAAGAAAGAAAGAAAGAAATATAAGTTTTAGACAAAAAATAATCTTTAGCTTTAATACTAAACAGCAACTGGTGCCAGGTTAAGATTACAAACTGAGCATATGATTTTATCTTCTCTTGTTTCTTGGATCGTATTAAAAGAAGACTATACCAATTTAAAGGGGAAGGGTAAACAGAGAGCAGTGAAAAGAACTGGAGGAAGTTCATCAATGAATGAACTCTTGCAATGCAGTTCCAGGGGGTGGGGAGTGAGAGGAGTGGAGCTCAATAAATGAGCTAGGAAAAGACACAGCCCAGAATAAATACGAGGGGCCGCAGTCAAGGAGGGAACCATTCTGCCTCTCAGTGGAGGGAGGGTCATAGACTCAGGATGACAGGTGGGATAGGCAGTAGGGTTCAAGACGGGGCTGAAAACAGGAGCACTTATTAAAAGCCTGCTGCTGATTTCCCCACCCTTACATTCAGAATACACAGCGGCCAGGTGTTAGCCTCTGGACCAAAAAAAGTGGCAGAAGGGCTTGCTGTGTGTTTTCTAAATAAATTTAGCACACTGTCTAGTGTAAACAAAAGAAGTAACTGTTGCTGATGGCGCACAAGGAGAGAAACCTTCTGAGAGTCAGGGTTCCCCAGAGTAATAGCAGAGGCGGGAAGAAGGCCGGGGTATGGCTCTTGAAACACAAGGTGGTGGACAGAGCTGAAAGAGCTTGATATAAGAGGAAACATGAATGTAATTCATTAACATCACTACTCACAATGAAGGGCAAAGATGGAAGAAAAGCTCTGAAATAAACACCTGCCAGTTACTTTGTGAGGGTACAGATTACATGAAGCAGTCAGTCTAGGGAGGCAGAGTGCCATGGTCACGGGCTGACCATAAGAAACTGAAAAGAAATAAAAACAGTCACCAAGTATAGGTTATATTTTAAAGAAACTGAATTGGTTATCAAAAATCTCACCAAAAAAAAAAAAAAGGTAAGACTTCTTCTAGATCATCTAAGATGGAGTAGGACGGACCACTTAGAACACCCTTCCTGAAACAACTAAACAGTTAATATTATATTACTATAACAATGAGGACCAAAAAAATAGAGAAAAGCTTTCAGGCACTGCATATCAACTTACTAAGCAGGGGACACTGGTCCCTGAGAGAAGGAAAACAAATAATATGAGCCCCATGACAGTTCCAGCTGACTGCCCAGACAGATTTTCCAGACTGCGGTGCAAAGAAGGAGAATCCAAACAGAGCCAGGCAGTAACCTCGAGCTGAGGAAAGACGCACAGAGTCTGGAGTGGCCAGGAGCTGGAGTTCAAAAAGCAGAGTCCTGGGGAGAAGACAGCTGTACAGAGAAACAGCTGTGGAGATCCACAGGGGATACGCCCTCAAGGCTTCATATGTAGGAGCATATGCCTACAGAGAAGTTACCTGAGGAAAAGGAAAGAACCACTTAAAAGGAACTGATACTCAGAACTCAGGCAGGTCCAAGAATAGCGCGCGTTCCAAGCAGCCAGAGGGAAAACATAACTCAAGGAAAATCAGGCAGGGTATTTACAGTCGTATTACCTCAGGAGTGGAAGAAATTAGCCTTAGATTAAAGGTGGTTCTGGTTTCACCTAACAAGATTTAACAGGAGGTTTGAAAAGACAAAACTGTCACCCTAGTGACTTAAAACCAAACTTCAGAGCAAAGTTCAAGAATTTTTATAAGGATGTAGTACTAAGCATCTAACAAGGTAAAAATCACAAGGTTTGGAAGTTAACAACAAAAAAATTATCAGGCTTACAAAGAAGTAGGCTAATATAAGCCATAGAAGGAGAAAAAACAATGCATAAACACAGTTCCAGAATTTGCACGGATGACAGAATTGTCAGATTAGGACATTAAAACAGTTACTATAATTATATGCCTTATGTTCAAGAATATAGGGGAAAGATTAAGCGAGTATAGTGCATATTTGAAAGATTTTTTTAAAGACCCAAATCAAACTTTTCAAGATGAAAAATGGGATGACTGAACTAGAAAATACCCAAGATGAGACAGCAGCCGATTAGATACTGCAGAATTAAAGATTAGTGAACTTGAGGATGTAGAAACCAAAATGAAATATAGAGAAAGTAGAGCCTAAAAAAAAAAAAAAAGAGAAAAATTAAGAGTGTCAGTGGGCCATGGGATGCTTTAAAGATGCCTGATAAGATACATTTTTAGAGTCCCCAGAGGAGAGGAGATACTAAAGACATAATGGCCGGAAATGTTTCACATTTGATGAAATCTAAGAAGCTCAACAAGTCCCAAGCACAAGAAACATGAAGAAAATTATACAAAGGTGTAACAGAATCAAGAAGATTATATTCACTGATAAGGGGAAAACAGAGAATTAAAACAGAATATAAACAAAAACACAAAATAAGGATGATAACAAGTTCTCTTTGGAAAAATATAGTTAAGGCAATAGAGCAACATCTTTAAAGTACTTATGGAAAAAAAACAACCCTGTCAACTTAAAGTTCTATACCCAGCACAAATGTCTCTCAAAAAACCAAAGGCAAAATACTTTGTCAGACCAAAGCTGAGTCACCACATTCAGACTCCAACTATAAGAACTGTCAACACATGTTCTTCAGTCAAAATGAAAATCCTAGCACAGAGAAATATGTATCTGTACTCAGGGATGAAGAATATCAGAAATTATAATTATGTGGATAAATAGGAAAGATTTTTATCCCAATTTTTAAATCTGACAAAAAAAAAATCTGTCTAAACAGCAATACACACCAAGGTTTATAACATATGTGGAGAATATGTACAAAGTCTAGGAGAGGAAAACATAAGTATACTGCTAAGGCTTTTATACTATCCATGACACAGTATCATATTAACTGAAGATACACTATGATAAGCTAAAACTACTCCAAACTCTAAAGTAACCATCAAAAAAAGTAAAAGGTATAGCTAATAAGCCAAAGACAGAGAAAAATGGAATAAATCAAAATATCCAATCCAAAAGAATTTGAAAAGAACCAAAAAATAGAAGGGACAAATAAACAAACTGGTGACAAATCTTAAACCCAACTGGATCAGTAATCACATCCAATGAAAAGGGTCTAAACACCTCAATGAAAAATCAAAGGTTATTACAGTGACAGAAACAAACAAAACTCAACTATACACTTCCTACAATAGATGCATTTTAAATATAAAGACAGAAATAGACCAAAAGTAAAAGGATGGGAGGAAAGTCTGTTAACACTAATCAAAAGAAAGAGTGGCTATATTAATAACAAAGTAAATTCTGTAGCAAAGATTATCACCAAGGATAAAAGAAGATACTTCATAATGACAAAAGGAAAAATTCATGAGGAATACATAACTGTCCTACATGTGTATATGCTCAGTTAACAGAGTTTCAAAATGCGTGAAACAAAGACTGATAGAACTCCAAGAAGAAATAGAAAAATACATAATATATTCAGAGTTATCTCAGTAACTGATAGAACAAGCGACTGAAAAATCAACCAAAAACAGAAAACTGAACACTAACCAAACAACTTAACATTTATAGAACACTCCACCCAACAACAGCAAAGTATGTATTTTCTTCCATTGTACACAGAATGTATATCAAGTTAGGTCATTTTCCCATCCATAAAAATGTCTCAAAAAGTTGTTAAAAGAATCCATTCATACAGATGATGCTCTCTGACTACAATGGAACTGAATTCGAATCAATAACATAAAGGCTTAAAAAAAAAATCCCCAAGTATTTGGACACTTCTAAATAAACTATACTGGTCAAGAAGAACTCAACAGGAAAATCAGAAAGTACTTTGAACTGAATGAAATTGAAAGCACATTTCAAATCTGTGGGATGTGGCTAAAATCAGTACTATGGCAAAATGTATATTGCTAATCACATACATTAGAAAAAGATGAAGGTCCCAAATTAATGACCTCAGGCTCCATCATAAGCAGCTAGATAAATCAGAGCAAATTAAACCCAAAGCAAGCTGAAGAGACTAAACAATAAAGATCAGAAGGGAAACCAATTAAATTTAAAAAAAAAAAAAACACAGAAAAACAATTGAGAAATTTAATGAAAGCAAGAACTAGTTCTTTGATAAAACTGATAAACCTCCAGCCACACTGATCAGGAAAAAAGACAGATGACACAAATTGTCAATATTAGGAATGAGAGAAGTGACATTACTACAGGTTCTATAGAATAAAAAAATAACAAGGCAATATTATGGACAACTGTATATCAACAGATGAAATGGACAAATTCCTTGAAAAACGTGGGCTACTAGAGTTCACAGCTGCCCCTTCTCCAGAGCATTGTTATGGCAGAATGGCACCTATGTACCTGGGGGCTTATGTCCCAATAGAAGGCAACCAGCAAATAATAACCAACACAAGGGTTAAAAAAAATCATCCCACTTCACCCTTGCCTCAGGTTGAAACCAGTTCTGTAGCGCAATTCATGCTTTAGTAGGATCAGAATGAAGCTAGGTTCCAGTTTATATCTTCAGCTTCATCCTTACCTAGCTGTGTTCCCCTGCCTTATCCAGCTTCCCTCACTATCCTTTCCTAACAGTTCTCCTTCAGTAAATCACTTGCATGGATCCACATCTTGAGCTCTGTTTACTGGCAACCTGACCTGACACAGGGCATGGGAGGGAGGCTGGAAGGCCAAATGACAAGAGAAGAGACTTGCTCCTTCCTCCTTCCTTGCCGTTCCTGTCTGAATCACCCTGGGGATGACCCCTTCTCTTGGTTTAAGCACTATATTGTGCACCCCCCGCAAAGATGTTAAAGACCTAACCCCCAGTACCCCTGAAGTTGGCTTTAATTGAAAAGAAGGTGTTGGCAGATGCATGAGTTAAGATGAAGTAGACTTTAATCCAATATGACTGGTGTCCTTATAAAAGGGGGAAATATAGACTCAGAGACAGACATGCTTGGAGGGAATACGATGTGAAGAAACAAGAAGAACGCCACCTATAAACCAAGCAAAGGTACACCTGAGCCTGCCATAACCAGGAGAGAGCCCCAGAACAGAAGGAACAAACTCTGCCCTCCCTCCAATTTCAGACTGTGAGCAAATACACTTCTGTCGCTCTAAGAAACATAGATTGTGGTACTTTGCTATGGAAGCCTAGAAAATGAATGTGCCCTGTCAGTGGGTTCCAGTCTTGCTTTTCCCAAGAATGCCCACAATCAGCTTCACGTCTGCATCCTGGAGGTTCCCACCCCAGGGTTTCTTTGTCTGCTTCCAGGTTTTGGTAATTCCAACCTCTCTTGTTCCCCAATCCCTAGGGATGGGAGGGGCTTCCCACAATCACTATTTTACTTAAATAATCTTCCTTTTTTCAGTTTCCGAACACTCACTTAACTACTTCCTTGTATTTAATTTTCTCTGTAATAGGAAACAGCTATTATTTATTTAATAATAAATTAACATATAGAGTTTATTTCCAAGACCGCAGAGTGATAACCGTTTCATTCGGAGGAAAAACCAAAGTCTATAACACAGTTTGTAAAATCCTACACAATGCAGGGCTCTGGGCTGCCCCATATTGCCTGCCCTCATTTCTTCTCATTTCCTCTGTCACCCACTCTGCTCCACCTGCACTGGTCTCTCTGCTAATCCTTAAACATACCAAGCATGCTTGCTTTATGGCCTTTGACTTGCTGTTCCCTGTACTTACAGACATCCACATGCACGTAGCCCACTCTGCTCTAATATCTATTCCCCAGTCTCTGCCTGTACCTCAGGAGACACCTTTCCTGACAACATACCCGTGGTATCCCTAGGGGAATGGTTCTAGAACCTTCCCTATCAGAATCCACATGCTGAAGTCCCTTATACAAAATGGCATCGTATTTGCATATAATGCATACATATCCTCCCATATATACATTATACTTATTATACTTACTATATTTATTACACTTATACAATGCAAACGCTATGTAGTCATGTAAATAGTCATCCGTGCAAGGCTAATTCACGTTTTGCTTTTTGGAACTTCATGGAATCGTTTTTTAGTATTTTCAATGGCAGTTAGCTGAACCCCCAGATGCAGAACTTGTGGATATAGAGGACTGACTATAAACAGTAAGTCCCCTACATACGAACCTTCAAGCTGTGAAGTTTCAAAGATGTGAAGGTGCATTCCATCAGCATCAGGTGTGAGTGAAATGGCAGCTTGCCCTTGGTCACCTGCTGCTGAAGACCCTTCAGCTCTACCATCTCCCACCTCCAGGAATTCTTCTTGCCTGTTCACTTGATGCCAGCCTCTGTATGACAGCCACTGTATTGTACTACTGTACTTTCCAAGGTACTGTAAGATCAAAATGTTTTCTTAAGATCAAAGACCGTCTCTTATCTTTTGTGTTTGTTTTTATGTATTATTTGTGTGAAAAGTATTACACATCTATTACAGTACAGTACTACATAGCCAATTGTGTTAGTTGGGTACCTAGGCTCACTTTGTTGGACTTAAATTGGAATTACGAATGCACTCTTGGAAGGGAAATCGTTCGTACGTAGAGTCTTACTAAATAAAATTATTATTTTTCTCAGCCCCTGTACTCTTTTCCCATGACCCCCTTCTTCTACAGCGCTCAGCATTTTCTAGCATGTTCTGTAACTACTTGTTATCTGCCTCCCGCAATGGAGCAGAGCACCATGACAGGAGTTTTGCTCACTTTGTCCCCAGTGTCCAGGGCAGGATCTGGCATGTGGCAGGTGCCAACTTTTGAAAACAACTGAATGACTAGAGCAAACCCTACCAACAGCCCTATTGCTGACTGCCATCAGTGAACTTGAACTATAATTGGTCTTTAATGTTTAAAGGACTTGTATTTGTTCACCATCCTTCCTCAGGGGACTCACATTTTAGTGACAATATCTCCTGAAATTCTTTGGCAAGGGTGCACTTTAAGTTGTGTCTTCCCTCCTGTTTTAACAAATCAAAATTTTTATAATGCAAATATTTTCTGTATTGAAAAGCTTTAAAAAGCATTGAGTCAAACAAGATTGGACTACCAGCAGCATTTATCTAGAAGTCAGCACCCACCGTACTATAAGCCTGTACAAGACTGTGCTGGGGTGGATCAAGAAGGAAATGCAATTTTGCCCTCATGGAGTTTACAGTCACATGGATATTCAATTTCTACGTATGAAAAAAACTTCGGAGAAGTAACAGTGCACAAAAGAAAACAAACAAAGAAAATAAGTGCTGATTAGAGGAGAAGAAATGGCTGAAGTGCCGTTAGAACTAAAATTCCTAGAAAGAAAGTAAAGTCACTTAGTCGTGTCCAACTCTTTGCGACCCCATGGACTGTAACCTACCAGGTTCCTCCATCCATGGGATTTTCCAGGCATGAATACTGGAGTGGGTTGCCATTTCCTTCTCCAAGGGAGTCTTTCCAACTCAGGGATTGAACCTGGGTCTCCCACATTGTAGGCAGAACGCTTTACCCTCTGAGCCACCAGGGAAGTTGAGTGAAAAGCCAGAATTTAAAGAAGTTCAACAAGGATAAGGTACTTGTAAAAGGAAATGACAAATGCATGAATGAAACTTCACTAGTTTTCTGGAGTCTATAAACTACGCTGTGAGTTTGGCCTATAGCCTCTCCAGTCTTAGCTGTCTACTTTATTTTGCTATTTATTCTGCCTTCCCTTAAATGTATCATATTCTATTCTGAATTCAAAGGTTTCCTTTTTTTTCATTGAAATACAGTTGATTTACAATGTTTGTTGTGCTAGTTTCAGGAAAGTGACACAGCAAAGTGATTTAGTTATACATAAATATATATGTGTACTACAGTTTCATATTCTTTTCCAATAGAGGTTATTACAAGATATTGAGTATGGCTCAAGGGTGGGGTGCTTCCCAGGCGGCACTAAAGAGTCTGCCTGCAATGAGGAGACATAAGTGACACAGGTTCGATTCCTGGGTTGGGAACTTCCCTTGGAGGAGGGCACGGCAACCCATTCCAATATTCGTGCCGGGAGAAACCAATGGACAGAGGAACCTGGTGGGCTACAGTCCATAGGGTCACAAAGAGTCGGACACGACTGAAGCACCTTAGCATGCACACACCTTGTGCTACACAGTAGGTCTTTGTTATTTATTTCATATACAGAAGTGCGTATCTGTTAATCCCAAATTCCTAATTTATCCCTGCCCCCTTGTCCTCTTTGGTACCCATAAATTTGTTTTCTATGTCTGTGAGTCTATTTCTGTTTTATAAAGAAGTTCATTTGTATCATTTTTTAGACTCTACATATAAGTGATATGACATTTGTCTTTCTCTCTCTGACTTACTTCACTTAGTATGATAATCTCTAGATCCATTCAAGCTGCTGCAGATGGCAATGTTTCATTCTTTTTCCTGTACTTTAAATGGCAAGGAGGACTCACTTCACACACTCCTTCCAATTCATCCTCGGGTCCCAGCTGAAATGTCGTTTTCACAGAAAGGCTCCTTCCAGCCACTTAATCTGAAATAAATGTGCCTTGTTATTCTCCATCTTAGCATTTCTTTCATAGCCTTTACTGTAACTATTAAATCACAAGTTCATTTGTGACCTTATCATTTCTCTTCCTTACTAGATTATTGGGGATTCCAAGGTGGTGCAAATAGAAAGGAAACCATCTGCCAACGCAGGAGACACAAGACATGGGTTCAATCTCTGGATCTAGATTATTAACTATTAGAAGCAGAATGTTTCCATTATTTTTCATTACTGGATACATATTGCGGAATATAGTGCCTGGCACTTTATATTTGTTAAAATAGAATTAAATAGTACATATTTCTGTGAAGTCCAGAAATCCGTATATAAAACCGATTCAAATACCCCAAATAGTTCTATTTTAAACATTTACCCATTTAAACTGTGCTAACTTCTGATACATAGACAATGGTATCTACTTAACTGTATATACATACATGTATAAATGTATACATAATTCCTATATATGGTAATATTTTGAACTTCACCTATGAAATTAATTTCAATTGGGGTCAAACATTTCATCTTTTGCAAAACACCTAATTTGTTCATGAAAATCTTGAATCCATCTGAGGTAAGGAATAGAATCTTAGATAGGACTGGGGTATGGGATTGGGATGGTCAGACATGCCATTAGACCATACAGGGTGCATTGGTGCAAATTAGAAAAAGAAGCCACATCATATGGCCAGGCACCAATAAACTAGGCTTGGTGAATGGAGCAGGATTTCGGCTCCCAATCCCTGCCTCAGCCAGATGCCCTGCGCTGGGTGCAACCTACATGTAGGTGGCAGTCCTAGAGAGATAGCTCAGTGGTGGTGCAAGCAAACGGTGATCTGGCCGCACTGTACAGCTCCATTCCTTGACAGATGGATTGAATTTGCCTGAAGCAGTTTGGTTGGGTAGGGGTCTTTTCTTCTCACCACTTCTGATGATTCAGCTGAAGGAGATCACCCTGATGAAAAAAAAAGTCCATTTCTCAGGTTCAAGTTCACAGACGGTTGGGCAGCCTCCAGGAGGGCTTTCATGGTTTTCTTTCAGAAAATAGATCAATCAATAACTTGATTCTTAAAAAAAAAAAAAAAAAAAAAGCTGTAGATCTGGTTATAGATGAGTTTGCTATTTCCCTCTGCAAAAAATGAATCAGAAGTTAGTTCGCTTGTATAACACTGTTTGGTGACTATTTGGAAATTCTATCAGTGACACTGAAAATAAATGCAACTAACTCATCAGTGACCCAAATTATGGATTGTCGTGACTAACAGCAGATGGGATCAATTCTAGCTCCCATGGATCAAGAAGGAACAACTGTGTCTCATTTCAGTAATCATTTATAAACTATCTTTAACTTAGGGTCTCAGTTTATGATATCTGCATAATTTTCTTAAAACCAAAATTAATTTACCTTTAAAAGTCCTTAGTCTTTAAACACAAACCATAAGTAAGGCCTGTTCCAAAAATTCATCACTTGGGGTGGGAGTTCAAACCACGGAAATAGAATTTTTAAAGGATTTTTTACTTTGGAAAACCAACATAACACTGGTATTTGGGAATAAAACCTTAAATAGTGAAAAGCAACCTAGACTGGGTCTCTGGTTTTTAAACACCTAATTAGACGAGATTGTGCAAATGACTTAATCTCGACAGGATTCCTTTCCAGATTTGTTTATTAAATAAGAGTTTAAAGTCTTAAAGTCTTTATAGCTCTGTGATTTATTTTATATTAAAAAGTCTTCAACGGGGCAGGGAGAATGTCAGATAAAGTAGTCTGCGGGATCACAAGGAGCATTTGGGATCACAAGTATACAGAAGTCTTGTGTATACAACAGCTCCTGAGAGAAATGTTAAGTACGTCATAGGAGCACTTACAGTGAGCTCAGGACTGGATTCCACAGCCCAGCAGATTCTTCTCAGTTATTCTGTCACCTCTTTTGGGAAAAACCTAGTTCCACTAGCAAATCCAGGCCCTGGAAGAGAAAGGGGCAGAAGCCTTATCTAGCCACTGAGACCACTTTAACAATAATTAATCAGTTATCCACACCCATTGTCACGGAACTTTCACAGTAGCTTGACCAAGTCTGTGTTGGAAAAGTGAAGCAAATCCAAACATGGCGAACGTTCCTCCATTGCCAAAATGAGAAAACTGCCTCATCTCCTCTTCAGAACCCCTGTACCAGAAAATGAACTCCCCTTGTTAAACCTCAAGTGGACAGAAAGCACATTTTGTGATGCAACTTCGTAGAGATTCCTTCTGATGCCGATTTGGGGGGAATCCAGTTAATATCACGTCACCGCGCTCGATAAGGCACAGATCACTTTAGACTTTGTCCAGTTGTGGGGAGGGAAGAGGCTCCTCTATTTAGGTACACTGGGAAAGTAGCGCGTCCAGCCCCTTGACGCGCGCAAACCTACTACTAATTCCTTCTCCAGGGCCTCTGTGTTTACACCCCTGCGGGAATCTCCCCAGGATTTTTTCTTTTTCTTTTTTTTTCCATTTAAAACGAACGCTGATCCCAATGCCCGCTTCTCCCCCGCTCCTCCACCTGGGGTATTCCTCTGTTCTCCAGAAAGCGCCAGCGGGGCCCAGCTACGCTCCAGGGCACAGGTGGGGTCAGGGAAAGGGGCGTCCGGGCCCAGCCCGCCCAGGACCCTGGTGGCAGCAGTTCCCCCTGGAGGCCCCAACACCCCACCCCACGCATAGGCGCTTGTGCCACTTCGGGCGCGCGCAGGACTTAGGAGAGGTGCATCTTCTCGGCACAGTCTTCAAATCATCTGCACATTCTCAGCGGCTTGCAGCATCGGGGCTGTATCCCCGCCTCTCAATGTGACCCCAGGAAGATCTGAACCGGCGTGAGCTTCACACTGCAAATCGCCAGGGGATGGAGGAGTCGCGCGGGCCAGGGTTGGGGGAAAGGGGCCGAGAAGCTCCCCCACAACTCCAGCCCACTCGGCTCACCCTCCCTCCGGGGCAAGGGGCGGGTCGGAGCCGGGGTAGGGGAGGCCCTGGAAGGGTCCCCTCCCTTCTCACCTCCCGCCGCCTGCTCTTCCTCACTTTCTCCAGGCGCCTCCGCGCAGGGTCGTGCGGAGGGGCTGCGTGAGGAGCGAAGAGTGGACGGAGAGCCGGGCCGCGCGCCCCGGTCCGGAGCGGGCCGGGCCGGGGGGACCAGAGCCGTGCACGGCCCGCACCCCACTCCACCCCACCCGGCCCGAGCCGGGCAGCGCGGCCAGGCGGCGGCGCGGACACCCGCGCCCTCGAGGCTGGCTCCGAGGGCTCCGCCGGGCCCTCCCCTCCGCCCGCCGCCGCGGCCCCTCCCCGCCGCACCCTAGAGGCCGCCGGGGCCGGGGGACGCGCTCGCGCCCGGGCCGCCCCCTCCCCTCCCCCAGCCCGGGCGGGGGCGCGCGAGCAGCGGTGACGTCAAGGGGCGCGCGGTGGCAGCACCTCCCCGCGCGCTAGTTAAAAAGAAGAAGAAAAGAGGGAACGAAACATGAGAGGCTGTGTGAGAAGCTGCAGCCGCCGGCAGAGGAGACCTCAGCATCCTCTAGAGCCCAGCGCTGGCCCTGCCTCCGCCTGCCCCGCCGCCGCCGCCGCCGCCGTGTCTGTTCCTGGTACTGTCTCACCTACACAACTCCCGTTACACGGACCAGTGAACCTCTGTGGCCGTCTTCTCCTCCTCTTCTTCCCCCTCTTCCACCTCCTTCTCCTCCTCCCACTTCTCAGCCGCATCAGGAAGCCCCCCACCCGACTGACATTGGCACCACTGCAAACGGTGTCAACCGCACAACTTTATCTCGCTCCTCCGGCTCCCCTGAGGCATCGGGCCCATCGCCTTGTCTTTTATTTTTTGCAAAGTTGCATCGCTCTACACCCTCTCCCCCCCGCCAGCTCTCTCTGCCTCTCGAGTGTCCTGCCGCCCCGCAGCCCCTTCCCGGAGCTGCGCCCTAGGGCCCCTGCTGGGCAGTGACCTTCCCCCCCCTCAACCTCCCGCGCCCAGCCCCTGCCGCGCGGGGCATTTGATGCTGAAGATGCTGTCCTTTAAGCTGCTGCTGTTGGCCGTGGCTCTGGGCTTCTTTGAAGGAGATGCTAAGTTTGGGGAAAGAAGTGAAGGGAGCGGAGTGAGGAGGAGAAGGTGCCTGAATGGGAACCCCCCGAAGCGCCTGAAAAGGAGAGATAGGCGGTTGATGTCCCAGCTGGAACTGCTGAGTGGGGGAGAGATGCTGTGTGGTGGCTTCTACCCTCGACTGTCCTGCTGCTTGCGGAGTGACAGCCCCGGGCTGGGGCGCCTGGACAGCAAGGTAGGCATGCACCCGCCTCGCAGCTGCGAGATTGGCATAGTGACTGGGTGGGGTTCCCTGAGGCTCCGGCGCTGCTGGTGGCTGAAGAGGGGCCACACTTGTCTGGGGGAGTCCTTGATAACTTTCTAAAGCGCTAGCGTGATTCGTCTGTGTGTTACTCTGGGGCGCGCAGACACCTCTCCCGCCCCCAAGAGTCCGCGGGCGGGATGCTGTGCAAAACTGCTTGTCTCTGAAAAGAGAAGGCTCTGTGGTACCCGCATTCTGGGCTGGGTAAATATTTTAAAAGAATCGAGATGAACAGTGTGTTTTGGATCGAATCGGGCATTGGCTGCGGTGAAACTAAATGAAGGTGGCTGTGGTTTCCGGTTTTTCTAGGGTAAAAAGATTTGTGCAGTTTTCTCCACGTGCTCGGTCGGAGAGAGGATTGAATCGTAAAGGATGTTGAAGCATGGTTGGTGTAAGATCCCCAGCCGGGTCAGAAGGCGGGGGAGGTGTCCTGCGCTACAATAGTTAAGCAGCGAAAAGGAACTCCTGGTAGTCCAGTTTAGAACCCCAGAATTGGAGAAAGGTTTGGCTGGAGCGTGTTTATCACAGAAAACCGTGGCGATTCTCCTCCTGTCATGTTTTGTAACGTTATAAAATCGGACTTTCAGTGGTACTTGTGTAGGAACATCTTCTCTAGGAACTTGTTTTGGGGGCAGTGGCATTTACAGTTTCCCGATGTTTTTAAGTTTAAACAAATATGAATATAGTGTTGGCTGGGTGTAAAGACATGCTTATCTGAGTTTTGCCACATCTTTCTTGCCCTGGGTTGCAGTAATGTGTGTCCCCTACTGTACTCCAAGGAAAGACTGAGGGGTTGGGTCATTAACAAGCCCTGCCCGTGAAATAAACAATCAGGTGTCTTTGCTCCCCCTCCCTTTCTCCATTTTAGGTTTAATTAAGAATTCCTCTGTTACAACACCGCAGTTGTCAAGGTCTGAGAGACTCTTGGAAAACTTGTGCTTCAGTCTTGCTGGCCCAGGCATTAAAAAAAAAAAAAAAAATACCCAGGCTGAATCTAATTTTTATGCTCAGTTCACGGTAGATTTCACTCTATTCTCATGTAAACAGCTCCTACGAATCAACATATGTGTCTGGGTGGTATCTCTCACTTTGTTTTGTAACAAAAAGCCATATTGCATCATTTAATTTGCTCAAGTCATGCAAATAGGAAAAAATCAATAGGACAAAAAGGGGTCGACTTCTCCTCCTCCCCACTAAACTGCTGCCCACACACAGAGTCCTGTTGCTTATGGCGAAAGAATAACAACAACACCATTGTGTTTGTTAGTTGGTTCACTAATGGGTGAAACTAGAGAACATCATTCGCTTTCAGCCCCCAGCTCTGTCCAAATGTTCATGCCTTTTGAGGGAGCATTTGTCCAACTCCCTCTATTCCCAGCTGAGTGAGAACTGTCTTCCTGCAGGTTTTCAGCTCCAGCTCTCTCTTTATTCTTACCATATGCAGCAGTAGTCTGAGATGCAGGGAACAGATATTGCAACGTTTTTTTCAAAACAATGTCATCAAGCTCCTGGGTTTTAATTGAATTAAAGTACAAAAATCACTCCGTTCACAGCCGCTCCAGGGTTTTTTTTACCAGAAGCTGGACAGAACCAGGAAATTCAGATAACGATTTAGAAATATTTGCCATGAAACCTCCCCATGTGCGATATATGTATGAGTATAC
This sequence comes from Odocoileus virginianus, assembly GCF_023699985.2. Classification (NCBI taxonomy): domain Eukaryota; kingdom Metazoa; phylum Chordata; class Mammalia; order Artiodactyla; family Cervidae; genus Odocoileus; species Odocoileus virginianus. Next base: position 12,884,488 of record NC_069685.1, on the reverse strand, counting down.
CAATGATCCGCAGACCCCTGCAATACTGAACTCAGCCAGGTACAGGAGGAATGACAACTTTTTCTTGACTAAATGTAATGGGGAACTGAGGGAGAGATGGGGGTCTGGGTCTGAGTAGAGTTATAACCCTTAAGAGAAGTTATATAAATTTTTTTTTAAAGAAATCATTCTTTAGGAAGCATTCTGCCACGTTAGCGATCCACATTCCTTCTGTTTTACGTGCTTCCAATCTCCAACAAACCCCTACTCATGTGGAAAATGTGTCTGAATTAAAGTTGGTACACTAGACTTTGGCTGGTTCCATTACAAGTGGCTTATAAATCAACAGTACTTAAATTGTTCAAATCAGAGATGTGACATAGTTCTGCAAATGCATTCTCGACCCATGTTCGTTCTCAAGTTTTAATAGTTTTTAAAACATGTTATTTTATAATAAACTTCTGTGTTTCCCTTTTTTCCCCTAAGCCTTCCTGGCTTATAATGTATGTTAGGGTCTTATTTCATAATGTGTGTACAGGAGAGATGATGGCTATTTGAAAGGGCCCTTTTTTTGTTTATGAAAAAAAAAAAAAAAAGTTTTCCCCAGAAAGATTTCTGCAAATTTTCATGAAACTACAGGAATAGCATTTTCCTAAAGGAAGAAACTTCATAGACAAATAGTAGCAAATTAGGTAGAATATTGATCATGCTTAGCTGGGCAATTAAGTCCAGTTTCCAGGCTAACCCATTTTCTTTAATATGTAAGGAACTATTGAATGTAGTTGAGTTCAATTCTTTAGCCACAGTATTATTCTCATAAGTTATTTTGTATTTTCCTTTCTTTGTATATTTTAGTAGTTTTGTGAGCTGTAACGAGATGGTTAACTACTGTTACAAGTAAGTATTGCCAAAATCTAGAAAGTTATGTTGTCTTAGCAATATTTTTGCAGCTTCTAAATACAAGATGCTAAAAGGATCTAATTCCCATTAGCCAAATTGAATCTGCAACCAACTGAAATACCCCCATTTCTAAAACTTAACTTGTAGCCACAGAGGCATAGAAGCTGTCTCTACCTTGGGTGGTTTCACAGCCAAAGCTGTCAAGGAATGGGTGAAAAGTAATTGTTTTCAAGTGTGCCCTTTTACAATCATTTGTTTGCTCTGGCTCTTTCAGGGACAAAGGCTATTGTTGAACACATCCAACTAAACAAATAACTCATCCTGGGGTCCCTTTAACAGCTGCCTTAGTACAATGATCTATTTACATATTAGCCTAAAATTGAAACTGAACTCTTTAATGACATAATCCAGCACTACAGTCCAGAGACGCATGTGTTCTATCCAACAGCTGAACAACCTTGTAGGCATATGATTTTTAGAAATAACTTTTTGTGTACCAAGTGATCTTAAGGCATCATCTTAATATACTGTCCTGTATTTTCCCCTTTTGTCCCCTCATCGAACCCATGTGCGTGCCTCTTTATCCTCTTTGTTCAGTTACTTGATAAAGAGAAATACAGAAGGTCTCTGTCACCCGTTTTACTATTTGTTGATAAGCTGCAGTTGTAGGCCACGCTTCACTGTGTATTCCAGGATTTATCTTACCTTCCTTCTATGGATTTTCACTTTCATGTGGCTAAAGATTAAAGGATGACCTACCAGATGTTGTAAATTAGTCAGCAACAGCCACAGTCCTTACTAGGCGCACTGTAATAATGTTTCGAAGTTTTACATGATTTCCAAAGTATATTTAGTTTAAACCGCTATAATTTGATGGTTTCATATATGGCTTTTAAAAATTGAAACAGGAAATTAGCTTAAATTTCTTCTTAAGATTGATGACATTGTCAGACATAAAGTTAAGGCCCTGTATAGACACAGACACATAAGACAAAAAAAAAAAGAAGAAGAAGAAAAAGAAAAAAAATACCCTACACACACCAGCACTCATCTGTCTAAAACAGCATTGCAGCTTGGGCTGAGTCAGTTTAATTGACTTCAGTAGGACTATTGGTTCATTGAAACCAAAGCCAGAATGATGGCTCTATCTATCTTCAAATAGGTATTTACACTGCAGACCCCACACAGAGCAAAATGTTTCCATCCTGCTGGGCCAGGACAGCGTGAAACTTTACAAAGAATAATATTATACTTGATTTCAGATAATTTATTGAATCCTCTTTCTGAAACTTTTGATGAGAGAACTTGTGGCCAGGACACATTCCAAAAATTGTAAAAGACAAAATTCTTTAGGCACTAAAATCAGGCTCTTCCTGGACAGCAGCTGGGAGTGTGCATGGGAATCATTTTGTTTCAACTATGAAAAATCTAAGCTTGCATATTCTCCAGAAAACCAAAGGTAATTACATTCCAGTTTGTCAGCCAGCAAAAGAGGTGGCCTCAGCATCCTGCAGTTGTTTTGTTCTTACTGGACTGCCATGTGATAAACAAACAGAACACAGTTGAACAGTATTAATATTGAATAGATCTGGTGAGGTCTGACAAAGTATGGACAAGAAAAGACATTTAAAACATTCTTGGAATGCAAATTCTAAGTGTCTGGTGTACGCTTCCTTTTGGAAAACTTTAACCATTTAAGCAATTGTCATTTAAATAAAATGATAAAAATAAAAATGTAAGCACAATTTTAATTATTAATAAAGTTTCTGCATATTGTAGATAGTTACAACTCATCATATACATATATGTACACACTTTTTTTTCTGAAACAGGGTAGCTTCTACTGGACTTTTAATTACTACGTGCTAAAATTTCAGCACGTCTTGTGTGCAGCTTTGTTTTTTCTTTTAGTTGCTTTGCTCTTTCAGATCCAAATTTTGTGATCACCTAGAATATCTTTATCCTAAAAAAACAGAAGCCATATGAGTCACTCAGTTTACTCAAATTAGAACCTCAGTTTGCGATGCAATACTTGCTTTAAGCAGTGATCTAGTGTTTAAAATGTTAATTTCAGTTCATAGTTCTAAAGAAATAAGTGTAAACACAGTTATATTAACTGGGAAAACTAAATTTTTGTATGAAATTCTACCTCATTATGGTGTTTTTAATATGAAAAATCAATGCTTAATTTGACAGTACTATATTTCATGTATCAAATATTGTGCTGATATTCTATTCCTTAGAGGAGTTCCTGAAATCAGTTTTTTAAACTTAGTTCTAGACACTGAGATCTACTTTATGTACAAATTGCTAACCTCAATGAATCAGTAGCTGTCAAATTAGTCTTATTGATATAAAAGACATAATAATACTGTATGCCCCTTTTTCATTAAAATTCACTAAATACTATACAAAAACACTTTTACTAAAGTCTTGTGTTTATTTGTACATATACCTGAGGAGCTAGTTAGAAAATTTTTCCTGGCTAAGATATAAAGAATAATAAAAGTTGGTCTTAAACCTGCTTTACTCAGCTTCAGGTATTATTTTTGTAGAACATGAAAGAAGATATTTCCCACACTTTACAAAACTTTCCCTAGGCAATCTGTAGATTGAAAATTAATTCAAATGAGAACAATATTGTTTAAATAACGTCTTTGAGCATCTCATTAGGCATTCCAGGAATGAAAGAGATTTTTACCCAAGATACAAAAAAGCCATGTGTTAAAAAGTTGCTTTACATAGAGTTGGATAAAGATATTTGGAGTTTTCAAATTAAATGTCAGTCAGTATATACTTTAAGGCAGGGTGAGAAAAAGAGTTAAGGAGTCTTAAATATAATTGTCATTTAATTTTTCACACCTGAAGGACAAACAGTCTGATTTACAAGAGTAAGAAGGCCGTCTGTGCATCCTTACCCTTTGCCCTCCCATCCCAGCCCAAGAGACTGCCTGCTAGGGCACTTCAGTCGTGTCCGATTCTTTGCAGCCCTGTGGACTGTAGCCTGCCGGGCTCCTCTGTCCAGGGGATTTTCCAGACAAGAATACTGGAGTGGGTTGCCATGCCCTCCTTCAGGGAATCTTCCTGACCCAGGGATCAAACCCGATTCTCTTACCTGCGTCTCTTACCTGCATTGGCAAGCAGGTTCTTTACCACTGGAGCCACCTCGGAAGCCAAGAGACTGCACTTGTGTGCTTATAAACCAAGAGACTGTGCTTATGTCCTTATAAAGGTATTCTGTATTATGACTTGGTGATCCTTTGCAGACTACAGCATTGGCTAAATGAACTTTTCTCTTTCTATGATGACCCGCCCCCCCCCAAAAAAAATAACTAAACCTAACTTTGTAGAACTAAACAGAAGTCTTTTTCTAATTTCTGGCTTTCAGATATTTTCTGTTACCAACAACACAGAATGCGGGAAGTTACTGGAGGAAATCAAGTGTGCCCTTTGCTCCCCACATTCTCAGAGCCTGTTCCACTCACCTGAGACAGAAGCCTTGGAAAGAGATCTGGCACTTCCCTTGCTCTGCAGAGACTATTGCAAAGAATTCTTTTATACTTGCCGAGGCCATATTCCAGGTAAGAAAAAAAAATGATTACGTGAAATCAACTCCTGCAGAATAGCTTTCCAAGATACTTGTTCCTAAACACTTGCTTTGTTGGTGGTGTTTAGCTGCTTAGTCGCATCCGACTCTTTGCGACCCCTCAGCCCGCCAGCTTTCTCTGTCCATGGGGTTTCCTAGGCAAGAATATTGGAGTGGGTTGCCACTTCCTTCTCCAGGGGATCTTCCTGACCCAGGAATCAAACCCAGCTCTCAAGGTATTGGCAGGCAGATTCTTTAATTGAGCCTCCAGGGAAGCCCAAACGCTTGCTTTCAGTTCCGTTCAGTTGAGTTGCTCGGTCGTGTCCGACTCTTTGCGACCCCATGAGTCACAGCAAGCCAGGCCTCCCTGTCCATCACCAGGGTGTAAAATTTATCTTGCCTTTCCTTTCAAAATACCTATTTTTACCTCGTAATTTAGCTGTTAAAAACTTGTAACCTTGTATTGCTGCTAAAAGGATAACTCATTTCACCCTACAAACAGTACATTGTTTTGTCGCAGTGTTTTACATTTCTTGTTAAACTGATAATACACTTGGTAATCTTTACACATGCTGGATTATTGATCAGACTTCTCATTGGTGTCTTTACTCATCAGTGTCACTATCAAGACAACCTCCCCTTCCACACAGTTGATATGTAAGTGCAGTTTGTCCACTGACTTTTAAGGTATTTCCTTAAATAAAATATAATTTGAAAGCCCCCCCCCAACCACGTAACACCTTAGAAAGTACTTTTACATATAATGACTGATGTGCCTCTCATAAAGCCTGTGAGGAAGATGGGAAAGTTCTAGTGTCCCTTTGACAGATGAGGAGAATTGAGTCTCGAGTGTGGGTGCTCAGTCGTGTCCGATTCTTTGCAACCCCATGGACTGTGACCCGCCAGGCTCCTCTGTCCATGGGAATTCACAGGCAAGAATGCTGGAGTGGATTGCCGTTTCCTTCTCCAGAGGATCTTCCCAACCCAAAGGTCAAACCGGAGTCTCCTGCATTGGTAGGTGGATTCTTTACCACTGAGCTACCTAGTAGCCTCAGAAGTTAAATGCCTTAATCCAGTTGTCCGCAATGAGAAACTTACCGGTGAGATAAAGTTTAGTTCTTATGCTTATAATGTCCCAGATATACATGGTCATATTTTGGACCCTAATAAATGTATAAGTTCTTGGGCACTGATTAATTTTACCATCTGAGGCTTGTAAACCCTGGTATCAACACAGAAGTAGAAAAGAATTTAATAAGACAGATTCTGTTTAGTTAGTGTAACAAACAAATCTACTGAAGCTAGCAGTTTATAAAACTCAATGGCACTGAAGTAAAAGACAAGCTTTAAGAACTGTAGGATGCACTTGAACAATTTTTTTTAAACTGCTATGCACATTTTACTTTTTTCTCTGACCCAGAAACGTGTAGTTTTTGTATTTTTTTTTTTAATAGAGTGCTCTTAATAGCCTAAGAAAACATTTTGACTAGGGTTGCTTGCTTCCTTTGGTGTACCATAACATGTATCTAAACCCATTCAATGTGAAAATATTATTATTGACTTTATAAACTACAGCCATGTTTCTAAGGGTTGCCTTAAACCAGCTGTTTCTTCCTCTTTATCACATTCCCCAAAGCAAAGTAGAATAGGTCACGGTTGCCTAGATGGCCTGCTGAGAAGTGATAACAGATTAGGTCCCATCAAGGTTTGCTGCAAATTTCCAGTCTGGAAGGCGTGCCTTTACCACTCTAAACTGAAAATGATACTGACACTCGGTGTTTTTATCTCCTTGAGATAAATACCACTAGGCTGAATTGAGAGACTCATCTGTGGGGCACTTCCTTTATTTGAAGTTATTTTAGCTTCCAAAACAAACAACAAAAAGCAATATCCACTGAGAGAGCCCAGCAAACAGCTCAGGAGCCAACCTGTAAGCACCTTGCTCCCCAGATCAACATATGTGGTGACGAATGACAAATTTATTTTTCTCCAAAGTTTGTATATATGTAAAACTGCTGAAGTGCATCAAGATGTCAAGTGCTTTTGGTGGCCACCCAGGCTGCCTTGAAAGATAACCAGATGAAAGCTCCACTCTAGTGGTAGGTGGAGCGGCCAGGGGGATTTCAGGGCCAGGCCAGCAGGCGTTAGCAGCGAAACGGAGGGGATGCCTCTGCATCCATCAAATGCTAATAATCGCTCTAAATACATGTCCCCAAAGTGAGCTGTGATAACACACTGTGTCGATCAATTTGTTAGCCAGGCTGATCCTTGGCACACAGGTTACCATTTCCTAAGGGATGATAAATCAGATGACAATCTTCCCCTTGGCCCTGGCCCTCAACACAGAAGGCTCTTTAGAATTCTAGAGCACTCCTTTTTCAGAAATTGCTCAAAAAGTGACTTTGTAATATTTTTACCTTCTTAAATCTATTTTAATGTCATGGTTTGCTCTTCTCTGAAGTTCAGCATTGTGAAAAGCAGCTACTTTGTGATTCTGTTTGTTTTTTTAACCTGTCCTCATCAGCCTCATCTTTTTGCAAATCAAAAACATGAAGAGGACGGGACTTTAAGGACTGCTGAGAAGGGTTGAAAGAGAGAAAATAATTCCAGAGACATCTTCATTTCTTCCCCCATGGCCCCATACATGAAGAATTAAACACATAAATGATCTATCCCTTTGCTTTACCCCCACAGCTTTAAGAAAGTGCCGTTCACTCTGCGATACATGTATGCCCGAAAGACAGCAATTTTCTAGAAACTTTAACTCAGAAAAATTCATGGTCTGCTTATTTCCACAAAAAATTTTAAAAAAGTTAAAAATCACTGCAGTAAAGAAATACTGGAGTTTTATTGATCATAATATTCCCCAGCTGTGAATTTAGTGAGGGAGATAAACTCTTAAAAAGCTTCTAAAAAATCCCCAAATTTCATTAAAAAAAAAAAAATGCCCATAGGAACTCCTTTCTCAATACCATGTGCCTCTTCTTCTGCCTGAATTAACAATGAACAGAGGAGGTGCTTTGCTGTTCACTAAATGATGACCTAATAAGTACATTCTATGGAGAGGATATGAAAGGGTACCTCTGGGGTTTTGCTTTTTCCTTTAAATTTACACTCATTGCCATAATGATTTTTATCACTCTTGGACTGTCATCTCTCAGCTATAGATGAGGGTAGTGTGAACTGTCTGTACACAATTAGTTCAACTGGTTTAATCCCATTGCTAAAGAGGCCAAGGTCATAGATTTGATACCACTGAGTTTCTAAAGTCCACAGCCACTCCTGACCCCTAGTCAGATATCTTACACTTGTGTCTCATTAGTGCCCCAGAGAGCAAGCCAGAATGGATGGATTAATACACCCAGATCTACCTCCTCTGTTTGAAAATGCTTTCTAGTCCAAGCCTTACAGATGGCAGGGTTTTCCCATTTTTTTCCTCATCAATATAAACAGCAAATAAAATGAGGAAAAGTAGCTTTTCTCTAGCATACTTGCTTAGAGAAAAGCTAGAGCTTAGAAAACTGCATAGAGAATATTTATTTACATGTCCAGTATTTTACAGGGTGCTTTGTGGTATAGTAAGACGGGAGAGGAGTTACAGTTCCAAAACATTTGATAAATTATCAGGAGTTATGAAACCATTACAGCTGCTGGAATCATCAGTGTACTCCCATCGATAGTGGACCTGATCATATGATGATAATCAGGGTGAGCTGCACGCCTTCAGTAAAATGCTCTTCAGGGCCTCCTTCTAAACAGAAGGGTACCATTTGCTAAACTGTATCTTCCCAGGAAATAAATGTTAGCCCAGTGTCCCAAAACCAGATCCCCTTTTAGCTCTTCATAGAAAATATATCTTACTCATCACTGTCTATAAAATCAGATCATTTAAGATAAAGTACTAATAAAAGTATTAGATGTTTCCATTCATATTATCATAATTATCAGAAAATGCCCATATTTTTATGTAAAAGTCTTCTAAGTTGGCTCCCTTCTTCCCACTTAGATTGTTCAGTTTGCCTTTAACATTGTAAAAACCTCAGAATAATTCATTGGTAGCATTCTGGTTTTGTTTAATTTGCTAAGAGAGCATAATATCTCTGGAGTGTCAGAGTTTATGAATCTGCACTCATCGATCTTCAGATGTTCCATTTGAAAACCATTTCTCATTTCCTCATATTTGTCCTCAGCTAATAATTCCTTACAAAATTCAATCAACCACTGGCATTATTCATTTTAAAATAGTATGGGTTTGCAGACTCTAATGTTGAAAAACAGATTATTTTTTAAAAATGAACTCAAAATGTTCTCTGAGTTGTACTTTGAAATTTATGTGTGACCCCTGCAGGTAAAACAAAGTTAAAACAAAATTTCTCCTTCACATATTCAGTTATAAATATATCCATAGTATAGCAGTCTTCCTGCATGCATCATATTGGCATAGAGAACTTCCTGCCTAAAGGTAAATATATATCTCTATCTACAGATCTATATCTGCATTTATATATAAAACATCTAGCTCCCCAAAACATCTGGGCCAAAACTGGAAAAAAGTTTGATTTAGCAACTCAGTTTTCCTTCTCTTCTTTTTACCTCAAACAGAATTATTTAACACTACTGTGCAGTTTTCCTCTGATGCTTAGCCATTGAAGAATGGAAGAGAGAACTTAATTTCTTGCAAACAGTAAATTGCTGAAGATGAGTCAGTGCTATTGTAGCCTTCATTCATGCTCTCCTCAATTTCTAATCCCTGGATTTTTCAAAGAAAGATAACCTCCTTCCAGCTGCCTTATCCCTCCCAGGGAGCACCCTTCGCAGCTGCCGTGCTCCTTATGCTGCCCATCCCCCACCACACACACACACACACTTCCAATGACATCTGCTCTTACTCGCCTGCTTCCCAAAGATACGATGTCTCCCAATTCTGTGCTTCGTTGCTCCGTCATGTCCGACTCTTTGCAACCCCATGGACTGCAGCCTGCCAGGCTTCTCTGTCCGTGGGATTCTCCAGGCAAGGATACTGGAGTGGGTTGCCATGTCCTCCTCCAGGGGATCTTCCCAACCTAGCAATTGAACCCAGGTCTCCTGCATTGCAGGCAGATTCTTTACCAGCTGAGCTACCAAGGAAGCCCAGTAGGTCAGTCAGATATTGGCATTGAAGAATCTGTCTCAGAAATTCAGGGATGATACACTTTGCCCACAAGTTAGGTTAAAATATGTATTATGTCTTAATCCTGTGGGACCCTCAGATTCCAAGGTTAGTTAGTCATAGCTTGGAGGGGACTCAACTCAAGTTTAACTTTAGTTAAACTCACAGAAAATCAACTTTTTAGTGTCTTTCATATTCCATTGATGAGCCTCACTTGGTTGTCCCCAAATTCCAAGTTCTTTTTCTTACAAATACTTGCAAACTTGCATCCATTATACAACTTTTAAACCTCAGCTACATTACCTGATTACCTGGGAGTACAATAGTTTGATTTGTTAGGTAAAAATCAAAGGATTGAGCATAACTGAAAGTATTAAATCAGAAGCAGGAATTTGGGACAGCAATTAGTCAATTAGTCAATTAGTCAATTCTAATCGCAATATCATATTTTAATAACAAAATTGTCAGAATATGGAAGTGAATCTTAGCCATTATGCCTTCCCCATAAAAAAAAAAAGAGAGAAAAAAAAACCTACCTTATTAACTCAAATTGTAAAAGTAATGTCAAAATTCTTTTTTGTGATAAGATCGTTTTTCTTATTCAACTTTTTATTTGATAAAAATTCTTACTATGTAACAAATGAAAAAATAACTCCTTTCATTCAGATCGCTTTAAGTCTACTCTGTACTTTTGTTTCGGCTCATATTAATTTTTTTTCGGTGAGGAGTAGTATGTCAGCTCTTCTGTTTGAGAAGATTGAAAGAATATTTTAAAGATTATTTTTGTGTTACAAAATAATCTGTAAGTGAGCAAGAAAAAGGCACCAACACATTTGAATATAGAGGCTCTGTTACTGGCATCAATTGATTGCTTGATCATAGCAGGGAGTCAGTCGTTTACTGTGGCATATAATGTATGACCTTGGGATAGTAACTAGATTTATCATTTAATCATGTATGAGTGACAATACAGTAGGAATTGTAAAATGACCCAAACTGGCTCTTGATGGTCTGTCTCTTTCTTGACCGAAATTTGTTCTTCTTAGGAAGTTATTAATATGGTAGGGGAAAAAGTGCTGAAGAGTCATCAGATGAATGTGAAAGTGTGACATTTGAAAACTGGGAAGGTTTAAAAATAGAGTCAATTAATGCTGGGCTCATATTAGCTCTATTTCATATGAGCCTTTTAAGACAGCTAATACAATATCGTTTCACTTGTAGTGCTACTTTAAATGTTTGATTTAAAAAGAAATGGAAATCCCAAGCCAAAATACAGTGTTCTTTCCTTTTATTTTTTTTGTCTATATATTTTCCTAGAATATTCATATAGTTCCTGAAAATTCTTGACCTATATTTTGTCTTTCAAATGTGGTATTTTTACCATAATACTAAATATTTCTAAGGCATCTTTTTACATTTTTTAAAGGTTTACTTCAAACTACTGCTGATGAGTTTTGCTTTTACTATGCAAGAAAAGATGGTGGTTTGTGCTTTCCTGATTTTCCAAGAAAACAAATCAGAGGACCAGCCTCTAACTACTTGGACCAGATGGAAGAATATGACAAAGTGGAAGAGATCAGCAGGTTCATAAAGATAAATGTTATTAAATCTTAAAAAAAAAAAAAACCTGACAAGCCTTGTCATCTGTCTATGAGTCATCTGTCTATGCTCATATCCAGCAGTTATATCCTCCAGATGTTTGGTTTTTTTTCTTTTTGGTAGTTTGCTTCTCTAAAATCATATTTGCTTAAATATCTTTAATGCTGAGACTACTAATCTTCTATTATGAGCTTGGCTTCTCTATGATTCATGGGAATTTTATGAGTATAGTTTTAAACTTGATTTGTATGATTGTTGTTAGCTTATGGCACTGTAGAAACATTCAGCACAATTATTATTAGCTAAACAGAGTTTTATAAGTAGATCTTAGAACTTTCTCTCTGAGTACCTTTCTGTAAGGTTTAATTACTGTGAGTAACACTGATTTTAATTGGAGTCACTGAAAGATAAGATAGTGAGCTTGTGAAAAATTTAAAATACATATGTGTTTGGACTCTCTCCTTTGCTTTCTGATAGAAAGCTTTTTGAGGGTTTTTTTTTTCCCCTATTGAAAAGAATTTAAAAGAATCAGATTGGGATCTTGGGTTAGCAGCCTTTCATTGATTCCTAGAGGAAATATATTTTGAAAAGGATGCTACATTCATTTCTTACCTCCTTCATCTCAAGAAAAACTTACTAGTTTTCTTTAATTTGTTTAGAAAGCACAAACACAACTGCTTCTGTATCCAGGAGGTTGTGAGTGGGCTGCGCCAGCCTGTCAGCGCCCTACATAGTGGGGATGGCTCCCACCGCCTCTTCATTCTGGAAAAAGAAGGTTATGTGAAGATACTTACCCCCGAAGGAGAAATTCTCAAGGAGCCTTATTTGGACATTCACAAACTTGTTCAGAGTGGAATAAAGGTTGGCTTTTTAAATTTTATTTATCTTTGCTCTGGCTATGTTAATTTGATTTTAGTGTTATCCTCTCTAAAGGTGTTTCTTCGCAATAAAGGAAAGAATGTAGGATAAAAGTAGACAATAGAGGGGAGCAATAATTATGGCCACTAAATCAAGACAATGATGTTACATTTTTCATGTTATTTGGTGATGATTAAGCAGTGCAATCAGATTGGTATTTTGACTTGTTTTCCCTATGTAATTTACATACTTAAAATGATTCTTGGTTTTATAAAATATTTGTTTAAATACTGTTTAACAGGCATTAGAATTGTATATCAGCATCTGCCAGCAGAAACAAAGAGGCCTTTGGGTTATTTTGGCAATTGCAAATCATTCTTTCACTACATCTTTGTTTGACTCTGTGTCATAAGATATGCTATTTATACTGTGATTTCCTTGTACAATGTTTTTACAGGTAAGTCAAATATTTTTTCTATAACTAGCCACCTTTATAACATATAAGTGCATCTATTGCCTTCTTTCCCGCTTCTTCAATTTGAATTCTCATGTTCAATAATCTAATAGGTGAGTAGACAAATACTGTCACGTTTTCTTCACAAGAGAGTTCAGTTCAGTTCAGTCACTCAGTCGTGTCCGACTCTTTGTGACCCCGATGGACTGCAGCACGCCAGGCTTCCCTGTCCATCACCAACTCCCGGAACTTACTCAAACTCATGTCCATTGAGTTGGTGATACCACCCAACCATCTCATCCTCTGTCGTCCCCTTCTCTTCCCATCTTCAATCTTTCCCATCATTAGGGTCTTTTCCAGTGAGTTAGTTTTATGCATCAGGTGGCCAAAGTATTGGAATCTCAGCTTCAGTATCAGTCCTTCCAATGAATATTCAGGACTGATTTCCTTTAGAATGGACTGGTTTGATCTCCTTGCAGTCCAAAGGACTCTCAAGAGTCTTCTCAAACACCACAGTTCAAAAGCTTCAATTCTTTAGCGCTCAGCTTTCTTTATAGTCCAACTCTCTCATCCATACATGACCACTGGAAAAACCATAGCCTTGACTAGATGGACCTTTGTTGGCAAGACCTTTGTTCACAAGAAAGTAGAATGATACAATATTAGTAGTACTAAGCTATAAGCAAATTGTGGCATTCTAAAATTCAGACATTTAACAGTTCATGAATGTCTTAGAATGAAATAAATTAAGTATGATTTGAGGAGAACTGATTATCTTTTTCATTTTAAACTGGAAAAAAACCAAGGGAGGATATATACTCTTCCACTCATATGATATAAATAAGCTCCTTCTTCTTCTGTTGAGCTCTATTCAAAGGTAAGAACATCAAAACCAGAAGAAATCAATAAGAAAAAATATACATATATTCCTGATACCTATCTATTCAGTATCTACCATGTGAAATAATTAGGATGACTCAGAGTACAGAGAATGCCTATTGTTGGGACCACTCAGCCTCAAGGTCACATTGTGACAGCATCAGTTCAGTTCAGTTCAGTCACTCAGTCATATCTGACTCTTTGCAACCCCATGGACTCCAGCACGCCAGGCCTCCCTGTCCATCACCAACTCCCGGAGTTTACCCAAACTCATGTCCATTGAGTCAGTGATGCCATTGAATCATCTCATCCTCTGTCGTCCTCTTCTCCTCCCACCTTCAATCTTTCCCAGCATCAGGGTCTTTTCCACTGAGTCAGTTCTTCTCATCAGGTGGCCAAAGTATTGGAATTTCAGCTTCAACATCAGTCCTTCCAGTGAACACTCAGAACTGACCAGGATATAACTGTGCGAAACAAGTACTTATGGTACTTGTGGTCCTTTAAGGAAAAGAGCTTTGGCACCAAGACACAGATCATTTAGAAAAGTTGTTTAAATCAGTAGTTTCAACTTTCTCCCAATAAAATTTTTCATTATATTTCGTAGCACATAATCCAAAGTCTTAAAATGAACCATTACTGTTTTGAACATCGGAGTTCAATAAATACATTCTGAAATGTATTCTGATAATTCATTGCCAATGGTACCTCATGAGAAAGGAATAAAGATACTGCAGCAAATGCATTACTCACTGCAAGTGAGTTGTTTTTTTCCTGACCTTAAAAGCATTTTTCTGACCTTGAAGAGTTAAACATGCCCTCTATAAAATAAAGCATTGGGGAAAGTGTTCTAAAAGTCATCACCTTATAATCCTATCAATTAAAGAATATCACAATATTTTTATATACTTTCTTCCATTTTTTGTATTAAATTAATTTTTCCTGATTGCAAAGGTAACATAAGTCTGTTTTAATAACTGAAAACACAGAAGAATATGTTCTCTAATAGTTTTTTCCTAGGAAACTTTAAAATAAAAATAAGCTTTTATAAAATCTTTTTAGCCTTCATTTTTTACCTAATACTATGTCATGAGAATGTTACCAGATTTGGAAACTTTTCTCAAAAACTTAGTTTTTTTAATGTCTTTTGAGCATTCCATTTCCTTATTAAGAGATATTTAGGATTACCCCAGTATTTTCTTTTTATCATTGTAAATAATGTTGTTTATCATTCCTGTATATATTATTTAACCTAATTATAGATAATTTCTTTAAAATTCAGTGATAAAACATTACTGAGTTGAGGGACATACACCATGATACACATTGTCAATTAACTCTATATCTTCAGCTATTTGAGAGAATAGTTTTCAAATACCATTTTACTTAAAACATTGGTATTAAAAGTTTATGTATGATAAAATGTAGGTGAAAGAAATGGGCTCAGAATACTGGAAAATTCTGTTGCAGGAAGGAAAAAACTGATGTTCTTGTTTCTACTTCAATTTAACTACCTAAAGAATGCCTTTCTTCTGATTAGAGTCACTTAAGACTCTCTCTTTTCATTCACACCCATTCACTGGGATATGAATGAAAGTTTATCTTCTCTGATATTGAGACATCTCATCATGCAGTAAAATAATACAAGCTAGTTTGTGACAGTGCCGTGATTCTGCAGTACGTATGTTCTGTAGGCCTCTAGGAGTTCTGCAGAACCCTGTTGGGCATTCTTTCCTAGGAGAGCTGCAGGGTTTCTCAGGCTTAAAATAAACTTCAAAATCCATTCTTCTACCCATTACGTAGAAATATGTATAATACATGTGTAGAGTTACATAAGTTGACATATTTCAAAGTGCATATTTTGGATTCTTTTAGTATTTGGCACTAGTGATATCAGTGAGATAGGAACCTATCACATGGAAATTTGAATGTATGCTGTATAGTCAGCATAGACCACATCCTTGTCCTCAAGTAGATCCTCAAGTAGATCAGGCAACAACATGCCTTTATCTCAGTCTCCAAGGAACCCCTGTCACAAGTCACAGATTGGAAGTCTTAGAAGTGACTCAGTTCAGTGGCTCAGTCGTGTCCGACTCTCTGCGACCCCATGAACCACAGCACGCCAGGCCTCCCTGTCCATCACCAACTCCCGGAGTCCACCCAAACCCATGTCCATTGAGTCAGTGATGCCATCCAACCATCTTATCCTCTGTCCCCTTCTCCTCCTGCCCTCAATCTTTCCCAGCATCAGGGTCTTTTCCAATGAGTCAGCTCTTCAAATCAGGTGGCCAAAGTATTGGAGTTTCAGCCTCAACATCAGTCCTTCCAATGAACACCCAGGACTGATCTCCCTTAGGATGGACTGGTTGGAGCTCCTTACAGTCCAAGGGACTCTCAAGAGTCTTCTCCAACACCACAGTTCAAAAGCATCAATTCTTTGGCGTTCAGCTTTCTTCATAGTCCAACTCTCACATCCATACATGACCACCAGAAAAACCATAGCCTTGACTAGACAAACCTTTGTTGACAAAATAATGTCTCTGCTTTTTAATATGCTGTCTAGGTGGGTCATAACTTTCCTTCCAAGGAGTAAGCGTCTTTTAATTTCATGGCTGCAATCACCATCTGCAGTGATTTTGGAGCCCAGAAAAATAAAGTCAGCCACTGTTTCCACTGTTTCCCCATCTATTTGCCATGAAGTCATGGGACCAGATGCCATGATCTTAGTTTTCTAAATGTTGAGTTTTAAGCCAACTTTTTCACTCTCCTCTTTCACTTTCATCAGGAGGCTCTTTAGTTCTTCTTCACTTTCTGTGATAAGGGTGGTGTCATCTGCATATCTGTACTACTGTTAGTTTAATGGAACAGATGCCAACACATTTATAAATTGACTAGATTGCTAGTTTTTGTGTTATGCCCCTCAGAGACTTTTGAAATGAAAACAGCATCACAATCATTTCACAGTAATTTTCAGGCTTCTTGATGTGTGAAAAATTAGTGTGTTTGTGGCAGTCTTCTGAGTTTTTCAATGATTATTTTGTGTTAATAATGCAAATAGGAATTTTCATAAATTATTACGCATATCACTTGCCTATTCTTTCAGTTTTAAATGTCCTAAGAGAGGGAATAAAACTGTTTTAACAGACCAAAGTATTGACTGAAATATTCTAATCACAGCATTAATAATAATTCTGTATACTAACCCAATCTTGGTAGGTTTGAAATAAATGCAGGACAAGCCATAGTGGTGATTCCCTCCATGGTACTCATTAATGACCAATATGAGTATATTAAATCAGACATAAAGAGGAATTCTTGATTATAAGAGTTTCTAAAAGCTAGTGCTAGGTATAAGGGAATTTAGAATTCCTTTTCTGCTAATGGTCAATTCAGAATCAACAGGGATTTTTGTTACCTGGTTAAGGACTGGCCTTTTTTGTGGCAGAGAGCTGGACTTGGTTGATGTCCTTAAATATCTACCAGCCCTGATTCTTATACCACCAACAAAGAACCAGTCATTTGGGGAACTTAGAGAACACCTCCCTAAATGGGTCTTGACTAAAGCTAAAAATATGGCATCTGGTTTTTACTGGTTTGGCCAAAACATTCGTATGGATTTTTTGATAAGCCATTGTGGAAAAACACAGATGAACTTTTTGCCAACCCAGTATCTAACACCCAGATTGTGCTGCCTATATTATAGGAGATTTCAATATCCTGAGAGCATAACTAAGTTTCACTGAGCAAAAGTTATGGGCAAAACTGCAAAGCACCAACTAAAGCATTGACTTCTTTTTGCTCTAGGAAATTGTGGAGTTGGATTAATAGAGAAAATTCTATGCCATATGAATTTAAACTGCTATTTCATTTAGGAAGAGGTGATTCCATTCACAACAGCTCAAATCCTAGAAGACTAAGCTTTGTAAAACTACCAAGAAGAGGTAAAAAATAGTTTTAAAACTAGATAGCAGTTTGCTAGATTTTTAGCATTAGTTCATTGTACAAGCTGACCATTCATGTAGATGCCATGAAAAATGGCTCAAATGGCCAACTGATGAGCAGACTTTAAAATCTTCATTTTGTGTGTTGAGTGTGGGAGTGGGCAGGAACATATACCTTGTTGTTGATGTTGTTCTATCCCAAAGAGGGAAATGCCAAGATCACTGTGATTTGAAATCTTTAAATTAATCTTATGTCTGAATCCGTAGTCAGAACTTCTGGATGTACTAGACCCAGCCTCATCTATTTGAAGTTCTTGGGGATGACAGACCGCTGGTTCTTAAGAATGGTTGCACGGTAGAGATGACTGGGAACTTTAGAACATTCTACTGCCCAAATTAAATCAGAATATCTGGAGTTGGGACTCAGTTGGTACCCTTGTAAAGATTTTCCAGGTAATTTCAACATGGGGCCAATTTGAAAAGCACTGGTCTAGACTGAGCCATACCCCTGGATCAGTTGAATAAGGAATGAGACACGTTTTCTCTGCCCACCTATGGCCAAGTCATATTTCTGACGTAACCACTGGGAACAAATGGTTGGACACTAGTTGGCATTGTTGTATGCACGCATGTGCGTGCACATGCTCAGTCACTTCAATCATGTCCAGCTCTTCGTGCCCCTATGGACTATAGCCTGCCAGGCTGCTCTGTCCATGGGATTCTTCATGCAAGTGTACCAGAGTGGGTTGCCAGGCCCTCCCCCTGGGTATCTTCCCTAACTAGGGATCGAATCCGTGTCTCCTGCTTCTCAGGCGATTCTTTACCGCTGAACCCCTACGGAAGCCCCCATTGTCCTGTGCCTTCTGTCACTTATTTGACCTTCACATATTATTTGTCCACTTTGAGTGAGAAGATTAGTTAACTCTGGCAGCATGTGAGACTTGATAGAAAGTCTTGGAAAATGACTTTAATTTTTTTCAAAAATTCCTTTGAGTTGGACAGTCGCTTCACCTATTACATTTTCCTGTTTTTGTTCCACTGGGAATTTGATATTCAGCTAGTTGGCAAAAAATGTCCTCATTCCTTTTCATAAAATGTAATTTGCTATTTATATCTGAAAACCCTTGTTAAAATAATGACAGGGACACTGGAAATTACTCTAGTCTTATCTAATCAAACTTGCCCGGACCACCAAGGATCAGCCTTAGCCTTGTGTGTATGCAGTAGTTAAGACAAGCCTGCACCTGTTACCTACAGGGTGCCCCCTAACCCAGGTAGACTAGCACACACCATTCTCTGCACCGCCCCCCCACCCCAGTTCTCAGGGGTGGTCAGAGGACCAAGAGGCTCACCCAAACACCATGCAGTAGACAGAGCTAAAGACTTGTCGATCACTGGAACAAGTATGCCTGGGCTCCTGTCCTCCCTGTCTACTCGCATCCTCATTTCCAAAGAGCTTTTCGAAGCAGTCTTTTTCCCAAGAGAGGAGAGAACATGTGGTTGAAAGCTGCTGATTGTCTGGGTGACTGAACCCATTGACATTGGGTCTCTTGAGAGACAGTGGCCCAGGTGCCTGGGAGCCACAGGAGCATTGTGGAGGAAGGGGTAGGGTGCGCTGGGGCAAGGCCTGGCCAGGCAGCCTCTGATCTCACATGCTTGTAAGTCACACGCATGATCATGAGCAGCGAGGGTTTAGTGAAATCCGTTCCGCATCAGCCCATTGGGATGGATGTCCTACTTCTCCGAAGTTGGTCAGAGACCCTTCCTTTCACCTTTTCCTCTGTCTTTATCTGGCGATCTTATGGGAGCACATGCAATGCTAGGGTTTTTTTCTGAGTGAAATGAGTCAGAGCATCAATGAGAAGCAGTTTACTGTTCAAAACTGGTATCAGAAACATAGCGTGAATACGCATGCACACTCATGCACATGCACACATATATGGCGCTGACTGGGTCCCCTATCGAATGCTTCCTCAGGAAAACTAGAGCTCTGCTTTTAAGCATGTTTTAGGTTGAAAGAAAGTGTCTGTTTAGTTGAAAGAAAGCAGCAAAGTATATTTAATATATTTGATAAATATTACAATAGAAGAGTTGCCATTCTGAAATTTTTTGTATAAGTGATATTTTTAAAGTTTTTGACCTTTAAATTTAGTTTAAAACTACTGGATTAGGAATTACTGAATTCCATCTAAAAGAGAATTGAGATCGTGGTAGAAATAAATTCATTCTAAAAGTGGTAGAAAGTTCATTGAAGAGGCTTCCCTCAGACATAAATTTATAAATACCTTCTTTTGGGGATAATTTAAAATTCTGGTTCCAAACCATTAAAATGTAGATCTTCAAGTAAACATTTTTACTACCATAATTTTTTTTATATCAAGATAGTAATGATATGGTATTAAACCCAAGTATCTTTATTTTACTGTTACTGATCCTGCATCAAAATGCCCTGCACTCTGTGATAAATGTTTTCAATTTTTAAATATCTGATCTCATTTTAAGTCTATTATGAATGTCCAACAGAGAAATCTTTTTTTTTATCCCCTGGTCATGTGAAATAATCTCAATGTAATTTCCTGTTTGGTTAAGTTAATTTCATTTCTGGTGTTCTTACTTTTTTATCTTGGCATTCACAATTCTATTTAAAATATTTGAATAAATATAAATGGTTATAGATATGGTGTGTGCCAGTGTTAACTGGTTTAATCTATAAAGTTCTCTCCAGCATGCATCATATTTTTTTACTGAAGTCGAAACTTAAGGGTGCAGGGTACCGCCAGCTAAGCAGAGAAAGAGGTGCCTTCTCCTACATTTTAGGTCCCATAATTCAGAGCTGCGGTGAGGAAAGCTTTTACATGAATGTCTTTATATTTATCTAAGACTTGAAGGGCAAAGGAAACAGAGATAATCAATCTCAAAGGTCCGGTGGTAATCATTTACAACAAGTGAGAAGCCAAGAAATCTGAACCCTCGAGAAGGTCACTGCTGTCTTTCAAAAGCATCTATCTGTATGTGGCAGCCACCAGCTCTCTGTATCTGCCGGAAGAAAAAAGAGGACTGTTGGTAGTATCAGCTGGCATGACTTTCCAGTGGCTCTGTCATCTAATGAAAACGAAATCACAAGCATCCCAAAACTTTCCCAGTATTATAGTCTTCAAGCTGGCCATGTTTTTAACAAGGATGTGTGTGCGTGTGCTAAGTCGCTTCAGTCGTGTCTGACTTTTTGCAACCCTATGAACTGTAGTCTGGCAGGCTCCTTTGTCCATGGGATTCTCCAGGCTAGGATACTAGCGTGGGTTGCCACGCACTCCTCCAGGGGATATTCCTGACCCAGGGATTGAACCCGCATCTCTTACATCTCCTGCGTTGGCAAGCGGGTTCTTTACCACTAACGCCACCTGGGAAACCCACTCTAGTCTTATGTTTTACTAATCGTCACCACTATTCTTTTAAGCACTTACTGTGCTAAGCCATTACATAGAGTACCTCTGTAATTCTGGTAACCCCTTGAGGCAGGGATGATTATCCCATTTCAGAGATGAGGATATTGAGGCCCAGAAGTTAAACAAACTGCTGTGAGAACACTGCTAGCCAGTAGCAGAACCGAATTTTCCGGGTAGTTGTTGGCTGCCATGCTCTCAACCATGGTCTCTGCTCCTCTCTGCTTTATTTAGGTCAGCAGCCACCGCATAGAGGGAAAGACTGGGGAGCACATTTAAGAAGCAGAGAGGGATGAGAGTTGGTGTAGACGTGCGCAGTGCTGCTTTTCCTGGCTGCATAACAGCAGGGAGGCTGAGGACCTAGATCTGATGGCAAGCATGCAGACTTGGGTGCTAGTCACTGCATTCATACCATGTGCTGGCGGTTTGACCCTGGGCAGGTTGTTTAACCTCTAGGCTTGGTTTCTTTAGCTGTAGAATAGGGATGGATGCTAAAAGGTTGCACCTACCGCTTTACGTGCTCAATCTCACATGACTCTGAAGTATCAATACTTTGTAAGCATTCACTGTTACCGGCATCTTCTAACAGGAAACTATTATACTTTTATATTAACTATTATACTCACATGAAAAGAAGAGTAAGGAAAAGGTGCCTAGCCCTCAGAATGACTCAGAAGCTCCAGTGGCCACAGTTAACTATATTCTGTGGTGTCTTACAGTCCCCCTTAGTGTGGGATTGGATGGCACTTCATGGAAATTCTATGACAGTGTTTGCAGCAAAATTACAGAGCACTCCTATGGAAAGAGTTATATTGTGTGTTTTCTTCCATTCAAAAAGATAAACCCAGAATGTTATTGAAATGTATAACTAGAGGAAGAAAACGTCTTCATTTTTACATCATCACCTTCTGGCATTAGGTATAAGGCCTTGTTACCTACTTCATTATGCAAAAACTCCCAGGTCTGGAGTTCTTCAGAGCACGTGCCTAATGATGATTAAGCACAAAGCATCTGAGCCCTGAGTATGGCAGCAAGCTTTCATCAGCATTTCCCTGCTTTCAGAGTAGGTTTTCTCAACCTGGATATTACAGTAATGTAAGTCTTTTTGTGTGTTTATTTTGGAACGTGGTTTGTGTCACTCTGCCATAGAGTTAATAAATTGCAGGATTTGCAAAGGAAATATACTGAGACTGAAAACTAAGAAGGCACATATTTTTGCCCACCAGATTTAGAATCTCAGGATTTGGTAGGGGAGTAGTTGGGCAAAGTTGCTCTGAAATTAACATGTAATGTCGTGATATAAAGACTGTATTACTCAACAAAATATTTTTCTAAGAGAGACAGATGGGTAAAATATGAGGTCAGTGAAGAGGAAGTTTTCATAATTGAACAACGCAACAAACATTTGTTAATTTATCACAAAATGTGCTGAAGGTCAGGTGCAAGAATGTTTAAATGGAATAACCACAGCTACCTCCTTGTCACATCCCAGGCCCATCTCAGGTCACATCTGAAGGAGGCCCTTGTCCTATCTCATCAACTCTATTTTATAGAAAGCTTCCTAAATCTGTAAACATGTTTGCTCTTTGATTTGTGTCTTCCTACCTAAGACCAATTTGGGGAGTTTGTTTATGTAGCACTTGGCTTTTAACAGACTTCTTTCATCTTTACATTTATATACTAAATATATAGAGAGATCTATTTATATAATATGTAACATTTATGTACAGTAAATATTTTAATCAATGACTGTAATTCATTTTAATGTATTTGTTTATATTAATCACCAATTGAGATTTAGTTTAATGGTTTTTTTAAAAAAATCAGAAAATATGCAATTATGTTGAATTATCATATTATCAAAGTGGCCAAAACTAAGGACATTTTGAAAACTGGGTCACTGCCTAGAAATTAAAATCATCTTTGGAGATGCTATTTATTGAGCCCATTGTGTAATGTGTTACAATGAGAAAAACTTGAGAGAATCTTTTTCTAAATCATGTCATTTTCTACCCCAGCTTGACTTTGTAATACTAGATGACAATACATATGGTCACAGTGGCTTGTGAGGATTATCATCCAAAAGGAGGTAAAATTTGACTCCTTTTTCTTGTGAATTTTCATTTTACTCTTTCTAGGCATGCTGTATTCAACTAATTTTAAATTCTTCCATTCACTCATTTAAAAATGTTGTGCGATTCCACAGGCCTAAACTGCAAATCGCAGAAAATCTGTAAAAGATTATTATTTGTTTAAGACAAAAAAGAATGTGCTAGCTACCCTATCATACATATATGTGGTAGCACAAGAAGAGAAAAGGAGAACATCAATGAATTTGATCTAATTCCATGATTGCTTGTAGTTGAAATTATATTTAGCCTGCTTATAAAAGAACCCAATAAATTGAGGCTAATGTAAAAATAAAACATGATGACAAAGGATCTTAAAGGTTTACATATGGCCACAGAATTTGTGAGGAAAAATGTTCCTTATGAATAATTCAAATATTGAATATTCTGTCTTTCTCTTTAAAAGTAACTAAATTCTCTTTTTTTAAGAAAATTCTAATAAGCTGTTCCTAAACCAGTCTCTTATCCTAAAGTATCTTTGATCCAAGTGAATCTCGCACTTGAATAAAATGACATCTGTCCTCAGGCTATTTCCCTTAGCCAACCCTTTGAAACTGTTCGGAAGAATTCCTTAAGATAAGACTGTGTACGTGGAGTGAAGGGAAGTTGCTTAAGGTTTTAAAAAGTGAGAAGAGTGCTAACCCTTAAGAGAATAAAAAGATAGCTGGATTTAATTCCCATTAAATTCTTAGCCTTTCTGTGAAAGATTTGGGAATGAGATTTTCACAGTGCAAACATCTTTGTGGGTAGATGTGAACACACCTGCTCAGGAAAAGGGAAACAAAACTTGAACCAACTCCTTCCACACACAGGTCACCAAACATCTGTCATAAGTTATCAATTACTAGCCAAGACGGGGCTCAAGCCTGTGACCTGAGGTTGCAAAAGCTCATTCTGTCTCTTACCCAGTCTGTGGTTTTACCCTGTACCACTCTTAAAGCTTCTGTTTAAATCTCCAGGGGTTTGGACGATCAGGTTGACCCCATGACATTAATAATGTATTTACGCCCAGGGTTTCCACACACACCACCCTGGGGCTGATCTTCGTTAGGATTTTGTGACTTGCAGCAATGTATTAATAGCTAGCTCCAGAAAAGATTTACCTAATAGTTGGCATAGTTCCTTAATTGCTTAAGTTCCTTAATTGCAACCGAAAGACAATGTCTCCTTGTCCAAGGAAGGTTGTGTGTGTGTGTGTATGTGTGTGTGTGTATTTTACGATTTTGACTTTGATTAAATGTCAGTATATATAAAGCTTCTGCATAAAAGGAAAGAAACAGAACAAAGAAAGAAAAACAACCAAAAAAAAAGTCTTATGGGCATGAGTAAGTAGGCACACTTCTTCCTTTATAAGTAATTGTTAAAACTTTGGGTGATAGCATCAAATTGTCGACGTCTTTGATTCCTGCTTTGTCACTTTGTGTAATGTCCCACCTCGGCTGGGTATGCGTGAGAACTGCTCCCTGAGAGGCTGTGGCGCTCTTGTCCACAGAGCTTGCCAGTGCTTCTGTGTCTGTGTTCTTAGTCACTCAGTCGTGTCTGACTCTTTTCGACTCCATGGACTGTAGCCTGCCAGGCGCCTCTGTCATGAGGATTCTCCAGGCAAGAATACTGGAGTTGGTTGCCCTTTCCTTCTCCACGGGATCTTCCCAACCCAGGGATCGAACCTGCATCTCTTCCATCTTCTTCATCTCTTCCATCTTCTTCATTGGCAGGCAGATTCTTTACCACTGAGTCACCTATGGAGCCCCAGTGGGTGTATGACTGGGAGCAATCTGCTTAACCTTCTGGCATCTCTCCATCCTCATCTTTGAAATCAGAGGGCCAAGCTAAATAATACCATAGATCTTTCTAGTTCTAAAAGTCAGTGAAATGGAAAGCAGTGCAAGTCTCCAACACTTTCCAAGAAAATGACAGTAAAGAAAAGTAGTCAGCATGACTCAGGCATTGGGAAGTCCATCCTTGCCTAGGCTCAGAGAGCATGGGGTTTACTCTTTATTCTGATTTTTTCCTTTGTACTGATACAGAAACACAAGTAGTGTCTCCCAAATTGCAGAGCCCGTTGGACACCCTACCATGCTGACGAATAGGTGCACTCTCCTTCATAAGGTCATCATTCCACTTAAATTTTTAAAAGCTGCATAACTCAGCATGAAGTGAGACTTTGGGTTTCAGTTAACGAAAGTATAATGTCTTTAATGTGTAGGGATAAGTGGGGCTCAGTTTGCAAACCTGGGTTCAATGGTAAAGATAAACCATGACCTTGAAGCGGGCAGTTGGTGTGCTGGGGAGGACAGAGTGGAGCTGAGTGATGGGAGAGGAGAGTAATCAGAAGATCGCAGAGCATCCGTGTGGTGTTAGTCTTACATGTTCTCCTAAGGTCTTTGACTTTAACTGTGAATGAAAGGGGGGATCACTGGAGGATTTTGGACAGGAGAATGACAGAGTCTGACCGAAGCTGTGATAGCAGCCAGGTAGAGATAGCCGGCGAGGTGGGGCAGGAGTAGAAGAAGGTCACAGGGAAGACTGACTCCTGGTACCAGCGCTGCTGTGAGCGCTTGGTGCCGACGAGGTCATTGACCACTTGAGCCTCAAATTTTCCTTTGTAACATGAGAGGATCAATAATCACTGAGGTTCCTTTCATTTCCAACTTTCAGTGCATCAACACTGAGAAGAATATTTAGAAATTTACCCAATTAAATGTAAGTATCTTTACACATGGTGTTTACTGAATGTATACATTCTTTCTCACAGTTTTAAAGTGTGGATTTTTAAAAACTCAGTACAGTAACAACATGGGACATTTAATTGGTTCCAGTGAAAAGTTGCAAATTACAGGAAACTATCAATTGTGGCAATATGAAGAAGAGGGCTCATTCTATACCAGTCATAAATGATAATTCACAAAAATGGTAACCACAGCTTAGAGACTATTTGTGTATTCACACACATATTCCTCCTTGGGAAAGATGCATATTTAAATAGAGGAAGGGAGTCAAGTGATTATTTTTTAAAAGGATAATTATAATTGGATTTTAGAATGTAACAGGCCAAATCGAGGTATTCTTAAATCAGAAAGTGAAAGTTGCTCAGTCGTGTCCAACTCTTTGAGACTGCATGGACTATACAGTCCTTGAAATTCTCTAGGCCAGAATATTGGAGTGGGTAGCATTTCCCTTCTCCAGGGGATCTTCCCAACCAAGGCATCAAACCCAGGTCTCCCACATTGCAGGCAGATTCTTTACCAGCTGAACCACAAGGTAAACCCAAGAATACTGGAGTGGGTAGCCCATCCCTTCTCCAGCAGATCTTCCCAACCCAGGGATCGAACCTGCATTGCAGGTGGATTCTTTACCAACTGAGCTATCAGGGAAACCCATTCTTAAGTCAGAAAAGATTAAAATAATGATGGAATATAAGACTATGGCCTTCTAATAGGGAGTATATGCCAGTGTTGTATGGAATTTCTAGCTATTCAAATTGTAAAATAATGACCTAAAGCATAAAATAAATGATTACCTTACTTCTAAATTACCTGTAATTCACTCTCCAAAGTAGAATATTCACAGATATCTTCAGTGAGTTTCTTCTTTCTTTTTACCAGTGGAACCTCATTTAACTAATCAGTCTTTGTTGCTGTAAATTAAGCTGGCGGAAAAAAAAAAAGAAAAAACTGTCTCCTTTTCTTTCTGCATGTAAATCTACAAAAGTGAATTTGACAGTGCATAGAGGGCTTTCCCTGGTGGCTCAGAGTCTAAAGAATCTGCCTGCAAGGCAGGAAACCTGAGTTTGATCCCTGGGGTGGGAAGATCCCCTTGGGAAGGGAATGGCTACCCACTCCAGTATTCTTGCCTGGAGAATCCCATGGTCTGAGGAGCCTGGCAGGCTACAGTCCATGGGGTCACACAGAGTCTGAGCAACTCGCACTTACTTACTTCCTTAGAGTAGATTGGATGTGAAAAATTGAAAAGGAGAAGAGAGTAGGCTTGATCATTTTGCTTGCACATGTCAGGATTTCAGTGCTCTGTGTTTCCTTGAGAGAAATCCCACTGCGCCAATTAACCTAACATATTCCAAAACAATTCTCTGTTTGGAAAGAATAATTTTCATTGTGGGTGTTCCTTGAAATTGTATGCCTCATCCCCTGTTATTACTGAGATGTGTGCTGGGTGATTCAAAGTACCAGCTCCATTTCCACGCACTGTATAGATTAGAACTGTATCCCACACACAGAGTCAGATAATCTGTTTTAATTTTGTGCAAGGCACACATATTTTACCCTTTCGTAATTTTTTTTTTAATGTGGAAAAGCCTTCTCTACCTAATATTAAACCAAATATTTCATGTCAAAATTATCAAAAGCACTCAAAGCAGGAGATTTGTTTTAATCAGGAAATAGCTCTTTCTTGCAAAAATTTTGAAATAAGTCAACTTTCCTGGCTTGGTTTCCACAGCATCTTCATTTTTCTTTGAAACGATGTGAATTCGTTTTTCTTCCAGTGTGAGACAAAACTGGACTAGAGGATGTTGAAAAAGAATTAACTGACCTGCTAAATGCATTCTCCATTTTATTAGGCTGTGTTGTCTATTTGGATTTCTGGAGTATTTGTTTTAAACCTCATAAATCAATTAACCATATTCATTCTAAGATTTAATTTGGTGAATAGAATATATGTGCTTTTCATCAGGGCACACATCTTTTTTGAGTCTGAAACCACCACACACAAAGGATTTAATTCTGACAGACATTTGTTCTCAGCATAAATACTTAAGGGCCAATAGTTGTCCCCACTTAATCATGCTTCTTAAAAGTGAATTCCAGAAGACTCGAGGCCCCAAATGACCCCTGGTAAGGTGAGTTGTCAGTAAATTACTTTTATGATGTGCCCTAGGGAAGCAAGTCTGCTAGGAACTTGGTAGGGAGCTGGCCCCCTCTTGCCTGTAGGGGGATGACCTTTAACTTTATCTAACCTTTGCATTTCTAATTCTGAATTTCTGAGAGGCATTTAGTCACGTTGTTGAGTATCATAGTAAAAGAGAGACCTCTCCTGTGCCCATAAGATAGTGTTAACCACACATTTGTTGCTTAACTCCCCAATGAAGCATGCCAGTAAGCTTTTTTATGTCTGTTAATTTACTTTTAAATACCAAACGTTTAATGAGTTGAGATATATATGAGTTCAAAATGGATTCATAGTTAAATTATGACTGCCCTGGGTGACATTGGGGGAACACTGTAGAAAAGTTAATCCCTATGATTTTGCTAATTTGAATATATTATGGCACTTGAAAATTTATACAAGCCATTAAAGATGAATGAACATATTGCATCAGAATACATTTTTTTCACAAAATATTTAGTTATTGAAAACAAGTCTTGTCAGTTTCTGTGTTGTCTCCACTATGAGAAAGCTTTTATTGAGCTTTGAGGGGATAATTACATCAAAAATTATTGAATGTGGGAATTTAGACTCAGTTTTGGATAATATATATATCTCTCCTTATTTGGCTTTTTTAAACTGAAAATGCTGGAAAGTAATGCTCTTTTACAGGATATAAAATATAAAGTGATCATTAATTTCTTGTTAATGATCAGGGCATAAGTTAGGTTGACCCAGATGTCTAGGTTTTAGTTCTATGAACGTCTAATTTTTCTTTTCCCATTAGTTTTAGATGACATTGAAGGGGCCAGTATTTTTAACTCTTTCCTGAAGAAAAGTAATTTTACTGGTCAATTTTATTGTTTATAAGTGTATTATATATACATATAAGTATGTATGTCTATATTAATATATACACCCATATATAATAGAATCCTGTGTGGCTGAATGAAATATTGCTAAAGATAAGCTTTCCCTCCAAAATTACACACCTAATTTTTAATCAGACAATGTTTAGGTATGTAAATTCATAGACTAAATGTAGAATATTTCTATAATCTCTCTGATTTATATGTCGGATTGTAACATAAGCAAAGCCAAGTGGTCTAAGCTTTGCCTGTGGTATCAGCCCTTTGAGGAGTCCAGCAGTATGCAGTTGTAGAAGCAATTAGTGTAACTTCAGTAGTTTTTTAGTGGGGAAGGAAAGAGATCAGCAAATTCTTTCCTGTAAACCAAAGGTTCTGGCTCAAGAGCATATATAAACAAGATGTAAGTTTTAAATATAGTTTAATGCCACCCAGGAGAAAAACTCAGTGGTAAAGAAGTTGTCAACAGACAGAGAGCAATCTTTAAATGCTGAAGAAAATATTAAATTGCTGACAATACGTTAGAAACACGGAGGCAATAGCTTCCAAAAACTTCAGCAGCAAAAGTCATCTTCCTCCCATCCCACCCCTGTGGTTTCTCTTCATATGTGGGGGGCGCAGCAACAGCAGAATAACAATCAACAGGATGTGGACATCACTTGTTGATAACCCCAAGAGGGGTTTATCAGAGAAAATGGCCATCAGACTTACAAACTGGAAACGAATTTGGAAGCAATAGTTAGAATACAGTAAACGGCACATTACGACACTGACTCGCACGATCTTAGACGGTTTGTTTTAATCCTACCAAAGCATTTGTTTGTCATCCTGTATGCTCCTACTGAGCTATGTCTAAGTGGTTTTTTCTTTGTGTGTGTGTGTGTGTTCGTTTTTTCCTTCTGTCAAAAATTCTGCCTGCAAGTATCTGAATGGTTTCAACCATAACAGCCTGCTCTGCTTTATTATTGCTATTCAATTACCATTGAACATAGACCAGGAGACACATTCACATGTGTTAGGTACTGAGCAGAGATGCCCGTCTTGGGAGTCATTTCTGGACCCCAACCCAAAATACAGGACCAAGAGTGTGGCAGATTGCTGCCCAAAGGCAAATCAGAGTGCTCTGACCAAACCATCAGAGCGTTCTGGTGGTGGGCAGGAAAAGCAACAGAGATCTGAGAAACTCAGATGCTACATGCTACAACCCGAAGTGGGAAATGACAACCCACTCCAGTATTCTTGCCTGAAAAATTCCATGGACTGAGGAGGCACGCACGTGTATAACCAAAGTCTGGGCCAAGTCTGGGAGATCCCAGGGGAAGGAACAGGGCACTCCATCCCTCTGAGGACTATGGCGCCTCACATGCGGAATGACTCTTAGAGTGAATGGGAAAAAAGAGGGATGAGCCCTTCATACAGGAAACATCGTGAAAGGATTGCGATGGGGCTGGACATGTAAATGGAGGCCAGAGACAATCTCCAGACACAGTTAGGGATTCTGAGTTTCTTCCTAGAGTAGACAGCAAGACCGTTCCAGCCACGCCCCGGTGATAGAGCAGGCTCCCGTGTAACCAGCTGCCTTCTCGCTGCTGTGGCTGCCATCTTAACCCTTGTAGGGCACCTCAGAGCTTCTCCTTATCTAGGGGCAAGGCAGCTTAAGATCTGAATCTCGGAAGAATTGAAAAACGAATCCAGAGGGAGAAAGAAAGCCCTAGGGGAAACAAACTCAGTTCAAAGGGGCTTCATCAGATGAGCTTAATCAAAGCATAGCCACACCCTGACCCCTCACCTCACCCCATCCACCCCTGGCTTCACTTTCCTCCACACTAGCTTCACTCTTCACCAGGTTTCTGCAGCAGTTCCAGGCCCCCATCCTACCAATTTAGCAAATCCAGGGGGACAAGAGCTGCTTGCCCATAAGAGTTCCAACAGAAGTGCCCTAAATGATGTTCCTGTCTCAGGCCCCCCATCCACCCGGGGCTAGTCACATGCTCCCGTGATTGGCCTGCCTTGGGACGAGTCCCCTCCCCTGGACCAGGGGCAGAGATCAGCAAAGCCTAGAGCACTACCCTCTAAGCGTGGGAGAGGTGATACTCCAAAGGGAAATCAGCATTGTTAGCAGGGGAGGCAGGAGTGGATTCTGGGCAGCCGAAACAACAGATGTACACTTCCCTTTGGACGAAGAAGGCTACTCTGAATCGGAGAGTCCAAGCTCTAAGTATTCAATCCTGACTGCCTTCCTTCCCATGCTTCAGATTACTGGGTTTTCCTCTGGGTCATGTGGCAGGGACATTCAAAGGTTATAAAGCAGCCCAACTGGAGATTTCCATGGGTACAATATGCCTAATTGGGCAGTATTTTCTTATCGTTCACATAGTTCTAGTTTCTTACTTATGCTAACGTTTATTTTTAAGACACCTTTAAGATACCTTTAAGACACATTTTAAGATACCTTGACTTGATGCTTGATGTACTAATAAATGATGCATCAGGAAGCATTACTAAATCACTAGAAACAATGGGGTCAGGAAGACTGACTTAATAGCTTAAATTGCAGATAATGTCCTGTCTCCAAAACAAGGTAGCTGAGGCCCCATAATAAATAATCTACACAAGCCACAGTCCTGTCCTTATTTTGAAAGCCTTTCAAGAAATTTCTATTTCAGTCTCATCTGTTAATCATATTTATTAGTGAGTCACTATAGAGTTGGCCTCCAAGAATTCCAGGAGTGTGTAGAGAACTGCCTTCAAAATGCTTGAATACAGAATATGAAACATTAGATGATAACATTTTGTATTTTTGCAGTGTGTTATTTTGGAATATTTTTGCACCACGTGTCTCTAAAGTTCACGTTTTCTTTCTAATGATGTTGAGCTCATTTTGTGCAACTGAATTAATTTTGGTAAACAAGGATGACATGTTTTAATTTCTCTTTTTAATCATGATGATATGACTAATGTGCTGTAGACTACTTAATGAGTAATACTGTCATTTTTTCATACTTTTTTGAATATTCTCATGACTCTGTTAGTATGCCTTTGCTAGGTATTTAATAAGCATATTAAAATCTGTTCTTGTTTACTTGCTTAAATGAAAGCAAGAGAAAGTTTGAAAAGCACAAATTCTGACTACCTAAGAATGTGTGTACTTTTATCTCTAACATTAGGAAAACCTTTAGTTATTTGTGTTTTTATTGAAAGCCTTTATCACGTTTACACATGTTCTTCAAATTAATGCAAACTACATGCGATAAGCATTCAAAAATTAAAAGTTCATTTCTTTTTAATGAAAAAACTCCAGTTCATGTCATGTACCTGAGTTTTAAATAGGAATAGTACAATATTACATAAGTAAATGACAGACTTTCTTTTTCATTCTCTCTGTCTAAATACATGCCTGTGTGCTCACTATCTCTCACTAAAATAGTTAACATGTTTTCCTTGGTGTGTATTATACCATTGCCTGTAGTATCCATTTTTTCCAAAAGCAGTGTTTCACTTGCTCATGGAGAAAGTTACAGTGACTCAACTCTGCTTTATTTCATCACCCTAACCCCTTGTTAGGCTTTTTGTTCTGCCACTGGATAATGTCAAATGATGAGAAGGTGTTTTTCTTTGAAACTAACTTTTCATCCATGGAAGCTTCAAGTAGGATCCAGCTAGAGGACTCTTAACCAAAGATGATAATAAAGCTACTTACTGTTTGATCCAGAAGGTGACCAGGTTGTGGAATTCCTCTAACCAGCTCAGAGGAATAATCTGTTTTCTGAAGTTCTCTGTGTAGGGACTTCTTGAATGTCTTCCCTGTGTTTTATGGATCTGCAAAAATAATATGTCTCTGCTCCACACAGGGGAGATGGCTGTCTGTGTGCCATCCACCCATTCATTGACCGACTCATTCATCCAGCTAATGTGTATTGGTTTCTATTTGAGCCAGAGGACCTGGGGAAAGTTCAGAAGTTGTGTCTCTGTATGTTGATAGAATACAGTGAATTGATTGTAAACATGCAGATAGAGATTTATAATGTTAGAAGAAAGAGTAAATGACGGCCTTTGGATTTGCATTCCAGGATGACTTTGAAGCAGGTTCAAATATCTCCCCACTTAACTTGTTCACTTATTTCATATGAAATGTCCCACTATTCCAATATTGACCTGCAAAATACTAAAATGCATAAAATTTTTATCTGTAACCAGAAATGAGGACTTCTTATTAATTGAATATTTTATTGACGTAGAGTTAATTTACAGTGTTATGTTCGTTTCTTAACTGAATATTTTGATTGATGATTTTAAAAATATATGTTGAAAATTACCATGTTCAAAGAATATACATAAGCGTAGCACGAAAAACATGTAAATAATGCCAAGCACCATTTATTTTTAGATGCAAAATATGAAATATTGTAGATTTCAGGTCATCATTAGAAATATATCAGGCTTATCATCCCTCATCACCCTCTACATGAAACTAGAAAAGTTTCACAGTTCAGAAATTTCCAGATTTATACTAAGTCAATATTAGTCACATATTACATTTTATCTAACATCCCTGGTGGGATCTGAGATAGCATTGGTAAAAAATACATTAACATATATGCAGAAAAAATCTGAATGTTCAAACGAGTGGAATAAAGAGAGAGTATAAACTTCTTCCCAACAGTTCAGATCTAGTTTTTCTGGCAAATAAATTTTACACTAAGCTTATAAAAAAGCTTTTGCTTATCAAAGCTTTTTGGATTTCAGAATTGCCTAGAAGAGAAGTCCTGGACCCCTTAGATCACACCACTGTGCTTAGCATCTCGTTTGTCTGGTAGTGAGTTCGACAGAGCTGGGAAAGCAAAAATAAGCAGAAATGTCTTCTAAGGTTCCAAAAAAATAGCTGTTACTGAGTGCCATGAGCTGCAGTCATAAAACCTTAAAACTTAGCCGTCGAAGGAAGCTTTGGATTCTTTCAGTCCAGCTCTTCCATTCCACGGTTGACGAACCAAGAGACTGGAGAATCGAAATCATTGCTTTGAGGCTGGTTAGCCTCATGGAGCTACACTGGCACTGAATTATACATAAAGTTAATTTTCATTAGTTAACAGAGCTGATGTTTTGCTGTTAATTCCCCAAATGTTCAAGTTTCTGAGTGACAGGGAACAGTGGATTAGAAATACAGAGGGCGCACAGGCCACCCTGGAGGCTGATTTACCAAGAAGTGGAAACTGAGAGCAGGGCAGGAGAGCAGCACATTTGCAGGACAGAAATTTGCTGTTTAGCTGCTAAGTCACGTCCGACTCTTGCAACCCCATGGACTAGCTCACCAGGCTTCTCTGTCCATGGGATTTTCCAGGCAAGAATGCTGGAGTGGGTTGCTATTTCCTTCCCCAGAAATGACTTCATACACTCCCTGAAGGCTGGACTTCTTGTCAGGGTGACAATACCTGTATCTTGTTAGGTGTTCTGTTAGCAGAAACACAGTGTTTCTCTGTGAACACAAAGTGAAGTTCTACGTGGCACTCCTTGTTGTCAACCTATTCACCATGGATTAGATGTATCTCTTTTGAAACATCCCTCAGTATCAAAGTATAAAAAGAGAACTGTATTCTCTTCTCAATGATATTGGCTTCATCGGTAGTCCTGTGGTTAAGACTCCACGCTTCCACTGCAGGAGGTGCAGGTTCGATCCCTGGTCAGGGAAGTTCTGCATGCGGTGGAATTGTGGGCCAACAAAAGGAAAAAGTCAATGATATTTGAATTAAATGGAATTTTGTAAGGGAGAGAGACATGGAAAGGCAACATTAGTGTTGTTGATAATTAGAGTTATCTTGAGGAAAACAATCTCAATATGCAAAAACAAAACAGATCTTTTTTTAAATGATAACACTAAGATAATAAGAAAATATTACAATTGCATTTCCTAAAGCAAGAGTGTGTGAAATATTTTTTTAAAGGTTATCAATCAAATTTTTACCAGCTTGGTTTTTGTTAAAATTCTGATATCTCTGAGAAAGCTGACTCTTATCCTTACCATTCTTTTAGATTTAGTGGGAACAAATTTCAGCTCTTTAAATGCACATTTTGGTAGTGAGAAAACTTGAGAGTTTAGACACTGAAAACAAATCTCTGGTCTTGTAATATGGCCCACGTTAGAGTAGTAACTTCCAGAATCAAGTGCCATTGTCAGATTGTAGGATTTTAGGTTCCTGTCCAAGAATTTTGAAATACTTGGACTATTGATATGCAATCCAATATTTCTCACTAACTTTTTAAGATAAAGAACCTTGGATCAAATGGAACAGAGATAAAGTATTTTCTCAATCTTGATCCTCACTGTAAGTGATGAGAGCAAGTGCTATTTACCTTATTCTTCATTTTTGTAGAAGAAATAAAGAATAAATAAGGATGATATATTTACAAGGCATTTGAGTGCAAAAATTGATCCATGGTTCAAAAACTGGAGCTAATTACATCCTTTTCTTCTTGTTTTATTAATGTAAAACAACTAACAAAAGACCACACTGGTTTTAATGATTTGTTCTTGGAAATTGAATTTTAAGATTATGGGGATTTCTCTGGCAACCCAGAGGTTAAGACTCCACCTCCTAGTACAGAGGGCTTCGGTTCAATCCCTGGTGGGGAAGGTTGTACATACTTCTGGGTACAGCCAAAAATTTTTTTAAAAAAGTATTATACCTAAATAATTGAATTTAAAGCATGTAAAAAAATTATACCAACTACTTCTGCATATTTGGATATTATATAGGTGGTGAGCCAGAGTAAAGTATTCTTAAGACACACTATGTGGTAATAACTTAAATTAGAGGTTGGCAAACTACAGACCAAATCTGGCCCTCTGCCTGTTTTTACAAATAAAGTTTTATGGGACCACAGCCAAACCATTTCTTTACATATTATCCATGGCTACCTTTGTGCTACAATAACAGATGAATAATTGGCATAAAGAGACTATATAGCCCTCAAAGGTTTAAATATTTACTATCTGATCATTAAGAAAAAGTTGGCTAACCCCAGATTTAGGAGGTCAATTAATTATTCTCAATATACTCCTCTGTTAGACGTTCAGTCACTTTTAATCTTTGAAGACACTAGACTCATTTACACAACGATGTTTTGACAAAACGAGGGATATCTTGAAAAAGTTAGCATGTTTCTCTAAATGCACTGTGTGTGTTGTTTTTTTAATTTAACCATGCCTGTGGGAGTTCCCCCGCCAGGGATCAAACCTGTGGCCCCCATATTGGAAGCACTGAGTCTTGACCACTGGGCCACCAAGGAAGTCCCTCTGAATGCACATTTTAGTCTTATCTCAAATTTTAATTTTTGAGTTATTTTTTCTGATTTGAATTTAAAATTAATTTATAATCAAATTTTATGTATGATAACATATGTACAAATTTACATAACTGGCACCAGAATCATGATACAGAACAGTTCCATCAACCCCCAAAAACCCTCCTCATTCTATTTCCCTGAATGCACATCCTCCCCCGCACTGCCCCTCGATCCTGTCACTCACTGATCTGTTTCCAACAGTGTGACTTTGCTTTTTTGAAATGTTATAACACCCAATACATAACTTTTGGAAATTTCTTCTCTGATTCATCCAAGTTGTTGCAAAATTCCATACTCATAGAATCCTATTTTTTTTTGTTTATATTTCCAGGGTTTTGAATTTGTTTTTAGACATCATTACAACAAGCTATTTTTGACAGTTCTGTATTTTAGAACTACTGGGGGAAAAAGTAGTCTAGGTGCTTTTGATTGCATTCTGTAGCTTTTCTACTCTAAATGACTTAGGTAGAATTTCCATTAGACTGTGGCACACCCCGGTCTGGTGTATATACCTCAAATCCCAACCTATGGTCTTGACTCCCTGAATATACTGCTTTCTACCATTAACAGTGTAACCTTGCCTATACAGGCACACCTCATTTTATTTACGTCACTTTATTGTGCTTCCCAGACACTGCGTGTTTCACAAATTGAAGGTTTGTGGCACCTCTGCTTGGAACAGGTCTCTCAGCCCCATTTTTCCAACAGATCTGCTCACTTTATCTTCTGTCACATTTGGTAATTCTCAAAATGTTTCCCACCTTTTCACTGTGATTATATCTGTTATAGAGATCTGTGATCAGTGATCTTTGATGTGACTACTCTGCTCACTGAAGGTTCAGATGATGGTTAGCATTCTTTAGCAGTAAAATATTTTAACATTAAGGTATGTACCTAATTTTTTTAGGCAGAATGCTATTGCATACTTAATAGACTCCAGTGGTTTAGATGGTAAAGAATCTGCCTGCAATGTGGGAGACTCAAGTTCAATCCCTGGGTCAGGAAGATCCCCTGGAGAAGGGAATGGCTACCCATTCCAGTATCCGTGCCTGGAGAATTTCATGGACAGAGGAGCCTGGTGGGTTACAGTCCAAGGGGGTTGCAAAGAGTCAGACACAACTGAGTGACCAACACTTTCACTTTTTTCATGGTGTAAACATACCTTTTATATGCACTGGGAAACCAAAAAAATTATGTAACTGGCTTTCTTGTGATTTTTGCTTTATTGTGGTGGTCTGGAATCAAATCCGCAATTGCTCCAAAGTATGCCTGGATGTGACTGCAGCCTTCTGCACTGTCCAGAATAGGCCGAGAGCACTGTTCATGCGTTACACCCCTTACTGCCGTGGTGACCACGTCACACTGGCATAATTTCTCCTGAGAGACAGGGACTGTACTAACGTCGTTTTCCCACACGCCAGACTTTAGCACCATTTGTGGTACAAAGCTGGTATTTTCCTCGAAAAGTATACTTTCAAAACTTCCTCCTCTGCACATGCTCCATATTTGAAGTATGTATTAAATTCAGCATGACCATTTACTGTATCATTCAAGCTGGGATACCTTTGTGAGTGAAAAGAGAGTTTTATTAGAACATAGACCAGAACTATGTCCAGGCTATATGGTTGCCCTAAGTTTTATAAATTTTAAAACTACCAAATCTCCTTAATTATACTATGTCTGATCATTAGCTGACTCGTTATCATAAAATAGACATTAAAATGACCTTGATGATGACAACAAAATAACTAAAAAATATTTGAAAAATTGAGGGAATTTCGGTTAACTTGAACTTGTTATTTTGTGCCTGATATAAGCAACATGACGACCAAGCCTGCTTCCTTTTCACTCCTGCTTTCATAGTTGCTTCTCTTCCTTTCAATCATCAAGAAAAGCAGATAACTGTCACTGTAGACAATGGTCAACAAAAGAAGAGAAAAAAAGAAGTACTCCATGGAGAAACAGACATAGAGAATAAACTTATGGACGTGGGGAGAGGGGAGGAGAGGGTGAGATGTATTGAGAGAGTAACATGGAAACTTCCATCACCATGTTTAAAATAGATAGCCAACGGGAATTTGCTGTGTGGCTCAGGAAACTCAAACAGGGGCTCTGTATCAACCTAGAGGGGTGGGATGGGTAGGGGGATGGGAGGGAGGTTCAAAAGGGAAGGGATGTATGTTATACCTATGGCTGATTCAGGTTGAGGTTTGACAGAAAACAGCAAAACTCTGTAAAGCAATTATCCTTCAATTAAAAAATAAAAATATTAAAAACAAATTCAGGAGTAAGAAGGGGACTGATCAAGGATTGTGTCCAGGATTTGGAAGCAATATCTTGCACAAGCCATTTTCATTCATTTTTATTCCTTTTTTTTTAAAGAGCGTAATGGAGCATGCATTGATTTTACAATAAGCTTTACTTATACAGTAACATTTGAGCGCATGGTAAATTATGCAGTTCACTATATTAAGCCAGGACTTTCCAGTCCACCCAAGTTTCCAGTAAAGTTCTGTCTGACCTCTGTATAAAGGACCACCTTTACTAGGTAACTTATTTTTGCTGCCCTCTTGGGTGGTCGAGTGAGGCAGATTTCCCTGTTGAACAGCATACAACCTTCTTTTTTGCCAACTGAACATTACACTGGGATGTGGCTTGGAGGAACAGTTTCTCAATACTATAAACAACGGTTTTCTTGGAACAGCTTGTTGCTGAAGCATAAAGAGAGGTTACTCTTGGTTTCGCCTTCGGTAGCATATGAATTGGTTAAGGAATAAGTGTGGCTAAGCCACCAAATTACAGCAGCCGTAATATAATTAAGTTCGGTATCCTCCCTGGAGGCTCTGAGAAGTGCTATTATGACACTGGGCTTAAAGAAAAGGAATTTTTCCAGAGCCAGGAAATGAGTCTTTGGGGAAATGCTGTGAAGTCGAAAAGAAAAGAACCAGTAGGAACACCATAAAACTTATTCAAGGAAAAGGGCTGACTAAGATACAGTATTTTGTTATCTTGTGAATCTGAGTATATTAAGTCATTATCTTTCAAAAGAGTAGTGTTTGGGGGGATTAAAGAGGCTATCAGAATTAGGATGGGGGAAGAAATGGAGGATTAAAGATGTGTTTGAAATGTTGAAAACAAAGAGAAAATAGAAAATGTTCCTAATAGTAATTATCCGGGAGACTTTTGCTCCCTGCTTATCCATCTTAAATTGTATTCAGAAATAAATTTTTAATAATAACTTGAACTGTTAAGGTAATGACTTCGTATAGAGTATTAAAAGGTTATTAAAGACATGAATGACTTTCTGAGTGGAAAGAAGGGGACAAAGAAATGGGAGTTGAAGCTATTTGGCTATTTACTGGCTCACCCTAAGGCCATGATGCTTCAGCAAAGTAGCATGCGTTAGTTGTCGGAACTTCCCAGGAAGACCTTAGTCTGGCCTCAACACAAGGCACCAGGGCAAGAAGTTTCTCAGAAAATGTATGAAAGCATAAACACTGAAGAGAAAGATACTTAGCCTGGATTTCTTTCCAAATCATTCCTGTTCATAGCATCACTCTTTATCTCTTAGGCTCCATGGCTGATTGGCTTAAGAGAAGCAACCACATCTTCAGGACAAGGGTGATTTATTCTTTGGTAATATACCACAGCATTGTCACTCTATGGATTGTTATATCCAGCCAGTCCTCTTATCATTCGTTGGCTTTGACTGGATAATGTAACAGGCAGCCCTGCTTGGGTCTGTCTTGTCTAGCATCAGCCATCCATGCAGTATGTCCTTGGATATCCTAATAATATTCTCTTCATGTGTCCTGCCCAGGAAAGCCATGTTGCAGTAAAGATAGCTTTCATCCAAGTAGAGTGCTTTGGAGTGGAGGAGAAGGGCTGACACTCACCTTAAAGTATGACCCCACAAGTCCCCA
This sequence comes from Odocoileus virginianus, assembly GCF_023699985.2. Lineage (NCBI taxonomy): Eukaryota > Metazoa > Chordata > Mammalia > Artiodactyla > Cervidae > Odocoileus > Odocoileus virginianus. Next base: position 12,844,566 of record NC_069685.1, on the reverse strand, counting down.
CTTCAGGCATGTCTGACCCTGAAACCCTATGGATGGACTATAGCGTGCCAGACTCCTCTGTCCGTGGAATTCTCCAAGAATACTGGAGAAGGCAAGAATCCTGGAGTGGGTTGCCATGCCCTTCTCCAAGGCATCTTTCCAACCCAGGGATTGAACCCACGTCTCTTACATCTCCTGTATTGGCAGGCGGGTTCTTTACCACTAGTGCCACCTGGGAAGCACTGGTCAAACAAATCAAGGGACTGAATGTGTTATCTGGCAAATCTATTTCTTATGCAGCCTGTTTTCTACCTAGCTTTGGTTTAGAGTGAGCTTCCTCTGTGGCCCAGCTGGTAAAGAATCCGCCTGCAGTGTGGGAGACCTGGGTTTAATCCTTGGGTTGGGAAGATCCCCTGAAGAAGGGAAAGGCTACCCACTCCAGTAGTCTGGCCATGGGGTCACAAAGAGTTGGACACGACTGAACAACTTTCACTTTCACTTGGTTTAGAGTAGACATTAATGCATTGACTATAAACTGGTATAAACTTAATGCTTAATTTCTGCCAACCTCAAGGAGGATATTTCAGTCTCCTACAAGTAGGAAATGTATTAAATATGCTTAAGAATCAGTGAGCTATACATGGGCAAGGGGAAGCCACCATCCTCCAATTCTTTGGTTCCAGATGTGTAATAGCCCTAGATTAAACTGATGCTTTGAGGTCTTCCCTCTTCACACAATGCATTACTGCCCCTCCACAGTACTATAAAAATCATTTGATCTAGTGAGTGCTTTTGGTGTTCCAGAAGTGCCTAATAACTTTTTGGAGTCTTTTTGCTAATGGCCTATAGTCCACTTCAGCATTATCAAAGTTAAATTTGATACCTTACACTCTATTGACATACACCTTTTAGTTTAACAGAGAAAGGGATGTATCATTTTGAAGTTTCATTCTATTTCAGAGACTTTTTAAGATACACTTTAATTCTGGCATTATTAATAGTCCTACAATTTGGATATTCTTATCCCTATTTTATGGATAAATTATTTTATGGATAAAAAACTCACATTCAGAAAAGTTAAGTAATGTTAAGTAATAATATACAGTTATTTCTATTAACTGGAAGAACTGAGATTTAAATTCCTGTCTGTCTGACTAGTAATTGTACATTGAAAGTGAAAGTGAAGTTGCTCAGTCGTGTCCAACTCTTTGAGACCCCATGGACAGTAGCCTGCCAGGCTCCTCCATCCATGGGATTTTCCAGGAAGAGTACTGGAGTGGACTGCCATTTCCTTCTCCAGGGGATCTTCCCAACCCAAGGAATTGTACAATAACCATCCAAAAACCAACCAGTGAATATTTGAAGACATTTTGCTCCAGAATCAGCACTGATTTCCAACTCTGCTCTCTCTAATGAGCATTCCATAATAAACTAACCCAAAGCTAAACTCAGATCATGTTTCTGCTTCCCCCAGCCTCTGTTCCCAAGTATGGGTCAACCCTGGAACAGCTTGTTGAAGCAGAAAAAGGAGCAAAGCTTGATTTGGCCTGGAACAGTATGATTATGAAGGAAGTTAAATGTGGCTTGCTAAAAGAGCCCCAGTTTGATATTGATTGACAGAATGTCCTTCTGTAGAATTCACTGGAGGGGTGTTTTTTTTTTTTTTTTTTGAAGTCCCATGCAGCCAACAGATGAAAATGCATTATTCTTGCAAATCTTGAGGAAAAGGCACACCTGTGGTGAGATAAGGCTTTCCTTATCTTAGATGAATAGGAAGTTTGATTTTTCTTCCAAAACAAACTGGGGAGTCTAGATACTAGAACTTGTGGAGCAGGGTTATGCCCCTCTGACATATTTCAAGAAACCTGAGGATCCTTTGTTCTTTTGTTTCTCCAAGTCCATTTCACACTGTGAAGGACGCATGTCATGGAGAGTATGTTCAATGTCAAAGAGACTGTGTCAGGCCCAGAGATATGAATTGACTCTGCCAAATGAGAGAAATGAGGAAATGCATTATCTAAGAAGTTATATGCACGAGTGGAAGAATTGAGAATTGTTTCTTGTATATACAAAACTTCTCAATTCTCCTGTGTCTCCTATTCTGTGTAAGTCATCCTGACTTGGAAATTGGATGTGGTTAAAGGACATAGATATTTTATGAGTTTAAAGTAAAGGCACCAAAAACTACAAATGTCACTGGCGCACTTATTTCTCCAAGTTTGGTGGGTTACAAATGTCATCTAGGGCCCATGCCATACTAGTAGGCAGATATCATTTGGGAGCTGCTTTTAGATATTTAAACCATTTCAATGACAGATAAATATCTTCCAAAGAGTTAGGGTCACAAAAATTTCTTTTTAAAAGTGTTTGTATAACTTGGACTAGATCATACAGTTGGCTCAGTCCCTTAGCATTTAAGCTATTCCTGCACATGTGCAATTCACAAAGATAGTTTGACTTCAAAGGGCTTTTATTAATGTATTTTATTTCATCTAGAAGGTGTTCTTTATAACAAACAGGAAACCTCACTAAATATAACTCAAAGTTTAAGCAATGGAAAGGCACATAGATGATGTCGTACATTATAAATATTTTTTGTACTTGCTAGTTTATTTCTAAGGAAATTATGAGAATGACATCATAATGATGACTGATTTTTATTAGTGTTTTTGCTCTGAAGTTCTAAAGCTCTAGACCAGTAGTTATAAAGAAAAACAAATTGTCTAGTGTTATCCCTTAATACTTTACCTGATGTTTTCTAGTGACATTAATCCTAGGAAGTAATTCTAGGACCACTATATTATCATCAGCTCTCTTTTACACATTCATCATGAAAAACAACTAGATAGGAAAGCACACAATTTCTTAAACTCTTAATGGCAAATAATTACCTTGTATTTTTGTCTGAACTAGTGCTTTGATTAGTGTACAAGTCAAAGAACAGTTTTAGAGTAATATTTTATAGACCATTACTTGTTGCGATCAGAAAAAGCTTTTTCATAACCATCCAATGTAAATTATAGTAATATGCTCCTTTCTTTTACTAATTCCAAGTGGAAGTTGTTAAGTTTCTATTTTTCCTGAAGCTTTACTCTAGTACTTTTTCTACATAGATCCTTTTAAATGACTTATTTGATAAATTGAGCCTTAGAAGAGCATGGGGCAAAGATATATATAATATGTGAAATCAAGCTAAAAGTCTTTTACTCATGCAACCAACTTCATTGGACTTTGTGCTGGGATACAGTCAAAAATAATCAGACGATTTCTGTTCAAGATTCTTCTTGATGGGTAGGGAAAGTGGTGAAAAGAGAAAGTGTTAGTCACTCAGTCATGTCTGACTCTTTGTGACTCCATGGACTGTAGCCCGCCAGGCTCCTCTGTCCGTGGGATTCTCCAGACAAGAATACTGGAGTGGATTGCCATTCCCTTCTCCAGGGGATCTTCCCAACCCGGGGATCTAACTTGGGTGTCACACACTGCGGGCAGATTCGTAAACATCTGAGCCAGGTAGAGTGTAGATGCAATGAATACAACATAATAACATAGTGATATGGTGTCATAGCAATTTGTAGAAAGTACTAGGAAGAAAAGAGACAGGCATTCTTTGGAATCAGAGGAGACTGCAGAAGAGCTGGAGCTGGGTCTTAAAAGATCAGTAAGTTCTTTCCCAGCAACTAGATGGGGATGGTCTTACAAGCAGAGGAAATAGCCAAGTGCAAAATCAGCAGGATGTGAAAACATAGGGAGCATCCAGATACATGGCAGAAGCTGAAGCTGAAAAAGAGGCTAGGGCTGTCTTTTGAAGGGTCCTGTGTTCGCTGTCAAATCCCTTGAACTTACTTTTCAGGTAATGACAGAAAGTTTTGTTTTGTTATTGTCTCAAGGAAGCAAAGTTAAATGATCAGATGAGCTTTTGACAAGCTTGTGTGTAGGAAGCAGAGTTGTTTAGTTGCTAAGTGGTGTCTAACTCTCTTGTGACCCTAAGGATTGTAGCCTTCCAGGCTTTTCTGTCCGTGGAATTTCCCAGGCAAGATTGGGTTGCCATTTCCTTCTCCAGGGTATCTTCCTGACCCAGGAATCGAACCCAAGTCTCCTGCATTGGCAGATGGATTCTTTACCACTGAGTCACCCAGGAAGCCCAGGAAGTGGAGGAAGACTCTTATTAGACACAGTCAATAGAAACAAAAATCTCTCATAGCCAAAGAGAAAAAACAAGGTGTCCTTTATCCTGTCCATGGTTTTCTTACCTCTGTTTAGATTTATATCAGGAAATTAATTGATTCAAAGGAAATTTAGCTTGATCTGTGTTTTCACCAGCTCAACAGCAAGGGGTGGATGCCAAAGTCACTCTAGCATCAGTAAGGGCAGTGTTGTCTTAGGCTAGTCCCATCTTCTACACTTCTTCTAGGATCATGTGTGGCATTATACAAAATAATTCTCCTTGTATATTTGAGAGTTCTCCAGACAATCTCACATGTATCTGCAATAGTTTTCTATCACACAATGAAAAGATTACCAGCTTGAAAAAAAGAAATGACTTCCCTTATCATTTTTACAGTGATAAAATGTGGGTTTTGGATACCTGGATTTCTGATATTCACATCAACATGGCCTTACATCTTGGCTATAAATGTCAGGGAAAAAACCTTAGAAGTTTTTATATCATGTATATTAATTTTGATTGTTATTTTGACATTTCCTGATTCCCACCACCTAGACTTCTAGGTGTAACATAAAAGGAAGTACTTTTTGTGTCTGGAGGTATTTAAGAAAGAGTAGAACAAGGCACGGAGAAGGCAATGGCACCCCACTCCAGTGCTCTTGTCTGGAAAATCCCATGGACGGAGGAGCCTGGTGGGCTGCAGTCCACGGGGTCGCTAAGAGTCGGACTCGACTGAGCGACTTCACTTTCACTTTTCACTTTCATGCATTGGAGAAGGAAATGGCAACCCACTCCAGTGTTCTTGCCTGGAGAATCCCAGGGACGGCGGAGCCTGGTGGGCTGCCGTCTATGAGGTCGCACAGAGTCGGACACGACTGAAGCGACTTAGCAGCAGCAGGAGAACAAGGCAGTTTGTGGATATTGCTGATAATTTGTGTCCATAATTCATCTGATAAACTGCTGCTTCTGGGAATTTGGTTTTTTAACATATGATGATTCTTGCAGTATCTATGTAGTTTTTGCTAATGTGTTTGTGTTTATATTTTTATACTCGCACATTATATATAAATACAAAAATAAGTATGTATATTTAGATTTCCCATAAAAAATGATATTTTAAAATTGGTTCCTTTATTTGATTTCACACAATTACAAACATACAGTAAAACAAGCAGATTTACTGCAAATGCCACACACAAGAAAACCAAATGCCATCAGCATTGCCCTTTCTGGGTCCTCACCCTGAGAGTCACTTTGTCATGCATACCATCACATGAGAAATGAACATTTTATACAACTATAGTTTTTCATTTGAAACCATCAAGACAGAAAAGTTATATCAAAATGAAAAAAAATTATAAATTTCTTTTAAGATAATCTGAAACATTTCAGAGTGGTATTTTGGTTTGAAGTTATAGTTCTATCAAAATAATTGGTTAATGAATAAATGATTGTTCATCCCAGGATATAATCCTGAATGCTTAATCCTTTCTTACACTTAAGTACACATCCTTGTACTACTACAAGCCCATCCCTCAGCCCTCCACCATGAGGAAGAAAAGAAAGCTGATTAGTGAGCAGCTAATATGGACCAGTTGTATGTTAGTAACTTAAAATTTTTACTGTGTATTTTTCATTAAAAAAGAAACCTAATGAAGTAAAAGTTATAAGTCATTTTTTGAAAAACCTTAATGTTCAACTGTGTTAAATTACTGCTGCAAAGTCAAATAGCCTGTAAATCCCTAAGCCAGGATTCAAACCCAGCTCTCATATTAACGACCCACATTTATTTCTCTCTATTCATCTATGCCCTCAAATCCCTCAAATTCTCTGTAATCAGAGAGCAAGAATAGGAGAGTATGTGTACTTTTGTGCTTTTTCCTTACATTTGTCTTTTCCCAAAGAATAATACTCAATATTAATAAAGTGTCTCTCTGGGAGATGCAATTCTTTCTTTCTTTGGAATTTTCTTCCCCTTCATTGTCTGGCTCCTGGAGTCTCAACTTCAATGTTTGTCTTCAGGGGCGCCTTCCCTGATCCCCTAGTCTAAATTGGATTCCCTGTGATATGTATTCCCATAACACCCTATTCTTTTCTTTTTAGTCCCCTCTAGTATTTAATTATGCATTTGTTTGTATGCTTACTTGTCTAAGCCTCTTTCCCCAACTAGAATACAATAGCTCGGCCATGGTGCAGAGTAACAATGCCTGACTTCTGTTGAGCACCAGCCCTGGGTCAGGGTCCACTCTATGCTCTTTTCATTATCTCCCTCCCAACAATCTTTGAGATAGGAAAGGTTCCTGTTTGAAAGGTGATTCAACAAAGACAAGAGAAGCTAAGTCACTTTCTCCTGTCAAAAAGCTAACAAGTTGCAAATCTAGACAGTCTAAAGCTCTGAGCCCATCCTCTTGACACGAATGAATAGGAATTTGATGCCTAATGACCTGGGAGCAACTGGCTCACCATATTTGCCCCCGTGATGACTGAATGGAGTTCTGGAATCTGAGAGCAGAGCTGTGCAGTGAGTAGGATAAATGGGGACCGCGTTATAAATGAAGAGGAGGTGGGGGCTGGTTCGGAAGTGCAGCCTTTATAAACACTTCCTTTGCCCTGTGATGGGAATCGGGAACTTGTCTCCGCATGGTAATTCTATGAATGAAAATGGGATGGTGACTGCCATCAGTTCTGTCCCCATTGCTACAAATTTTGAATTATAAACATTAGAAAACTCTGGTCCTGTCCTTCCCTGTTCACTAAGAACACAATCTCAGGCAATATGAATGTCAGAAGTTTCCTCAAATTCTGCCTTCTGGTCCAAAAGGAATAGTTTCTTTTACACTGAAAACTGTCCTACTGATGAAACTTAACATGGAAAAGGTGAGGCGCTGAACACTGTCCTCCTTAAAAGAAATTTTCATGTATTTGAAGCAAGCTATGTGTACTCAGATTGTTTTCTTTTTCGAACTTAAGAAATCCAAGCACTCCTTTTAGTCTTTCTTCATAAATCCTATTCTGACTTTATAATTACTTGCATATCTTTAATCTGGACTTCATATTTTCAGATACGTATAATGCACAGTCCCCACATTTATTCTGTCTTAATGTCATAGTATCATACTTTCCTAATTATAGGAAACATGGAGTGGCAAATTTTGCATTTTAAATTGTTATATAATTTAATATTCAAGGTGCATTTTTCCATAAATAATATATGTTAATTACTACCATTCAGAATTAGTATAGGCATGTATATGTTAAATTTCAAAATTGTCGCTTAATTTGGATATCTGAGGCATAGCTAATGTTTGTTTACTAAATGCTGATTTGTAACTAATGGTATTTTGGAGTAAGAATGATTTTTTTTAATGTAAAAATGAAGATTTGGATTAATCACTTTTTAGTATTGCTGTATTGTTAGAATTCTACATTTGATCATTTTGTAAAATAGTGATTAATGAAAATAGAATTTCATTTTGCTATCTTGGTAAACTTCAAGTTTAATTGACATCTAAATCTTGTAAATACAAACTCTTCTCAGAAAATAATTTCAAAAGTACCATAACTTTTATATGACCTTGAAGTTAAAGCAATCTGTTGCATAACTTTTCAAGAGAAGTCACATAGAGAAAACTTCATATTTTTTAAAATTTATTAGTGTTCCTTGGTGGTCTAAACTGTTGGGGTTTTTTTCAAGATTTGTTTTCAAAGCAGTAATCTTACTTAATTGTTTGATGTTTGTTCTCATATAAGTCAATTAGAGTTCTTCTTTAGAGTAACAGTAGGAAATAAATAATGGCAAAAAGCAGTGAAACATGACTAGGAAACTCAAGTATCCTAGTGTTGTATTTCTATATAATGATGTGAAGATAATGCTTTTAGCTGCATGACCACCATATTAGCCACACGTCATAAAAAACAAACTTTATAAAAGCAAGAGGTCAAATTCACTTAATATTTTGTACCCTTAGCTAGAGTGAAGCATTAAATACTTAATATTGTGATTCTTTTCTTTGTTTCATTGAAAAGACCTTGAATCTTCCATTTTCTGACAGGAGGAAAAAGATTTTTCAGATAAAAAGGTATAAAGCCGAGGAAAATATCAAGGAAACTTGCTTTATACCCTTGGATTTAATGTTTAAAATAAAAGGGTCAGATTTTATGCCACAAAATTTTTAGCTTTAAAGATGGTAAATGAAATCATATGAGTCTATTTTATAGAGCTTTCAATATAAAAATTTAATATTTCTAATAATTTCATTAAAATTTTTACTTTTATTATAAAAGTTAATAATCCTTAGTTCTGTTAGACCTTTATTAATAAATTATGAAAAATTACTTTTCTTTATGATAGACCAAGACATTCTAAGAGATTTCCAAGCTGCCAAACAATAGAACAGCATTTGTTACCCATTAAATAAAATACAGTCTTATGGTTTGAAAGCATTAAGGTATTTTCTAAATCATCTTCCAAAGGAATTAGTTGCTCTTCTAACAAGGTTTGCAGAATATTTATCAATTTAATAATTTTTAGAAAATATTTACACTTTAAGAATGATCCTTAAAAAAAATAAAAAGAATGATCATGAAAAGGAAATATTTGAGAGAATAAGGGAAGTAAAAATTGAAACTCCCCATCATAAACAAATATTTCCTTTATTCCATAGCATCATCTAATCTTTGGGGAGATGTATATGTTAATGGATGCACATACTCTCACACACTGAATAATTTAAAATTCTTTCTTAGTTCATAACTGGATATTCAAATTTGAATCAAAATTTCAGTGTCTTTTAAAGATTTATTTAAATATCTGTTATGTTACTCAATACTGCTCTGAGGTAATTTTCCCAGCTGTTTGCCAAAACCAAGAATGCATATTTTTCTATCATAAATCTGGGAAGTACGTTTTTACATAGAGTTTGTTTTTAGGGGGGAGAAAATATTGTGACTTGTCATGTATGTTATTAGTAAACACATATGTTGGGGTTAATTTGTTTCTCCCATTCTTCTTTGTTTACTATAGAAATCACTTTAATTTTAGAGAATACTATATATATATATATATAGTGTTTGTATATATATATTTAACTGAGTATATGTATATATATATTTAACTGAGTGTATATGTGTGTATATATATATATATATATATTTAACTGAAAAAAAAAATCCTACAATAGCAATAGCCAGGTATGTGTGTTTCAATGCTAGGATAAAAATTCAGATTACCTCAAGTTTTGCAAATCATTCATTAATAAGCCACTGGTAACACATGGCATCTACATGTTCTGAAGAAATATAGATGGATATTTATCTAAACTGTGGTAAGCCTGGTGCTAAATATAAGTATCAGTGTGCCTTTCCATGCCTGCAATTTTCTGAAGTCCAAAAGTTCTTCGGATGGTAGCCGGCAAGATAATACTTCCACTGCATAATTTAAATGCATTCCTCATCTGATTCAAATGTAGGGCTACACATTCTCTGCTTCAAAATCACATTCCCTTCCAAAACCTTAGTGTTTTGTGTATTGATTGAGTTTGAGGATGGCTCTTACCTCACTGTCCATTGTAATAGCTATATCTTCCATTCAAATTGCCCTTTGGAATTTATAAAAATAATGTTTCATTCATTGTCTTCTTTGAGTATCTGAGCAACTTTATGAGAAGGAAGAGAGATCTTTGCCGAGGAGTCTTAACTTGCCTTTCTTGCCCATTAAATAACCAAATGAGTTCCTTAAAAGGATTGTTGAGCTTTCTACTCTATTTTTTGGCTGTAGACTAGTTTTTTTGTTTTACTTTGTTTTTTGGCTGCACCAGGCCGCGTGTTGAATCTCAGTTCCTCAAGCAAGGATTGAACCCTCGGTCCCTGCATTGGAAGCAAGGAGGCTTAGCCACTGGACCAGACTAGTTTTTATGTATTGTTCCATCTAAAAATATCATCTTTAATTAATGCTTCACTTAGTATTTTGAACCCCTGTTCAATTTACAAAATGACTTGGGTACTTCTCTTTGGAAGGAACAAGTTTGATAAAACTGTAAAGCAGGGGATGAAAGATAAGAGCAGAGTCCTAGTGGAGAGGAAGAATGTTATTAACTGAGTCTTGAAGAAGAATAGAAATATTCTGCAGTGGTGGCCCTGGGTTTGCCAGAGCTAACTCTGCTCGCCTCTTCATACACCAGTCAGAGACATCAAGTTACCAGTTTTAAATGGGCCATGGTGAGAGTATTTACGCCACAGAAATATACACAAATTCAGGATTTTTTTCTTCCAGATAGTCAGTTTATCAGTGCATTGCCCTAAAGCCTAAGTTAACCTTTGTTTTCAAATAACTGATATATAAGCTTCATTTCATTCTCTTGCAGAGCTTGGTACACTTAAGTAAGACTGTTTCAATACTGCCGCAGTCCATGAACAGTGGATGCTAATGAGGGAATACAATCTATTTTGTGTTTGTTTCTGTCTTCACTTGGGGAATATTTGGTGAAGTGGTGGAACATAACAGTTTACATTATTTCTCCTCCAGCCGGGTAATGTCTCTTTTGCCTCTTGTAGTTGTACATTTGGGCCAAGTTATTCAAATCCTCTACGTCTCTGTGTCTCTATCCATAAAGTAAAGACAATAATAAAATAGCATTAAACTTTAAAGTTTTTATAAAGTTTTAATAAGATAATGCTTACAAATTACTTAGCATGGTCTCTGGCACACAGTCAGTATTCAGTGCATGCTACCGTTTATGACCAGGCTTCCACTGTAAGACACTTGGTCTTACTTTGTAAGACACTAGAAATACCAAGATGAGGCCCCTGCATTTAAGAACCTTGCAGTCTAGTGGAGAATTGGTCTAGTTCCTAATTTACATATCTGATATTTTGCTATGTCCAAAAATGTAGCTGTCCAATATTTTACTCATTTTCAATTCAATCTAGAAATGTCTTTTTAATTTTTATTTATCTATTTGAAGTGAAGTTGATTCACAATATTATGTTAGTTTCATGTATACAGCAAAGTGATTCAGTTATATATTAATATATATATTATATATTTGAATATCCTATGTTATACAGGAAATGTGTACTTTTAAAAATCTAAGGCCCAATAAGTATTAAAACCATATGTTATAATAGAAGAGTTTAATGTATTTACAGTCTTTTCTGATGATCGTTTTTATTCATTTTGTTTGTTTTTGGTTTTGTTCTGGCCACACCTCTCTACTTGTGGGATCTTAGTTCTCTACCAGGTATGAACCTGGGGTCCCGGCAGTGAAAAGCGCAGAGTTCTAACCACTGGACAATTAGGGAATTCCCTGTTCATCTTTAATTGCGTGAATGTCCTTGTAGTTTTTGTCAAAACTTTTGTTAATTTATTTTCGGGTTAACATTATTAACATAGGAACTTTCTAAAAGTGTTGCCAATATCTCTATACACTTCCTTCTTCAAAAAAGCATTTAATACTAGGATTCTGTTTTTAAAAAGAGTTTATACTTTTTGTAGCTTTAGTATTTTGTAATTATTTCAAATAGATATCCCACACAATTTAGTTTTATTGAAGCATTCTTTTTTTCTTTTAGAGAGGACATTTTGGAGAACTGAACTCTGGAGTATGACAATATTATTATTAATAGTACTTGACACATTTTGAGCTAAATAGTACTTAGTATCCAAGCCATTCCCTGACACCATATTGGATTCCTTGGGCAGTATATATTAAAGGTTCTACAGCAACTAACTGCTGCCTGGATAGCATAAAAGGAAGAAGGCACTCTAATGTGCCATCCTGTATCAGATATCACAGTTCAGATGGAAAGTTGGTTCCATTCACAATTTAAAGTTTAAAATAAACTTATAAAGCTTAAAATAAAGTATAAAATAAATCATGTACACTCAGATGTAAATTATTGTGATCATAACAGTTTTTACCTATATAACTGAATATGTGTATACTTTCTTCCCCATAGGCATAAGATGTCAAAAGAATATTAGTACATGGAATAAGAAGCAGCTGGAAAGCTGTAAATTCTAGAAAATAATCACTTCTGGTATCTTGCCTCCATGCAGGTCATTACTTAAACCCAGTGTGGCTGATTTATTTTGTTTATGCTTGAAAAGAGTGGGGAAGAGAATCATTGAAGAGGGTACTGTGACTTTGAGGTAGCTAGTCTCCATCTCAAATATCTTTTATCCTCTCATTTGTGCTTTTCTCGTCTGTTTTTGCATTTGCTACCATCAGAAGATAAAATGTACAACCCTAAACATACATTTGACGTGGCCTAATTGCTCCATACCAGAAATTATATACCCCATAAAACACTTCCTAAAAGCTCTGACTTACTGGGGTATCTCCTAGCAGTTCTCCAACCTCATATGAAGCAGGACAGACCTCTTTGTGAGAGTGTGATCTAGGTGAGCATGGGTCCTGCCAGCATTTGAAAACTGTAAATACTTTTTTAAAGCACTGGAACAAGAGGGTAAATACAATTAAGCATAGCAGAGGCCTTAAGGAGATAAGACAGTGCCGCGAAGAGCATTCATTATCAGGAAACTCAGAGGGAGTAAGTTACAGACAAACTTATTTAAAAGAAAAGCCGAATCTGGAAAAATTGAGGAAATTTTAAAGAAAAGGGGAGAATTAGTACTATAAGTGATAGGTCCTCAGTATATTGTGGTTTCATGCTCAGAGAACAATGAAAGTAAGAAAAGCCAGAAGAGTGAGTAATAAAATGGCACAAGATATTCCAAAAAAAAAAAAAAAGGTCCATTTCCAAAATAAAATTTGTTTAACAGGAAGACTACCCAATCATTCTAAGTATAACTTAAACTTCTTCGATAGAGTTGACCATGAACTCCTTCCTAGAAAGAGGATATGTGGTACAGAGCAGCAGTCACCAACCTTCTGGGTACCAGGGACTGGTTTCGTGGAAGACAGTTTTTCCATGGACAGGGTGGGCGGATGGTTTCTGGATAATTCAAGTTCATTACATTTATTGTGCACTTTATTTCTATTTTTATTATATCAGCTCCACCTCAGATCATTAGGCATTAGATCCCAGAGCTAAAGAACCTCTCAGGTTTTTTCTGGAATATTTTCTGAGACCAAATGACAGGTGTTTTTTTTTTTTTTTTTTTGGTCTGGGGGGGTAGTTTTCTCACATCAACCAATCCTCCAGCACTCACTGGGTGTTCAACAACTCAGTTCATTTCTGACACTAACTATCCAGAGTTCACCCAGGCCCCACAGATTAAGGGTTCAATCCTACAAGACTGCCTCCCCTACAGACACCAGCTATAAATGGGTCCCCACACTACCCACATTTCTGCCCAGCTGACTACATATTCGGGGGTTCCCATGAGCCCCACCCCGACCTCCCCAGGCTCAATAACTCATAGAGCAACTCACAGAACTCAGGAAGTTGCCTTACTTACTATAACAGGTTTGTTGGACTTCCCCGGTGGCTCAGATAGTAAAGAATCTGCCTGCAGTGTGAGAGGCCTGAGTTTGATCCCTGGGTTGGGAAGGTCCCCTGGAGCAGGAAATGGCAACCCACTCCAGTATTCTAGCCTGGAGAATTCCATGAACAGAGGGGCCTGGTGGTATATATATAAGACCACGGAGTCGCAAACAGTCAGACACGACTGAGCGACTAATACTTTCACTTTTCACCACAGGTTTGTTATAAAAGCTATAACTCAGGAGCAGTTAGTTACAAGGGAGCGTAGGACAAGGTATAGAAGTTAGGGGAACATGGAGCTCCCATGCCTTCTCCAGGGGCGCCACCCTCCAGTACCTCAAATGTTGACCCACCTGGGAGCTCTCCAGACTCCTCCGCTTAAGGTTTTATGGAGGCTTCACTGATTGATGAAATGACCATTGGTGGCTGAACTCAACTTCCAGTCCCTCTCCCCTCCCTGGAGGTTGGTGGGTGGGACTGAAACTTCTAACCCCCCAATTACATCTTTTGGCTCCTCTGGCTACCAGTCTCCATCCTGAAGCTGTCTATTGTTGTGGTTGTTGCTTAGTTGTTCAGTTGTATCTGACTCTTTGCAACCCCATGGACTGTAGCCTTCCCGGCTCCTCTGTCCATGAGATTTCCCAGGCAAGAACACTGGAGTGGGTTGTCGTTTCCTTCTCCAGGGGATTTCCCTGACCCAGGGATCAAACCCGCATCTCCTGCATTATAGGTGGATTTTTTACCACTGAGCCACCAGGGAAGCCCTGAACCTATGGGGGCTAGGGGAAATACCAAAAGTCACTTTGTTAGCATAAACTCAGGTAAGGCTAAGGAAGAACAAAAGACGCTCCTATCACTCAGGAAATTCCAATGGTTTTAAGAGCTCTGTGCCAAGAAACAGGGCCAAAAATCAAGTACATTTTTCATTATATTATACAACAGCCCACATCATGCTGTGCTATAACATCATGCAGCCCTTCCCATAAGCCCTCTTGGTTCTTCAGGAGATTGACTCCTCTTCTGAGACCAAATTAGACTTTTGGAACTGTTGAAGAGCAATGTTTCTCATCTTTTCCATGAGTTGTGGAGAAATGAATACAGTGCTTTTCAAAACTTATGAACAAGCCAACATAAAGTTTTAATGAGATTGAAGTCCTCTAGTGCTTGGAAATGGTTTTTGCCTACATTGATTTTACCTTCTTTGCATCCTGTGATTAACACAGGAGTTCTGCTCTTGACTGAGTTCATCTGTGCCCACATATAGATGGTCTCCACTTTCTCCTCCTCCATTCTGAAAAGTGCTTTCACTTCACTTTGAAGGGTGTTGGTTGTTCTTGTGACACTGACAGCTCAGAGTGCTGGCTGTGACAGTGCTTTCCGTAGGTCATTGCTGTTGTTTTTGTTCAGTCCCTAAGTCACGTCTTAAGTTTTGCGAACCTGTGAACTGCAGCATGCCAGGCTTCCCTGTCTCTCACTATCTCCCGGAGATTGCCCAAGTTCATGTCCATTGAATCCGCATGCTATCTAGCCATCTCATCCTCTGTCATCCCTTTGTCCTCCTGCCTTCAATCTTTCCCTCCATCAGGGTCTTTCCCAGTGAGTTGGGTCTTCACATCAAGTGGCCAAAGTACTGGAGTTTCAGTTTCAGCATTAGTCCTTCCAATGAGTATTCAGGGTTGATTTCCTTTATGATCCACTGGTTTGATCTCCTTGTTGTCCAAGGGACTCTCAAGAGTCTTCTCCAGCACCAGGCATCTTCTCCTTAGATATTTCCTTGTGAATGTATTGGTGAGCTTCATTCATCCTCTCCTTCAGGGTATGTCCAAGATGGCTCAAGTCATCAGTGCTTTGGATCCTTTTTAAAAAACAGATTAAAATAGTGTAGTAGGCAGAAAATGCCCTTCCCCAAAAGATATTAGTGAGTGAAAGTCGCTCAGTTATGTCTGACTCTTTGCAACCCCATGAACTGTAGCCCACCAGGTTCCTCTGTCCATTGAATTTTCCAGGCAAGAATACTGGAGTGGGTAGCCATTCCCTTCTCCAGGAGATCTTCCCAAACCAGGAATCAAACCTGGGGCTCCTGCATTGCAGGCCATTTCTTTATCATCTGAGCCACCAGGGAAGCTCCCCCTGCCAAAACTTCCTCATCCTAATTGGCAAAGGGGAATTGAGGTTGCAAATGGAATTAAGATTATACTGAATTATCCACGTGGGTTCAGTGTCATCGCAAATCCTTAAAAGTAGAGAGGGCACAGAGAAGGTCAGAGTGGGAGCGATGAGAATTCAACCCTGCTATTATTGACTTTGAAGATGGAAGGAAGACCGCAGCATCCAAGGAATGCCAGGGGGCTTCTAGAAGTTGGAACAAGAAATGACTTCTCCTCTAAGAGCTTCTAGAAAGGACCATGGTTCTGAAAACACAATTCTTTAGCCCAGTGATACCTGTGTTGGATTCTAACTTACTAATTTTAAGATAATCTAATTGTATTGTTTTGAGCCACTAAGTTTATGCTGATTTTTTACAGCAGTAACAGAAACCTGGTATTGTATTTGAATGAGGGATTCTCAAATAAACCTGTTTGTCATTTCTTAATAGCAAAAGGCTCCAATCTAAGAAGCACAGGCTTGTACGGGAAGGGGCTCACATTGGTCTCCAAGTTCTCTTGTTCCTTTCCTGATAATGTGCCATTAAAACATAGACATTAAGACAATTAATAAAGGTAATGTGTGACTTGCCTTTTAATAAAAGTATATATTTTATAGAGAATTTTAAGTGCCACCAGTCTGTTCTTATGTTAATTCCTAGAAACTCCTTCATTACTAAGAGAACAAAAGTTCTACCAGAGGTCTTCATTCATACGTGTTTTTCTGGGTAACAGATGTAAGATAAATTTAGAAGATGGTTTTACTATTTGCAGACACTCTGCCTAATCTTCATGTAATTTATCTGTCATAAAATCAAGGTTTTTTCTTTTTTTTTACCATGTTTTAGAGTGGAGAAAGCTCATTGAAAATATGCTAATTAAACTTTGTGTCAGAAGTTACCCAGAATAGGTATTTACTCTCTTTAATGCTTGGTTTGGAGCCATGCATATTTCTGATAGTGTAGCCCTGCATCTCAAATTAGCATCATAAAGAAGTTATAGGGGAAATAACAACTGAAAACTTTGTTACCTGCTTCCTTGGATAAGCACCTGGAAGACAGGAATTGGTTCTTGTTGATTACCTCACCCCTGGTGCCAAGTATAATGCCTAACACACAGTAGATATTCAATAAATATTTGCTGAGTGAGTGTTAAATGCGCTTTTGTTCAACAAGACAGTAACAGGGAGTGCCTTATTTACTTGACACTTCCTTGCTTTCTCTATACCATGGGGCTGTTCTATAGATCACTGAATGTGAAGCCAGTCACTTGCCAGAGGGTCAGTAAGCGAACTGCAAAATTGAGAAATG
The DNA here is from genome assembly GCF_023699985.2 of Odocoileus virginianus. Classification (NCBI taxonomy): domain Eukaryota; kingdom Metazoa; phylum Chordata; class Mammalia; order Artiodactyla; family Cervidae; genus Odocoileus; species Odocoileus virginianus. The sequence continues at coordinate 12,827,521 of NC_069685.1, read as the reverse complement.
ATGCTCCCAGCTCAGCGCAGCCCAGCCCTGTTTCCTAAAACACACAAGTCAGTTGCCAGACAGAAAATATTAAGGCCAGTTTTAAAGTAGGCAGAAATCAGAAAAAAAATTCACTTTAGCCACATTTAAATATGAAAACATTGGAATGTTTTCTTTAAAATACCATAATGAAAGGCCATGCCCCACAATTTCTATTAAAAAAGTGAAACATACTTCCTGTTAGAATCATCTCATGAGTCCCTGTCTTTTTGAACAGCTGCTTCCTCTTCTTCAAAGGGGAATGTTTGTAGTCCTTGGGTTAGAACTTTGATGTGTTCACCAGGGGAGAGTTTATCACGAAACTGTAGGACGAGATCTCATCTTGTACTTACATGAAAGTCATCAATACCCTTTGTTTATGGGCTTTGTCTCTTTTCTGCTGACCCTGTGACATTGTTCCTGAGAGCTGGACAGTGATTATGATGGTGGTTAACTACTTAACAAAAGTTCCTAGAGGGTTTTATGATGCACCCTGAAACATGGGTTGATCTCAAGGGACATTATTTTCAAATCATGCAAGTGCCTGATGTTGGTGCTTGGTGAGAGGCTGTCCAGAAGTTGATGTGGTATTGAGACGCCTGAGCACGGGGAAGAAAGGGGCTCATGGGTAGCCTATGATGATATTCTGTTGAAGCTTCCGTCGGTGAACTTGAAAAAAAAAGAAAAAAAGCATTATCCAAATAGAGGAAACTCTTAAGTGTTGTTGTAAACTACTTTTTGCCTGTTTGGTTCAGGCAGTGGAGGTCACTCCCAGCAGCAGATACACAAAGCATTTGGTTTGAGTAATAAAGTACAAAGTATAATGTGAATATTTGGACACATTACTCTTTCTGACATCACTCAGGGTGAACATTTTGGACATTAGGTTAACAGTTTTCACAAGTATGATGTCAGAAGTCAGCGTCATTGAAAGGTGTGGCTCCCTGCACCGCGGAGCTCCCGCTGGCCATCTAGGACTATCTTTGTCTCCCTTTTAAGACAACTTGGTTGAACTAATTGATCACTAGAGGTTCATTCTCCCCAGATGCTCAGCAGAAACAGTGCAATAATTTGATATTTCTGAGAGGAGTGCTTGGTTTTCATTCCATAAAACTACACATAATAAAGGGAAAGAATGGGAAAGAGTAGAAGACGGTAACATTGACATAAGGGCTTTCTGATGAGCCTGCGAGAGCTGGGCCATTTTTTCGATCCTGGCGCCAGGGGTCAACACTCAGGCTCTCAGGCAGCAATGCGCTGATGAAGACCAGTGGAGGCAACCACAGAAGGTCTGGAAGCCTCAAAAATCTCATGATGGTTCTGGCATTATAGTCTCTGATCCTGGTCCAAAGTTAAAACTTCGTGCCCAATCGACACACTTCTCCATTCTGATGATTTGTAACATACTTTAAATGGACAGCATACCTCTGCAGGCTAATTCAAGCTAAATGTGAGCCTACCAATACTTTAAAATACCAACAGGAGTCAAATATCCTTCCTTCCCAATCTCTGAATTGTGTTATATGATATAATTTAAAAAGCTAGTTTTGAGAAACACCCTAGATTGTTTACACAGTATATTAAATTTTTTCATCACCATAATTATGAAAGTGAGTATTTCTCTGAAATGATTTGAGTCATTAGTCCTGTTCCTAAACCACCCAGAACACTACTTTTCACCTGGAAATTGACTTTAGAAAAGTGAAATCGTGTGTAACTATTGTGTGTGCGCTAAGTCGCTTCAGTCGTGTCCGACTCCGTGGGACCCATGGACTGTAGCCCGCCAGGCTCCTCTGCCCATGGCATTCTCCAGGCAAGAATACTGGAGTGGGTTGCCATGCCCTCCTCCAGGGATCTTCCTGACCCAGGGATCAAACCTGCATCTCTTATGTTTCCTGCATTGGCAGGAGAGTTCTTTACCACTAGTACCACCTAAACAAATGTAAATCCTATAACCTGAAAAATTTAGGACATTTTTGAAATGACTTTCTTGATTTATTTACTTGTCATTCAGATGCCTCATTCTGTTTTCACATTTGGCCCTTTAATAAAAATCAGTGATGCCCCCCGCCAACTCCAAATTCATTGGTGAGATACGTCAATCTCTAAGGTAAACAACCGTCTTCTGTCACTTGTGAATTTATTTATATCTCTTTTTCCATCTGTTTCTCTACCGTGCATGAATTCTACACCTAATTCCCAAAAATCAACCAGCACAGTTTTAAACCATGTTGCTAGCCAGCTCAAATTGTCTTTCAGATGATTTGATTAAAGACTACAAAAGAACTACATTCAACAAAATCTTCTTCTAGTGGAATGCAAACATTTGTGAAGTGGGCATGCAGTACTTAACCTGCATTCACAGCTTTAGAGGGGGATGTATCCAGAAGAGGAATTAATTACAAACTAAATCCCACCCCTAGGCCTCCTTCTACAGCCATCAGGGAGGTTTAGATGTGCACTGGTTTTTCTATAATCCAATATTAGCTACACATCCCTGTTTTCAATGTCTCATAAGAAAGGCAAGAGCTATCTGTTTAATAAAGATGTAGGAAGAAAGATGAGTCAATATTAAAATCATCATAATAAGATAATCCAAAAAAACAGGCTCATTCATAAAGTCATAAAGACTTACCCTTCAGTGAGATAGTTCTCAATTGTTAAAATTAATCATATTGTGATATGCAAATGAAGAGGCTGGCCTTTTGAATAATCACTTGGTAGTTCCAGGATATTTGCACCCACTTGATTACTTACACACACCTAAAGTTTGGATGTTTCCGCTTTGGGCATACACATGAAAGCAGTTTTTCTCTAATCCAGGAAATAAACAATGTTCATTAAAAGTAAACTTTTATGCCTAGAACTTAAAATTCACAAATCCATGTAGCACACAAACTGCACACAGTATCATACATTTCTAGTAACACCAGCTATTCTGGGGAACAAAGGCAGGAGAATGATGGAGCATAATCCAGCGAAGAAATTGCAGTATTAGAGATTTGTTTTGCTCCTCTGACACGTCTAAGGAGTAGCTTGCAGCTTTTCACCCTAAGAGATGTGCTGTTTAATAAAATAGCATGGATAAGGTGATGTCCTAAGGGCAGTTTCGGTCACATTTTTTGCCATTGTACATAACTCAGCAGACTACAGACAAAGTGCTCACTAGCTTACCAGGATGTGAACTTGAAGTATCTGATCTCGATAATTTTAGATACTTTGATTTCATTATAGAAATTCCTAGACTACTTGTGGGATAAAACAAATGCTAAGACCATATTGAGTTTCATCAAGCTGAATTAGCAGAAAATAAAGATAAAATGCCTTTCTATTTAAGCGCACGATGATGTTTTAATTGTTACAGCATTTGGCATGCCTAATGTATACAATTCTTGACATACATGTAATAACAAAAGAAAGTTGTTTGGGATTTTTCTTTTATTTCCTAGTGTCCCCTTTCCTCTCTAGGATTTTTCCCACCCCCACCCCAGCCCTGGCTTTTAGCTCTCCTCTCATTTCTCCATCTTTCTATAAAGAAAAAACTCGAGGCAGCAAAAGGATCTATGTAAAAATACCTCATTTCTAGGCCAAGGCTGCTTATTACCTAGCTATGACGAACAGACCACCATGGTTGTGACAACTGATGTAGATGCCTCCAGGGTAAAACAAAGGTTTACATATTACACAAGCAATTTAACTGTTTTCTAAATAGATTGCCAAGACAGTGGGAGTTGGCAGCCCGCACTGTGTTTTAGGTTTGGGAGACTTGGATTAGAAGTGACTGCTGATTATGAACCTTTTTATTTGTCTTCTGTGAACTACAAGCAGCCTAGTAACCCAGCAGAGAATTCTTCACAGCACTTCAACTTGTCTTCCTGGCTTCCCCAGATTACATACACAAATCACTTGACAAAGGTGGTGTAAGCGTCTTGTGCGTAGATAACCACAGAAGACAATTGTCTTGTTTCTAACCTTTAAAGAGTTCTGCAAAGTGAAATGTTTTATAATCTTTTTTTGTGTGCAGTAGGCAACGAAGGAAAGAAAAGAATTTGGACAAAGATTATCCAGGAAGAAGAAAGGGACTCTTTTGGGGGTTCCAGTCGAAACACAATAAAGAACATAATTAACTTCACAATTCTTTGTGTTTTTCATTTGACTGCAGGGAGGAGATGAAAGAGGACTGCTAAGCCTTGCATTCCATCCCAATTACAAGAAAAATGGAAAGCTATATGTGTCTTATACCACCAACCAAGAACGGTGGGCTATGGGGCCTCATGATCATATTCTTAGAGTTGTGGAATACACAGTATCCAGGTATCATTTAAAAAATGGTTGCTGTTATTTTTCTCACTGTGTCTTTGTAATTTTTTGTTTAGAAGTTACAAATAATTTACCATCAGGTGGCAATAATTAAACCTCAAGCTCCATCTGGCTGTGTCTTTAAGGAAAATTGCAAAAAGTGGTAGCTTTGGCATTTTCCACAATTCTCTTTCCTCTTAAATGCCACTTGGGAAACCTAGAAACTAACGTAATTTTCCAGTAATTTTTATACACATACCTTCAGTATGTTTGCTTATTTACATACCACGTGTGTGCTTCCCTATTTGTATCCTATTTGCTTTCTGTGGGTCCACCTGACGAATTTCACAATCATGATTTGTTTCATCCCCACCACGTAGGAAAAACCCCCATCAAGTTGATCTACGAACGGCCAGAGTATTTCTTGAAGTCGCCGAGCTTCACAGAAAGCATCTGGGAGGACAGCTGCTCTTCGGTCCTGACGGCTTTCTGTATATCATCCTCGGTGACGGCATGATCACGTTGGATGATATGGAAGAAATGGACGGATTAAGGTAAAAAGCAAAACAGAAAAGCAGGTGCCCCTTGATGGTAAAGTGTTTTAAGTGAATTAAAAACTAAATTAGATCACCTTGGTTAAATTATTTAACTGTTATTATCAGTATATGCTTTTATAACATGAAAGGAATTCAGTAAATCTGCTGATGTAGTAGTTTTGAAAGTCGCTCTTCTGAGATGTCCTCACACCAGTTCCTCCCATGGGGGTGGTACAACAGCTACCTTCCACACTACCTAATGGACTGACGTCGTTCAGTGGAACTTCTCAGGGGACGTTAAACACGTGGATTGGAAAAAAAAACATTTTAGAGGCTGGATGCCAAACGCAGCACCCCACCGATGCCACAGCCTTCCGTCACCGTCGAGCTGTCTCTGTGTCGGTGCTGGTCTGAAACAAAACAGTCTCTGGTTTCATTTCCCACAACGTGGAATTTGGAACGTTAATAATTTTTTCTCAAATGAGGGGAGGTGGTTTTTATTTTATGTTTTTAGCCATAGAGTAACCTCCCTGCATTTAGTGTAGGTGAAATACGTAATAAGAACGGAAAGCCCTTACGCTGTCCTCTGATTCCTCAGCGACTTCACAGGTTCCGTGCTCCGGCTGGACGTGGATACTGACATGTGCCACGTGCCTTATTCCATTCCCAGGAGCAACCCGCACTTCAACAGCACCAACCAGCCCCCAGAAGTGTTCGCCCACGGCCTCCATGATCCAGGCAGGTGAGAATCCAAGCCTCTTCTCTCTCCTGCCTTACGCAGAGCAGGCATTCACAAAGTGAGGAAGGGAGAGTTTCCAGGCACAGAGCAGCCGAGAGTCTTGTCCAACGCTGTGCCGCTAAAATCAAGCTGGTTCCTTGTCACCCAGCACTTTGTTCTCTTTCTTCTATTAACGTGGGAAGCAGATTGAGAAGGCAGATTAGACAAGACAAAGGACAGATTCACAGAGAAAAATCACCTTAACATTTTGGGCGGTTCTTATTAGATAAACACGGTGGGCTAGTGTCATGATTAAGACTTCAAACTGAACACTTCAGACAAATAATAAACCTTTGTCCCTGTTGTTGTTCAGTTGCTAAGTTGTATCTGACTCTTTGCAACCCCATAGACTGTAGCCCGCCAGGCTCCTTTGTCCATGGGGCTTCTCCCTGCAAGAATACTGGAGTGGGTTGCCATGCCCTCCTCCAGGGAATCTTCCCAACCCAGGGATTGAACCCAGGTCTGAAACACTTCTAAACGTTAATTTCCTTATACAGTAAGTAAGGATGGTAATATCCACCTTGCAAGGATGCTGTACTGATTAAATACAAATCTATAAGTGAAGCACTAGCGTGTCTGACACAACTGATAGATTTTAAATAAATTATGGTTCTTGTTATCATAGCTTCACTTAATATAAGATGACTCAGTGGCATTTGGAAGGAGTTGAGCTAAATGTTAACCTTTTTACTTGAAAAAAGTTATCAATATTAAAGGAATTCAGACTGACTTTGCTACAGTGAATCATAAAGAAACGACCACTAACTAGAGGGACCTCCCTGTCAGTCCAGTGGTTAGGACTCCATACTTCCAGTGCGGGGGAAGTGGGTTCAATCCCTGATTGGGGAACTAAGATCTCATATGCCACTCAGTGCCACCCCCCCCCCAAAAAAAAAGAAGTATGTCGAGTGAGAAATTTGGGATACACTTGAAAAATGCAAGGAAGTATAATTCTGTATAGCAGTTCTATAATGAAGGCTTCATTCAGTCTGTGGTCTGTTACTCATACTAAGGGATATCTGGCCACATTTATTCATTTACTATTTAACTTATTATTGCTATTTAATGTTTATTGAGTGTTCATTATGTGCAAGGTGAGTATTTCTCGAACTTTTTCTTTTTATAATCCCTCCTGCCCTTCATCTCCCCTCCATCAAAGCCCAAGTCTACAGTTCATTTCCTTTTTGGCATCTCAGCAGATCTTAAAATCTGGGCGACAGGGAATACTTAAGGTGGGTTCAGGATGTGGAGGAAACCGTCACATTCCATTCCTGGAGCTCAGAAGGCACAGATGCCACCACCGAGCAGCAGTTTGAAGTCGGAGCAGCCTGCGTCACCGCAACCCCACCGGACCCTTCATGCACCCCTCCCGGGGAGTCCCGCCCCTCCGTGTGAAAACACAGGGTGGAGTGCTCCCCAGACCTTGCACGTGGCAGAGTGCCTGTGCTGCGGAGTCACATCCTCCGGCGGTAGAAGGCTGAACAATCTGCCTCCCTCTGAAAGTATTTCAAGCAGAAGAGGATTTAATAAAGCAGAAAGGAAACTAAAATCCAAAATTATTGGCTACAGAGCAAAGCTGACTTTTATTAAGCACCTTGGTGCAGAGCAGCAGACCAAGAACCTTGTGCTTATCCTCTTACTGATAACTGTCAGCCAGCACTTTTAGGTAGCTGGCATCAGGTGCCTCCTTCCCTCTTTTTAATAGACATTTTAATTTTTAGGTTAGTTTGAAGTTCACAGCAAAATTCAACAGAAAGCAAGGAGATTTCCCATACAACCCCTACACAAGCATTGACTCCCCCACTATCAACATGCCCCACCCAAGTAGTCATTTGTTACAATTGAGAAGTCTACACTGACACATCAATACCACCCAAACACTGTAATTTACATTAAAGAATCTCTCTGCAATGCAGGAGACCCAGATTCAATCCCTGGGTCAGGAAGATCCCCTGGAAAAGGAAATGGCAACCTGCTCCAGTGTTCTTGCCTGAAGAATTCCACGGACAGAGGAGCCTGGTGGGCTAGAGTCCATGGGGTCGCAAAGAGTCAGATTAAGCAACTAACTAAGCAACTAAGCAACTAACACTTTCACTTCACTTAGTGTTGTACATCCTATGGGTTGGATACATGTTTAATGATGTATCATATGGGCTTCTCAGGTGGCTCAGTGGTAAGGAATCCATCTGCAATGCAGGAAACGTGGGTTAAAATCACTGGGTCAGAAAGATCCCCTGGAAAAGGAAATGGCAACCCACTCCAGTATTCTTGCCTGGAGAATTCCATGGACACTGGAGCCTGGCGGGCTACAGTCCATGGAATCACAAAGAACTGGACACAACTTAGCAACTAAACAACAATAATAGTATCATATAGAAAAGTTCCACTGTCAGGGCTTTTTTTATATAAGAAACTAAAAAAGGTTGGAGAAGATTCTTGAGAGTCCATTGGACTGTAAGGAGATCCAACCAGTCCATCCTAAAGGAAGTCAGTCCTGAATATTTATTGAAAGGACTGATGCTGAAGCTGAAACCCCAGTACTTTGGCCACCTGATATGAAGAACTAACTCATTTGAAGACTCTGATGCTGTGAAAAATTGAAGGCAGGAGGAGAAGAGGACGACAGAGGATGAGATGGTTGGATGGCATCACCAACGTGATGAACAAGAGTTTGAGTAGGCTCCCGGAGCTGGTGATGGACAGAGAGGCCTGGCATGCCGCAGTCCATGGTATCGCAAAGAGTGGGACATGACTGAGTGACTGAACTGAACTGAAAAAAGGTTAAAAGGGCCAAGTGGACCTTATGAATTTGGTACTCAGCCAGAGCTAGACCTCATGGCCTCCAGAGACTCCAGCTTTGGGAGACCTCACCTTTTCCTCCAGATTTCCTCTTTCTTGTTAGAAACAGGTCAAACTTTTTTCTTGGTCAGAGTTTCTCCATCTTCAAAAGAAAAGCAATACAGGAAAAATTTGAAACCCTATATGGACTTGGTTCCATCTTAAGTCACTGCAGGTCTGTGTCATGATCCCTGCCAATCACTGTAATCTGGGAACCATTGAATTAATGAGGACAAGAAAGGGACTCTGGCTATAGAACAGCTACCCACCTTTGGCAGATCAGGCTTATAGTTTCTCTAATATGAATGAGATCATCTGGCCCCAACAGGTTTTATTTCATTGTTATTGTTTAAATAATCGCTGCATATGAATCTTAAGTCACTTATGTCCCAGACACTACTCTCAGATTTTTTTTTAATTTAATTTATTTTAAAATTCCCAATGATTTTGTTTTTGTCATGAATGTATTTTGTTAGCCTAAAGCAGTGATTCCCAATGGGATGATTTTGCCATCAGTGGACATTTGGCAGTGTCTAGAAGCATTTTGGTTTCCACAAATTAGAAGGAGTAGGTCATGCTACCAACACATAGTGGGTGGAGGCCAGAGATGCTGCTAAATAGCCTACAAGGCTCAGAACAGCCCCCTTTTCCTCTCAGAAAAAGAGACACATCTGGTACCAAATGTCAGTAATGCCAAGCTTAAGAAATCTGAAAACACTGTAGGTCTGTTTTCCAAATTTGTGAAAATTTCAAAAATATTATTCAATTTCATTCTTCCCTCAACCCACACTCCCCATACCTAGTCACTCATTGGCTAAAACATTCAACAAATATTGAGCCCTCCTTATATTCCTGGATTTGAACTAAGGAACAGAAATAACAGTGATAAAGAGATTGAAAATAGTTCCTTTCCTCATAGAGTTTACAGTCAGTGGCTTAAGTCACAGAAATATTCTGGCCACAGATAGGGGGTGAACATGAAGTCAGAGTCCACATGAAGGACTTTAGTGGTTGTGGAGGCCAGCTTTATTTTATTCCTTAAACTGGAGTGCATGCTCCCCTTTGTGAGGGCAGCCCACACTTTAGAATGTACTTATTCTATATAAGAAACACAAGGGATTTCTCTTGTGGTCTAATGGTTAACACTGCCTTTCAATGCAATGGGTGCAAGTTCAATCCCTGGTCAGGGAGCTAAGATTCCCAAATGCCTTATAGCTAAAAAGCAAGAAAATAAAACAGAAGCAGTATTATAGCAAATTCAATAAAGACATTTTAAAAATGGTCCACATTTTTAAAAAAATCTTTAAAAAAAAGAAACACAAAATTAATACTATAACTAATACACACCTTCCTTGTCTTACAATGGGGTAAGTCCCAGTGAAACCATTGCAAGTTGAAAATACCATAAGTGGAAAAGGCACTTAATGGTCCTCACCTACCAAACGTCATAGCTTAGTCTAGTCCACTTTAAACATGCTCACAATACTTACGTTAGTGTACAGTTAGGCAAAATCTTTTAACATAGAGCCTGTTTACTTGAATGTGTGTCTGTGTTAGACTTCCCTGGTGGCTCAGAGGTTAAAGCGTCTGCCTACAATGCAGGAGACCTGGGTTCGATCCCTGGGTCGGGAAGATCCCCTGGAGGAGGAAATGGCAACCCACTCCAGTACTCTTGCCTGGAAAATCCCATGGATGGAGGAGCCTGGTGGGCTACAGTCCATGGGGTCGCAAGGAGTTGGACACGACTGAGCAACTAACTTCACTTTCTGTGTTAGTCACTCAGTAGTATCTGACTCTTTGTGACGCTATGGACTTGTAGCCTGCCAGGCTCCTCTGTCCATGGGATTTTCCAGGCAAGAGTACTGGAATGGATAGCCATTTCCTTCAGGGGATCTTCCTGACCCAGGGATTGAACCTGGGTCTCCTTCACCGGCCAATTCTTTACCATCTGAGCCGCCAGGGAAGCCGTTAAATTGAATGCCTATGTTTTCATGAGGTATTTGTCAAATATCAAATATTTCAGTATTTATCAAATGTTATACTGAAAGTGGAAAGCAGGATGGTTGTAGGGATACAGAGTGGTTGTCTATGCATTGTCGATTCCTCTAGTGATGGCGCGAGTTGCTGGGAACTGTAGTTGCTCTGCCTAGCATCACAAGAGAGTATTGTACCACATGTCATTAGTCTGGGAGAGGATCAAAACTTGAAGTACAGTTTCTCCTGACCATGTAACACTCCCACAGCATCATAATGCTGGATCATCATAACTCAGGGACCACGTATCCTGCAGCATGGGTTGCAGGTGTGAGTTGATGGTACCACTGTTCCTACTCTTGTACATTACCCAGGTATCATATCTGTGCTTTCCCTTAACAGCAGACTAACACATGTTTTAAGTCAGCGTGCAGGTTCAAAATGGAGGGAGGTACCAAAAGAAATTAAGAAATACACTCCAGAGCTCATTAAACTTCAGCAGAGTAAACAAACAGGATGTTTCCTTCGGCGGTTTCTAGAGATTCCAAACTAAATCCTCCCTAGAATCCTTGCCAGCCCACAAAGGGTTCCTGTGTCAGGAATCTCTGAGTTTGGAAGACACCCTGGTAGGAATTCATGAGTGTCCCCACTTTTGTTGCAGATGCGCTGTGGATCGACACCCCACTGATATAAACATCAATTTAACCATACTTTGTTCAGACTCCAATGGAAAGAACAGATCATCGGCCAGAATCCTACAGATCATAAAGGGGAAAGATTATGGTAAGTAGAGCATAATTTGTTGATTTAGGCTTTCATTCGGGCTTTGTTTTATTTTAGTGTATTAATTGAAGAGAAAAGGATTTCTGCAAAGTGAGCATTTAGGAAAGCATCAGAACACTGGCCTAACAGTGGTAACAGAATCAGTTGCTGGCTTCTTAAAGGTCCAATGATTCTTACAAGCCCTAGGGGCTCCATTTGGGTAATTACCCTCCCCGTGGATTGAATGCTGCTCTGTAGGTCCAAAAAATTTAATGGACCTTCAAAAGTTAGCAGTTTATATTTTGCTCATCTGAGAATCAAGATGAATACCTTCTATTTATTTAATATATAAGAGAGAACTTGTCTTAACATCTTATATACAGAGAAAAAAAATAAGTGTTAAGGGTAAGAAATTTCTCAATACCCAACATGCCAATCTCAGCAATTAGGAAAATTATGTGCTTCAAATAAGAATGTATTTTTTAAAGGTGTTTATTTTAGAGAAAACAAAGTAATAGACTTATAAAAACATGTTATTTACCCAAGTCATGAAGATGGAATGTTTAGATCTTGTTTTTAATGACATGATTACTAGAGTATTTGAGATACATATTAAAATATAAAGTTAATATTTTTCCACACTTTTGTATTTACTTATTTTGGAGGAAACAGTATATCAAATATGATTATGATTCAGGGAACATAGTAAATGAAGATTATTGAATTGATTGCTTCCTCTATTCATTCAATACAGATATTTATTTAGTACCAGGAATGAAGCAGCTGTGCTGGTTCATGTAGTATTCAGTTATTTTACTTTATTTTTTTTCAGGTATTCATGTATGTGTGTATACATCTTATAAAAGCCAAACCAAAGAATAATGTGGTTAGAAAAATAAAAATCTAATGAGTCACTAGCCTGTGGGAATTTTAGCTATGTTTGTAGATTAAACTAAATTCTACAATCACATTAATTTGGGTTCAGCTGAAACTGATTACAATATGGATGGCCCTACATTTATATATTAAAAACACAGCTGCAGAATTCTCTTACTACTTAGCTATATCAAATTTTATTTGTCAATTTTACCTCAATAAATCATTAAAAAAAAAAACACACAAATAACCACATCCACAGCATTTACTACATTCCAGGGCCTGTAATAAGTACTTTACAAACTTCAGTCATTCATTTACAGAGAAATCCTGGAAGTCCTCTTACTGTTCACACTGTACAGATGAGAAAACTGCGATGCAGAAAGGTTACTTGTCACACCACAAAAGTGACAGGATCTGGATTTGAACCTGGGTAGCCTGATTCCAGTGTTCATGACCTTAGACATTCAGCTTTGCTGCCTCTCAGTACCCTGGGAGAGGATTAAATTAAATTCATTTAAAACTTAATGGTTCTACTTTTTATAATATCATGTTCACCATCATCAGGCACTCTCGGTGGCTCAGCGGTCAAGAATCAGCCTGCAATGCAGGAGATGCAAGAGCCTTGGGATCGATCCCTGAGTCAGGAAGATCCCCTAAGAAGGAAATGGCAACCCACTCCAGTATTCTTGCTGGGAAAATCCCATGGACGGGGGAGCCTGGAGGGCTGCAGTCTATGGAGTTGCAAAGAGTTGGACATGAGTGACTGAGCACACATTCACCTATTCACCATAATCACATGGGAAGCGGGAAGGACTTTAGAATTTTTGTCTTTCCACACAAGCTTTTGCCTAAAAGACTTCCTGATGATAGTGACTTATTTAAGTATGTAATAAGTAATTTTCAGATTAATTTCCAGGGGCATTGTATCTTTTTCATTGTAATTGGCATCTTTATATTTGAGAACATAATAACATGCATGAAAAGATTGAGATACATGACTATTCACATGTAATTCTGAAGGAATGGCTGAAACAGGCTTTGTTAACCACATGACCCTATAAACCAAAACTCTTAAAACATTTTAAATGAAGATATTACTTGACTAAGTGACCGTGTTTTGAAATATGCAACAAATGTGGTTTTGAAGACCTTTTATGTACCATGCCTTTATTTTCATTAAAGTGTAAACTTAAACATTTTCTAGAATTTGACAGAGGTTTGACTCAGTTTAGGAGGTATACACAGAAGTATTTCTACAAAAAAACTCAATATTTTAAAAATTAAGTATTATTTGTTTAAGTATTTTAGTTCTAAAGTCCACAATTTCCAAAATGTTCAGAGATACTGTCATTGAAAATTTGGTATGTCTTGTAAGTTATAATAACAATAAGCATTTGCAGAGCATTTTTGTTTCATTCTGTTATGCATGGAAGCCCTGTACATTTTATAATATTTAAGCAAAAGGGTTAATTATTTTCACTGAAGATTTATAGCAAGAATCCATCTTACGCATCATGGAACACATTTCAGAGTTAAAGTAAATTACTGTAGTAATTGTGGCATGGCCTACATTGTGCGTGCATGCATGCAAAGTGGCCTCAGTCATGTCTGACTCTTTGTGACCCCATGAACTGTATGTAGCCTGCCAGGCTCCTCTGTCCATGGGATTCTCCAGGCAAGGATACTGGGGTGGGTTGCCATGCCCTCCACCAAGGAATCTTTCTGATGCAGGGATTGAACCTGCATCTCTTATGTCTCCTGGATTGGCAAGGTTGTTACCACTAGTGCCACCTGGCCTACATTAGTTTTCCTTTATAAAAATATGTTTCATTTGATCTAATGTGATGTCTATTTATTTCCAGAAAGTGAGCCATCACTTTTAGAATTCAAGCCATTCAGTAATGGTCCTTTGGTTGGTGGATTTGTTTACCGAGGCTGCCAGTCAGAAAGACTCTATGGAAGCTACGTGTTTGCAGATCGTAATGGGTAGGCTTCGTGACACCACTGTTTGATAGATCGAATGACATATCCTTGGATTATTGGGCAAATCATCAAAAAATATTCAAATGCATGTCACCCTTTGGAGGTCGGGCGTGGGACACATAAAAACTACTGTTTATTAATATTTATTTTTTCAACCCTACCAGTTAGTCTTTCTTTTCTTTTTTTCCGTTGGCTGTGTTAGGTCCTCCCTGCTGCACAGGACTTCTCTCCTTGCAGTGAGTTGGGGCTGCTCTCTTGTTACCGTGCACAGCCTTCCACTGTGGTGGCTTCTCCTGTCGCAGCTCAAGGGCTCGAGAGCGTGGACTTCAATAGCTGCAGCTCACAGACTGTTGCTCTGCAGCGTGTGGAATATCCCTGGCCCGGGGACTGAACCCGTGTCCCCTGCACTGGCAGGTGGATTCTTAACCACTGGACCATGAAGGAAGCCCTAGTGTTTACTTTTAGTTCCACCATGTATGGTGGGGGGAATTAAAGAATTTCCTAAAAGATGCTTTTGAAACAGACTTGATCAAATTCATAAAATAGTTTTTAAGAGCAGAGAAGTCTTCAGATGGACATTTCATATTATTTAGGCTCTTCCCTTCATCCTTAACATAAATTTACCATGATCATGAGTAAATTGAAAAAATGTAGTTTTACATGAGTTAAGTAAATATTTTTAAAATTATTGGAAGGCTAAGAATTTTTTTTTTTTTTTTTGCCAGACTCTCAGGACTTTTGGCAACAGACCTTAATTTCTCTCTATGGATAGGAATACTGCAAAATTAAATTTTAGCCTAAAGCTTAGAGGTCACTTTATCAATAATTATAAGAAACTCTGTAATGAAGCCCAAAATAAGGATCTTGTTTCCCAAGTCGCTGTCATTCAGGCACATGACAGAGCTGATATGCTTGGTGACTAAAAGGAAATAGAAAAGTGAACTGACCCTGTGTTCTTCCCCTGTCCCTCTGACTGAGAGCACAGCATGATGTCTAGTCCTGGACAGGAAGTATCATTCTCCAGATGAAGGGGAGGGTATTTCTCATACTCGGGTACTTTTAGTACCCACCCCCTCCAAACAAAATGTCATCTTTAAGTACTTTTTCCTCACATGGGAATTTCAGAGTATTCACACACATTTTGGGCTATATTATTTTTCCCTTTAGAAGCCAGGTCCGTGGCACAAGAATTATTTACTACAAGCTTTATTTTAAATGTGTCATTGTGTCTTTTAGGCAAAAGCATGTTTTCATCATAGGTTTCTGGTATGCTTTTCTTGCAGGAATTTCTTAACCCTCCAGCAAAGTCCTGTGAGCAAGCAATGGCAAGAAAAACCTCTCTGTCTTGGCAACGGTGGCTCCTGCAGGGGTTACTTTTCAGGTCACATTTTGGGATTTGGAGAAGACGAATTAGGTACTGTACAAACTATTTCTGTTAAGTTCCATTCTCAATCTTTGCCCAAGAGGCTCTGTTCTACTCTGAAAAACAAGCAAAATAATCTCAACCTCCCTTTGTTGGAAATGTAACCTCCAGCAAAGATGACCAGTTCAGTATTCTCTTCCAAGAAACTTTCTCTGGGGGGGGTCTTTAAATCTTATTTCTACTCCAGAAACATGAAAGAAACAAAGCAGGAAGATGGGAGTTGGAAACAAAAGAGAATTTTTGAATCTTTAAGAGAGAGAAAATTTCAAATGGCTACTGATATTTTTGAAGCAGTTAAGACATTTGTTTACATTCTCTGTCTGAAAACCATTCCACTTATCCATGTCTCTTGGAATAAATTTAAAATAGGTTGCAATCTGAATCTCACTTTATTTCCTAATTTTTAAATTTTTTGCCCATCAGGGCATGAAATTTGTTGGAAATAATCTGAGATTATAGATCTGCTTCCCAACAGAATGAAAATTATCTTCTCCTTGATAATCTCCAGGATAACATACAATTTATTTGTTGATATATTATCCAAAATGTATGCAGTTTAAAAAGCAAAAAGAGGTTGATAATTGGAATGTTACCAAAGAGTGAAATGCTACCAGTTTTAAAATTTAGAGATAAATGTAGCTATCATAATGATTCCCTTTAAAGAATGATATCCAAACAAACTGTGGCTACCATGCTTCTTTTAGCCTTGGACATGAATTTCTAGGTATTAAGAAAGAAGAGTTGTGTTTTCATCTAAATCATAATTATTTACTCTAAATGTTCAGATTTGCTTTTCCTCCACCAAACAGAGAATTCCTCAGAAATACCTCCATGCCATTCACTTCGGTTGCCAAGAGACTCAAACTAGATTCCTGCAGCACAAAGCACTAATTCCAGAGCTGCAGGAATATGGGGATCCAAGAAGAGTAGCCCAGTCTGTCTCTTCCTTGTTTTAGCTCTGCAAGCATCTTGCATTTAAGTCTGCCTTGAAATTCTTCTACCCCATTCAAATGAACCAGAAGTATAGCCTTTATCACTTCAGTCTTCTGTAGTGTAATTTAAACGTCATTGGCAAACTCTGATTTTAAAGTATACATTAGGGTCAAATTGTTTATGACAGAGTTAGAGATAAATACTTAGAATTATTTTGATGAATCATTTTGGTTCCCCCAGACCTTACTGCCAATAACTCACCATCATTTATCCTACTACCATCACCCCACCATGGTTAAAATGTCCAAATATCTGTCCATACTTAATACAGTGTTGGGAGGAGAACCAGAAATGAGGCACACACGGTTCTTACTGTCCAAAACCAAAAATATCTTGTATATTTCATAATTTAGAGTAAATATACTTTCACTCTTCAATGTAAACTCTTTGGTTTTTAATTAAGAATCCTATAATAAAGTGAGTTAGATTTTTTTACTGAGTTTTTTCTGGGTGTGTGTGTGTTTAACCATAAAATCAGAATGGGTTTGTTTTAAGGATTAAATGTGGTAAACTACATAAAGTAGTTGATGAAACAAATATGAATTTTTTACTTACATTCCTTAGCTTTTTAATGCCATTTTTTCTGTTGTGTCATGCCTTTATTATAAGTCCCATAATATCCTTTCCAAAAGTGAGAAAGCAGTAGGGTGTGCTTAATACACAATAACAGGTTAAAATAGAGAAATATAGACTACATCAAAGACTATTTTGTGAATGAGAACCAAATATAAATTTTAAAGTCTCATAAACATATAATCATAAAAACAACTTCTAATTCCCTATTCATATGATCAGTTCTATGTATTGAATTATATGGAAGGAATGGTCATAAATGAGAGTGGTTCTCTCCTAAGAGGAGAGAGTTGGCACAGTGTACTAGGAATTGGGACAAGGGTACTTTTAAATAACACAATAAGGGGGCTTCCCGAGTGGTCCAGTGGTTAAGACTTCGCCTTCCAGTGCAGGGGGTCCCATCCCTGGTCAGGGAGCCAAGACCCCACATGCCTCAAAGCCAAAAAAGCCAAAACATAAAACAGAAGCAATATGGTAACAAATTTAATAAAGACTTTAAAAATGGTCCAAATCAAAAAGATCTATTAAAATAAATAGTACAGTCAAGAAACGTGACATAAGCACAGGCGAAAAGGGGAAAATGCACCTGGTGGTGAGTTACTGACAGACAGGACCTGGACAGATGCTCAGACAGGAGGAGCCAAGGACAGCGGGGGCCTAGAACAGGATGCTGGGCCGGGAACTTGCCTCTCGTTTCCAAAGTCAGGAGGCCAGTGAGGTTAAAAACTTTGCAGATGGCATCAGAGCAATAGGGGGAGCACATGGTCATAGACCACTGTCAGGACTTAGCCGTGGCTTGGAGAGAGGGTAGCAGCCATTGGAGGGAAATTAGGAGTCATTGGAGGGTGTTGATACAGAAGAGTGCAACCCAATTTATACACGCTGCTGCTGCTGCTAAGTCGCTTCAGTCGTGTCCGACTCTGTGCGACCCCATAGACGGCAGCCCACCAGGCTCCGCCGTCCCTGGGATTCTCCAGGCAAGAACACTGGAGTGGGCTGCCATTTCCTTCTCCAGCGCATGAAAGTGAAAAGCGAGAGTGAAGTCGCTCAGTCGTGTCTGACTCGTAGCGACCCCATGGACTGCAGCCCACCAGGCTCCTCCGTCCATGGGATTCTCCAGGCAAGAGTACTGGAGTGGGGTGCCATTTCCTGCTCCAATGCGTGAAAGTGAAAAGCGAGAGTGAAGTCGCTCAGTCGTGTCTGACTCGTAGCGACCCCATGGACTGCAGCCCACCAGGCTCCTCCGTCCATGGGATTCTCCAGGCAGGAGCACTGGAGTGGGCGCCATCGCCTTCTCCGGTTTATATTCTCTAGCTTGCCTTTTAAGGAATCTCTGCCGCTGATACACTCAGAGTGAACACAGAGGAATAAGCATAAGAGCAGGGCGGTCAGTTAGGAGGCTGTGGCCACCATCCGGGTGAGAGACCACCCTCTGCTCACACCAGAGCAATGGGGAGACGTGGGAAGAAGTGACTGGAGTCCGGATGCACTGAGGGTGGACTTAGGAAGCTCTCATAATCTTCAGGCAAGTGATCTGAGGATGTACAAGTATATATTATATATGTACTATGAGTGCTTAGTTGCCTCAGTCGTGTCCAACTCTTTTGCCACACCATGGACTGTAGCCTGCCAGGCCCCTCTGTCCATGGGATTCTCCAGGCAAGAATACTGGAGTGGGTTGCCATGCCCTCCTCCAGGGGATCTTTCCAACCCAGGGATTGAACCCACATCTCCTGTGTCTCCTGCATTGGCAGGTGGATTCTTCACCACGGGCACCACCTGGGAAGCCCAATATACACATACACATGGCGCTTCCCAGATGGTAAAGAATCAATGATAAAAAAAAAAAAAATCCACCTGCCAATGCAGTAGACATAGGAGACTTGAATTTGATCCCTGGGTCAGGAAGATCCCCTGGAGGAGGAAATCACAACCTGCTCTAGTATTCTTGCTGAGATAATCCCATTGTCAGAGGAGTCTAGTGGGCTACAGTCCATGAGGTCTCAAAGAGTCAGACACGACTTAGCAACTGAGCATGCACACGCAGTCAATAGAAGGTGAAGCCTTACAATACTGTGAACTAACTTACTGCATTTCTCTCTCCATAGGTGAAGTTTACATTCTATCAAGTAGTAAAAGTATGACCCAGACTCACAATGGAAAACTCTACAAAATTATCGATCCCAAAAGGTGAGCTTTTAAAAAAATATTCTATTAAGTCAAGTAATATTCTCTAAGTTATTCCAGTGCATTCAAATTGTGATGGAATTGCAATTAGCACTCAAAGATGAACATTTCTGCCCCATCCATCTGCTGAGTGCTCTCCGGAGAGACCCTCAACTCCAGTCTCTAAAACTTAGACTTGAATACCCTGACCTTCAAAAGCATTACTTTGATCTTGTACATAGCCATGGCATCCTTATAGTCAGCAGAGTGCCGCTGTCTACAGGGTCAGCTGGCTACAGTCTATGGGGTCGCAAAGAGTTGGACGCAACTGAGCAACTGAGCATGCTCACACGCAAGGAAAGTTTTTTTGGCAATTCAACATCGAAGCCTCGTTTCACAGCTATCTGGAAGCTCACAGCTTCTGTGACCAAACAAATGAAAGCTACGGGAGTATTTCCTTATTGACTTCAGCAAAAGGAAGATGTGAATTTTTCATCCTTTAAAGAATCTAATTATCCCTCCCCTGCTACCCTCTATGCACCTAACCCAACTTCAACACACACTCAACTTTCAAATTACCTTGGGTCATCATGAGTCAGTTGTTAATTTCATGGATAAAATCAGAACTCTCAGAAGCCACTAAAATTACATTCTATGAAATAGGTTTTAGGTTGTAAGTTTAGAGACAATTATTGCAGGACTTCAGTATACTCACATATATGACCACTGTGGAACCAGTTGTGATCGCACTCTAGCTTCACAGTGCTATGAATTTTTAATCCTTTTTTTTTTCAAACTTTTTACTGAAGCATGTATTCAGAAAAGGCCCCAAATCATAAGCATACAGTATGACAGTTTTTCATAAGTGGCACAATGTAACCAGCACCTAGAAGAAGGGATGGAAGGGTACAGGGGGGCTGAAGACCCCTCATTTCTATTTCCAGTCACCTCCCCTGCCAGGCATAATCATCCTGCGACCTCTAACAGCATAGGTTAGCTTCTCCCATTTTTGAACTTCCCAGGTGGCACAATGGTAAAGAATCCACCTGCCAATGCAGGTGACTCAGGTTTGATCTCACATGGGTGGGCGTGATCCCCTGGAGGAGGAAATGGCAACCCACTCCAGTAATCTTGCCTAGGAAATCCTATGGACAGAGGAACCTGGTAGGCTACAGTCCACGGCGTCTCACAGAGTTGGATACGACCAAGTGACTAAGCACATTTTTGAGCTTTTTATAAGTGGAATCGTATAAGATGTACTCAATTGTTTCTGGTTTCTTTTGCCCAACATTATCTGTGAGATTTGTCTGTATTATTCTCAAGGATGCTTAAAACACCACTATGTGAGTGAATTTCTAATTCTTTCTATGCTAAGTTAACCTCATGAGCCCATGTGCAAATTGAAATCCCCAAATTTCAAGTCTCTTTTAGGAAAAAAAAAATTCCAATAATCCAAAAAGTTTACTAAAAGCATTCATTTAATTCCCCTTTAAAAATATTTGTAGGTTATAAATTGTGTATGTTTTTCTGAAAAAATCACTGACTAACAAATGGAGATTCTTGTCCTTTTTCCATCTCAGAAAGCATCCATTGCCTTTCCTGAGAAAAATATAGGTTGACATTGGTGTTGCAGAACAAAAAAGAATAATCAAGGCTAAATGGTCTGTGATAGAGGACATCATATATACCCATCTGTCACACAGTGATGATGATAGTTTTCCTTCTCTATTTAGCAGTATGCATTTTCTTTCACAATAAGAGAAGTACCCATCTACACGCTGTAAGGGTTCTTTTCCTCCTTGAATGTCCTTCAACAGAAGCAAAGTAATGAATGAAAAAAAAAAAAATCAGAAATCAGACACCTTGGTGATTATTGAAGTTGGCGATATTAAGAACAAAAATCAAGCCAATGTTAATTCATAAACGAGCAGCCTTCTAATGATTCAGAATGTGGTCTAGGGTTTCACTCAGATCTAATGCCATTAGTTTTGAAATAGCCATTGTTATTCCATTATGTTTGTCAAAGTTGATATGCTTTTGCAAGCTTTCTGCTGTATTATTCATTCTTGCTCCTCACAGAAAGCTTTCTCTCTTCCTATGGATTGTTTAGTCTGTTGGTGGTGAGTGGAGGTGAATTTTACACCTTCAGTCCATTATTAGCGTCTAATTACCAGGGTTGCCGTGAGGGGCCTTGGCTCTGCGATCTCGGGGCCTCCTCTCTAGGGTGGTCTCAGAGTGACATACCTCACAGGCCTGACTTTTCACTATGGTGCCTGTTTCTGGTGAGTCCTGTCACGTGTGGGGCCAGGGTTAAGAGGTGTGTTTGGTTTTGAGGAGGTGGGGGGGATTAACAGAGTCCCAGAGACACCGTCCTTGTACACAGGCCTAGGCATACATTTCAAAATTAAACTGACTGTAAGAAAACAAATGTTTTCATAAACATTTGTTGGGAGCCGCATGCTGTTTCGATTTGGATGCCAAGGTTTATTATTATAGTAGTTCTCCCGACACGAGTGGAAGTTCTGTATAAGCAGACACTTTAGTATATGTGAATGGGGCTATTTTGGAAACACGAGCAAATTACTAGCCTCACAGTGTTAATAGGATGTCTGCTTCAGGGCACAACTGCTTTTCTAAAACGCTTAAGGGAGAATTTGAAGAAAGAGCCTCATCAACCAAAAAAAAAAATAATAATAATCCACAGACATTTCTTGTTACAACAAATATCTCATTCCAATTAAAATCTTAGATTAACTGTATTCTTGTGCAGGAACCCCAGACTTGTTCGAATCATGTTTTCAGAATAAATTTCAAATATCAGTTGACTCATGGCTCTAAAAGAGGAGAACTATAAATCATAGAAATCTTATATTCTGTACTGTGTCATAGAAGTTCCATTTTCACACACTGTAAGATTTATGTTTTCTCTTTTTCTTCCTGCACACACACACACACACACACACACCCCAAAGTGAAGCTTGTAGACACAGAAGGCGGGATGCATTGAGAGTAGCACTGCCATATCTACACTACCATGTGTCAGACAGACAGCTAGTGGGAAGCTGCTCTGGGAGCCTGCCGTGGCACAGGGAGTCGGTTCATGCTCTGTCGTGCTCTCGAAGGGTGGGAGGGTTATGTGAATACATGTAGCTATTCACGTTTGTTGTACTGCAGAAGCCAAATACAGCATGGTAAGGCCATTTTTCTCCAATTAAAAATAATTTTTAAAGAAGAAGATGAGGGAATTTATAAATCATATGCAATATTCTTGGGTCATCTGGACAAGATCAGATGAGGTCCCAGCATTACCACCTCCATCTGTAAGGACAGTCTGGTCTCAGGCTATATGTTTGAGTGCTCAGTCGCTCAGCCATGTCCGACTCTCTGTGACCCCCTGGACTGTAGGCCACCAGGCTCCTCTGTCCATGGAATTCTCCAGGCAAGAATACTGGAGTGGGTTGCCATGTTCTCCTCCAAGGGATCTTCTCGACCCAGGGATCAAACCTGGGTCTTCCACGTCTCCTGAATCGCAGGCAGATTCTTTACCCACTGAGCGACCTGGGAAGCCCCCAGCCTATATGTTACTTAATTATTGACATAAATGTAAAATCCTTTACAGTGGGCATCCTTCTCAGAAATGATGGTTTGATAACCTATTATAACAAATACAAATGCCATTGTAATCAAAGGAAACTTCCATGAGAATACAACCAGCTTTCTCTACAGCTTAACTAAGACATAGGAGATTTTAAGGGAAAAGCAGAAAAGGGATGAACGTTGCCTCCATCTTAGCATAGGGATACCTTCAGAGGTAGGAAAGTCAAGTCTCATGGTGGAGTTGAGTTAAGATTGAATCAATGCCAATCTCCCAGTTTACTGGCCCACCTCACTAGGTCCCCTGAAGCTTTGAGTATTGAGTTCTGCGTGCCCTGGTCTGGGACTCCTTCAGCCAGCATGTCAATGCATAGAGCACAGGAACTGGGCCATCATTTTAATTTCATTTAGTAGTGCCACCTGAGGCTGGTTAAGATAAGGAAGTTGATCCTGGCAGGCCCAGTTGTCAGATGGTCTTGTCTCTGAGTCCTGGAATGTGGATGTTGCATTATGCCACCACACTGTACTCCTCTCCCTGTCTATCAAGTGCAGGTGAGCATTCTGCTTCTGCCTCATTTCTGCAGAGTGCTGTGAAGATAATAATGGATTTAAAGCCTATGCTATTCTTTAGTACCCTTGGTGTTCATTCCATGCACTCAAGAATTATTTTCAGGTAATTGATTTCAGGTAATTGAGGTTGTTTTAGTGCCAAAATTGGGGTCAAGATGTCCACGGAGTTTTAAAGAACTCTATAGTAGTAGTAATGTCAGTCACTTAGTCATATCCGACTCTTTGCTACCCCATGGACTTAGCTCACCAGGCTCCTCTGTCCATGGAATTCTCCAGGCAAGCATACTGGAGTGGGTTGCTATTCCCTTCTCCAGGGGATTTTCCTGATACAGGTATCGAACCCAGGTCTCCTGCATTATAGGCGTGTTCTTTACTGTCTGAGTCTCCAGGGAAAGAACTCTTTGAGTCTAGTTTTCAGTTGTTCAAGTCATGTCTTAGAGGCTTATTCTTTGTTAAATCTTTTCAGAATCACATAAGTGCTCCTGAGGAGTGGAAATGAAAGGATTCTAACAGAGTTATGAACTTACCAAGCTTCATTTTTATAGGATGCAATTTTTTTCACACTATTGAAAAAGATTCTTTAATTTTTGTTTCAGATAAACTGAAACTAAAGGCCCTTTTTTTGACCTGGAAATATTTCCAGGGTTATTTCTCCAGGAATTTGTAAAAAAATATCATTCTTAAACATACTGAGTTAATTACCATGTACCCAGTCTTCTCTCTATTTTAACAGGTTGCTTATCTGTTATACCCACTTAAATCACACAGCCCATTCCCTGAAGAGGTCTATAAATTAACAATGCAAATTCCCAGCTTCAGAGGTTATTTTATAGAAATATCCTATCTCCAGACTCCTGTATGGCCAATATAAAAAACTGCCCTCATGCCTAAACCAGGGTGTCTATGTATTTGTGGTTTTACTGTTCATATACCAGCTGCTAAAAGAAAAACTATGACTTTTAATCTTATCTTGAAATCACTTCTAATTCACCTAAACCCTTTCTGTTTAAGGACTGTTGCTGCTAGTAACAACAGTTTGCAATGTTCTTCTGTTCACGTATGTGTTATTTGGAAGTCTGGAAACTAATAAATATGATGGTATTAATATTTTTTTTAAAAAAACCTGCTCTTCTGTCTCCTCCCCACTATGTCCCCCCTCACTTTTCTTTGTTTATTTTTTTCTTAATATCTTCATCCTACTCCTTAGCATGCTGGATGCTGAAGAGTGCTTTTTTTTTTTCCACACACACACAAAAAATCACTTCATGAGAGGAAATTGGTTCTGTTTATCCTTCACATATGTCTCAGGGAGCTGGCAGGCAGCTCTGCCATCCTAAAGAAAGCCATGCATAATGGAGAGGGTTTAGCCCAGTAAGCCAGTCTAGTCCCAATTCATCAGTCGGAGTTTTATGCAAGTGGCCTCCCTGGGTTGATAAATCCCCGCAGTGCCTGTTGACCCAGCTGCCGAGTCCTCCTGCTGCAGGCGGTGTTTCATGGCCACCCTGACAGTCACACAAACTGTTTAGCGGCTCCGTTGACCTTTCCGCTATTAGCAGGGACACGGGCTCCACGAGGGACTAGTTTTCAAACATGACAGAATTTCTTAACACTAGAGGTCATGAACAAGTATATGCCCTATAAAAATCCATCCAGCGTGGTGGATTTGAAGTCAAAAAGACAAGGGAAGCATGGTCCACATTTTTGCCAGGGTTTTTCTACATTTCCAATTACCAAAAATGGCATACACTTATGTGCCTGCTTACTTTTTATTCTTAATATGCCATAGCATATGTTGTGGTGCACAATATTTTTAGCTAACACATCCTTCCTAAATTGCCAGAGTATCTGAAAATTTAAAGATATATTACAAAAGAATGGGATAAGATAAACTTTTAATGAATGGATGAGAATGCATACATAATGTATGGTAATGGTCTAAGGATAACTGAAATTTTATTCATTCTTTACCAAGACTTGTTGTATGTGTATATATGTACACAGACATACTTAAAGACATTCAAATAGTCCATACAAGTCTATGTAATGCCATCACCTATTTCAAGATACATACAAAATATTATATCATAATTTATTAAAAATTTTTATTGAAATGATCCTGTTATTTTTAAAGCCTATACTATAAGACTTCTTATATTTAGATCCTATTTTCTGAAGATGTGACATGTGACCACAGTATTCAAGGGAATTTTCTGCTTTATATTAATTACACAGTCTTCCTTAAACTATCAATTTTTAATGTTCATATATCAGTTCCTAGATTAATTGTACAGATTGCTATGAAAACTTGATTGAATTGCCACTTACAAGTGGCATTTGTTAAAAAGGCAGAAAATGGAGAATATGAATAACTAAAAATATATTCTTCAAAAAGAATTTGTTGAGTCAAAAACTTTTAAAAGCATTTCCTTTTTATTGTTTATTTTTTTAATAATTTATTTTTTATCGAAGGATAATTAAAACCATTTCTTTTCAGTATCCATGTTTCTTCCCTGCCTGGGACAATGGTAGAGATCTGTTATTATCAGACCTTCTGAATATCATACTTTTTTGTAAGACAGTATGTCATCATATATTGCCGTTCTTAAGATAAAGACATATTTAATCTTGCATGGAACAGCCACATAAATTTGTAAAAAATGCTTTCTAGAGGAAGATGCACTTTCTAAAGAGACATATTGTACCCTAGCATCACTTTTTTTTAACTAATTCACTTTACTTGATTAAAAAAACTGTTGCCTAAATGCCTCATTTTATCAATATTGACAAATGAATTGAAAGGTGTAGCATCAAAATTTAGAAATTTGTCATCCTGGTAGTCTTCAAAGAGAATTTAAGCTGACATTTTTGTGCTATTTTAAAGGATAGAAACTTGTTTCAAATCTTACTTCCCATTTAAAACATTGGTCACCAATGTTTCTTATTTAGTGTCATTTTTTTATCATTTATGGCTTGTAAGTTGTTTTTAAGTTAAAAAAATTGAGTTTGGACATAAAATTCTGAACAGAATTTGGTTCCTTCTTTATATTAGGATGCAGTTGCATTGACTTTTTATTGAACCCTAATTTTTCAGTTTTTATTTTCTATCCTATCAGAGTAATTCTAATTATACGAGATTAAATCATGAGATTTAATCAGTCTGCAGGTATCTTTGGCTTGTCTCCTGTGTGCAAGGTATTATGAAAGTGAAGTGAAAGTGAAAGTTGCTCAGTCCTGTCCGACTCTTTGTGACCCCATGATCTATACAGTCCATGGGATTCTCCAGGCCAGAATACTGGAGTGGGAAGTCTTTCCCTTCTCCAGGGGATCTTCCCAACCCAGGGATCAAACCTAGGTCTCCCGCATTGCAGGCAGATTCTTTACCAGCTAAGCCACCAGGGAAGCCCAAGAATATACCAGAGTGGGTAGCCTCCATTATGTGTTATGGCGGGAGAATATACATGAGAATTTAGTCCTTTTCTCTAAGGGACTTATTTTTATCTTAAATCAAGAGATTGCACACATTGTCTAAAACATTAGCAATGTTCTCAGAGATAAATATTGCCACTCTGGAACAACAAAATTATGTCAAAACATGGTATATTATAAATTGCCAAAATTAATGGTCCAGAAGGCAGTATGTACCAAGGTGGGTAAAACTCACTGTAATTTGGCTTCCTGGTCCAGTCTGTTGTTCTTGCTGTGATTTTCCTTCAGACTAATTAACTCACCTATAAAGGAAAAGGATGGTTGCATAACATGGAAATTATGTAGCTTTCCAAGCAACTAAAGCCAGAATGACAAGAGGAACAAGGCCTCAGCCTGACTTGTACAGGCAGAAGGAGCCTTCCCAGTTGAGTTAAAACAAGAAAGGAGTATGGCCCGGAGTTCCCCCAGCCAAGCCCAGGAGCCATCGCATGGCTCTTTGCAGGCTTCACTTCCTCCTGAGATCAGAGCGTCACTTCTGTGGTTTTTGGTTTTGTGTGCGTGTGTGTTTTTTTTAATTAATTTTTATTGGAGTATGCTGCTGCTTCAGTCATGTCAACTCTGTGTGACCCTAAGGACTGCAGCCTGCCAAGCTCCTCTGTCCATGGGATTCTCTAGGCAAGAGTAGTAGAGTGGGTTGCCATGCCCTCCTCCAGATCTTCCCAACCCAGAGATCAAACCCAGGTCTCCTGCATTGCAGACAAATTCTTTACCACTGAGCCATCGGGGGAGCAGTTGCTTTATAATGTTGTCTTAGCTTCTACCATACATCAAGGTGAGTCAGCCATACATATGTGTTATCCCTGCCATTTGGACTTCCTTCCCACACAGGTCACCACAATGCATTGAGTTAATAGAACCTGGGCTATACACCAGGTTCTCATCAGTTCTCTATTTTCTACTTGCATGCTCAGTCACTCAGTTGTATCTGACTCTCTGAGCCCCCCAGGCTCCTCTGTCCGTGGGACTTTTCAGGCAAGAAGACTGAACAGTGTGGGTTGCCATTTCCTCCTCCAGGGGATCTTCCCAACCCAGGGATTGAACCCATGACTCCTGAGTCTCCTGCATTGGCAGGTGGATTCTTTACCACTGAGCCACCTGGGAAGCCCCTATCTATTTTATGCATAGTATCAATAGTGTGTGTGTGTGTGTGTGTGTGTGTGTGTGTGTGTGTGAATCCCAGTCTCCCAATTCCTCCCACCCCTCTCCTTTCCCCTTTGGTGTCCATATATTTGTTCTCTACATCTGTGTCTCTATGCTTTGCAAATAATATCATGTACACCATTTTCTAGATTCCACATTTATGCATTAATACACGATATTTTGTGTGCTTCTGATCTCCCCCGAGTGACTCTCTCCTCCACCTGTGGGTGACCTCCGATATCCCTGGGATACCCGCTCCAAGGCAGCACATTTTACTCTTCTCAGTGCTTTACGTGCAGAGTTGCATAGATCTCGAAGAGTCCGCTCCAGCTCTATTTTTCCTATAAACCTTATTTTTAATTACACAATACAAGATTTTTCAGAACAAGTCCACTGAGTTAAAGTGAAATGCCTATTTTTCTAATAATTATAGTAGACCAGTTTCTGAATTAAGGACATAACAAAAATAGTATAAGAAACACCTAAGGCAATTTAATAAAATTGGACTTTGTTTCTCCCTAAAAGCAAACAACCTTATCTAGTTTCATTAGTCATTTCTCCTAGGTTTTCATTTCAATGAAATATATACCTTTTCATTTCCTAATTTTCCCCTGGAAATATATGCATTGTGTTAAGCTGATAAAGTAGAATGAAGGCAATTCACATACCCTTTTAGATACTTGTGTATCTTGGTCGTGGTGTTTGGACAGGGAGGTTAATAAAGGGCCTGAAATACAGCTCCCTTTGTTCCTCAAGAGGACCAGTTGAGTAAAAATCTATGCTAGAAAAGAATTCCAGATCATCTTGAATTAGGCTGTATGAAAATTATTTCATATTTTCATCCATGTTCTAATCTTCTAAACTTGGGAGTAACAAGGTCAGCCCTATCTCATGATAAAGTTGAATATGAAATTACTGGAAGGTGTAAGTGGCTTTGGTGTCTGCTTTTATTCTGGTAGCATCTTTAACCATAGAACAAAACTGAGCAGGTATTTGTGAACGTTCTAATAATCTCATTAACACTACCACACAACTGCACTCTTTTCACATGCTAGCAAAGTAATGCTCAAAATCCTTCAAGCTAGGCTTCAACAGTGTGTGAGCTGAGAACTTCCGGATGTTCAAGCTGGACTTAGAAAAGGCAGAGGAACTAGAGATCAAATTGCCACATCTGTTGGATCATAGAAAAAGCTAGAGATTTCCAGAAAAACATCTACTTCTGCTTCAGTGACTATGCTAAAGCCTTTGATAGTGTAGATCACAACAAACTGTGGGAAATTCTTAAAAAGATGGGAATACCAGACCACCTCACCTGCCTCCTGCAAAACCTGCATGCAGTTCAAGAAGCCACAGTTAGAACTGGAGATGAAACAACAGACTGGTTCAGAATTGGGAAAGGAGTACGCCAAGGCTGTATATTGTCACCCTGCTTATTTAACTTATATTCAGAGTACATCATGTGAAATGCCGGGCTGGATGAAGTGCAAGCTGGAATCAAGATTGCTGGGAGAAATATCAATAACCTCAGATATGCAGATGACACCACCCTTATGGCAGAAAGTGAAGAAGAACTAAGGAGCCTCTTGATGAAAGTGAAAGAGGAGAGTGAAAAAGTTGGCTTAAAGCTCAACATTCAGGAAACTAAGATCATGGACTTCCTGGCAAATAGATGGGGAAACAATGGAAACAGTGAGAGACTTTATTTTGGGGGGTTCCAAAATCACTTTGGCCATGAAATTAAACATGCTTGCTCCTTGGAAGAAAAGTTATTACCAACCTAGACAGCATATTAAAAAGCAGAGATATTACTTCACCAACAAAGGTCCATCTAGTCAAAGCTATGATTTTTCCAGTAGTCATGTATGGATGTGAGAGTTGGACTATAAAGAAAACTGAAGAATTGATGCTTTTGAACTGTGGTTTGGAGAAGACTCTTGAGAGTCCCTTGGATTGCAAGGAGATCCAACCAGTCCATCCTAAAGGAAGTCAGTCCTGAATATTCACTGGAAGGACTGATGCTGAAGCTAAAACCCCAATACTGATGCAAAGAACTACCTGATTTGCTACCTGATGCAAAGAACTGACTCATTGGAAAAGACCCTGATGCTGGGAAAGATTGAAGGCAGGAGGAGAAGGGGACAACAGAGGATGAGTTGGTTGGATCATATCACCGACTCTATGGACATGAGTTTGAGTAAGCTCTGGGAGTTGGTAATGGACAGGATAGCCTGGCGTGCTACAATCCATGGGGTTGCAAAGAGTCAGAGACACTGAGCGACTGAACTGAACTGATGTATGGATGTGAGAGCTGGACAATAAAAAAGGCTGAGTGCTGAAGAATTGAGGCCTTCAAACCGTGGTGCTGGAGAAGACTCTTGAGAGTCCCTTGGACAGCAAGGAGAGGAAACCAGTCAATCCTAAAGGGAATCAACCCTGAATATTCATTGGAAGGACTGATGCTGAAGCTGAAGCTCCAATCCTTTGGCCACCTGATGCAAAGATCCAACTCATTGGAAAAGACCCTGATGCTGGGAAAGACTGAAGGCAGGAGGCGAAGGGGACAGCAGAGGATGAGATGGTTGAATGGCATCACTGATTCAATAGATAGGAGTTTAAGCAAAGGTGAAGACAGAGAGCTGGTGAAGGACAGGGAAGACTGGGGTGCTGCAGTCCATGGGGCTGCAAAGAGTCAGACACGACTGAGTAACTGGACAATAATAGCACTAGGCAGTCCAACAAATATTGTTATATTAATGCATATATATGGAATCTAGAAAAATGGTATAGATGATCTTATCTGCAAAGCAGAAATAGCGACACAGACATAGATAACAAATGTCTGGACATTATGGGGGAACAAATGTATGGACACTCCTATGTCTGAGCGATCATGCGCTCAGCATTTAAGCCACAGACCTTAAAACAAAGTAACCTTGGCCCCAGAGAAAAGAGCCCAAACCTAGCCCCACTGCTCAGTGCCTTTCAGAACAGAAAAATGCAGTGGTTTGAGAAATAAGGTAGAGGACCGCTTTTCCCATTCTAAATTTGAATTCTAGAAATATACAGTACAAATTAATAATGTATATAACTTCAGAAGTATTCTTGAATTTGTTTTCTTTTCCTTCTTTCCAATATCAGGGTTACTGAGGACATACATAAAAAGATTTTTCTAAGCAGCCTACATGTGATATAATATCAAAGAAGGCATTCCTTAAGAAGGAAATGAAAGCAAGGAGCTCTTAAAACATTCAATTTTTTGATAGATCTCAAATGGTACTTGAAAAATATTGTTAGGAAACGTGTATTGCCACCTACATAGCCATGAAGTCCTGTGAAACCAGTTTCGCGTGATTACACAGGAACAGATTCCATAGTCTCTGCTCTCTGACCTGGAATAGGATTGTATTATGCATATATAAGATTCCTCACAGCCAAGTTGAATTTGTATGGTGTATTGTCATTTTAACAGGTGCTACGAAATGGTTATATGTAGCCTGAATCCAAACTTCTATTCCTCACGGGTAAACTGACACTGAAAAGAGGAATGTCAACATGAGCAAGAAGAATTTAGTGACCACCCAAACTAAAAAAAAAATCATCCAGACTCAAAATAAACAAAAATTCCTTTGTATGTTGACCTTGGAGAAAGACCCTAAAATGAGTATTTAAAAGATGACAGTACTAATATACTAGTCCTCGTTCCTATGCCTCAAGCTATACAAATGGGAAAATAGTAAAAATCTCACCAATCATGAGAAATTTTCCATTTTCTTAATTTTTTGAGGCAAAAGTGCTGGGTCATGATTTTAGAACCAATGAGTGTTTATGGGTTATCACCTATGTATCCAAATGCTTCCAGAGTGAGGAGACCCATTAAGCCATCAAATCTGGTGGTGCAGGAAGCCTGCCTCCTTGTGCAGAGGTCTTATTCCATCTAGTCATAAGATTCCAGAATATTCCATCCTGGAAGCTCCTGGTCACATTAATTCATGGCCCCATTAATCACCATTGGCTGGGAATGGCCCTAAATTAGAAAAGCCGCTCTGTAACTTGGCTATGCACATGAGTCTCTTGACAGACTTTGTGAAGTGCAGACTCTGATTCTCTGTGTCTGGGGAGGGGCCTGAGAGTCTATGTTTCTGACAAACGCCCAGGTGGTGCTGGGGCTGCTCTTCTGCGTCACACTGAGTAACGAGGATTCAGACTTAACCGTTTTTCCTACCTCATGAGAACTGGGAAAAAACATGAAAGGAAAATAGTGTTGCAAAAAAAAAACAAAACAAAAGAGGGAGCTGCCATGAACTGAAATAGAGATCTGCCCTCCTTGTAGGAGGATCAGGATTGTGTGCATGCCAAGTCACTTCAGTCATGTCTGACTCTTTGCACTCCTATCAATTGTAGCCTTCTAGGCCCCTCTGTCCATGGGATTCTCCAGGCAAGCATACTGGAGTGGGTTGCCATGCCCTCCTCCAGGGGATCTTCCCGACCCAGGAATCAAACCTGAATCTCTTACGTCACCTGCATTGGCAGGTGGGTTCTTTACCACCAACACCACCTGGGAAGTCTGAGGGTTAAGACTGAGGTGTGGATATCAGAAGCTCAGTTTGGACTATATAAATAATGCTGAAGTCACACATACTACAATTCTCCAATTGTAAATAGTAGAGCAGAAATACTTTCTCTATTCCTCCTTAGAATTTCTGTTAAGATCCTTTTATTATTCCCCATTTTATAATTTTTTGGGTTCAATGGTAAAGAACCCTCCTACCAATTCAGAAGATACAGGTTTGATCTCTAGATCAGGAAGATCCCTGGAGAAGGAATGGCAACGTACTCCAGTATTCTTGCCTGGGAAATCCCATGGACAGAGGAGCCTGGCGGGCTACAGTCCATGGGGTCACAAAGAGTCAGACACGACTGAGAGACTAAACAACGATTGTATAATTTAATTTTCTACTTTCTATTATAGAGATGACTAATTGTCAAAAAAAAAAGGAAACTGGTTTTGCAAAGGTTATAGTTGTAAGGGATCACTTATCGAACATGACTGTGGATAAAGGAATAAGGGAATTCCCTGGTGGTCTCGTGATCAGGACTCTGCTCTCTCATTGTGGAGGGCCTGAGTTTGATCCCCGGTCAGGGAACTAAGATTCCACAAGGAAAAAAAAAAAAAGAGTAAGACAGTTCTTACATCACCTGCTCAATCACCTCAAGCAGAACGTTGTCTAAGAGAAGCTGAGGAATGAGCACGTCTTCTGAAACTTCCAACGATTCAGAATCTTATAAAAAGAGTATTGCTCATGATCAATGTACTTTGTTTTACAATGACATGAATTTAAATCTGAACCCCTTACAAAAATTTCAGAATGAACACTTTACTTTTTATAAAAGACACAATAGATCGGTCTCTGCAGCACTCACTCTGAAGATCAGGCCTGCTAAGACAGAATTTACCCCTGTCCGTCCATACAGATGGATAGAGACTTCCCATTTATCGAGTCAGTCACTTATTAAATTAAAGATCATAAAATTAAAATCATTCTTTAACCTACCACACAGAGACAGTCACCGTTGGCCTTAGCTATTCACAAAAAGTCATCATGGTATGATGTATGTTATGAACTACTCGGGTTTCTCAATTTTCTCCTTTGTTTCAAAAAAGTATCTAAAGCTTTGTACTACTACACAAAATGAATCAAAGTAGATTTCTAAGAAAATGCTTTATACATTAGGAAATGTTGGGTAGTTTTCTGCACTAACCCTTTAGTGGTTCATAATTTGTCATGTGTAAAGGGATTAGGAAATGTGTTTTTCTAATTAGGAAATTAAATTAAATTTCTGAGAATTATGGAGAATAACTGTCAACAAATGGACACCATATATTCTTTATTTCTGTTTTGAAAACTTTATCTCAGACTTCATTCAGTAGACATAAGGGTCTAAAAGTTTAAAAAAGAATTGTTTTAAAAGGAGAATACTATTTAAATAATTCTTATTAGGCCTATATTAAAATGCCCAAATTCCTGGTGCAATAAAAATTAAGAATGAAAAATGATTTTATCTATCACAGGTATATACTCTAGACTTGTGTTTGGATCCCTAGGTGTGTATATGTAATAATTCTGAAATACAAGAAGGTCTATCTCAAGGTGACAATAATAATAAAGTTCACATTTACTTCTTCTATTTCCTTTTCTTAATTCTTATTTATTCCATGTAAAGGAAACTTACTTCTTTCAATGGAAGGAAGAAATGTCCCTAGAACAAAAAGTGTGTGTGGAGAAAAGAAATGGTTGAGCTCTCCAACAATCTTTGTCAGGCTTTGCCAAATATGTTACTAGAAAAATGAATTTTGATGTGTTGACTTAATTCCCAATTGGAGGAGAAAATGATCGTATCTCCTTATGTCTTGCTTACTTCTTAGCCTGTTGTTTATTTATTACAATTATAATTAGTGTAAAAATGCTTTATTTAAAATGAATTTAATTGTGCCTTAGAAGAATTTTGTAAGACGAGTTAATTTAGGCAACAGAAAGAAATAGTGTTTTTAGTTTTATGCTTATGATATAAAAGTTTAATCATTTTTAATGATTAATCAATTTTAATTTAATCAATTTTAATCATATCCCTCCCCTAAATTGTCTGTTCTCAACAGCATTTTAAAGAACCAAACACCCTTTTAAAATTACACTCATTTCATTCATTCAACAGATTTTTAATAAGCATCTTACATGTGCTATGCACTCTTCTGGGTCCTGAAAAAACACAAGAGAAGAGAGGAAATTATTTGTCTTCATGGAATTTATATTCTAGATTTGAAAAAGTTTCTACTGTATGCATTTAGTTCAATAAACATATCGAAATTCCATGGTATTTTCCTACCTCCTAGGACTATAAGTAGTTGAGGAGATAAAATACTTTGGTAGCTTAAATATCATCTTTCTATAATATCCCCCAATCCTAAATTAATTGCACTCTCGTCTGTATTCCTGATAACTTTATATGCCCCTCTATCATAACAAAGATCCTACTGCCTTATACTTTTATGTTTGCCTGTCTGTCTTCCCTACACTGGTCTCCATGAGGATCAGGATACTGTTTTATTTTTGTCTTCTCCCCATGAAGAGTATAGTGCCTGGCAGTCAATGGCTAGACTTAAAGAGGATTGAATATACAGATTTTGCCCTCAGAAAACTTTTATTTCAATGGGGAAGGGAAAGAAGAAATAGAATTCCTCATTCCTTAAGGAAAGTGAGGTCCAATAAGTGATGGGCTATGTTTGATGTACATTTTCATGTTCAAGGGTTCCCAATAGAATAACAGTTTAAAACGAGGGTGGGGGGCAGATTTTAACATGCTAAGTGAGGAATGTGAGTTGTCAGCTTCATAAAAGAATACAGTTATTTTTGTAGGTAATTAAATAAAAATTTAAGGGAATCATGTTTATATATGACAGCCACACAGTCTTATATAAACTAAACAAGCCCAAGCATGAAGCAATCGCATCTACAGATAGATAAGCATTTGCTCTATCTTAGGCAAAATTTTTTAAAAAAAGTTAGAATTCCCTCCATAATCTGAGTTTACACACACTTGAATGTTTGGTGAAAATCAAACTGTCTAATTGGAGGATCAGCCGGGAAACAAGGATCAGGTATCCTGCCCCGAAAAACCATACTTCTGCAGTGAATCCCTGTTCATCAGACTGCCTTATCTGTTCCCAGTGCACATGACTCAATGATCCTATACTTGGCTTCAAACAGGCAATGTCTTCTGATTGTAGTTGTCTGATTGAAGTCACCTACATTCTTGATCACATGGTGTCTTCTCTTTGGATTCATCTGCTCAGGTGTAAACCATATCACCAAGTAGCATGTGAACTATGTGATTGCACATTTTCCATTGCGTGTAACATGTAACATATTTCTGACACACTACTTCTGCGTCTCTTTTCTTGAATGAATTGGAAAGAGCATGAACAAGTTAGTAACAAACGCAGTGAAAATGAAAGTCGCTCAGTTGTGTCCAACTCTTTGCAACCCCATGGACTATACAGTCCATGGAATTCTCCAGGCCAGAATACTGGAGTGGGTAGCCTTTCCCTTCTCCAGGGGATTGTCCCAACCCAGGAATCGAACCCAGGTCTCCCACATTGCAGGCGGATTCTTTACCCGTTGAGTCACAGTGGAAACCCAAGAATACTGGAGTGGGTAGCCTAAATAGAACTGGATAAATAGAATCTCAGTTACCAGGAAAATGAACAACACCTGTTGACCAGTAAATGTGGTGATCTGTAAGTCAGAAGAACATCGTGACTTCTGAGAAACTGCTCTTCTCAAGGCCAAAAGGCCATCATAGTATCGCAAACAAAATAAGAATTTTATGTGAGGGAAAAATTGAGCAGACTTGGGCTATTCAAAACAAGAAGGCGAAGATAATTCCCTCACTTTCCTTGGCCATTTAATGTTTTTTCCACCATATCACCCTCTGCCCTTACTTACTGCCCTTACAAGAAAGACTTCCTGGGACAGGGGGTGGTGGGGAGAGACAAGGAAAATATCTGATAGTGTGTTCTGAGTGAAAATGTAGACTGTCTCAAGTACCTTCACATAAACTGGACCATTTCTAGATTTAAATAAGAGGTTGAGTCAATTTAAGGGAGTTTTCTGAATTGTCACAATAGTTGCAAAAATCAGTAATTTATTTTTAATACTCTTTTATTTTATATTGGAGTATGGTTGATCAGCAATGTTGTGTTAGTTTCAGGGATTCAGTTATACATATATATGTATCCTTTTTCGAATTCTTTTCTCGTTTAGAATATTGCAGAATATTGAGCAGAATTCCCTGTGCTATCCATTAGGTTTGTATTAGTTATCTGTTTTATATATAGCAGTGCGTACATGTTCATCCCAAACAATCCTTTCAACAGAGAGTGGGTTTTAATTGGAGAGAGGAGCTAAAGAAGTCACTGGATATTTTAAATATGGCTTTGAGTCATTGTAGAAACAGTCTCAGATCAGACCTCAAATTATTATCACAGTTCACGTTGCCACAGGGCATAACAAGATAACCTGCCTCAAAAAAACGGAGGCTGCGGGGCCTAATTATTTGCTCCTCTCAGAAAGCGGTATCATTTACCTCTATGGTAGTCCTGACCCATAATTATCACCTTCTTTGTTATGGTACTTAAGGACTCGACTGACTTGGCCTTCTTCACGGTGGTGATTTGACTGGTGATGAAGCATTTGTTTACATTCCTTCCCTGAAAAGAGCTTTCTCACCACACTGAGGCGCAGGTAGCGGTGACTGATAGCAAAGGGCCATTGCAAATTTTTTCTCAAAGATGAGGTAATGCGCAGTTGGGATCATGCTTCTAGCCTGAACCACCTTGAAAGATAACCTCTCATTCAAAAACATGAAGACGTATGACAATTTTCTGTAGGCAGCTTGGTCCTTGTCTAAATGACTGCAGTTGTCGAGCAGTTAAAACAAAGTCTGTGACTTTTTAAGTGACAGATAAGATACTTTTGTTTGCTACTAGTAGCATTCTTTTTCTTCATAGCAGCATAAAATAAAATTATAAAAATATGTATGTACATATATACACACACATATGTAAAAATCTCTCTATATAGATCATTTATTGCATAGAGAGTTTAAACTTTCAGTCCAGAAACACACATGTATTATTGATGTCCTTTCAAGACCAGTCATTCTGGGAAAAAGTATCTCAAAAGAAACATGAAAATGAAATAAAAAGCAATTTCAAAGTTTTTCAGGCTACAAGCACTCATTTTAATGACTGCCTTCAGCCCCCTCATATTGCCAAATATACCTATTTTTTCTATTCCTAAAAACTTTTGGAGTCCTAGAGGAAAAAAAAAAGCTTTAAAATATCCATACATCTTCATTGTTAAATTTGTAATTGCTAGGAATTCTTAGATGCCAAAAAATTGTGTGTGTGCTTAGTCACTTGTCATGTCTCACTCTTGGTGACCCCACGCACTGTAGCCCACCAGGTGCCTCTGTCCATGGAATTCTCCAGGCAAGCATACTGGAGTGGGTTGCCATTTCCTTCTCCAGGGGATCTTCCCCACCCAGGGATCGATCCCGCATCTCTCACGTCTCCTGCACTGCAGGCAGATTCTCTACCTCTGAGCCACCAGGGAAGCCCCACCAAAATATTGGTGTAATGTAATTACATTTTTAATCAATGAATCTTGATCATGATAAAGTTTCTTAACCATGTTTAATGTGCTCCCTTTGGTTCGAAACTGGTTATTTTGTTTCCTCACGGGTATACCTTTTCTTAGAAAGTTGTCGACCTTTCTGTCTGAGTGACTTAAAAGAAAATTTTCCATAGAAAAGAAGAGACATGCTTTGTAAGCTATAAAATTGCTCGATTTTATCCCAGTGCTGATTTTCACCCAAAATGCGCTTTTGATTCTGTCTCTTGATGCAGACCTCTGATGCCTGAGGAGTGCAGGGCCGCGGTCCAGCCCGCCCAGACCCTGACATCCGAGTGCTCCCGGCTGTGTCGGAATGGCTACTGCACCCCTACGGGGACGTGCTGCTGCAGTCCCGGCTGGGAAGGGGACTTCTGCAGAGTCGGTTAGTATTTCTGTTGTCCCTGGGAAAGAGACGGCATGGGACAGCCTCTAGGAACTCAAGACCTTAACGTTAGTTATTTCTTCTAGAAGGATCTAATGTTCAAAGCTGTAGCCATTTATTGAGAAATAGAGCAACCTTATGATCCAACATGCCACCTCTAAGTATTTATCCAAAGTAAGTGAGAAAAGGGTTTCAAAGAGATATTTATATTTGCATACCCATGTTTATAGCAGCATTATTCACAGTAGCCAAAATATGGAAACAATGTAAGTGACTGTCAATGGATAAAGATGTGACACACACACACACACACACACACACACACACACACACACACGTGACTGTTGTTCAGCCGTGTAGGAAATCTTGCCATTTTTGACAGCATGGATAGACTTTGAGTACAGTATGTTAAGTGAAAAAGCCAGACAGTAGATAAATACTACTACATGGTACCACTTCTTTGTGGAATTTGTTTTTTTTTAAAGTCAAACTCATAAAAACAGAAAAGTGGTTGCCTGGGGCTAGGGGTAATAGTGAAAGGCTAATAAAAGGGTATGAACTTTCAGCTATAAGATGAAACGGGGAAATTCCCCAGAGGTCCAGTGGTTAGGACTCCAAGCTTCCTGGGTGCTCAGGTTCAATCTCTGCTCAAGGAGCTAAGATCCCACAAACCGAGAGGTACAGTCCCCCTCACAGAAAAAGATGAATGGAATAAAATTGTAGCCATTTACAATAATAGTAATGCTCAGCTTGTTTCTGAATTTATACATGAAGACTTTGCCATTTTCCTAACATAAACAATTCCTTTATATAGGTTAGTTATAAAGATAATTGAGTTCTTTCACAAAATCAAAAGTGAAAACAGCCCAACTAGTTCATCCTTGTGGGCTTTGAGTCCTGGATTAGAGATTTCAAACCTGCAGACTCATTGGAAAAGACCCTGATGCTGGGAAAGATTGAAGACAGGAGGAGAAGTGGGTGACAGGATGAGGTGGTTGGATGGCATCATGGACTCCATGGTCGTGAGTCTGAGCAACTCCTGGAGATTAGTGAAGGACCAGGAAGCCTTGTGAGCTACAGCCCGTGGGGTCACAAAGAATCGGACACAACTGAGTGACCGAGCAGCAGCCGCAATGACCTGGTGTGTGCAAAGGCCCTTTCTGAGTGCCAGAATTTTCCAGACACTCCATATAGGCCCTCCCTCGATTTTGTTGCTTGCTTCCTTGCTGCAGTGCCCTAAAATAGGGGTTTTCAGTTGGTGTTTTTATAGGAAAGGGGAAGATACAGTTACCTAGAGTCATCTTATGAGATTTTCTTCATTCTTTTTGCCACTCCCTTGTCGACCGTCAGCTAGGTGTGCAGCTGCTCAGAGAGCAAAGGAGTTTCATTCCAGGGTTATTCTATCCTTTAACTTGTGACTTCCACAAATAGACGCAGTTGTGTTTAAATTCTACCTGTTGTGAAGACAGTTAGATTAATTTAGATACCTAGAGTTTAAGATGGGTATGTTGAAAGAACATTTTCAATAACCAGCATATTCGTGTTATTTACAAAAGATTTCAAACATTAAAGTCTCTCTTGCTGATAAAATTCTAAGTCCCGTGTTAATATTTAAAAGTATCCATCATTCATAAAGGCCATCTCTCTCTATTCTAAACATGTATTTGTTTCAAAATACTATAGCCATACACTGTTTATATATTGTCAAAATAAAGTAGACAATATTTAAAGTCTCATAGACAGTATCCATTTTAAGCTTAAATTGCTTCAGCGCTAATAATATTATGTGACCAATTGATACCAGGTTTACATATCTAGGAAAAAGTGATCATAATTGAAACAACAGAAATAAAATAATTACATTATTTAAGGCAAATATTCACATTCTATATTTTTTCATTAGTTGGCTAAAAAATGAGGATCAGTGTTTAAATGCAATAATATTCTAATTCCTGATGATATCTCTTCCCCCTGCTTCCTCTGATGCTTGATAATATCTTTTCTCTCGACTTGTTTTACCTGGTGTCCATTCTGTCTTATTCCTTACTTTTATTTTGCTTATATTTGACTCTTAGGTCACCTCCAGTCATTGGATAAGAAAAATTTTTTGAGTGCCTGCTAGTAACAGTATGCTAAGATGAGGGTAAACATAATTTTGAATATAGGTGGCTTCATATATACCATAATAGATACATGATAAGAATATATGATATAAATGAAAATTTATATTTTCATAAATTATTTTCTCATCTTTTCCCTAAATCAGTTTAGATACTTTGAATATATAAGATTAAACCATAATCATTTTATTAAAGTAATTTTTTTTTTGGTATTTTTGACCCAACCAAGAACTTTATTCATATACTCGCATAGTTTGCTCATCTCCCACAAATTTAAAAGACTATTGTAGTCTATTTTCTCCACGTTGTTTCTTTCCCATATACTAGCCACAGACCCCTGGATTGTTATTACTGCATTGGGAAAGGTTAAAAGAACTGTCCCTGAGAAGTATAAGGATATGTATTCAAGGAATTTGATTCTATCTACAGTGGCTTCACACCCCAGATGCATGCTATCAGTAAGAGACTAAGTTATAGGCTCAATTTTATGTCTCCACCTCATTTTAACAGTACATACTTACATTCCCTACCTATATTGTAGTGGTAAACATTCTTTTCTGAGGCAGTCCTGTGCTATAAAGTACCCTGAAATGGATTGCTCAAAACATCTTTCACTAGCCAACCTCACTGACTCCCCCCAAGAAAGGGCTTCAAGGTGTAATCAGAAATGAGACATATGCCGTGCACCCCCTGGGAACAAGGAAAGGGAAGAATCCAAGGGAATCCACATAATGGATCCTCCCTCCAACCAAAATAAAAAACGAACCATTTCTGGCTGTTAGACTGTTGATGTTCCAGCCTCTGGGTCTTTCTCTCTGGCCACGCCCTTCCCTATGTGAGGTCCTAGCTAGGAGGAATGGAAACCAGAGGTACTTGGAAGACTTTCTGTTGGAGATGCCCTAGGGAAACAGAAGTTTTAAAGAACTGAAATTCAATATTATTGTTCAGTCACCAAGTCATGTCCAACTCTTTGTAACCCCATGGCCTGCAGCGCACCAGGCTTTACTGTCTCCCGGAGCTTGCTCAAACTCATGTCCGCTGAGTCGGTGATGCCATCCAACCATCTCGTCCTCTGTTGTTCCCTTCTCCTTCCTGCCTTCAATCTTTCCCAGCATCAGGATCCTCGTTTTACATAAAGTCAATTCTATAATGGATTGAAATTGTTTCCCATGATCTGGGTGATCTGCTTCTCTAGAAGTATCTCCCACTGTCTGCTGCATTCTGGCCCCCAAATAACTGGAAGTCTAAAATCTTCTTTCTTTGTATTTATTAGCTTTGGGATCATTTTGGGACTGCTCTTCTCCTCTTTCCCTCCCTTCCCTTACTCATCAAGTATTTATTGGCCTCATATTCAGTGCCGTTTCTGACCTACAGAATGGAACGTGATTTTATTGCTCTTTTTCTTCTTCCAGCGAAATGTGAGCCAGCGTGTTGCCACGGTGGTGTCTGTGTTAGACCCAACAAGTGCCTCTGTAAAAAAGGATATCTTGGTCCTCAATGTGAACAAGTGGACAGAAACCTCCGCAGAGTGACCAGGGCAGGTATTCTTGATCAGATCATTGACATGACATCTTATTTGCTGGATCTAACAAGTTACATTGTATAGTTTCTGGGACTGTTTGACTATTCCTTTCCAGTGGGCATTTATTTTTTTATCCTGTCATTAAAAAGAACAACTGTTATCTTGCTACACACTCCTGTGATTTCATTTTCTTTGATTAATTTAAAAGTCATTTCCAGAAATGTGCAGGTCTTGTGTGTGTATATTGGCATGTTTGTTCACATATGCACATATACACACACACTCAAAAACCTTATGCGTGTGGTTGCGTAATAGATGGGTTTTAAAAATATGT
This sequence comes from Odocoileus virginianus, assembly GCF_023699985.2. Classification (NCBI taxonomy): domain Eukaryota; kingdom Metazoa; phylum Chordata; class Mammalia; order Artiodactyla; family Cervidae; genus Odocoileus; species Odocoileus virginianus. Next base: position 12,784,919 of record NC_069685.1, on the reverse strand, counting down.
ATTTCCTTGTGTGGAGTAATTTCCCTGGAAATTCCATTGTAAATTGATAACGGCATTTTTATGTCACCGGAAGAGATGATTTGACTTCCCAGGAATTTTCTGTCTGTAATCACTGAAGTCTACTTCAATGGAGTTTTAAAACATTACTGTGCAATCTGATGGATTGAATTTTAAAAGGCCATATTTTTATATTAATATTAAAGGACTATAATATGAGAGAATGTTTCAGCCCTGATTAATTTCTAAGTGGGCAACGGTATAAAATTATAATCTGCATTTTTATCAGTGTATCCGATTATAGAATGTTAACGCACTTACCTTTTTATTGGCAGAGAAATCTGGTTACTCTAGCTTAATTTGAAGATAGTTTTCAAGTGTTTTCTAATTAAATCATAACAGCATATTTTAAAACCAATCTTCCTAAAAGGTCTGCTTTTATTGTATAGTTTATTTAACAATAGGCACTGGGTTTGTGTTACATATTTATATTTTTTATTTTATTTTTATAATATAGACATCACCTAGATGAAACACCTTTACCCTGTCCTGTAAAATACTAAAGTTACATTTTTCACCAACTTAATTGGAAAGAAGGGGAGTGAGAAAGCAAACAGTCTTTAATGTGCTGTGGATCTAATCTAGCAATGTATCCTTGTGCCAACATGTAATCATTAACGACGGATGAAAAAGCAAGAAAACAGCCACTTATTATAAAATTCCAGCATTAAACATTCGTAAAATGCTTTTCACCATAGCAAGCCCATCAGAGTATATGTGATTAGAATGTTGTGGGTTTCACACTGAGTCGAACCTCACTGGAAAAAGAGTTCACTCGTTTTGAACAAATCTTGCCTATGTAAGCTGTCACTTGTACGAATTTTTAATATGCTTATTCTTGCCAAATATGACTTTTAATGTGTACATTCCTTCAGAACTCAATGAAAATCCTCTCTGGTTCATGTATGAATAAATTTCCTGTAAATGTTCTTTTGGGTTTTTCAAGAAATGCCATGTTCTAACTTAAACTGCAGAAACTCAGGTAGACTCTTCTCTTCGTGGTTTTTGAAGTCAGCCTGCCATGTTTGGATTATAAAGAGTTATCAGGGCATTTTGCACCACTGAAGGAACACCGACTCATGACGCGTGGGCCCCCACTTTCGGTTGCCCTTCTTTAACATCTGTCCCTCCAGAGTCTAAATTGTAGAGCAGGGCAGATTATACAACACAGATTGACTTCCCAAACCTACTCCTTACCTTTAAGAACAGGAGCGTCAATTTAAAAAATAAACAAAATCTTGCAACTCATATTTGTTGATTGTTGGAAGGCGAGAGATTTGCAGTGAAAGCACAGTGAGAAACGACCAAGTAGAAAGTTTGGTTAAGTACCCTGTTCTTGTCTGCCATATATGATTGCTTAAGTTTCAAGTGACCTCATGCCCAATGGAAATGGGTTGACAAGTCTTGGTTCAGTGCTTAGTGAACAATAGCCTGCATTAAAAAGTGCATGCATAATTTTGCACAATTTAGGTTTCAATGGACAGTCTATTCAAAGAAGTCTCAGGATTAAATGAGCATGGAGACCAAATTGCCCTCTTACCCCAGGAAAGGGGTGGGCCCTTCCAGTCACACGAACACTTCATTGGCCCAGCAGTGTGACAAATCTTGCAGTGAACCCTGCCGTAGCCCGCATCTGTAGGTTAATAGCAGTCTTTTGTCCCTGTGGCTTTCTCTTCATAGCCCTTTTACTGAATTCCATCACAGAAAGTTTTACAATTAAAAAAAAAAATGTCCTGACAACCATTTTTGTAAATGGACCCTACCATCTCCTCATCTCTTATTCAACGTGGGTGACATTCACAAAATGTGAGCTTCTTGTGAGGGAGCCAGCTGTCTAAATCTGTCAAATCGTGCAGTTTTATTACACATTCTCCTGTTCATAGTTTCACTGAAAACAATAAGGATGCTGCCGCATATTCAGCCAAATTAAAAAAAAAAAAAAACATTTTTTCTGACATCTTGAATCTTTCCATCTTTTCCAAAAGAATCTTTATAAAAGGAAAAATGTTCTATTGTCATTAGTTCTCCTACTTAAAAATACCGAGATTAAGTTGACCAGACCCAGCTTTTTTTTAGATAGTCCTTTCCCAAGTGAAAGAGTTTCAAATGACTTAGAAAAACATATGTACCCCAGGTATCATTGCCTTTTCTATGGGGAGTCATTAGAATAAAAGATCAAAATTTTCTAAAAAGAAAACAGATCCACTGACATTAAACCCCAGCAAAGACAGTCATTGGAATCATTTCTTTCTGTTCTTAGGAAAGAACTAAATAGCAAAGACAGATTAATATCTACATATTTTAAACTAAGTGATCATTTCAAAAAAAACTTTTGACCTTTCCTTTCAAGTAGATTTTAAATATATATGTGACTGAGAATGATCTTAAATAATTCATGATGAGAGGAAAGTAGGAATTGGTTAAAAAGTGTGAGCTAGGGAAAAAGAATTGTTTCATCACATGAATGGCAATATATACTCAGTAAAAAAGCACATAATCAAAATGAAAGAAAATGTCCTCTGTATGAATATAGATGTGGGAGATAAAGATACAATAAACATAAAAATGTAAATTATTATTCCTTTTTTCCATTCTAGAGCTTAAGCTTTGGGGATCAATGTAATGTAAAATGCTATGATGGTAGTTATAAAGAGTTGGGGCAAAATATTTTCTGCCACTGCTTCTAACAAACTCTTGTTCTGGTTGATAGAACTTTGTTTTCTTGCTAGTTATTTGAGGTAATACGAAGACAACTGAATTGACACATCATTAAAGTACAAAGAAGGGAAGATTTAAGAAACTTGAATAATGATAAAAAGGGCTTCCATCTATACCTTTCTTTTTGGAATTTCCCTTCAATATGGCTATTGTAAAATATACCTTTTATTTTATCACAAAGAATACTCAGAAGTTTTCTCAGATTAATGGACTATCTCATAAAGAAGAGCAAGGAAACCTACACATACAACCTAAATAGAAAGCCATTCTCCTTTTCATTTATATATTTAAGAGTAAGCACTTCTCTATTTATTTATTTGAAAATAATTACATAATAATGTACTAACAATTTTTAACAATTTTGTAATATTGTTTTTATATCCAAATCATAAACTAAAAGGAAATCTCCTAGGTTTAGGATCTTAGGTTAGATGCTGCATCTAGGGTCTTTCAAAATACACATTAATTTAAACTGTATTAGTTTCTTTTAGTTTTGAAACATAAAAACTAAGCCTAAATTTTTAAGAGGAAAAATAAGGTATATTATAGGCATTTATATTTGGCTGCTCAATAAATTAAAGTTTCTGAGCATCTCTATAGAATGTTACCTATGATATCTTTCTCTCTCTCTCTTTCTCTATCTTTTTTCTACCCCCCCCCCATACATCCCTTTTCTTGTTAACCTCTCTCTTCTCTGCTTCTATTGGTTTTGACTAAACAGAGATGTTCTCAAGACACTAATGAAGATATCCTAGAGCAGGTTGCTATTGATTTTGCCAGTTATGATCTTTATTTTCCTGAAAAATTCCTCTCCTAGTATCACATTTGTTCAAACTCTAAATCATAAAGAACAGTAGACAAATTATGAACAGACTAGACTGGCCTATTACAATCATTGAAAGAAGGGACAGAAAGTGTACATGACTCCCAGCCTAGATGTCCGAACTCAGCTGGGGTTCCATCTTGGATGCTAGAAATAATGTCCCCAGTCCAACAGTGTGAATTAACAATAAGGAAAGTTAGCAGCTATTTCCTTTTCAAACAACAACCATCGCTATGGATGGTTGAATAATCTTAAGTAAGACTGTCCCAAATCTATGAGGGAAAAATTAAATAGTCCCTCCATGGAGGCTTCAGAATCTTTTTACCCCACCCTTGGAATGAAATATGAACTTGCAGAGAACTCAGACCAAAGTTCCATGCCTTGAAAATGTGCCCATTTCTTTATTACCTCCAAGAAGTTAGTGGGCCTGTTACTGTGACTATAGACAACACCTCTAGAAAGTTTCTCATTAGAATATCCTAAAGAAATATATTCTATCTTACCTTCTTTCTCTTTATCACACAAACACAAATTAGTCATACCTTTTATAATTAATATGATGCAGAGAAGGTGAGAAACCTAATAATAGAAGCATTTGATATTAAAAATATTAAAAACATGACCATAAAACCTGCTGGACATTCATCCTAACCAGTTGCAACACTTCTTCCTCTTAATAGTCACTCATAAATTTTGAAAATTGTCTTAAAATAACTTTTGGGGAGTACAGTGTACTCAGGAGAGCATGAGAAAGTGTTGTGGTATTTTCTTCTCAATCATAGTGAGTATTTCCCTAGTGACTATGAAGAGATTTACTTATCAGATTAGCTCTTTTGATTCATTAAATGTGAACCCAAGATACACCCAAAAGAAAGATACATTCTTTTTTTTGTATAGATCATCTACAAGTTGATTGATAGCAATAAAAAATAATGATCCCTTGTATTAACATAAAGCGTAAGCTTAAAACTTGTCACTGCTTTTAACAACAACAAAAAAATGATGCCAGCTCAACATGAGTTCTAAGGTGCATCTCATGTGTATCACGAAGTCAGACATCGCATTGTGGTCAGGATGTTTTTGCATATGTAGATTTTATATTACTTATACATGAGCAAATTAATATAAGTGTTTCATCAGTTATTTCAATTGACTATAATCTTTCAAGTTAAAAATTTTTAACTTAAAAAAAGTTTTAACACAAGATTAAAAAAAACCAGAACATTAACAGGGATGGGAAATTCATAATGGCTAAATAGAAAATAAGCTTTGTCTTCACAGTTAGAAACTAGCTCTTGTACATTGCCCTTTGCACTAAAAAATAACTAGCCAAGAGTTTCCATTCACATGAACAATGTGTGATCAGATTTGGTATAGTCTATGCCCAAAAGTGTGTTGGGTATTCTTCACCTTATATTCTTAAAATCAGAAACATGATTTTCATAAAATAAATTAGGAGTTTATGTATCATAGAACTTAATACTATTAACACATTAATACGTTCTATTCATAATACTATTATTGGGAAATCAAACTGACAACCTTATATCAGGTATTTCCCACATCTCATTCAATTCATAGGACATTTTTGGACTTGCATTTCACCAAGAACTATGGAGTAAGAAGATAAATGATACTGAGCTTCTATGAGGCTTTTGGAGTTCATTCGCTAGGACATGCGAAAGAAGTCTATTTAAAAGAAACCCAGCTAATTAAAATAAAAAAAATTTTCAAATCATTATAACTAATAAGCATAAAAGAAATTGGTAAAGAAACCATGTCTTTCCTGGCTTTACCTGTGGTTAATCTTGTCCAGTTTTAAAGAATGGTTAACTTTATCTTTTAACTTTATCATGGCTAAAGTGTTCTCAGTTTTGGTTTTCCTAGCAGTTCATTTTCCTTTAGATTTTTGACAATTAGGGCAATTTGTCTATAACCTTAATCACAGAAGATACTTTGCTTGGATTTCTGTTAATAAGAGGCAGAAGACTGTGGGAACAAGTAACAAAAGCAGGTACACATTTAAGAAAGCAAGTTAATATATGTACTAGATGTTTTCTACAAATGTTCTTTGGAAGAGTAACACGCAAAGTCATCAGCTTAGATAATCCTTCTATATTTGCATTAATTTGACTTACTTTACCAAGTTATTATAATATTAGTTCTTTCTGATTGTTCTTCTATTATTCAGCCATCCATCCATTCATTAATTTAACAAAGATTTATTGAAGTGCCCAGCACGATTTATGTACTATAGAAAAGGCAAGGATGTTTATAATGGGAGATTGTGAGCCCAGTGGGTGTGTTTGAAGCAAAAGACAGTAATCGCACCCAACTGCTCTAATTTAGTTCAACATCAAAATCCAGCAGTAACAGTACAGATGGCCTAAAATACATCTGTGTGTATCTGTATGTGTGCACACACCCATGTATATATATTTATCTATCTGTACAAACACTACATATGTATACACACTATCTATGTAATATATAATATATGTATAATGCATATAAATTCTAACAAGTGTATTTGTGTTATCTTTAAAATAGAACAATTGTATCTTGAAGTGATAAATGCAGAGAATTGGTTTTTATTGTTGATCTGTGGATTTAATGATTTTTAGGTGAAAAGGATGTTTAAGTGTATAATTTCTTTTCTTAATTTAATATATTTATGTAAATGCATGCCTGAAATTTGGTTAGATTGGCTGTGTTTTGTGTCCTTTAACATGATCAAATGTATTAAACTTTATCTTATGATCTAATGTACATGTGCGATTTTAAAATTATTTTTTATTTTAGAATTTTTTAAAGCTTTTCTTAAATATCCATATTAACTATATAAACACTAGTTTTTAAATATTCTATACTCAAACTACTTGTTCAAACTATTCTTGCCTTTTTTCACTTTTCATGTTCTATTTTCAAAATTTTACTCCCCAAAATATATGGCAATGTTAAGGGTCAGTTTCATTGGGTACAAATATTGACTTAAATTTACAAGTTGTAAATGACTTAGATCCGATTCTTTCAAAAAAGTAAAAAATTAATAAGTGAAGAATGCAAAAGAGCAGTCAAGAGTCCTGAGAGAAAGAAGCACATAGAAGAAGAGAGACATGGAAAAAAGGCAATTGCAGATACCGTAAAACCTCGTTGACCTGCCCATTTGGTTTCCAGTTAATTGTATCAAGAGTATTTGTACAAGGTCAGCTATGCTATTTTGAACATGAATTTTAAATCTGCCAGTATTCTTTAGAAGAGCAAAATGCTTTCATCTCGATCTCCTTTCTTCCTGAACAAATACGTCCCTGACTGGCAGGTAAAGCTGTTTCCCTAGAAGAGAAGATTGTTCTGAGAAGAAAATGTGTTACTGGTGCTTTTTCACAGAGTCCTCGAACTCAGGTTACTCTCCAGAAGTGTTATGTTAGGCAAAGAAGCTCCGTGAAAAGCATCCCTGAGCTCATTCCTCAGTGGCCCATGCATGCTAAGTCACTTTGATCGTGTCCAACTCTTTGTGACCCCATGGACTGTAGCCCACCAGGCTCCTCTGTCCATGGGATTTCCCAGGCAAGAATACTGGAGTGGGTTGCCATGCCCTTCTGCAGGGGATCTTCCCAACCCAGGGTTTAAACCTCCATCTCTATGTCTCCTGCATTGGCAGGCGGTTCTTTACCACTAACTCCACCTGGGAAGCCCCCTCAATGGCCCAGGAAGCACAGAAGGTCTCTTTCCCTCGCCACTGCCCTTCCAGTTCTAAGACTCTGTCCCTGAGGTTTAGCCCTTAATCACAATCTGTTTTCTGCACGTGCCTCGTCTCTCCAACCAGATTATAAATCTCCCAAGGATGTATCTTCTACTTAGAATCCCTGACAGACCTAGAGCAGCTCCTGCCTACTTGCCATGAGGAAAATAATAATAATAGGTATATAACAGCCTAAAGATGGAAGTGGTTCTTTTCCTGATGCTAACCATCTCTCTGGGTTTCTTCATATCCCTTGATTGCCTTCTCCTCTGCCATCAACAGTGTCACCAATCCCCTGCATTAAATTCCCTTTGTCATAAATACTAGAAGCAGCTTCTGTTTTCCTTTTTTAGACCCCGATCCAGTGGTGAAGCCTTCATGCTACCAATGCAGGGGACCCGGGTTTGCAGTTCCCTGGTCAGGGAACTAAGATCCCACATGTTGTGCAACATGGCCAAAAGATGGAAAATAAATACACAAATGAAACATATGCTAGTAAGAGTGACTTAGACACAGATGAGAAAAGAGATTACAGGAGGCATTACAAAGGAACACGATGAGATCTCCTTTAAGAGAATACCTTAAGAAACCATTGCCTAGAATCCCAACATGATCACAGCAACATATAGTCAGAGGGATCTTACCTTCAAGGTAAGGGATCCTTACTTACTGCCTAAGTAGTTGCAGGGTTATATATGGAAATGGAAAAGGCCATTATTCCCCCAGTTGTCACAAAGAGATCTCATAGCTCACCTTTGTACTATTAAACCTATCAGCTTGCAATTTGTCCAGGAGTTAGACACCTAAGATGAGAGAGAGTTCTCTGAACTTGCTTCTTTTATGTTCATTTTTTTTCTTTTTTTGAATTTCATTTTAGACTAATGTATTAATTCCAGTGGAAGTACAAGTTAAAATAGCAATTACACGATCTCATCAGAAAAAAATACATTTTTTCCCCTATTTGAAGGTCTGAAGTGTCTCTCTGGAGATTAAATTTTACCAGCATTTAAAGAAATGAAAGGATCAAAGGAATAGAAATAATTTAGATACAATATTTCTTTGATATTTTCATAATTTGATTTATGCTTGATTTCTCGATGATAGTTTCTATGATTAAAACAAACAATTTAAAAGGGGGAAAGTTGGGGGCTGGGAGAAGGGGAGAGAAGCCTGAGTAGCACTTGACTGTAAAACTCATTCTTCTTGGGATTATGCCCACATCAGAAACTGCTTGAGCTCACTTTTGTAATTTAATAAGACGTCATCAGATCCCTTTGACATATTTATAGCCTTATAATTAAAATTACTTGATGCAAAATCCATGTGCTTCATGTAAAGCAATTTAGATTATCATAGACACTCTGTTCTGTGATCTACAGCTTCTAAAAGCCAGGTGTGCTGGCAGGAATTCTCAGCTTCGGCTGTGAGATGGGGTTCCCACATTTGTATTTTCAACTAATCAGCCGAGTGATACTGGGTCAGTCACTCACTGCTGTGGGACTCAGTTTCCCTATGTATAAAATGAGAGACAAGTTCTTTCCAGCTCTAACAGTTATTGTTATTAGACGTTCCTAATCCCAGGATCCATGTGAATTGCAGATTAGAAATTGCGTATCTTAGATGGTTTATTAACTACTCCATTGCATTTTATGGCAGCTAAATGGCTGGAAAAGACACTCAGTTTTCTCCCAGTCTTCCAGCCACCTCTCCTACCCTCTATGGTTCTTTGTTGCTTTTGCTGGATTCTCCAAATCACTTTTTCCTGTTCCTCCCATCCTGATATGATTTTTTCTTGAATAATCCTTTCATGTCTCCTGCAGCTCTCTCTCTTCTCATTTCTAAAGCACTCTCTGATCTGTTTTCCAGGTGGCGCTACTGATAAAGAACCCTCCTGCCAATGCAGGAGATGCAGGAGACCCAGGTTCAATCCCTGGGTTGGGAAGATCCCCTGGAGAAGGGAATGGCAAACCACTCCAGTATTCTTGCCTGAAGAATCCCGTGGACAGAGGAGTCTGGCGGGCTACAGTCCATGGGGTCACAAAGAGTCAGACACGACTGATTGATTGACTAACATACACACTGATCTGTGGCCATCGTTTTCTTCTTGCTGAAGAAACCCACTGTCGAGGCTGCCACTCCTTCCAGGGCCCTTGATAAAAAGTTTTGCTCCTGTTAGAAACGTAATGGTCTGTTCCATGAACTGTGTTCCCAAGAGGACTGCTGTAGGCACCCTACCTGATTGATAGATACCATATTCTGAGCAGATACAATCGTGTAAATGCCTGAGACATGTTAAAAGGTGGACAAGTCATGGTACAGAAGAAAGAGTAACCATTTAGTGTCCACTAGGGTTGCCCTTGCAAATTTGTGGCTTAATCACCCAAAGTTTTTATTATCTCATAATTCTAGAGACTAGAAGTCTGAGGTCAATGTACTAGCAGAGTTGGGTCCTCAGAGAGGGCTGGGAGGGAAGGTTCTGTTCCCTCTCCTCGGCTTGTAGACAGTCTTGGCTTGTAGACACTGTGGGTCTTATACAAATTTCCCCCTATTTTTTTTATGAGAACACAAGTCCTATTGGATTAGGACTCACTCTAATGGCCCCATTTTAACTCGATTACCTCTGTAAAGGCCCTAACTTCAAATAAGAACGCATTCTGAAGTCTAGGAGCTTAGGACTCCAGCATAGGCATTTTGAAAGGAGACATGATTCAGTCTGTAACACTTTGCCCCAGAAATGGCATCAGATGTACTGATGTCTCATCTTCGGTGTCTAAAGCAGTGTTTCTCAAACTTTAGTGTGCCTCTAGTTTTCTGGGGACTTTGCTAAAACACAGGGTCTGGGGGTGCCTGAGATTCTGTACCACTAACAACCTCCCAAGTGATGCTGGTTCCTGGACCACATTTTGAAGCACGAGGATCTAGAGGATGGTTTCAAGGACAGAATGTGCTCAGTCGCTCAGTCATCTCCGACTTTTAACTACCCCATGAGCTGTAGCCCGCCAGGCTCCTCTGTCCATGGGATTCACCAGGCAAGAAAAGAGTGGGTTACCATTTCCTTCTCCAAGGATAGAATAGTAATAACTCAAAAACTTGGTGGGAAAATGGCTTTCTGTCACCAAAACGGAAAGTCATGTGTCCTGCAGCTTCATTCCAGGCTCGAGCTGAGTTGAGTAGAATATACACAACAACACAGGGTAAACGTTTGTACCTGGCCGTCGGGTATCCCCGTCATGCTAGACCTGTTGTTGTTGCTGTTGTCACTGTAGCCAATGTGATTTTCAGCAATAGTATCATAATGACACAAACAAGCACAATATTTTTATGTACTTTGCAATTCATCAATCCTTTCAAAATTAATTGGGTTGTAAAAGCAATATGCACCATAAATAAAGTATATGCTCGTTTTAAGCTCTGTAAATTATGCCAAGATGGTATGCAGTCATAACAAAACTGGAAGATTTCTGTCAAGAGAAAACATTTAAAAAGGAAAATATCACTGTGAGCAGATAGATTTAAATGAAGATATAACCACTGACAAAATAGAAAATGAATTCTATGTTGTGTTGAATTTTCATAGCTGAGGTTTCGTACCTTTATCTTAAAGCCAAGATATAATCATATTGCTTAGAGTTGCAAACATGTCTAGCATTCTGTCCCAAATACCTTGGATGTAACTTTTAATGCTGTTTGCTAATGAATAATACCGCCTGATTCAGACATTTATGTAATTTGACAGCAAGGCTCTCAATGGAACTGCCTATGCTAGAAATGTACTATATCTGCACTGTCCAATATGGTAGTCATGAGCTATATTTGGCCCTCAAGCACTTGAAATGGGGCTGGTGTGAAAGTTTAATTTTATTTGTTGCTGTTCAGTTGCTAAGATGTGTCCAACTCTTTGGGATCTCATGGACTGCAGCACACCACCTCCCCCTGTCCTTCACTATCTCCTAGAGTTTGCTCAAACTCATGTCCACTGAGTTGGTGATGCTATCAAACCATCTCATCCTCTGCCACCCCCTGTTGCCTTCAATCTTGCCCAGCATCAGGGTCTTCATTTTAATTAAATTTAAATTTCAGTTGCCAGTATAAAAGTAAGGTGTCCTTTTATATTGGCTACTTTAAAAACCAGAGCTAAAGGCAATTCAGAGAGTTCAGTTAAAACATTTCACTGATGTGTTTGTGTGATTATCCTTTATACATATACTTCATACACTGAACTGTTTATATACATACCCTTTATGTTTATATACATATATAAATACATATATTTTTATATACATATATATAAATATATATGCATACATATACATTATATATATTTATATACATATATATTTATATATATTATATTTATATTTTTATAAATATAATATATATGTATATATTTTATATACATGTAAATATATATGTATATATATTTATATTTTTATAAATATACTTATATACATATATGTGTATATATGTGTATATATATGTATATTTGTATATTTATATACATATATACAGTTTATATACATTAACTGAAGTGTATATACATACACTTCACACTGAACTGTTTCACATTCTGTTTAGCTTTGTTCTGTTTTGACCCTGTAGTTTATTCCAAATAGTACACTGTATATACTCTTTGCTCTGAAATTTTTTACATTGGCCTTTGACCAAAACCAATAAAGCTCTTAACTCTAGGTATAGTTTTATAGTACAGTCAAAATCAGTCTCATGCCTATGTGTTAACTACCCTCTGTGATTGTGTATATGCACCTGTCTGAGTGTAAACAAGTGAAGCAGTGAGATTTCCCTGGTGGTCAAGTGGTTAAAACTCTGTGCTTGCATGGCAGGGGCCATAGGTTCGATCCCTAGTCTGGGAACTAAGATCCTGCATGCTGCATGGTACAGCCCCAAAAAATTTTTTAATGAAAAAAAAAGTGAAGAAGCAGCACTGGACAGATAGAATTTTTGGTGGAGAGAGGTGCTGGTTGACACTTATCATGCGCCAAACTGTCCTCTGCATGAGAGGAGGTACAATCAGAGGACCTGGGGGGCATACAGGACCACCGTGTGCCTTAATGTTTAGTTCTAGAAAATTCTCCTGGAAGAGAATAAGAAACAGTATTTGGAGAGAGAAAATCAAATCCATCAAGCTGATCTATAGGATTCAGCTCTGACAACTTGCCTGCATGCAACAAGACATCACCAGGAAGGACAAGCCACAAGGTACAACCAATGGGAATGCCAGAGGTCCGAAGAGAGAGGGAGGAAATGCTCTCTCCCTAAGTAGAAGGGGACACAAAAGGCAGAAATTAGCAGTGATTCAGCTGCACTAAGTGGATGTAGGGGGAGGGGCAGGTAAGATAATAACGTCTAACACAACATCGTGCTGTGTGCTGGGTGCCTATTTCAAAGTATTGTCCCAAACTCTGAAGAGTCCAAGATTTCTTTTTTTTTTTTTTAATTTCGGTTTCATATTGGAGTGTAGTTGATTAACAATGTGTGTTAGCTTCACTCTACTTAGTGAAGTAGACAAGTCAGCCTGCCACAACGTCTCAGAAACCAGCAGAAGACAGCAGACCCCTGCGTCAGAGACAAAGGACAGTTTATCACTCATAGAAATAGCCATGATCATAATTAGTTCTTCAAGACCCAGTGCTCACACAGGGTTACACATAATGATTCTTGCTCATGTATAAGAAGGTTGAGTTTCAGAAGAGGAACTTTGCAACCAAAACTTTGCAACCAAAAACTTTGCAACTTATGGCAACCAAATCTTTCAAAATAGCAGACAAACACACCTGATCTTTGTATGAGAGGGAGAAGCTACATCTATTTCCCAAAGGCTGTTTACTATACAAGCATCTTTGATAAGATAGTTTAGAACATTCTGCTAGGACTGCAGAGATCAAACCAGTCAATCCTAAAGGAAATCAACCCCAAATATTCATTGGGAGGACTGATACTAAAGCTCCAATACTTTGGCCATTTGATGCAAAGAGGTGACTCCTTGGAAAAGACCCTGATGCTGGGAAAGACTGAGGGCAGGAGGAAAAGGGGGTGAAAGAGGATGAGATGGTTGGATGGCCTCATCAACTCAATGGACATGACTTTGAGCAAACTCTGGGAGATAGTGAAGGACAGGGAAGCTTGGCATGCTGCAGTCCATGCGGTCGCAAAGAGTCTGACACAACTTAGTGACTGAATTACAACAAAACAACAAAATTCTGTTTATCAGAGGTGCAGAAACACACAAAGCCCGTGGAGAATTGTCACCCAGTGAGCACTTAACATATATTGACTCATTAACCTTCTCAACCATGTGAGGTAGGTACTGTTATACCATATTACAAAAGAAATGGAAACCTACAGAGTTCTCACAGCTTTGCATGGTAGAGGAAGGATTTGAACCCAACGGCTCTGGAGCAGCAGGGTCCAACAGAAAGGTTATGTGAGCCATATGCATCATTGAAAATGTTCTAGTGGCCACATTAAAAAAGTGAAAAGGAACAGGTGAAATAATTTGAGCAATCTATTTTGTGTAATTCCGCATACCCAGAATATGATCATTTCAACATGTAACTGATACATGAGTTGTTGTTTATTAATGAAATGTTAATGAATACGTTCCTTTTCTGATATAGAGCCCTTGAAAACCAGTGTGTGCGCTACACTTATGACACATCTTCATTCAGACACAGAATTTTTTCATCTTTTTTCTATTTTTACTGGAAGAATAGTTAATTTACAGCATTGTGTTAGCTTAGTGTGTACAGCAAAATCATTCAGTTTGTGGCTCAGACACTAAAGAATCTGCCTGACATGCAGGAGAACCAAATTCAAGCCCTGGGTTGGGAAGATTCCCTGGAGAAGGGAATGGCAACCCACTCCAGTATTCTTGCCTGGGAAATCCCATGGACAGAGGAGTCTGGTGGGCTACAGTCATGGGGTCGCAAAGAGTCAGGCTAAGTGACTAATACTCACATATACATTTTATATATATAGAGCCAAAATTTTTAATGAAAAAACTTGACAATTGAAAAAGTAGAGTCACACCCCCCAAGCTGTTCCAAACATACTTTAAAGCTTCCCAATAATCAACTATCAGAGTTTAAAGGTCAACTAGTTAGAATTAAACATATTAAATACTCATTTTTTCCATCACAACAGCCACATTTCAAGGGCTCTTAACCATCTCTAGCCAGTGGCTTCTGTTTTGGACAGAATAACTTTAAAGCCTGTGCAATAACCTTTGGGCTCTCCTGCCTCACAAAAAGGTGCATTAAAAACATACAGAATTTTTCTTAATTCCTTGCTCTTCTATTTTAGTGGTTTAAAGGGCTCACCACTGGTTACCGTGATGCCTGATCTGAGGGGCTGTTGAGAAGAGGGAGGAGAAGGCAGTGCAGGGCGCAGGGTCAGAGCTCAGGCTCATGGTCAGAAGGACCTTTTTTGCCTGATGCCTGCTCCATCACTTTGTGTCACTTCCCAGTGGTGTGAGCATAAGTGTATTTCCCCACCTCCCGAACCCCAGTTTCTTCATCTTTGATTTTTTTTCTTTGGCTGCATGGCATGTGGGATCTTAATTCCCTGATCAGGGATTGAACCCATGCTGCTTGTATTGCAACACAGAATGTTAACCACTGGACCACCAGGGAAGTCTTCCAATTTCTTCATCTTTCAAGTACATCAATAATAGTACCTCTAAGGATTCAAAGACGCCCTTCATGTAAATTCCCTGGCACGATGCTTGGCACATAACTCATGCTAAATAAGTGTCGGTTACTGTTTGGTAACTGGACTGAATTCCATACAAGAGATTAAAAAAAAAAAAAAAGAAAAGGTTTAATTGTGCATCATGTCAAGATGCCCATTTGCTTCCTGGAGAGAGGCCCTTCTCACTTAGCCATGCAGCCCAATGTCCCCCTCTAGTGTCCAAAACCTTGAACAGCAGGCATCACCAACCCGAACCACCAGAAGAACCTCCAAAAGAACGCGCTCAATTCTCCAACCTCAGAGGCTGTGTCTAAGGAGTAACCTGTCTTTCAGGCCAGTGCTTCTCAAACCTTAATGTCCTTTCTTACCAGGTGTCTGGGGAATCTTGGGAAAATCAATTTATGATTCACTAAGTATGCAGTGGAACCCGATGGTGCATTGCTAATCAGCGCCCAGGTCATTCCAATGTTGCCTCCTCTCAGAACCCTCTCCAAGTAGCAAACTTTTAGGAAATTTCATTTATCTTTCCAACTCCTTCCAAAAGGGACCTCAAATTGTTAGACTAAGGAATTACAGGATTAAGTTAAACGTTGCCTTCTTTTCCTAGTGGACATGAGTAAGCCCTAAGTGGATATTGAAGTTGAAACACACATAAATTTGAAGGATGGCCTCAAAGAGAGCAACAGCATTCTTTCAGGGAGAACCTCGGCCACAGACTATGGGGCAGATGGGCCAAGACAGTCATTCTTATATCCCTTTGACCTCAGAATGTAACTCAAGGTCATGTGCTAGTCTAACTGGACATCTATGAATCAACGATGACTATGTAAATTAATCAGGCTTTCCAGGTGGCACTCATGCTAAAGAAATCACCAGCCAATGCAGGAGATGCAAGAAACATGGGTTCAGTCCCTCAGTTGGGGAGATCCCCTGGAGGAGGGCATAAAATCCCACTCCAGTACTCATGCCTGGAGAATCCCATGGACAGAGGAGCCTGGTCCCAGGGTTGCAAAGAATTGGACATGATTTAGCGACTCAGCATGTAAATTAATCTGCATTCATAGTTCAAGGACCAAGATAATTTGGACTGGATAATGACACAGTGGTGGGGTTGTAAGACCAGCAGTGAAAACTGAGTCCAAATCTCAGAAGTCACTGACCAGTGTTCTTTCCAATGCCACATTCAACAGACTTGCTCATTTGCAAGAAATCATCATCTCTATATAGAGCATATTTGATAAAATGGACATAAGGATAACGATAACTACCGCAGTTTTTTTTGCAAACATCAAATGAGATAGTGAAGGTGCTATGTTTGAATATGGTGCTTCAAGGATGCAAAATCAATTTACTGGCAGTCTGACAGAACAAACTGAGCAGTTATCTCTTTGGCATAACAGACCATGTCATTGTCAGTAGTAAACAAAAGGCGGAAAGAGGACTTGGAGTTTATTGCAATTTGCCTACCCAGATTTCTTTTCTTCTTTTTTTTTTTTAATGTAAACCATTTTTAAAGTCAACTGAATTTGTTATAATATTGCTTCTGTTTTAGGTTTTGGTTTTTTGGCTGCCAGGTCAGGGATCTCAGCTCGCCAACCAGGGATCAAACCGCATCCCCTACATTGGAAGGCAAAGTCTTAACCACCATAGTGCCAGGAAAGTCTTGTCTATCCTTTTAAAAAAAAAAAAAAAAACGATTAAAATTACAATGACCTAATCACTCCAGATTTCTAGGTATTTGGGTTGCCTCCCACAACATGACTACCAAGTTAATAATAATATTTATTTTCATCTTATTTTCAAACGTTTATTTCTGATGATGAGTTTAATACACTACAATGAAAGCATGCTTTTTGTTGGTAAGTTTGCTCATTATCTAGCTGGACTCACTACATTACCAACTTTGGTAAAAAGAAAATTCACAGGGTTTTTCAAAGGCATGCTGAATATCCAACACAACAATTGTGGAGGGTCTATGCATTTCCCTCTTAATGCAAATGTAACATCATTCTGGACGTGAACTCGTATTTTTTACCTACTTTCCACCCCTACCTCATCACGGATGCATGTGACGACTGGTCTCTACACTCCCTTGTTTCTTTTTCCTTTTTTTAAATTAATTGTTATTGGAGAATAGTTGCTTTACAATGTTGTGTTGGTTTCTGTTATACAGCAAAGTGAATCAGTTGTATATATAACCCCTCATTTTTGGATTTCCTTCTCATTTAGGTCACCACACAGCAGTGAGTAGAGTTCCCTGAGCTATACAGTAGGTGCTCATTAGTGATCTATTTTATCCATTGTAGTGTATACAGGTCAATCCCAATCTCCCAATCCATGCATTTGTTCTCTATGTCTATGTCTCTAGTTCTGCTTTGTAAATAAGATCATCTATACCATCTTTCTAGATTCAACATGTATGCCTCAATATATATTTGTTTTTCTCTTTATGACTTACTTCATATATTCCCTTGTTCCATTATGAGAAATTATTCTCTCTTAGAATTTTGTTTTAAAGTAGTGTTTCACCTCTGCTTATTTTCACTTAGAAACTCATAGTGATTTATTTTCCCTAATGAATTCTCTCTACAAAATTAGATTTCAAAAAAAAATATTCACATCAATGTGCCATACTGACTACAAGTATAGAGGGAGAAAGGGAAGTTTGATTACCGAGTTTGAGAAAAAACAAAACAAACCCACCTCTACATTTCTCTAATGAGAGAAAAGTCAAAGAATGAAAATGGAGGGGAGGAGGAGGGACAAGCTCTTTAGGACCAGAAGACACTATATATCCAGGCTAGTGTTGTAAGAGATCGAGGATAACTTATAACAATCCACAAATAATTACTGAAGGCTAGCCCAGAACCTGTTGGGAACACAGGAAACATTCAGAATGTCCCTGTCTTTCCACTGAGAACCAAACAGCACTGGAGAAATGTCAGTTTAAGAGGGAAAGGGGGTAGGGGAGATGTCTTACTGCCACTGTGTAGTTATTACTACATCCTTTAGAAAGTGGGTGAGTCAAAGGGGAAAGACCCTTTCACAAAGGTTGTTTTAGTTTTGTGAAAGAACTGAGTTGACCCATCCATTTATCCTGACATTTGGGCATTCATTCAACATTCAGCTAAACAATGAATGCACACCCACTTTGGGCCAGTGGTCCAAGAATAACCAAACCCCATAGAGAAGAGGGTGCCAATCTCTGAGATCAAGGGGACATGGACCATCGCGGGAAGCGTGGAAACTGGTGATTGGGGTTGTGGATGTACTGTCTCTTGATAACACTAGATTTTGGGTTCCACTGGATGCAGAAGCCTATTATTTGGATTGATATCATACACAAAGGGAATGGTGGCCTGTGGAGGGGAGGCCTTGGAACCAAGGCAGCTGGAGTAATGGGCATAATGGCTTTAAGTCAGCCCAGTGTTCTCCAATGAAAACCAAATTCTTTAGGAGTCCCTCCAGGACCTTGCATAACTATCTCTTGCCTGCATCTCCAACCTTATTCTTCATTTGGCTTCCATAACAAAGATCAGTCCTTTCCCCCCTTAATATTTTGGTGTTTTCTTCTGCCTGAGATGCCCTTTTCCAAACTCTTCACCTCTCCCTCCTGAGATGGGATTTCTGTTCCTCCTCTGCCTCATTTAAAGCAGCTCTCATTCCCAGTTACTCTGTATGCCCTCAACCCGTTCATTTCCTTCTTAACTGGTCTGTGCATCAATGCGTGTGTGCATGCCAAGTCACTTTAGTCATATCTGACTGTTTGCAACTCTATAGGCTGTAGCCCCACAGCCCCCTCTGTCCATGGGATTCTCTGGGCAAGAATACTAGAGTAGATTGCCATACCCTCCTCCGGGGGGGTCTTCCTGACCCAGGGATCACACCCGCATCTCTTTCATCTCCTGCATTGGCAGGCAGGTTCTTTACCACGAGTGCCACCTGGGAAGCCCATGTATCAATGACTGTGCAACAAATCACTCCAAACTTAGTGGTTTAAAGCAAAAGCAATCATTCTCTTATATCTCGAAGTTTCTTCAGGACAGGAATGGGGGAGAGGCTTGGTTGGGTATCTTCTGCTTGGATGTTCTCACGACCTTGCCCTCGGGGGTGACAGGAGCTACTCCCACAGGTGTAGCTGGGTAGCACTCTCCTCGCTGCGCTCTCGAGGCCTCTCTATGGAGATCAGTCTTAGCTTTTGCAGAGCATGTTGGCCCAGGGTAGTCAAACTGCTTACATGCGGGCTGGAAATTTGGTTTCCATTGGAAATCAAAGCGGAGGGACCTCAAGAGACAAGTACATCCAAAGTCCAGCCACCAGTTTCTGTTCATACTGCTGTGGCCCCCATCTCCTTCATCTCAGAGACTGGTACCCTAAAATTCTCTCCCACCCACCTGGAGATTTTCTGCAGGGATTCCTGAACACTCTCAACCTCGCATTCTACTTTTTTATCTTCACACTTATTCCCCCTACAAGGTGTTTCATTTCATATTTCCTGTAGACCCTACCACTGGGTATATATACTTGTTGAATGAAAGACTTGCTAGAACAAACGCATGAAAGATGCACCAATTATTTGAGAAGACAGATCTGCCCGTTTAGTAAACTGTAATCTGCTCACTGTCTCCTTCACTGGATAGCTTGGTGGGTTCTTGTGGGTAAAATCCTTTGTGGCCAGGACCATCAATTCATCTGCCCTGATTTCTGAGGTTTGTAGGATCTGTTTTTTCCAAACAGTATTTGAAATTCTAAAGACAACTCCTGGCCTTTCAGCTCTTGTGAGCAAAGAAGAGAGGTGGGTGGGATGAGTTGGGGGCAGGGTGGACCGGGTGGTCGACTGGTTCTTATCATAACTGTTTAGTTTCATTTACATTTTTCTCTGGGTTGCTCAGGTCCGGGGCAGTGTTATTTGATGTTGAACACCTGCCTTCGCACAGGGAGAGCTGTGGCTGGCCCTATTGAGAGAGGCGTTGACATTTCTGCTCTATAGAATTGTACGACGGAGCTGAAAGGTGAACACCCAAGAGCTCCCGTCTGGTTCAGGGGACTCTTGCTCACAAGAAGTCACCCCACAGGTGATTTCAGAGGTATAGACTCTCTCCTGGGGTTTTGGTTCCTGTGACAAAAGCAAGCTTGTCTGTGTACTGAAGTCATTTTGAATTTGTTCATTGGCCATTTTTATAGGTCCCAATTCATTCTTTGATGAGATGTGAGTGAGAGATGAGTTTTCTTTTCATTGTGCTAAGCTGATTCTCCTGCAGTCCTTGGTTATAGTCAATCAGAGCTGTATTCAAATGGAAAGTTATGTCACTCAGAGAGCTTTCCACCTGAGAGTTAAGAACAATTTATAGGTTACTGGATAGTCACGTACAGGGAGCTTGAGAGTGGTGCTTCTCAAACGTTCACTTCCGTATTAATTACCTGAAAGTGAAAGTGTTAGTCGCTCAGTCGTGTCTGACTCTGTGACTCTGTGGACCGTGGCCCACCAGGCTCCTCTGCCCATGGGATTCTCCAGGCAAGAAAACTGGAGTGGGTTGCCATTCCCTCCTCCAGGGGATCTTCCCGATACAGAGATTGAACCCTTGTCTCCTGCATTGCAGGCAGATTCTTTACCGTCTGAGCCATCGGGGAAATACCATTAATTACCAATTCGGTAGCTGCATTATGAAATGCAGATTTAAATACAAAAGGTCTGGAGTGGGGCCTGAGACTCTGCATTTCTAACAAGCTTCCAAGTGATGTCAACGTTCTGGTTCAGGACCACACACGGTATAGTCTAGTTTAGACTCCCGATTCTACGAGCCTGTGCCTTAGCTTAGTGGTTCCCAAAGCATGACCCCAGACCAACAGCAGCCAGAATCACCTGGGAACTTGTGAAAAAGGCAAATTCTCAGCTCCTACCTCAGACCTACCAGATCAGACATTTCCCTGGTGGTGCTCAGCACTAAATGTCTTCATTTCCTCCAGGAAATTCATCCCATAGTCTGAGAAGGAAGACAGTCTCAAGATTCACTCAGGTGAACTAAGGAATTTTAGCCACTGTCTCCAAATCTAGATCTCAGAATCAACAAGTCTCGAGTTCATACGTCTGATGTATTTAAAACAAATTAGAGTTCAGAGTTTAAACTCATTTCCAAATTGAAATGATGAGTTGAATTGAAATGATGATGATGAGTTTCCCTCTCATCATCAAATTTCAACTACCATATAAAAATCATCAGCTTTTTTTTCACATTTAAAAAGATGAATCCCCTCAACCTTCATTTAAAGATCTTCTGGTTCAATAATATGATCTTTGGACAAGTTCAGAATCCTGAAAGTTAAGCTCTTAATACCCTGGTGTGGACCCCAGGCCAAGGAGCACTGGAGTTCCTAAAGTCTAGGCACATCTTTGGCCTTCCCTGCTGGCTCAGATGGTAAAGAATTGCCTGCAATGCTGGAGGCCCAGGTTCAGTCCCTGGGTTGGGAAGAATCCCTGGAGGAGGGCATGGCAACCAGCTCCAGTATTCCTCCCTGGAGAATCCCCATGGACCGAGGAGCCTGGCGGGCTACAGTCCATGGGGTTTCAGAGAGTCGGACATGACTGAGCGATTAAGCATAGCATAGCATAGGCATGTCTTTGAACATTTCTAATGGCCTTGGGGTTATCCCCGAAAGGAGATGGATGGATAACTCAGTGATACCTCAGGGTGAAAAAGGGTGGACTCAAGAGTCGTTTCTTCTATTTGGATGGAGTCAGTCAAGTGGAGAACCTCCTTCCTAAAATGATTGGCAACATCAACTGGCTGGTAGGAATTAGACTACCTTCCCAGCATAGGCTAGAAAAATATCTCTGACCTCAGACCTCGAGGTAATGTTTCCAGAGCAGCCAGGACTCTGTTAACTGTCTATCACCTCTGAAAGGGCACAAGGGCAACTTGCCCCCCAGGTCACCAGAGAAGGTAGAACCTGGAGCCTGTCCAGGCCACAAAGCCCCATCCAGGACGCCTGGGAATCAGGCCTACAGCCTTCGTTACCTACCCTGGTTTCAACTTTCACAACTGGGACCACTTTGCAATTTCAGTTTTAAGAGTAATCTTGGGGAGAAATACATAAACCCCTGACTAATACCTTCTCGACTATAACTACACTGGTATAAGAATGTACAGCAATTGAATAAAGCTGACTAATGATATGTTGGCCTCCTCCAGCCCTTTTCATCTGAAGACCTCAAAGCACTACCCACATGACCTCACTAATCCTTAAAATAACTTCTGAAAAATATATGAGAAATATTATTATCTCCATGTCTCAGGAGGGAAAAAGAGACCGTCGGTGAATTACCCAGGTCTAGAGCTCGTAACTAGGCTCAAGGCTAAGAGCTGGTAGAGAGATTTGGGGCAAGGAAGGGCCCAGGAATAAAGGGGGTGGAATACGGCCCTCCAGAGAGAAAACGTCTTCGGTTGTAATGGAAGCAATGTGAGTCACAGAACCAATAGAATTACCAGGAAACAGAAAGGGGAGTTGACTTGGGGAATTTTTGTTGTCATTGGTTTGTTTCAGAATACATATTTTTTCTATCTGCATGCTTTGCTTGCATCTTTTCTCGGGTCAGTGTAGGTTTGGTGGGGAGGGGGTCGAAGGGAGGTCATCGTTTTATCTCTGTCCACTTTACTTAAGTTCATCTTCTGAAGTTCTGCCCAGAGGTCAGTGGCTAAGCTTCTACTTTAGACACTGATCCTTGGTTTCCTGATGGTTCCCTTGACTCCAAATTCTTTTTCCCAATACTGTTTTTGTAATCCACATTCTATTTATGCAACAATTGAAAAAATTTCCCAAAGGGGTCATTGAGAATATTATCAAAAGTACCTTAGATATCCTGAACGGATAAGCGAATGTTTAAAACTTTTTAGAATGGTGCGACTACCTTTCTTTTTCTTTCTTTCTTTCTTTCTTCCTCTCTCTCTCCCTCCCTCCCTGCCCCACCGCCACCTCTCTCTTTCTTTTTTCCTATTTTAAAATGTCAAAGGCTTCCTGACATGTTTTGGCCATGGAAATGGAACATATTTTCTCATTAGGTTAATTAATGGCTCTGCTTGGGTGGCATAATTTGGTGTAAGTTTCCTTTTAGAATTCTGTCATAACTAAAAAGGATCTTATTTTTGTTATGTTTTGTGGTGTCTTTAAATTTTTATGACTTCTACTTTGTTTAGTCTGTGTGTAATCCTTCTTTTGAAACCTAATGTCCTAGAAAATTTACAGTTTTCTCTCAAAACTGGCACTTTTTACATTTTACGGTGAGTCCCGTTTCTTTGGTGCTCACTAGGACTTCATTTAAGTCCTTAAGGTGTAATTCGCAGCTCAGGGAATTTATGATTACATCGTCAAAGTAAACTCCCCGAGTGCAATATATTAAAGCTGACAAGACGCTGTTCATTAATCTTTGAAATATAGCCAGGTGTGATGTAGTGAGGGGAGCCTTCCAACTCAGAACAGCTGAAGACCTCGGAGCTGGCCCCCACGGGAGAGGAGGATTCCTTCCTTCTCGCTGCCAAGGCCGCCTGGGTGGGGACCGAGAGGGCCGAACGCCCTTCCTTCTCGGGCTGCGGTGTTCCCTGTCTCTGCTGGTGCTCCTCCAGCTCCGCAGCTTCTCGCCTCCTCATGCGTTTGTTCATTCAGCAAATATTTATGGAGAGCCTCCTTTGGGTCAGGCACCAGTGGGACCTGGAAAGCCTGTAGTAACCAAGACAGAAACAATCCCTCACTTCATGGGGCCTATAGTTTGAGGGTCTAGCCATAAGCAAAGGTCTCAAGACGCCTTTCCTCAATGCCACCAAAGCCAGCTGAAGTGAACTACATTGCCTGAATGGCCAGCATGTCTTCTCAGCCCCCGATACGTCCTTAATGCTGAATAACTCTCGGTATGTGTGAGTGAGATTGCAGTCCAGCCTGATGAGTGTTGTGATAGAGGTTTGCAAATGACACTATCGTGGAAGAATAGCCAAAGCCACCTTGGGGAATCAGTGACTGGTCAGGAAAGCAGCCTCTACACAGACAAAGAAGGCAGACTTGTGGTTGCCAAAGGGGAGGCGGACAGAGAGACGTGGAGGGGGAGTTTGGGGTCAGCCGAGGCAAGCTGTTACACATGGGATAACAACAGGGTCCTACCGTGGAGTGCAGGGAATTATGTTCAATATCCTGTGATAAGCCATAATGGAAAAATGATGCATGTATATGTATATATACACACATATGTATACTGCTGCTGCTGGGCTAAGTCGCTTCAGTCGTGTCCGACTCTGTGCGACCCCATAGACGGCAGCCCACCAGGCTCCCCCGTCCCTGGGATTCTCCAGGCAAGAACACTGGAGCGGGTTGCCATTTCCTTCTCCAATGCATGCATACATGCTAACTTCCGTCGTGTACGACTCTATGCGACCCTGTGGACAGCAGCCCACCAGGCTCTTCTGTCCACAGGATTCTCTAGGCAAGAATACTGGAGTGAGTTGCCATTTCCTTCTCCCACATATATATATATATATATATATATAGAGAGAGAGAGAGAGAGAGAGAGAGAGATAGATATAGATATATATAACTGAATCATTTTGCCATAGAGCAGAAATTAGTACATTACTTCAACAACACAACTATACATCAATAAAATAATTTTTTTTTTAAAAAAAGCAGAGTCTAGCTAATCACTGTGCAATAGCACCTCTAGAACAAGAGGGAAAATCCAGGTCAAAGGCAATACCTCTAAAACGCACCGTGGGTCTTCCCCAGACCCTTCTGTTCACCTCTGTAAAACACGGTGAGCTGAAGGCCATGTGGGACTCTGGGTTGGATTCTGAAACAGAAAAAGAACACAAGTGGATTTCCAGGCTTAGAATTACATTCAAGAAGTGTTGGCTTAAAAAAAGAGAGTCAGAGATAGAGAAAGAGAGGAGTTGGCTTAAAGGGAAAAGAGTGGGGGAGGGATAAATTAGGAGTTTGGTTAACATATACACACTGCTATATATAAAAAAGACAAACAACAAGGACTATACTGTGTATAGCTCAGTAAACTCAACTCCATATTTTGTAATAACCTCTAAGGGAAAAGAATCTGTAGAAGGGTAGATATCTGTATCAGTATAACTGAACCACTTTGCTGTACCCCTGAAACTAACATACTATTATAACTCAACTATACTTGAATAAAAATCAAACAAAAAATGTATTAAGACTCTTTTTATAAAAAAAAAGAGTTGGCTTATGGCATCCAATAATGGATTCCAGACTTGTGACATTGTCGGGTAGTTACACAATAAGTGCAGGACACACTCCCATTTAAACCTTTTCAGGGAGAATTTTTCATTTCAGAATAGAAGCAGGGTGATGAAAGCTCTAATTTTTTTAGCTAGCTGCATGCTTGAAAAGATAATGGTTTAGTAAACCAAGTGTAAACCTTCAGAAAGACTGTTGGCTGCAAGAAGGGACTTCTTCAAAGAGCAGAGTGAGTCTTGCGACATTCAAAGGGTGCCTTGTTTAAGATGAAAAATTTCTCCCCATCCGGAGAAATTGATCACAGAATTAGAATATTAGTGCTGGGAGGATTCCTAGAGATCTTTAATATAATTTTATCACATTAAAAATGAGGAAAACAGGCCTAGGAGCTTGTGCCTTGTCCAAGTCTTTAATGAGTGAGCCGAGCCCAAACCATTCACCAGATGCCAGGTCGACTGTCTGCTCGTCTATTCCATACTAGAGCATCATCCTGGGGCCCAAGCTCTGGGGGTTTTACTGTGAATCCTCAAAAAGTTTGCTTTGTATTCCTTTGTTTAAATGAAATAATGTGTGCCAAAAGCCACTGATAAGCTGGGATGTACCACACACATGTCATTTGTAACTGATGCTTTTGTTAGCATCATTATTAGCTACAATAGACTTCTTGTTCAATCGCTAAGACACGTCCAACTCTGCAACGCCATGGACTGCAGCATGCCAAGTTCCCCTGTCCTTTACTCTCTCCCAGAGTTTGCTCAAATTCATGTCCATTGAGTCTGTGATGCTACCTAACCACCTAATTCTCTGTTGCCCCCTTCTCCTTCTGCCTTCAATCTTTTCCAGCATCAGGTCTTTTCCAATGAGTCACATCTTCGTACCAGGTGACTACAGGTTTGGAGATTCAGCATCAGTCCTTCCAATATTCCAATGAATATTCAGGGTTGATTTCCTTTAGGATTGACTGGTTTGATCTCCTTGCAGTCAAAGGGAGACTGCACACATGCAAATCCTACAAATTCTGTGCTAGAAAGAAAAGTAGTTTTTGGACGCTGACAATCATCTCCTGCTCCATCCCTTCTGATGCCCCTGCTTTCCCATGGGGTCCTCTGGTTCTCTTTAGCAATCTGCTTTTAAAAATTCCATTCCACATTTTGCATTTTCATTTTCTCTTTCTAAAATATATATAAGCTGACAAGGAGGACTCACCGGAGAACAGAACCCAGGTTTCTAGAAAGGCTCTGCAAATAGGAAGTAAAACCACATCACACCATTCATCTGCCAAAAGTAATAAAGCCAGCCAGCCTCAGCGCCCTCTCAACTTCGTCAGCAACTAACGCTCATTTCTCCCTTTCCTTGCAAAGGAAAAGGGGGGAAAAAATGCCAGGCAAAGAATGCCAGGCAAATCAAACCATGGGAAAAATAACACCTTCAAACTCAGGGCAAAATTCTCCTTTCCAGTTCTTGCTGCCGATGCGCCATCCGGTGTGCTTGGCCGGCCGTGCTGCTCTTGGAACAAGATGCGGAACACAGGTTAGGGAGCAGATTTTGGCCAGAGACTGGTTGTTAATTTTTAATTCATAGTTGTAAAGCCTGAGAAATCTCACTATGATTTCGTTTCATATAGCAATCAAAACAAGTCCATAAAAGAGATTGTTCCTCACACAGCTTTAAGAAATATTCCTTCTGATTTCCCCCGAATTATATGAACTTTTTGCTCCTTAAAATCAGTGAGTGTGCTGATCACTAATGAGTAGAATAAGTGAGAAACTCAAGGTATGATGTTCCAATATTTGCCCCAAACAGAAACTGTTGTAGGAATTCCAATCTGGGAAGGCCATTCTTTTTCCAACTGGAATTCACCTGACTCTGCTCTTTCAAATCACTTAGAAGACCTCTTGAGGTATAGTAAAAGAGCCCAGCTTCTTAATATTGGCTTCCATCTTTCCAGTTCACCAAGAGCAGCAACTGAGAGAAAAACAAACGTTTATAATGAAACACCCTTTCTGAAATGAAGGGCTTTGGGATAAAAGTCTGATAGTCTGGATTTTAACCCTTCCTCTGCCATGAACTCACCAGGTGACATCTCTAGGTTCCCAATCCCTTCTGGGCCCAGCAGTGTCCTGCTTTACTAACAGGGATATTTTCTTCCAGCTCTAATATTCTCACTTTATTATCCCTGAAATTACATTTCTATCACACAGGCATCAATATCATCACAAATGTCTGACACATGGGTGGAGAAAAGCCGTGCTTATATCCCTAGAGATGGGTTTAATGAGGGAAAACCAAAGTTCCAAGAACCGGGCGGAAAAAATCTTCCTGATAAGGGTACTTCTCATGTCTTGATCCATTTCCCAGTCACCAAACATTGTTTTTGACTGTTGCTTTCTGTATTCAGCATCTCTTCCAGAAGAGAGTGAAAAACAGCAGAAAACTCTGCATCCAGGGAAATTTTTTCTACAGTGAGTAAACAGCAACCAAGAAGGTAACCTTTTGGAGTCTCTGCATCGTGGATAATCCTTGTTTTTATTTTTTTTTCTTTTTTTTAAATGAATTGTTATTGGAGTATAATTGCCTGCGAACATTGTATCAGTTACTGCCTTATAGCAGACTGATTCAGCCACACGTGTACACACATCCCCTCCCTTTCGGACTTCTGCCCATCCAGGTCACCGCAGAGCGCTGAGAAAAGTTCCTGGGCTAAACAGCAGGTTCTCATTCGTTATCTATGTTATACATGGTGCCAAGAGTGTATGCATCAATCCCAATCTCCCAATTCATCCCATCTTCTCTTCCCCCTTGGTGTAATCCTTGTTTTAAAAGAGGGTCTATCACGAATCGTTGAAGGAAGGCGTTAACATGCACGGAGGCACCCTCTGCATCAGAATGAGTGCTCCGTAGGTAAAGTCCGTGGACTCACTCATCACAGCACGAAGAGAAACGGTACTACCCCATCTCACAGAGGTGGGACACTAAGGCACAGAGTATGACCACTTGTCCAAGGTCATTTATATGTAATAGAGGCTGAACCGAAATTTAAATCAGATGTATCTAATTGTAAAGCCTTTTCTCTACAACAGAGGAGCTTGTTTGCCCAGTACGATGCCCTTTAAAAAGACTAGCCTACAAGGACCTCATGTACAGCACAGAGGACTATATTTAATATCTTGTTACAACCTATAATAGAAAAGAATCTGAAAAAAAGTACATTTATATCCAAATATATAATTGTTTTGTTGTGAACCTGAAACACTGTAAATCAACTATACTTCAGTTTTTTTTTTTTAATTAAAATTTAAGGACTTCCCTGGTGGTCCAGCAGTTAAGAATTTAACTTCCAATGCAAGGGATGCAGGTTCGATCCCTGGTCGGGGATGTAAGATTCTACATGCCTCATGGCCAAAAAAAAAAACCAAACAAACCCATAAAATAGAAGCAGCATTGTAACAAACTCAATAAAGACTTTAAAGAAGTGGGTCATATCAAAAACTATTTCAAAAAATTTTTTTAATTTAAAAATTTTTAATTTTTTTAGAAAAGAAAAATAAAAAAGATTAACTTAATAATGGTATCTAAGTTAAGGTTCCTTTCTAAGAGACAAACTGCATACAGAGTCATGTTATTATAATGGTTTATTTAAACCATCAGGCACTAATTCTTAGATTTGATGAGTACTCACATAAATTCAAAATAAAAGAGAAAAGAGTATTTCATATTTCACAAGCATGAAAACCAAAGTGTGATTGATCGCCCTTGTGAAAGATCCAACCAATGTTTCAAAAGCCACCCAATGGTTCTTTTCAGGTTATCTCCCCACCTCACCCTGGTTTCAACCCTGAGTTTCAAGGGGCAAAAGGAGCAGAAAGGAGAAGTTAGGCTGGCAGGGTAGAAGGCTGAAGGCATGCCCTGTAGCATGGGGCATCACCTGAGTGAACAATCAGAGAACCACCTCTGAGAGCTCTGTTTTCAGTTGTGAGAGGCATTTTGAAGCTCACTGGTTGGATTAAATTCCCCAAACATCCTTCATCCCATTCCCCTTCCAAGTGCGTGTGTGCTGAGTTGCTTCAGTCGTGTCCGATTCTTTGTGACCCTGCGGACTGTAGCCCGCCAGGCTCCTCTGTCCACAGGATTCTCCAGGCAAGATCGCTGGAGTGGGTTGCCATGCCCTCCTCCAGGGAATCTTCCCAACCCAGGGATCGAATCTACCTCTCTTATGTCTCCTGCACAGGCAGGCAAGTTCTTTATCACTAGCACCACCTGGGAAGCCCTCCCCTCCCATACACATATTCTATTTGTTTACTTCTCACCACGGGCCATATCTGACAAAACCTGTTAGGGTGACCTGGCAGGACGAGCTCCAGGTGTCCTGCCCCGAGGGACCGGGAGAGTTCAGGTTTTAACTCAGGACAGCCCCGCTATTTACTCCTCTGTACTCCTCCGCACCCATCATTCACCCTGGCAGGCACAGCTCACACCTCTGGCTGTCTTCACGGGAGGAGTTTATAGATAAGGGCACCTGTCTGTGAGAATCAGACATTCACAGGTGCGCCAAGAGACAACAGATTACATGGTTGCAGAGTTTTTGTGCCTAAACTCTCCCAGCAGCTGGATCTGCACTACGGAGGCTTTTGTGAGGTGTTGTGTTGCAAGAGAAAGAGAGAAACGGGTTCCTTATCTTTGCATTAGAAACACATCTGCAAACCTGTCACATTCTCCAGCAAGCGAACCAAAGGTAAACACTGAATAGTACTTGGAACTCTACCCCCTTTTCTGTTAAGTGAGGTTAAAACATGTTGGTAAAATGAAAATTTGGGCTGTAACTAGATTCTTCTCCAAACACAAAAGGAGGTTGTAATTTCAAGAATTTTTCTCCTTGGATTTAATCATGAATATTAAGTATTGGTACCCAAGTGCCAGAGTAACAAGCTAAAGACCACCCATCAGCTTAATTCTGAAGGCTTATTTCATGTAACTCAAGCTCCAGTTATCTGAGAATGAGTGATGTTATTTGCAACTGCCCATAACAAAAGCCAAAGGGTTTATAGCAACTTGACCTTTCATTTTTTGCTGGTTTATTTTTCAGATAGCTGGGAAAATATTTTCTACTTGTATTTGATGACATGATCTCTAAAGCATGTTGACTAATTTCTTAATTATCCAGAATTGCCCCAAATGCCACTTACCGTGGACTCAAAAGGCCCTTATTCAGTGATAAGAATTAAAGCAAAACATAACTTGAACCCAATATTCCATAATATCTTAATTCATAGAAACAATGGACTTTCCCTCACAATCATAGTGTTTGCCACATCCTAATATTATTCCTTGTATTTCTTTTCAAGCATTTTCGTTCGATTCAGGCTCAATCAGTCCAACCTTCTTCCACCAGCCCCAGCACTGCATCCTCCTCCCTAACATGTTAGATAGAATTGAAAGACTCTATCCTCTGTCATTTCCAAGTCCATTTCTATCCCCCTTTCTTCCCCAAAGCAAGAAACCCCAGATGGTTCAGCCGATGATCTGTGACCAAATCACTTCTACAATTGAGACTTGATGTCAAAACCAAAAACACATTCTTTTTTAAAATTTCATATTTATTTATTCTTGGCTGTGCTGGGTCTTCACCGCTGCACCAGTTTTTCCCTAGTTGCGGTGAGCAGGGACTGCTCTCCAGTGTATGGGCTTTTCACTGTGATGGATTCTCTCATTACAGAGCATGGGTTCTAGGGTGGTGGGCTCAGGAGTGGTGGTTCCCGGGGTCTAGAGCACAGGCTCAATAGTTAGGATGCACAGGCTTAGCTGGTCTGCGGCATGTGGGACCTTCTCCAATAAGGGATTGGACCCATGTCTCCTGCATTGGCAGGTGAATTCTTTACCACAGAACCACCAGGGAGGCCCCCCAAACACATTCTTTATGCATTGTCTGCCTGGAAAAATAAACTCCATCACAGAGAGAAGTGTAGAGTAAGGTGGTCACAGAAACCCAGAGGCATAATCCAGTTAAACTCCTTGACCTGCCTCAAATACTGTCAATTCTAATTTCTGTGTTTCAAGAGAACTTTCTGGGACATGTCTGCAACATTGCTTTAAAGTCCTTCCACTTAGTGGAGGAAGTAAATAAACTAGACCTCAAGTAACCTGCTAGATGGAGCACTCTTGGGAAAAAGTAACTCCTCTATCAATAAGACTTCCTTCAGGGGAAAAAAAATCATACTGGGTTAGCCTTAGACCTGATTTTAATAAAGCGCCAAGATGCACCAAAATGGGTCATTTTACTCCTTCCTGTTCAAATGCAAGACATTCAAGACAAGAAAGACTTGAGTTCAAGCCCTCAGAATTTGGATGAAATCCACAAAATAGCTTATGGTAATCGCTCTGTTAATCTGCTTTGGCTGACAGTTTTCAAAATGGATTCCACAGAGCTAAGAAATAAACCAAATCCATTCCAGCTTTCCCTGGTAGAGGGCACTCAACTAGGCACTTAATCCTGCAAAAGCTCAGCAGGACAACTCTTTATAAAAGGGATTTCTTTAGTTGGCTAAGGGAAAATATCCTGTCTGAACAGGAAGGTAGATCATTAGTGGCTGGACCTCCCAGGTAGCCCCTAAATTTCTGAGAAAATTTCCTGATGAGTCATGCTGAGAAGAAACTCTCCAGAAAGGCTTTGAGCAAAGTACCATTCTCAACTAAGATCTACAATGCTTGGCTCCAATGATAGCAGCTGATGTGTTATGACAGCAATCAATTCCTCAGTGACTTGAAGGAGTGAACTTGGTCCGTTGCCTACCTGATTGAGGAAACATGAGCGTCTGCAATGAATAAGATTAGAGATAGTGTGTGAACAGTGATAAGAGAACAGACTCTGTACGATTTCAAAACCTTCAGACCATGAAATTTTGCACCATGTTTTGTGTCCCTAGATATATCTCAGTGCCTCCTAGTTTATAGTCTATGGGAACTGAAATAGAATTTGTATCCTACTGTTGTGTAAAAATTGTATAAATCTTAATACAACTGGTTGAATTGGTTCATGGTGTTTTTCAGGTCTACTCTATCCTTCTATTTTCCTATCTATTCATTCTGTTAATTACTGAGAGTTTGATACTGAAATTCCAACTAAAAACCTTAATTTGTCTCCTTAAAAAATAATTGAAATATATAGTGAAACTTTATTCTGTATTTTCCAAGTCTCTTGTAAATATGTTCTCACACTTGCATGATTTAAAAAATTAAATAAAAGAATCAGAGAGAACTAGAATCCTAGAATACCATTATCATCCCAAAAAATAAAAAAGAAATAGTGTATGAATACTGCACACTACAAATGGATATGTTTCTATGATGTAAGGCCACTGAATACCCTCTTCACATGCCAAGGCCTACTTTGGATTCTACTTCGTCCATGATTAAATGCAAATGCTATTAGGAAAATGTCCACTATTCTTTCTAAAAGTCCAGAACTATTCAGAGGGAAAAACATATTTGCTTCTGGTAAGAAAATTGTGACCCCAGACTCCATTAGTTGTATCTTCAATTCCATCTCCTAACTCTAGGATAAATAATTTCCAGGCCAACACTTGTGGATAAATGATCTACCAGTGAACACTTGTGAGGTTTAAATTAATATGTATAAAACACTTTGAAAGGAATTATGAAAGTCAATCTTACCACTCAATATTTAAGAATTATGTTCTGTGCCTTTATCCAAGTTTTCCATTATTTGTTCAGTTTTTTAAGCAAATACCATTGTTTACAGATCCAGATTTGATTTCACAAAGAATTTATTTCATAATTTAAACTGAAGTGCTTTTCATAGTTTAATTATTAGTATTGCTACATTCAGGAAAGGCCTTTCCATCATACTTACAGAAGATTTTTTTTTTCAGTTTTAAAAATGAGAACTTTTATAACTAGTTTAAAGTAAAATAACTACAGTGTTTCCAAAGAATATGAAATATTTTTGTAATATTTATTATTGTTTTATTATTTTATCAGTCATTTCTAATGATTTTATAGCCACTCGAATGGTTACACAGTCTTCTTTCTGAAAGAAATAAATGAGAAATCATAAGCAAACTTAAGACCTGACCTACAAGAAATACTAAAGAGAATTCACTAAAGTGAAATTAAAGGGCACTAGACAGTGACTAAAATCTATATGAGAAAAAATAGGTGCCAGTAAAGTTAACAACATTCTTCAGTTGCTAAGTCCTGTCCAACTCTTTACTACCCCAGGAACCGCAGTATGCCAGACTTCCCTGTCCTTCGCCATCTCCCGCAGTTTGTTCAAACTCATGTCCATTGAATTGATGATGTCATCCAACCATCTCATTCTTTGCCACTCTCTTCTCCTCCTGCCCTCAGTCTTTCCCAGCATCAGGGTCTTTTTCAATGAGTGGGCTTTTTGCATCATGTGAACAAAGTAATGGAGCTTCAGTATCAGTCTGTCCAAAGAAATTTAGGGTTGATTTCCTTTAGGATTGACTGGTTTGATCTCCTAGCTGTCCAAGGGACTCTCAAGAGTCTTCTCCAGCTCCACAGTTCAAAAGTATCAACTCTTTGGTGCTCAGCCTTCTTTATGGTCCAACTTTCACATCCATGCAAAATTACTGGAAAAACCATAGCTTTGACTATATGTACCTTTGTTGATAAAATGATGTCTCTGCTTTTTAATATGCTGTCTAGCTTTGTCATGGGCTTCCCTGGTGGCTCAGAAGTTAAAGAATCTGCCTGCAATGCAGGAGACCTGGGTTCAATCCCTGGGATGGGAAGATCCTCTGGAGGAGGGCATGGCAACCCACTCCAGTATTCTGGCCTGGAGAATCCCATGGACAGAGGAGCCTGGTGGGCTGCAGTCCATGGCATTGCAAAGAGTTGGGCATGACCAGGTGACTAAACACAGCACAGCTTTGTCATAACTTTCCTTCCAAGGAGCAGACGTCTTCTAATCCCATGGCTGTAGTCACTGTCCACAGTGATTTTGGAGACCAAGAAAATAAAGTCTGTCACTATTTCCATTGTTTCCCCAACTATTTGCCATAAAGTGATGGGACTGGATGCCATAATCTTAGTTTTTTGAATGTTGAGTGTTAAGCCAATTTTTTCACTCTCCTCTTTCATCCTCATCAAGAAGAGGCAGTGGCCAAAGGTAACAACATAGGTAAAAATAAAAGATGGATTAAATAAAATTCTGTTTATAACTTGCTTTTTTCCTCCTATCTGATTTAAAAGACAACTGCACCTAATAATAGCACACAAAAATACATGTTTTGGTGCCCTGGCAATACTGAAGGGAGACAGACAATTCAACAATGGTTGGGGACTCCAATACTTAACTTACAATAAAAGATGGAACAACTAAATAAAAGGTCAACAACTAAATCAAAGACCAACATAGCATTATAAACCAATCACACCTAGCAGAGATCTATAGAACACTCCACCCAACAATAAAATAATGCACATTCTCCTCAGTCATACATGAAGCATTCTCCAGGTGAGATCACATGTTAGGACATAAAATAAGTATCAATAAATTTAAAAGACTTGAATTCATATGAAGTATATTCTCTGATCACAACAGAATGAAAGAGGAAATCAATAACAGTAGAAAATTGGAAAAATTCCCAAGTATGTGAAAATTAAATAACACATTCTTTAAAAAACAATGTTTCAAGGAAGAAATCATGGGGAAATTAGAAAATACTTTGAGATGAATGCATCTAAAACACAACCTACCAAAACTTATGGAAGTACTTAAAGCAGTTGTTAGAGGAAAGTTTATAGCTATAAATGCCTATTTAAGAAAAAAGAAAGATCTCAAATCAATAACCTATCCTTGCACATTTAGAGGAAAAAAATAAATGCAAAGGAAGTTTTCCATTTGATGAAATTAACAAGCTGATCCTAAAGTTCATATGGAAATCCGAGAATCAAAATAGCCAAGATAATCTTACGAAAAAACAAAGCTGAAAGATTTATGCTTCCCAATTTCAAATTTATTTTAAAGCCACAGTAATTAAGACTTTGTAGTGCTTGCATAAAGACAGACATGTAGATCAACCATATGGAATTGAAAATCCAAAAATAAACCTATACATCTATGATCAGTTGATTTAGAAAAGGGTACCAAGACCATTCAATAAGGAAAAGAATAGTCTTTCAACAAATGGTACCCAGATCATAATTCTTACAATTAAACAATAAAAGACAAATAACCTCATTAGAAATTTAACAAAGGATTTGAATAGATACTTCTCCAAAGAAAATAGCACATGAAAAGATGCTCAACAATCATTACTCATCAGAGAAATGCAAATAAAAACCACAAGATATCACTTTATAACCACTAGGATGACTATAACAAAAGAGGGATAATAGCAAATATTGATGAGGATGTGGAGAATTCAAACTTTCAAATATTGCTAGTGGGTGTTTAAATTGATACAGCCTCTGTGAATTTTAGTTTGGCACTCCCTCAAAATGTTCAACAAAGAGCTAACGGGACCCAGCAATTTTACTCTTAGATATATGGGTTTAAGAGCAATACCTCTGAGGTCTGTTCTGTACCCTATCCCAGGACTCTGCTGTGGGAATGAGCCCCAGGTGCCTACAATGGTAGCCTGCTTCTGAACCCAAGTTTTCTGTTTCACTTCTGTGTGCTGTGCTATGCTTAGTTGCTCTGTCATGTCCAACTCTTTGTGACCCCCATGAACTGTAGCCTACCAGGCTCCTCCATCCATGGGGATTCTCCAGGCCAGAATATTGGAGTGGGTTGCCATGCCCTCCTCCAGGGGATCTTCCCAACCCAGGGACTGAACCCAGGTCTCCTGCATTGCAGACAGATTCTTTACTGACTGAGCTACCAGGGAAGCCCTTCACTTCTATACTCCCCTATAGTTTATCCAGAAAAATACATCAAGCTGTCTATGGGTGTATTAATTTGCTAGGGCTGTCATAATGAACTGCCTACCAACTGGATGGCTTAAACAGTGAAAATGTATTCTCTCCCCAGTCCTGAAGGCTAGCAGTCCAGGATCAAGGTGTTGGCAGCATTGGTTTTTTCTGAGGTCCTGCTCCTTGGCTTGCAGCCAGCTATCTCTCTGTATATCTTCACATGATTGTCCCTCTGTGTTCTAATCTCCTCTTCTTATTAGGACACCAGTCATGTTGTATTGTTTAGTCACCTCAGTCATGTCCAACTTTTGCTACCCCATGGACTGTAGCCCACCAGGCTCCTCCGTCCATAGGGATTCTCTAGGCAAGAATACTGGAGTGGGTTACCATTTCCTTCTCCAGGGGATCTTCCTGACCCAGGGATCAAACCACATTTCCTGCATTGCAGGCAGATTCTTTACTACTGAGCCATCTGGGAAGCCCCATATTGTATTAGGGCCCACCTTTCATGGCCTCGTTTTAACTTAATTACTTCTTTAAATGTCTTATTCCAAATAAATCACATGGTACTGGGAGTTACAAATTTGGGGTGGATGAAGTCAATCCATAACAATGGTTGTTTGGGTACTGTGTCATTCTTTTCTTTGGAGGCAAAAATGCTTTCCAAATAGATTTTCCTGCCTTCCTCCTCTCCAAAGATTAGTATATAACAGTGACTACAAAAGGCATCCGTCTGAAATTCAAGGCTCAGTGTTATAGAGTGGGCCAAACTTCCTCTCCCAAAAGAACTAAGGGAAAGGGCTTGCTAACAAAGAATGAAAACACTGCAGCAGGAAGAAATTTGTGAGCTTCCTGAAAAACAACACCAGGTTCTTGACAAACAACCCTACAGCAATCCTAACAGAGAAGAGTGTTTTGTCCTACTTTCGAGTCTCCACAAGCAATACCAGCCAGCAACTCTGGTGGTCTTCACTTCATCGTCCCTGGAGACTTGATATGACATTCACTTTGTAACTGGAGATTGCACTACACAGTCATCTCCCCGTGACTCCAATGAGGACACTGAGGTCCACTGGAAAATGCTAGGCTCTCTTCATTCTTCAGATGGGCAGGGAGAACCGTGAACGGCTCTGCATGATCGGAGACTGTGATGATAGCATGATTTATGAGCAGTGCAGCTGAAGTGGTTATTATGCACTGTTGTGTTATAAAAACACACAGAGAAATACACATAGGCCACTTCACAAGCCAGTGTCATCTGAGCCACTGGGTGATACTGTGATCTAGGACTCAAGAAGATATTCCATTGAGGAGATGAGTGGAATGCAGTGTTCAAAGAGGCAATGAAATTTGCTTATTTCTGCCTAACAGATGACCTGTTAGGTCCAGAGACAGCCTCCATTCAGCTCTGCGCCTTTTGTGTCCTGCCACAGTAGTACCATCTTTCCTTATCACAGGAATTTACTGCTCTTCTGGCTTCCTTCCTGTGCAGATTTCACAACAGAAAGCGTGCGGAGATACAGAGATTTCTGGGTCAGGAAGCCAAGCCAACTTTGTTCGCGTCCTGGTCATAGCCACAGGGACTTTTTTTTTTTTAATAGAACTTTCTCTAGTCTCCAGATCCTTCCAGATTCGTGGCAATCTGGGTCTTGTTTTCTCTTCACCAGATGCACTTTTAGTTGTTGCCTTTTTTCAATCAATTTCCAGATGTTGTTGCATATTCTTTTTATTTTCAGCAGTTTATCCTTTCCTGAACTTCTGCATAATTCCCTTCCATACCAACTTCCCCCCAACTCCTCCAGCCCATTCAGAAGAATTCCAGAAAGCTGCTGCAGTTACACCAAAATTTAGTTGGCTTTTCCATGCCCCAGTTAAGGATGCCTCTGCCCTGAAGATGAAAGAGATGATGGGTCTGCAGGAGAAGCCCCTTCTGAGTGAGTTCCCAGCTGATAGCGAGATGCTGCTGAGGTCCATGTCCATGATTATATAAAAGTCTCTATAGACAGGGAGAATGTTCACTGGGGCCCTGATGTCCAAACCGCAGTTTGTTTTAGAACTTTTTTTTTCTAATACTCTCTTTGTGCAAATATCAAACCAGCAAGCCAGAAATGTTTTTTAAATTATCACCGAACAATATAAAAATTGTAAAGAGGTCTTGCCTTTCTGTAATACTTCTTGCATTTGGCATGATTTGGAAATGAGATCTTCCACATAAATTAATTTTTTTAGACAATTGTAGCAGATCTTTAAGCCCCAAATCATTGCAAATCTTAACCATTTTTACATAAATTTTTCTAGACTGAATTACATTTTGGAGTATGCTGATCATAATCTAATGTTTCCCAAAAGATTCAAGGTCAAGGTTATAAATATTAGCAGCCATGCCCTAAGGTTTATGAGCTGTTGGTCTACTTGCCTTTACCAGGGTTCTCAAATCAGTGTTGTTGACACTGTGACTGGATAATCCTTTGTTGTGGGCGTATGGCTCATGTACGTAGGATGTTTAACAGCATCTCTGCCCTCTCCCTCCCAGATGCCAGTACCACTCCATTAAGGACAAAAATGTGCACCATTATCAAATATATTCAGCATTGTTCTGCAGGCCCTACTCAAGTGCAATTGGAAAGAAAGGGAAGGAAAATATATGAAGATTGGAAAAGAAGAAAAATGCTCTACCTTTATTTACAGAAAATACGACTATATACGTGGAAATCAAAAAGGAATCTGCAAACTATGAGAATTAATAAGCAAACTTAAAGTACCACTAAAAACAAAATTGATATACAAAAATTAATTGTGTTTTTTAGGACCTAACCTTGGTAAGTGAAATTTTTAAAAACACATTTTTGTACAAATTTTATTCAAAAATCAAATAACTAGAAATGAATCTATCAAAAGATGTATATGACCACTATGCTAAGAACTGCAAAATATTAAAGAGAAATTAAAATCTAAATAAATTAAGAGACACACCATGTCAGTAGATTGGCAGAATTCAAGATCATTAATATTTTAATTCTTTCCAAATTAATCTAAAGATTCAATAAAAGCCAAAACCAAACCCAAGCAAGGATCTTTCTTTTGTTTTTCTCTCTTTCTCTTTTTTTGGAAATTAACAAATAAATCTAAAATTTACATGGAAATTTAAAGGACTTGGGGGACTTCCCTGGTGGCCCAGTGGCTAAGATTCTGAATGTAAGGAGAGGGTCCCACTTCATTATTCTTCAAGGCAAGCAAATTTAAACCATGATGAGAGACATCAAATCTCCAGCAAAATGGCAAAATTGAAAAAGACTAATAAACCAAGAGTTAACAAGAATGTGGAAAAACTGCATTGGTGGTGGAAGTATAAATTGGTGAAACTTCTTTAAAAAAACTGTTTGGCAGTATCTCCTAAAACAAAATATGTACCCAATGCATGACCCAGCGATCATACTTCCAAGTGTATACCCAAAATAAATAAAAACATATGCTATTTAAAAGATATGAATAAGAATGCTCAAAGCAGCTTTATTCATAATAGGCAAAACTAGAAATAACGAAAATGTCCATCAACAAGACAGTGAATAAGTAACATAGTATAGTCATATAATGGAATACTACACAACAATATAAAGAAAAAAAAAACTACTGCAGTGATATGCTCAAAAACATTT
This sequence comes from Odocoileus virginianus, assembly GCF_023699985.2. Classification (NCBI taxonomy): domain Eukaryota; kingdom Metazoa; phylum Chordata; class Mammalia; order Artiodactyla; family Cervidae; genus Odocoileus; species Odocoileus virginianus. The sequence continues at coordinate 12,745,072 of NC_069685.1, read as the reverse complement.
AACAACTGGTTCCTTAAGAAGGACAAAAGTCCTGATTTGTAGTGTTTTCTAACTTTTATGGAATAAATACTTCCAATATAGCCAGTTTCATGTTATCAGCATGAAGTCATAAAATACAAAATTGGAAAGTCAGGCACACAATTGCAAGCTGAAATGAGTCAGCTTCAGGACAACACTCTTTACTTACACATGTAACAACAATGACAAATCCCTCAGAGGCTATGTTGAGTGAAATAAGCCAAAAACAAAAGACTGCATAATAATTACCTTCCTGATCTGAAAGAGACGCGTGCACCCCAATGTTCATTGCAGCACTGTTTATAATAGCCAGGACATGGAAGCAACCCAGATGCCCATCAGCAGACGAATGGATGAGGAAGCTGTGGTACATATACACCATGGAATATTACTCAGCCATTAAAAAGAATTCATTTGAATCAGTTCTAATGAGATGGATGAAACTGGAGCCCATTATACAGAGCAAAGTAAGCCAGAAAGATAAAGACCATTACAGTATACTAACACATATATATGGAATTTAGAAAGATGGTAACGATAACCCTATATGCAAAACAGAAAAAGAGACTCAGATGTATAGAACTGACTTGTGGACTCTGGGAGAAGGCGAGGGTGGGATGTTTCAAGAGAACAGCATTGAAACATGTATATTATCTAGGGTGAAACAGATAACCAGCCCAGGTTGGGTGCATGAGACAAGTGCTTGGGCCTGGTGCACTGGGAAGACCCAGAGGGATGGGGTGGAGAGGGAGGTGGGAGGGGGGACCAGGATGGGGAATACATGTAAATCCATGGCTAATTCATTTCAATGTATGACAAAAACTACTGCAATGATGTAAAGTAATTAGCCTCCAACTAATAAAAATAAATGGAAAAAAAATAAAATAAAATAAAACTGTGTCCCAAAACATAAAAAATAATAATAATAATTACCTTCCTATTAATCAAAAGAACAAGCAAAATTACTTGATGGGGATAGAAACCAGAAGAGATCACAAGAGGGAATTGGTATTGACATGGAAGGACCATGAAACTTCTTTTTGGGATGCTAGAAATAATCTATCTCCTAATTTATCTAATGATTAGGATAGATGTACAGACAGATAACTAAGGTAGGTAGGTAGGTTGATAGATGTAAAAATCCATCAAGCTGTAAACTTAAAATCAGTGAGTTTTGCTCACTTTATGTATTTCATACATCCATTAAAACAAAATGCTGTGAATTCCCTGGTGGCCCACTGGTTAGGATTCCATGCCTCTGCTGCAGGGGGCACAGGTTCGATCCCTGGTCAGGGAACCAGGATCCAGCAAGTTGCGTGGTGGGGCAAGAAAAAAACAAAAGAGGATACCCATGGCTGCTGTGCTGTGCTTAGTCGCTTAGTCCGTGTTCAAATCTTTGGGGCCCCATTAACTGTAGCCCACCAGGCTCCTCTACCCATGGGGATGCTCCAGGCAAGAATCCTGGAGTGGGTTGCCACGTCCTCCTCCAGGGCAATCTTCCCAACCCAGGGTCTCTTGCATTGTAGGCAGATTCTTTACCAGCTGAGCTACCAGGGAAGCTCCACCCAGGGCTAAACACGGCCATTTGAGCACACACATTTTTTTTTTTTTTGGTTCATTTTGAAATATGGTTAAAGCTTTTTAAGGCAACAATCCACAAGAATGGCGAGAATAGGAAAGGACACTATAAAATATCTGAAGCTAGAAAGCCATTGGACATGAATAAATGTCTCAAGAAGACTAACTCCTAAGCTACCTGTAGAGAAAAGCCAATCCCAATCTAGTGTACACCACAGACTCTCCAAGAAGTCTGTCAGTTACTGCAGAAATTACCACTGAGAACAGAAGCAGGGGGATGGTGCTAATCTAAGGAAGGTTTGTTGATAGATTCCAAGGAGTAAAAACAGATAAAATATACAAATTCAGGAATCAGAATGTCCTCCAAGTTTTCATAAGCAACACTGGAATCTAGTGGACAATTGAGAAGTGTTTTATTTTTAATTATCCAGGAAAGGATTTAAAACCTAGGCATGTGTATCCAGAGAAACTATCAATAAAGTGTGAAGGCAGAAGAAAAGAACATTTTAGCCATGCGAGGTCTCATAAATCTATCTCCCACAGATCCTTTCTCAGGAAGTTATTAGAGGCTATATTCCACCAAACCGAAGGAGCTCATGAAGAAAGAGTAATACATAGGATTCTGAAAACAGGAAATTCAGGCCAAACGGAATTTTAAACTGATGGTGCTGGGGATCCTAGAATGACCTTTTTTCAGTAACAGAGGACAACCTGTCCACATTAGAAGATATAAAAGGATTGAAATTCCTTCAAAAATGTGAAATTTTACCATAAGTACCTGTTATGTCTGAGCATCAGCAGATCTCAGTTGGCAGGATTTGAAGCTGGACATATACCTAGAAAACTAAGCAAATAATCCTCCATGCCCCCAAAAAGAAAGTTGTTAACTCCAGGCACATAAGACACAAGTAGTTGTCTGTCATAGGTTATTTCGTAGCCTTTATCAATTCATAAAGACAATAACAATAAATACTGCTCTCAACAAAATAAATATACAACTATTCTGAGAAGTATGCTGAGGACACAAAGTATGCATATATGTTTAACACAGGGAAAAGATAGTCAAAGCCTCATTTTCCCTTGAGGAAGATGAATAGTACGGCCCACAACTGAGGATTAAGAGGTAGCAGAGGTAGACTAAACTAAGTCGTGTCTGACTCTTGGGACCCCTGGACTGCAGCCCACCAGGCTCCTCTGTCCATGGGACTGCCCAGGCAAGAACACTGGAGTGGGTTGCCATTTCCTTCTCCAGGCGATCTTCCAGACCCAGGGATCAATCCCAGGTCTCCCGCACTGCAGGCAAACGCTCTAACCTCTGAGCCACCTGATAGCTCAGTTGGCTAAGAATTCGCCTGTATTGCAGGAGACCTGGTTCGATCCCTGGGTTGGGAAGATCCTCTGGAGAAGGGATAGGCTACCTACTCCAGTATTCTTAGACTTCCCCTGTGGCTCAGCTGGTAAAGAATCTGCCCGCAATGCGGGAGACCTGGGTTCGATCCCTGAGTTCGGAAGATCCCCTGGAGAAGGGACAGGCTACCTACTCCAGTACTCTGGCCTAGAGAACTTCACAGACTGTATAGTCCATGGGTCGCAAAGAGTTGGACAGGACTGAGCAACTTTCACTTGGGCTTCCCTGATAGCTCAGTTGGTAAAGAATATACACAATGGAATACCACTAAACCATAAAAAAGAATGAAATTTTGCCATTTGTAGCAACATGGATGGACTTGAAGGGCATTATGCTAAGTGAAATAAGTCAGACAGAGAATGATACTGTATGATATTGCTTATCTGTGGGACCTGATAAATACAATAAAGTTAGTGAATGTAACAAAAAAGAAGGAGACTCACAGATACAGAGATTAAACTACTGGCTATCAGTGGGGACAGGGGGTAGGTGGGAGCAATATAGGGGTAGGGGAGTGGGAGGCATGAACTGTTGGGTGTAAGATATGCTCAGGGATGTATTACACAATGCAAGGAATATAGCTAATATTCTGTAGTAACTATACATGGATTATAACCTTTAAAAATTGCATTAAAATATATAAAAAAAAACACTAAACTGAGAGGTAGCAGATCCATGGTTGCCAGGTCACAGGAGGTGAAGGAAGGCAAAGGAGTAGGATTCCAATGGCACACAAGGACATTCTGGAATTCAGTAACGATGGATGGGTTCATTATTTTGATTGTGGTGATAGCTTCATAGGTATATACATATGCAAAAATATAAAATTATCCATTTTAAATCTGTGCAACTTACAGTATTAATTACACCTCAACAAAGCTGTTTTTAAAAGCACCAAGTTCATGAAAGACAGTGAAAGACTAAAGAACTGTCACAGTTTGGAAGAGAATAAGAACATGTGACAACTAAATACATTGTGAGATCTTGTGTTGGATCCTAAAACACAACACAAAAAAGAACATCAATGGAAAACACTGGTTATATTCACATAAGGTCTATATTTAATTAACAGTGCTCTACCAATGTTAGTGTATTAGTTTTGATAATTGTACTATGACTGTATATGTTAACATTAAGGGAAGCTGGGTGAAAGTATATGGGAACTCTAACTTTACAACACATTTTTAAACCTAAAATTATTTAAAAATAAAAATATTTTTTAAAAATCTAATATATGGAGTAATTACCAATTAAAGTAATTCTTTTACTACAAAATTAAAGAACTACTGAACTGGAAAATGTGGCTGAAGAATCATAGCCCACAGTAAAAAAAAAAAAAAGTTTTTTTTAATGAAAAAAATTTGAATGACAAGAATAGATACAAAAGTACCAACATTTGTTTAGACATAAGAGATGTGGGTTCAATCCCTGGGTCGGGAAGATCCCCTGGAGGAGGACATGGCAACCCAATCCAGTATTCTTGCCTGGAGAATCCCATGGACAGAGGAGTCTGGTGGGCTACAGTCCATTGGGTCCCAGTGTCAGACCCGACTGAAGCAACTAGGCATGAATGCACTTTCAAATAGACTAGAAAGATTATTGTTGTTGTTGTTGTAATTATTGTTTAGTTGCTAGGTTGTGTCCAACTCTCTTGCAACCCCATGGACTGTAACCAGCCAGGCTCCTCTGTCCATGGAATTCTCCAAGCAAGAATACTAAAGTAGGTTGTCACACCTTTCTCCAGGGAATCTTCCCAACCCAGGGATCGAACCCATGTATCCTGCATTTGCAGGTGGATTCTTTACCACTGAGCCACCAGGGAAGCCCCAGAGACATTATAGGACAAGCAATAAATAAAGTAATAATAACAAAATTTTCTCAGAACTTAAGAACATCATGCTTCCTCAAAAAAAAGAAAAAGAAAAACAAAACCAGACTGCCAAGCAGGAAAAAAAAATTTTTTTTTAACCTATACTTTGAGTACAGGCACTGAAAAGCTAGAATATCAAGGATAAAGAGAAAATTTTAAAAGCTACCAGAAACACAGATCATCTAAAATGCAAGGAGAATTAGATTTATATCCAAAATCTCAAAAGTAACATAGGTGACTACTTTTTATTTATTTATTTATTTTTAACTTCATCAGTATCTTTTAATGAGAATGAAATAATAGTTTGAGAGTAAATAAATAGCACTTTTTGACTGCTATTGAAAAGTTACAGGACAAATGGATTGTGGGACTCAACCTAGGTGACGGCTTTTTAATGAAGTGTTATTTTTATATATCTAAAGAGAAATAATTTTGAACATAAAATACTATATCCATACAAACTATCATTCAATAGTAATGAAAAAAATAAAAATATGATCGAATATATATAGATCGTAATGTATACCAGCTGTAATGTTGCACAAGTACATGTAAGTGATTTTCCCGAGTCATTAAGTACACAGCCTGTGTAGTGTGTATGGTAACTCTGATCCAATATCCTCGCTGGAAGACACCTAAATTCAAGGGTGACCACTAGAAGAACAGGACATTTTCTAGACTTAAAAGTAAAATTATGAAACAAAGAAAATTCAATTGCTTCAAAAGAATGAAATTCTCCTGATAATCAGTGAGTGGGGGCTCCAAAGAAATGCTAAGAATTCTAATGTAAAGAAAGACAACACATTTTCTCTGTACGTCTGAGTTTTAGTGGAATTAAAGTTTTTGACTCTGCAAAAAAATATATATATATATATATGGTTAATAGAAAGCAAAAATATCATGGAAGGGCTAACAGAATTACCCTCCCACTGAAAATAATAAGGAAACTGGACAAAATACATAAAGTAACTCTGTTCAGACATTGGGCAGTGGGCAGCCTGTGATCTTTGGAAAGAGGGAAGCAAGCAAGATAAGTCCTAGGATCTTCTTGGCTTTCTGCTAGGTGACAGTGTCTAGGGAGTTCAAGGAAGCGATTACACACACCCCAGGATCTTCAGGATCTTCACAGGGTTAAGAGGAACAGAGATTACAGTCCAGGGAAGTCCAGATGACTAGAATTTATGGAACAGAATACTAGAGCTGAGGAAACTGAAGAGGCCATTTTAAAGATCTTCAAAGGAGTTCTCTGGAGTGTTTGGCAGAGTACCAATCTCCACATCCATGGAATAAAACTCCTTGAGGCTGAAAGTAGGAAAGCAGTGGGCTGAAGCATTCCCGGGATGCGGCTAGGAACGGATCAACACTCAGAGCAAAGAAACTTCATAATATGAAGAGCATTTAGTAGAGACCTCAGAAAGACCAGACTTCATACTAGGGCCAAATTAGCACTAGAGTGAAGACCATTCTAAACATACCCTAGCAAAGCTCAAAGAATCAAGAGGAATGAAATGCACTGCATAGTTTCACCGCTTGCCAGAACAGTGCACAATACTTGCTGAAGGAAGACAGCAAAATCAGGAGCTCAGCAGTGTAAGATTTAGTGTCCAGAATCCATTAAGGAAATAATCAGGCATACACAGCGGCATGAAAATGTCACTATATGTCCAGGAGAAAAGTCCATAGGCAAAAATAGAAAAAGAACTGATGAACATGACACAATTGTCAGACACTTGACTTTATTTAATAATAATAATAAGTATTATTATTATTGTTATCATTTTGGTTTGTGGGATCTTAGTTCCCATTTATAAGAAATATTCTTAAAAACCTGAAAAAGATCCATTCGAAGTTGAAAGTGCTGATCAGAGGATCTTAGTTTTCTTCATAATGTCTTAAGTTTTTTAAAAGGAGACTGTACTCATATAATACTTATGTAATCAAAATATTTTTAAAATGTAAGTAGGACACACACATAGAAGGAAAAGGTTATATATCAGTAGAACAAAAGAAAAAGATTAGTATCCATAATAAAATCTTAACTTGGTAGGAGCTGCACCTACCAAGGGGACGACCTATTTTAAGTACACATAATCACATGTGTGATTGGCTTCCCAGGTGGCGCTAGTGGTAAAGAACCTGCCTACCAATGCAGGTTAGAAGAAAGAGACACGGGTTCGATCCCTGGGTGGTGAAGATCCCCTGGAGGAACAACCCATTCCAGAATTCTTGCCTGGAGAATCCCATGGACAGAGGAGCCTGGCAGGCTATAGTCCATGGGGTCGCATAGAATCAGACACGACTGAAGCGACTTAGCATGCACACACGATTTGTGCTATAAAAGATGAGGTTACGTGAAAGCACAACATTATAAAAATTATTTTTTGAAATGGCAGAGATTTCTGTAGCTGTATTGAGCACGTAGAGGGGAACAACTGTCTTCAGGAGACCAGACACCTGTAAACAATAGGAATCTACAGCAGTTTTAGTTATCTTTCTGTCTTTTGTTGCTCATAAGAAAATGACTGAGAAGAACATTGCCTACATGAAGTATTTACTATAGGCCAGGAACTATGCAAAAATAAGACTCTGCGTGGAGATCTGGAACAGATAATTTGTTCCCAAATAAAAAGCAGACAGAGAAGACACAGTGGAAGCAGAGAGAAACCAGTAAAGCTGGAAAAAGAGAAAAGTCACAAGGGGACCCATTTAACCCTAATTTCTGTGGTTTTCCTGATGAAGATGTGGTGCTAATGGTTTCAGAGTTAATCGGAGAACCATGTGTCTTAAATCTCGGCTCTAAGCTAGATGAAAAAAGACATCCCACTTAAGTGGTATTTTAGGGGCACAAAGGCTGAAAGAAAAAAAAAAAAGATTTGCATAGTAATGATTCTATCTTCGCTTTAAAGCTCCATGGCATTTTTAGAGCCCTAACAACCACCAAATCAGGAATTCAAACCACACCCTGGGAAGGCTGGGCTTCCTTTTGTTAAAAAGAAAAACTGTGAATCTCTGAGGTCAGTTACCCAGGCAGCAAAAAGCAAAAAAGTCCTGACTCCTTTCTAACCACTGGATTATCTGCCCTGTGGACCCACACCCACCTACAACACTTCTGAAAGTACCATGACTAAGATCCATGTCTTTCTCTGGGTACTGTTTCTACAGAAAGCTTCTGATGTCTTTTGCCTCATATTTCACAAAACAGAGAAAAAGCCAAGTGTGATTTTTGGCATCTCATTTAGAAGGTTGTATTTAGATCCTCAACCCACGTAAGGCTTATTGTTGAACCAACACCATAAAGAGAATATAGCTTCAGCTTCTATGAAAGACTGTATTATAACCAAAGCACTGATTTGATGAATAAATAATTATAATACCTAATTATTATTAAACTTCTACTATGCACCAAGCACATTACTAAAAATTTTACATGTAAACTCATAAGGTCTTGACAATAATTTTATAAAATTGGTACTTTTTTACCACCATTTTACAGATGGGAAAGCTGAGGAACAAACTGGTTATATAAATTCTCCAAAGTCAACATGATAAGAAAGCAGAAAGCCATGATTCAGTCTCAGCAGTCTGATTCCAAGGCCCATAAGCTTAAGCACTGTGTATACTGACTCTTGGGCTTCCCTGATAGCTCAGTACCCGCCTGCAATGCAGGAGACCCCACTTCTATTCCTGGGTCAGGAAGATCCCCTGGAAAAGGGATAGGCTACCCACTCCAGTATTCTTGGGCTTGTGGCTCAGCTGGTAAAGAATCCACCTGCAATGCAGGAGACCTGGGTTCGATCCCTGGGTTGGGAAGATCCCCTGGTGAAAGGAAGGGCTACCCACTCCAGTATTCTGGCCTGGAGAACTCCATGGACTATACAGTCCGTGGGGTCGCAAAGAGTCAGACACGACTGAGTGACTCACTTTCACTTTCATACTGACTCTTGGGCTTTGCAGATGGTGCGAGTGGTAAAGAACCTGCCTGCCAATGCAAGAGACATAAGAGATGGGAGTTCAATCCCTGGGTCGGTAAGATCCCCTGTAGGAGGGCATGGCAACCCACTCCAGTATTCTTGCCTGGGAAATTCCATGGGCAGAGGAGACTGGCAGGCTACAAGTCCACGGGGTGGCAAAGAGTTGGAAACTTTGCCAACACACTAACTGAAGCGACTTAGCGTGCGTACATACTGACCTTTAGAGAAGAAATTAGAAACAATACAACTCTCACATTTAATTTTTCCATACATATAAAATTGATAAACAACAAAGTCCTACTATATAACACAGTATCCTGTGATAAATCATAATGGAAAAGAATATGAAAAAGAATACAACTGAATCAATTCACTGTTCAGCAGAAATTAACACATCATTGTAAATCAACTATACTTTCACAAAATACACTAAAAACAAACTTTTCCAGAGACTACAGAAAGAACATTTTTCATCTCATTTTATGAGATCAGAATAACCATTACTATAATAAAGGAAAATTATAAGCAAATCTCTCTTGGGAAGATAGAAGCAAAATGTAGTATAAAATATTAGATAAGGAAAAGGTAATCTGATAGAAAAAAATGGATTTCACAAAAGATATCTAAATATGAAATAAACATACTATTTAAGTATTCAGTGTCATTAGTCATTCGGGAAAGGCAAATTAAAGCCCAAACAGGACTTCCCTGGTGATCCAGTGGTTAAGACTCCATACTACCAATGCAAAGGGCATGAGTTCGATCCCTGGTTGGTGAAGATCCTGCATGCCACGTGGCATGGCCAAAAAAAAAGTTATGCATAAATTAAAGCCAAAGCACATCTACCAGAATCACTAAAATTAAAAAGACTGAAAATATTAGGCGTTGGTGAGGATGCAAAATAAGTACTCTCACACACTACTGATGGGGACACAAATTGTTACAATTGCCTTGAAGAAGAGTCTAGAAGTATCTGCCAAAAGTGAATGTATACATACTCTGTGGCCCCAAAATTCCACTCTTAGGTTTATACTCAATAGAAATTCATATATTCACACCGAAAGACACAGATTAAAAATATTCATAATACCTTTATTCATAAGAGTCAAGAACTGGAACCAATCTAAATATCTATTGATGGTGGAATGGATAAATAAAATGTGTTATATGTATGCCACAGAGTGCTATACAGCCTTGAAATGAACTGCTGCTGTTCACAACAACTTGAATGAATCTTTGCAAACTATAAGTTGAGCAAAAGAAGCCAGACACAAAAATGCACCTGTGATTCCACTCATGTATTGTTTTAAAATAGGCAAAACAAATCTATGGTGTTAGAACAGTGCTTTTCTCTGCCAAAATGTTGTAGTGACCAGTAAGAGAAGAAGGAGGGGGCTAGAAATACTGTATTTCTTGACCTAGTCATTGGGTACGTGAGAGTATTCACTGGAGGATTCAAGCATAGTTCGAGAAGTAGCATCTCGGTGAGGACCACTTACATCCAGTGTTACATTCAGTGTAAGTGGTTCAACTGGATGATAGAGACATTATGCAGATTAAATTTCCAAACCAACTAAGCATGTATTGAAATTGCTTCATTTATTGTTATGTCCTGAGAGTAAAAATACAAAAAGAGAAACTGTGTCAGCAAATTGTTCACAATCTAACTGAAAGAGAGATTTAAAAAAAAAAGTAATCTATTTCAAAACAAAATGTCCTCCCATGGAATTGTACAAACTGTTTTTAGAGCTTTGAGAAGCCAGGGGAGAAGCTCAGATGTGGCAACACTGAAAACTTATCAGGATTTTGCAGGTGAACGTGCTGGATTGAGAGTAGGGATCAGACAGACGTACTGGACTCAGAATTGACAGCATTTGCAAAAGGGAACATAGACAAATATAATTCAAATATGTGAATCATAGGAACATAAGGGTGTGAGGTATGGCTAGAGTGTAAAAAGCAAGACAGAAAAAAGTGGGAGGGCAGGCTGAGCAGGTAAGTCTTTTATTCCATCTTCATTTTTTATCCTGAGGGACATAAGAGCTACTGAAGAATTTTTATTGAATCCAATGTGAAGGATAGACAGAGGAAGGTATGACTGGAGACTGGAAGATTAGGAAGGAGGTTTTGAAAAATTCAGATATATCTGTCAGGTTTTACCACCGTAATAAACAATCCAAAATCTCAGTGACAACAAATATTCATTTCCAAAACCTTGGTGTCTTACAACCACAAACATTTATTTTTCATTCATGCATATGCAGGTCAACTGAGGGTTGGTTTTCACTCAGCTAGGCTTGGCTGGTTGACATGTGTTCCCTGGGTCTTTCATTTCAGGACCTAGGATGGACAAGTGATGGCTTCTCTGTGCCATGCTCTCCTATGGGTGGATGGCAGGAGTGCAGGACAGAAACGGGCAAGGTTTCCTGAAGCCTCTGCTCAGAGTTAGCACAGTGTCCCTTCTGTCCACACCACGCTAGCCAAAGCTTCATGGCCAAGCTCAGAGTCTGTAGGGCACAGCGGGATTCTCCACCCAGAGGGTGAGGAGGGGGACAGTAAATATTGGCTGAACTTATTAACTCAACCTGGGCTTCCCTGGTGGCTCCGATGGTAAAGAATCCGCCTGCAATGCAGAAGATCCAGGTTTGATCCCTGACTGGGGAAGATCCCCTGGAGAAGGACATGGCAGCCCACTCCGGTATTCTTGCCTGGAGAATCCCATGGACGGAGGAACCTGGCAGGCTACAGTCCATGGGGTCACAGAGAGTCGAATACCGCTGAGCAACTAACACACACATGTGTTAACTTAATCTACCAAGCTAACGATTTTGAACATCCAAAACAGGGCAGGCAGAGCAGGACTGGATAAGAGAGCATCAGGAAAGCTGGGACCATAACCAGAGATTGTGTCCGAGCTGGTTGGCCTGGGCAGAGGTGGACTGCCGTGTGGGACACTTAAGTCAGAAGCTTTATTACCTCAAGAAAGGGCTTGGGAGAATTGGGTAGTCAGTCTGGATCCATTCACAGATCTGACAATATTCCCGCCAAGGTTAGAAATTCAAGAACACATCTCTCAAAAGGAATAATGAATAAGGAGAATTGAAATGAGGGGGCGGGTAGGAGATCATGACTACAGGGAGCTGACCTCAGATCTGTGGCAGCGACCTTCCTGGGAGCTCTCAAAAGACAGCCCCAGGGCAGAGAGAGGACGGAAGAGAAGAGAAAGAAGGGGATGGGGAGAGTCTAGCATGCCTCCCCGCTTTCTAGTCTAAGAAACCTGCTGCGCCCTAGTATCCCCTGCTGGGACACAGAAGGAGAGAGAGTTTCAGAGAGAAGAGGGTAAGTTCACTCTGGGTGGATTTTTAGGTTACAGCCATCTAGGTGGACAAGCCTAGTGGAGAAATGAGTATCAAGCTATGGCGCATCTCGCTTTAGTCTCTTACATGGTTTTCACATCCCCAATCTCTCCTCTCCTACCTAGCCTACGTCTGGAATTTTAGTCATGATCCTTTAAATGTTCACCTTGTCTTTCTTCTCTGAGCTGCTTGCGTTTAGAATCAGTGTGCCTCTGGGAATTTTGGGTTGAGAGATACTCACTGCTGTGTTTAAAATAGATAACCTAAGACTTCCCCGGTGGTCCAGTGGTTAGAACTCTGTGCTCTCACTGCCAAGGGCCTGGGCTCAATCCCTGGTTGGGGAAGTAAGATCCCACAGCAGTGTGGTGCAGCCCGGAAAAAAAAAAAAAAAAAAGCCTATGGGGCCTCCACTTTGTTGCCACAGCAACATTCTATAAAGCCCCCAAATAAGAAGGACAATTTAATACCATCTGAACAATTAGAGATACGCTTGGCTACTCACAGCTTCCTTTTACATACCCAATTTCTCTCAACTGGAAACTATTTATATTTCATGATTATTTTTGTATCTAGAGACTTAGTAGGTCTTCGACAAATGCTGTATAAATAATTATTTTAAAATAATACAATAAAATAGATAACTAACAAGGACCTACTGTATAGCCCGGGGAACTCTGCTCAATATCCTATAATAACCTAAATTTAAAAAGAATTTGAAAAAAGAAAAGATGCATGCACATATATAATTGAATCACTTAGCTGTACACCAAAAACCAACACAGCACTGTTAATCAATGTACTACAATATAAAACTTAAATATTTTTTTTAAAAAGCATTGGCATGCCTCACTTAACACTGATCATTTGTGTTATACCCTCCACGACACACACACTTTGATCGAAACTATATATTGTATGAGCATAAGATCTTATATGTCTTTATGATCTCCTATGGAACTCAACATAGTTATAGGCAAAACTTAAATTTAAAAAATTTAAAATGATTTTTAAAAAAGCCAAAACTGCACTGGATGATTAACCACCTCAGTTAAGAATAATAATTGACAACTATTATCCCAAGTTAGGAAGTGGCATCACTGTAAAGATCATTTTAAAAGATATCTCTATTTATTTGGAGAAAGCCTGTTATAAATTTTCTTTAAAAATAGCACATTTTTAAACTGTTTCAATACTTATTTTTAAGCGATTATCTCCTGGTGTATATTACCATGACTATATCTTTGTTCAATAAACAGTGTTAAATTTTTAAGCTAGATGTCTTCAATATGTTGAGTGGCAGATGAAAATCAACCTAGTTTAAAGATTCAGTTCAGTTCAGTTCAGTCCAATCGCTCAGTTGTGTCCGACTCTGCGACCCCATGAACCATGGCATGCTAGGCCTCCCTGTCCATCACCAACTCCCAGAGTTCACCCAAACCCATGTCCATCGAGTCGATGATGCCATCCAACCATCTCATCCTCTGTTGTCCCCTTCTCCTCCTGCCCTCAATCTTTCCCAGCATCAGGGTCTTTTAAAATGAGTCAGCTCATCTCATCAGGTGGCCAAAGTATTGGAGTTTCAGCTTCAACATCAGTCCTTTCAATGAACACCCAGGACTGATTTCCTTTAGGATGGACTGGTTGGATCTCCTTGCAGTCCAAGGGACTCTCAAAAGTCTTCTCCAACACCACAGTTCAAAAGCATCAATTCTTCGGCGCTCAGCCATCCTTATAGTCCAACTCTCACTCCATCCATACATGACCACTGGAAAAACCATTGCCTTGACCAGACGGACATTTGTTGGCAAAGTAATGTCTCTGCTTTTTAACATGCTGTCTAGGTTGGTCATAACTTTCCTTCCAAGTAGTAAGCATCTTTTAATTTCATGGTTGCAATCACCATCTGCAGTGATTTTAGAGCCCAGAAAAATGAAGTCAGCCACTGTTCCCACTGTTTCCCCATCTATCTGCTATGAAGTGATGGGACTGGATGCCATGATCTTAGTTTTCTGAATGTTGAGCTTTAAGCCAACTTTTTCACTCTCCTCTTTCATTTTCATCAGGAGGCTCTTTAGTTCTTTACTTTCTGCTATAAGGGTGGTGTCATCTGCATATCTGAGGTTATTGATATTTCTCCCAGCAGTCTTGATTCCAGCTTGTGCTTCTTCCAGCCCAGCGTTTCTCATGATGTACTCTGCATAGAAGTTAAATAAGCACGGTGACAATATACAGCCTTGACAGACTCCTTTTCCTATTTGGAACCAGTCTGTTGTTCCACGTCCAGTTCTAACTGTTGTTTCTTGACCTGCATACAGGTTTCTCAGGAGGCAGGTCAGGTGGTCTGGTATTCCCATCTCTTTCAGAATTTTCCACAGTTTATTGTGATCCACACAGTCAAAGGCTTTGGCATAGTCAATAAAACAGAAATAGATGTTTTTCTGAAACTCTCTTGCTTTTTCAATGATCCAACAGATGTTGGCAATCTGATCTCTGGTTCCTCTGCCTTTTCTAAAACCAGCTTGAACATCTGGAAGTTCACATATTGCTGAAGCCTGGCTTGGAGAATTTTAAGCATTACTTTACTAGCGTGTGAGATGAGTGCAATTGTGCAGTAGTTTGAGCATTCTTTGGGACTGCCTTTCTTTGGGATTGGAATGAAAACTGACCTTTTCCAGTCCTGTGGCCACTGCTGATTTTCCATATTTGCTGGCATATTGAGTGCAGCAATTTCACAGTGTCATGGTTCAACTTGAATTCCATCACCTCCACTAGCTTTGTTCATTATGATGCTTCCTAGGACCCACTTGACTTCACATTCCAGTATGTCTGGCTCTAAGTGAGTGATCACACCATTGTGATTATCTGGGTCGTGAAGATTTTTTTTTGTACAGTTCTTCTGTGTATTCTTGCCACCTCTTCTTAATATCTTCTGCTTCTGTTAGGTCCCTACCAGTTCTGTCCTTTATTGAGCCCATCTTTGCATGAAATATTCCCTTGCTATCTCTAATTTTCTTGAAGAGATCTTTAGTCTTTCCCATTCTATTGTTTTCCTCTATTTCTTTGCATTGATCGATGAGGAAGGCTTTCTTATCTCTCCTTTCTATTCTTTGGAACTGCATTCAAATGGCTTAAAGATTCGGCCATAACAATCAAGAGTGTAAAGAGTTCACAGTTAAAACAGTCAATTACTTCATGGTTTCCTTCCAAGAAGACAAGAATTTTAAAAAGTAGAAGAACATGTTACAAATGTAAAAAAAAATACTAAGAAATGACATGATTATGATTCTTCACATACTTTCATCAAGTCACAGTCCAGTTTCTAACAAGACAAGGAAACGTGCAGTTTGATGACCTCAAACTAACACTATTTTTTGTTGTTGTTTTGGAGGAGAGAATAGAAAGCAGGTCTCTGACTTACAGACCAGGGCTCTAAGATCCAGTTGCTGGATCTCAGTAGGGCAAGATTAAAAGATAGAGCTAGGGCAGCTAAAATTAAAGGGAATGTTTTTCAGTCTTTTAGCTCCTTTTTTAAAGGTAGGATTTGAAACTTCATTTCGTGAGGTATTCAACAGGGACCTGGAAAACTGCTCTTAGCATTTTAACATAAATTAAGAATCATTTAAGCAGACCTCTATTCAGCTCTTGCCAACTGCACATTTATTTTTCTGGTCAAGGAGGCTTTGCTGTTGCAAATGAAGGGGAAACGAAGGCATTAGAGCTTGGGTATATCAGTTAAAAAAAAAAAAGAAACGTGAATGTGAATGTAGGATTAACTTCCCTCGTAGTCCTTATTCCATTTATCTGGGCAAGGAATTTGCCCCCCACCTTCCACCCCTGGTTCCCCCACCACCACCACAGCACTCTTGAAAACATTCTCTGAAAACCTAGGTGGCTGTGTAGAATCGGGACTTGCTGCAGGTGTTTCTTAAAAGCTCGTTAGCCCTCTGGAGAGCTATGAAAATAAGAGCTCCAGACCTAATGAGAGCTCAGTAAGCAAGGTGGTCCTTTGGAAGACCTAAATTGTGGGGAGCTCTTTCCACTGCACCTGTAAAGAGAGATGAGTGACCTCCAGGAGCCATGGAAGCTTAGTTCCATTTTGGACAAGCCACCTCCAGAGTGGAAGATGGGCAATGGGGAAATGAAGGAGACACCATTACTTGCTAATTCTAAACACATGTAGCCTGCACATTTGGTGAGTTGAGATTGGCAATGGATAAAACCAAAAATCTCCCTGAACTGCTTTCCTCAGTGACAGCTAGACTTGTTGATTTTTCACTGGCACCCATTTTCCAAGTTCAGGAACAACAGAGGGCAGTCATTGCTCATGTCTGCATATGACACTTGACATCCATGTTTTCATAGAGAGATCATCTTCTGTGAGGCTGCAAAACATCCGTCTCACTCAGACAGAGAATGGAGAAATTTATATACCCACAGTCTGGTGGATTCAAAGTCACCACAGACTGTACCTCTCCGTTTCCTTCTTGGCCTCCTCCATTTCCCGAAGCGCAATCAGCAGCTGCATAGAATGTGGCACAAGAAGTTTCTTCTCTACCCATTTCCCTTCCTAATAGAATATGGCAGAAGAAAAACCCCGTGACTCGACGAGTCAACAGCTAATTCAATTGAAGATGGCCCAAGTGGAGTCAAACTCAATCCGGAGTCTCTTCCATCAGAAGGAAGAAGGGGAGCTGGGTGGGCAGGGGAGGGGGTGTCAGCAGTTACTTGTCTTAGAACTTGAGAATAACACACACTGTGAAGTTGAATGTATTGCAGGAACTGAGAAGACAGCATATATCCTATCATAGCTAATATAGCCCCAAAGCTGCTTTTTCACAGTGTTTCAGCTAGGACTGGCTACTGCATGATGTGGTCAGTCGTGTCTGACTCTTTGTGACCCCATGGACTGTGTGTAGCTCACCAGGCTCCGCTGTCCATGGGATTCTCCAGGCAAGAATACCGGAGGGGGCTGCCATTTCCTGCTCCAGGGAATCTCCCTGACCTAGGGATAGAACCTGTATCTCTGTTGGCTCCTGTGTTGACAGGCAGATTCTTTACCACTAACGCCACCTGGGAAACTCTGGCTAGAAAGTAAAACAAATTTCAGTCAGTCTGTTTAGTCACTCAGTCGTGTCCGACTCTTTGCGATACTCTGGACTGCAGCATGCCAGGCCTCCCTGTCCATCTCCAGCTTCCAGAGTTTACTCAAACTCATGTCTTTTGAGTTGGTGATGCCATCCAACCACTCATCCTCTGTCTTCCCCTTCTCCTCCTGCCCCCAATCCTTCCCAGCATCAGGGTCTTTTCCAATGAGTCAACTCTTCGCATGAGGTGGCCAAAGTATTGGAGTTTCAGCTTCAACATCAGTCCTTCCAATGAGCACCCAGGACTGAGCTCCTTTAGGATGGACTGGTTGCATCTCCTTGCAATCCAAGGGACTCTCAAGGGTCTTCTCCAACACCACACTTCAAAAGCATCAATTCTTTGGTGCTCAGCTTTCTTTATAGTCCAACTCTCACATCTATACATGACTACTGGAAAAACCAGAGCTTTGACTAGATGGACTTTGCTGGCAAAGTAATGTCTCTGCTTTTTAATATACTGTCCAGCTTGGTCATAACTTTTCTTCCAAGGAGCAAGCGTCTTTTAATTTCATGGCTGCTATCACCATCTGCAGTGATTTTGGAGCCCCCCCAAAATAAAGTCTGTCACTGTTTCCATTGTTTCCCCATCTATTTGCCATGAAGTGATGGGACCGGATGCCATGATCTTAGTTTTCTGAATGTTGAGTTTTAAGCCAACTTTTTCACTCTCCTCTTTCACTTTCATCAGGAGGCTCTTTAGTTCTTCTTCATTTTCTGCCATAAGGGTGGTGTCATCTGCATATCTGAGGTTATTGATATTTCTCCCAGAAATCTTGATTCCAGCTTGTGCTTCATCCAGTCCAGCACTTCTCATGATGTACCCCCCATGAACAGTATGAAGAGGCAAAAAGATAGGACACTGAAAGATGAACTCCCCAGGTCAGTAGGTGCTCAATATGGTACAGGAAATCAGTGGAGAAATAACTCCAGAAAGAATGAAGAGACAGAACCAAAGCAGCAACAACACCCAGTTGTGGATGTGACTGATGATGGAAGTAAAGTCTGATGCTGTAAAGAGCAATATTGCATAGGAGCCTGGGATGTTAGGTCCATGAATCAAGGCAAGTTGGAAGTGGTCAAACAGGAGATGGCAAGAGTGAACATTGACATTTTAGGAATCAGCGAACTAAAATGAACTGGAATGGGTGAATTTAACTCACTGTATCTACCACTGTGGGCAAGAATCCCCTAGAAGAAATGGAGTAGACATCATCAACAAAAGAGTCCGAAATGCAGTACTTAGATGCAAAAAAACACAAATTTGTGATTCTTTTATTAACTCTTTCCTATGGCTCAAGTACTTCCTATGGTAAAGCTTTATTCGTGAAAAAATGAGCTCTAGGGAAATAAGTTCCCTTACCTGCACACTTCTATTAATCTTGACCTAGTAGGTTACAAAGAACACAACCCACTCATTTTAGCGCCACTTGAAATATTATAAACTTTGTCCTCTTTGAAGATGCAGAACTGAGATATCCTTCAATATCAGCAGTCTACAGACTTTTTGAAGGGCACCATCTATATTCATCTTGATATTTAGCACAGTATCTACTAGAGGATTAGTGGATATTTTTCAATTGGTCAGCAAATATTTATTAGACATACACATCTAAAATACTTTGTTAGTATTACATGGGACATAAAAGTGACTAAGAAATGATCCCAAGATCTTTGTGCTTTGGAGAAGGTGATTAGTGATTTGCAAATATTACAATAATGCCAGGTGAAGCAATTTGAAAGGAGAGAGGAAGCATTCCCTCCTGGAGGTATGCATAAAGCCTAACTAGAGGAAATGGTGTTTGAGACAGCACTGTTAGATCATCAGGATTCCAACAGGGAGAACCATAAGCTGTGTACCTAGTTCTTCACTTTTTCCCAAAGGAGAGATAGAGATAGATATGGATTCTTTGGGGCTCCCAGGTGGTCCTCGTGGTAAAGAACTCACCTCCCAGTGCAGGAGACAAAACAGATGCGAGTTTGATCCCCTGGGTCAGGAAGATCCCCTGGAGAAGGGCATGGCAACCCACTCCAGTATTCTTGCCTGGAGAATCCCATGGGCAGGGGAGCCTGGCAGGCTAAATCCATAGAGTCACAGAGAGTTGGACACGAATGAAGATACTTAGCATGTACGCATGAAATCTTCAGTCATTCATAGGCAATAGAATATGGTTTGGCCAGATGGTCGTGGATGCTAAAGGAACAAAATTAGAGAATTGATTGTGAGAAAGTCTGCAGAAAAGGCCTGTGGAGGGATTCCCGAAAATTGCAAAGAATGAAAGAATATCTGTAGTCCACTGAAAATTCACCAAAGGGGAACCTACCTAGGTGAGGCCTACCTAGTCAGGAGGACAAAGCGTATTCTGTGAATTTCAGTCAGCCTGTTTCCCTGGCTACCCTAGAGTTTGACTGGCCCTGAGAGCAGAGACTTTCTCTCACTTGGGGCGATGCAGAAAACATTACCGCTGAATGCTGCTTGCTTCAGGGAAATATCAGAAAAGATTTTTTTTAAATACATACATATGTATTTCTTTTACTTTGTACTCTACAAAATTTATTAAATAATGAGCATAACTAACTTTCATTATCTAAAATACAGTATTTAAACTATGGTTTCCTAGATGCATGTGTTTCTTTTCTTTTATTTTTTTTTTTTTGCACAAAGAACAGAGTAGGTGAAAAGTGAACTTATAAAAACAATTGAATCTTCAGTACAGAGACCTAGCGAGAACTTGATATACATTTAAGGGCAGATAACCCTTTCCCCACAATTATATACATCCCTATCCCACACAACAGACTGGTTCCAAACAGGAAAAGGAGTCTGTCAAGGCTGTATATTTTCACCCTGCTTATTTAACTTCTATGCAGAGTATATCAAGAGAAACCCTGGGCTGGAGGAAGCACAAGCTGGAATCAAGACTGCCAGGAGAAATATCAATAACCTCAGATATGCAGATGATACCACCCTTATGGCAGAAAATGAAGAGGAACTAAAAAGCCTCTTGATGAAAATGAAAGAGGAGAGTGAAAAAGTTGGCTTAAAGCTCAACATTCAGAAAACTAAGATCATGGCATCCGGTCCCATCACTTCATGGGAAATGGAGAAACAGTGGAAACAGTGTCAGACTATATTTTTTTGGGCTCCAAAATCACTGCAGATGGTGATTGCAGCCATGAAATTAAAAGACGCTTGTTCCTTGGAAGAAAAGTTATGACCAACCTGGACAGCATATTAAAAAGCAGAGACATTACTTTGCCAACAAAGGTCCATCTAGTCAAGGCTATGGTTTTTCTAGCAGTCATGTATGGATGTGAGAGTTGGACAGTGAAGAAAGCTGAGAACCAAAGAGTTGATGCTTTTGAAGTGTGGTGTTGGAGAAGACTCTTGAGAGTCCCTTGGACTGCAAGGAGATCCAACCAGTCCATCCTAAAGGAGCTCAGTACTGGGTGCTCATTGGAAGGACTGACGTTGAAGCTGAGACTCCAATACTTTGGCCACCTCATGCGAAGAGTTGACTCATTGGAAAAGACCCTGATGCTGGGAAGGATTGGGGGCAGGAGGAGAAGGGGACGACAGAGGATGAGATGGTTGGATGGCATCACCAACTCGATGGACAAGGGTTTGGGTAGACTCCAGGAGTTGGTGATGGACAGGGAGGCCAGGCGTGCTGTGGTTCATGGGGTCGCAGAGTTGGATACGACTAAGTGACTGAACTGATCCCACCTGTCAAAGAAACTATTTGGGCCTCTATATGGTACACATATAAACTATATGGTACACATACACTGGGCTTCCCTGGTAGCTCAGATGGTAAAAAATCTGCCTGCAATGCAAGAGTCCCAGGTTTGATCCCTGGATTGGGAAGATCCTCTGGAGAAGGGAATGATAACCTACTCCAATATTCTGGCCTGGAGAATTCCATGGACAGAGGAGCTACCATCCATTAGGGTCACAAAGTGCTGGATGGACTGAGTGACTAACACAGACACACACATACACATATATCAGAGTATATATATTCTCAGAGAGATTTAAATATATTGAATATATTTAAATATATTGAATTCTACATAAAACATCTATGTATAAAAAATAATATGAAATTATTTTAGAAAGACTTGGAAATTTAAGATATAATTATTGATTTAAATAATTCAATACATAGACTGAATAGGAGTATGGGCAGAGAGGAACATCAAATATTTTAGCTGGAAAACTGAAATGAAAGATTATCCCCAAACACAGTACTACAGCACAGTACTATTTGCAAGCAGAAAAAATGGAGACATGAAAAATAGATATAGGAGTTCTAACACATGCCAAACAGAAACTTCAGAAGAAAGATGACGGAAATAATGAGATTATTTTTTTAAAAATTATCCAAAGTAATGAATACAAAGATTTTTAAGTTTTAGAAGTAATGAAGAAAAAAAAAATGCCTTAAGTACATTCTGGTGAAATTTCAGAACTCCAAGCACAAAGAACAAATCTTAAAAATGTCAAGAGTAGAGTAAGGAGTTTCTCACAAAAAAAAATAAGAATCGGATTGGTATCCATTTTCTCATGTCCAAAACTCGATGCTGGAAGACAGTGACAGGAAATCAGAAAGAAAAAGAAAAAATGCATAGTAAATACAATGGAAACAATAAATCCAAGCATATTATTGATCATAATAAAAAATACAGCTAAGAGACAGAAGGCAGGAGCCAGTTGTATGATGATTATAATAGGTATAGGTAAAATAAAATGACACAGAAAAAATCTACTGCAAAGAATTAAAAAGATAAGTACTAGACAAATAATTCTGGAATATTAATATCAGAAAAAAATAGGAATAAAAATAATTAAGAACATTTAGAACTTCCCTGGTGGCCAGTGGTTAAGAATCCTCCTGCCAATGCGAGGGACATGGATTCAGTCCTGGTCTGGGATGATTCCACATGCCGAGGAGCAACCAAACCAGGCTGCACAGATACTGAGCCCACGAGCCCTGGAGCCCGGGCTCGACAAGAGAAGCCCCCACAGTGAGAAGCCCACAGCACAGCTAGAGAGCAGCCCCACTCGCTGCAACCAGGGAGAGCCCATGTGCACAGTCAAATACATTAAAAAATTATTAGAACATTTATATTGATATCAGCATAAATTACATCAATACACTTGCAGAATCTACAAGTGGTGCAAATGCAATCAATATCTACATCTTGGAGTACGAGGAAGATCCTGTGACTAAATGAACTAAGAACCAATGCAAGCCAAAGAGAGAGAGAAAGACAGAGGAGGAACAAATAATTGAATAAGTTAAAACGTAAGTTAATAAACATGAAAGTTGTAAACAAAAATAAGTAGGTCACTAATCAAATGAAAGTCTAGTTCTTCCTGTCAAGTTCTTTTAAAAGGGCAATTAAATAAGCAGACTTTGTCAAATGTGATCATGGTGAAGAAGGAAGACATATAATAATCTTAGGATTGAGAAAGAAAAGATATGGAAAAATATTATAAGCAAGTAAAATACAAATTTATAACAAATAAATTTGAAAATTAGTTGAAATTGATTATTCTTTAGGAAAAACTGAGTAATCAAAATTGACTCAGAAAGAAACTGAAATCCTGAAAAGACCAGTAACCACAAAAGAAATTTAAGAGGTAACAGAAACCCTAAAAAGGGCACAATGCCCAGATGATCTTCTGGGCACATTGTACTAAACCTGCAAAGAACAGATAACTCCTGTATAATTTACACTGTTTAAGAACATAAAAAGAGATTCAAAATTTTCAGCTCATTCTACAAATATAGCATAACACTGAATCATAACCAGATAAAAATAGAGGGGGGAGAAACCACCCACAAACAAAACAAGAAACCCAAAGACAAATAGAGGCAAAAATGCCAAATAAAATACTAGGAAATTTAACTCGACACTACATTAAGAGAATTACATCATGGACTAGTAGTCTTTTTCACAGAAATGCTGGGATAGTTTAACATTAGCCTGTCCTTTACTGTAATTCACTATACTAAGAGCTTAAAAGGGAAAAATTATACCATTCTCTCAGTACATACGAAAAGACTTTTGCTAAAATTACTGATTGTCCTGATAAGAAAAGTTGTGTTAAGCAACTTGATAGAAGATACTGCCAGAAACCTACATGATGCTTTCAATGAATCATAAAGGTCATTCTCACTAAAGTGAAAGGTTCCGCCACTCTTGTAATGCTTCAGTAGAAATTATTCTACCGCAAGGAAGACATATGATCCAGGAAACAGGTGATTCAACACAGGAAAAAGGCAACGGAAAGCCCCAAAAATCTGGTGGAAAAAAAATCCAGGCTGACAGATGTGCATCAGGTCTAGAGAGTACTGGCAGGGGGTTTAACAGCTACAGGAAGGATAATTCCAAGAAAAAGGAAGAGACGAAACTGCTAGAACAGTATTAGCATGTATTATGAATAGATGGAGACTTCTTCAGCAGAGTTTTCATGTGAATATAGCAATAGGAATCTAGAAAAGTAAGCAAAGAGAAAAAAGTAGTTAACTATTAACTTGGGGGAGAGTTATTTAAGAAAATTAGTTGAATTAGAGTACACTACATGACTCAGTGGCAAATAATATATATCGTCACAATAATGTTAAAGGTAAAGTCTAAATATTGATTTAACCAAAATGGTGCTAGAACCTCT
Organism: Odocoileus virginianus; assembly: GCF_023699985.2. Classification (NCBI taxonomy): domain Eukaryota; kingdom Metazoa; phylum Chordata; class Mammalia; order Artiodactyla; family Cervidae; genus Odocoileus; species Odocoileus virginianus. The sequence continues at coordinate 12,721,048 of NC_069685.1, read as the reverse complement.
TTGGGAAAGTGGGATGAGAAGGGGAGTTGTTTATATATGAAAGCTAATTCCTTAGCTTCCATAGTAGGAAGTCAGTAGATAATATCTAAAACTTAAAAAAAAAAAGTAGCATGTTATTTAGAAATGTTTATATTTAGAAATATAAATGTGAAAGCCAGACAAAGCTGTAAGGATTAAGAATTGATAGTGGTGCTACTGATGTGTAGTGGCAGTGAAGAGGGACGTGTCTAGGACTGCGGGGTTTTATTGTTGTAAGTCTCCTAAAACTCATTCACTTATTTAAGTATCTGCATGTATTTCTTTGATAAAAAAAATTAACATTAAATTCAGATTTTAAAAAATAAAGAATAACAATACCCAGTAAGGATGTGGAGAAATGTATATTGGGTACTTTCTGTCAGAGTATCCTCTGACACTATAGGGAGAGAATAAATTATTATGAGCTTTCCAGAGAGCATGTTGACAGAAAATACCAAAATTTCAAATCCAACAATTCCTCCTCTGGTAAATTATTTCAAGGAAAACAACACGGCAGATATGCAAAGATTTACGGAAAAGGATGTCACAGCATCGTTCTTTAAAATATCGGGACACTCTCACTATTCATGTACATTAATAAGGGAATGATTACGTAGATTATGCTCTTCCATACAATGGAATACTTGTAGGCTTTTTAACATAATAGTATAATGCAGTAGGGGGCTTCCCAGTTGGCCAGTAGTACAGCATCTGCCTGTCAATGCAGGAGATGTGGGTTCCATCCCTGGATTGGGAAGATCCCCTGGAAGAAGAAACAGCAACCCACTCCAGTGTTCTTGCCTGGAGAATCCCAGGGACGGGGAGCCTGGTGGGCTACAGTCCACAGGGTCGCAATCAGACACAGCTGAGCACACACGCATGCATAATGCAGTGGTTTTCAAATCAGGCCTTGGGGAGTCTGCATTAGCTTCCCAGGGCTGCCACAGCAAAGTACCAAAAACTAGCTGGCTTAGAACAACAGAACTGTATTGTCTCACAGCTCTATAGGCTAGAACGAGTCTTAGGTCAAGGTGCCTCAACTGTTAGTCCCTTCTGAGTGTTGGGAGGGAGAACCACTTCCACGCTTCTCTCCTAGCTTTCTGTGTTGCTGGTAATCTTTGGGGTTCCCTGGCTTGTAGCTACCTCACCCTTATCTCTGCCTTCCTCTCCACATGCCGTTCTCTGTGTATGTGTCTGTCCCCGTTTCTGTGTCCAATTTCTCCTTTTTTTATAAGGACACCTGTCATGTTGGATTGGGGCCCACCCTAATGACCTCATCTTAACTCGATCATTTGCAAAGTCTATTTCCAAATCAGGTTACAGGGACTGGGGTTGGACTTCACCATCTTTGGGAGGAGGGATACAGTTTAACCCACAATAGAGTCTTAGGGTTTCTGAAGAGTTCCTCAAAATCCGCTGGAACTATTGGTCCTGAGATGGAAAATTCTGGAATTCTATTGCCCACTTCAACTAGAAACTTTCCATTTTTTCTAAATTAGTATTCTGAGTGAAGTTCCTGTGAAGGAAGGGTCTTCTACCTTCCTTCACTTCAAAATACCTACCTTCCTACTACTTTAAAATATTTAAAAGCTACCAAAATACAGCTATATTTTTGTTCCCAATATATTGCTAATTGAGGAAGGTAGTTTTCAGGCAGGTGAACATGTTCCCAGTTCTGCAAAACTACAAAAATCCCTCTTTATATTTATATCTACAGTTCTTATATTTAGCTTCATATCATTTTTTATATCACAAACCCCCAAAATATTCACAGTATTAACAGGTTATAATTTTCAAGTGTCCTTTATATTTGTCTTCAAATTTTTCTGTATGTCTATTTGTTTCACAGAGACATATCTGTGTAATAATAAAAGACTATACCTATTTTTTAAAGAGAGATAGAGGTCACTCATGACATTTGGTAAATACAATTTGGTAAACTGATATAGTCTTGACCACCTGGCTTGGCTAATAAGAATTTCAAACTAAGATAATATGGATGACTATTCAGTTCCCTCCAAAAGATTGGCCTTGCCATTCAAACTTATTTGAAAAAAACTGAGCCTATAAATCCAAGTGTCTATTGGTGGATAAAAAGATAAACAAAACATGGCCTTTATAGACAATGAAGTAACACATTTTACAACATAGCTGAGCCTTGCAGACATTATACTAAGTGAAATAAGCCAGTGACAAATGGACAAATATAATACGATTCCACTCCTCTGAGGTACTTAGACTAGTCAAATTCATAGAAACAGAGAGAAGAATGGTGTTTGCCAGGGGCTGAGAGGAGGGGTGAATGATGAGTTATTTTTTAATGGGTACAGGGCTGCAGTTTTGTAAGATGAAGCATAGCCCTGGAGGTGGATGGTTGCATGACCATGTGGAATGTACTGAATCCCCCTGAATAGTGCCCTTAAAAATGATAAAATGGAAAATTTTATGCCATGTATATTCTACCACAATCTTAAAAATAAACTAAAGAAGCTAAATATAAAAGAAATTGAATCTCTAAACACTTCAAGGTAGTGTATGCCTAGCTGACATTCATTTTAAATTTCTTAAGCTCATTTATTTGTTATTTTTCATCAATGAATCATTATGATCATAATCATCATTTTCATCTAGACTGTCATCATCAGATGGTCTAGGAAAACAGTTGCATGCTTTACTCCAAAGATTGCTTTTCATTTCATCATACAAGCAGCATACATATTTTTTGGTGAAAAACACAAGAAGAGCTCTGAGAAAGACCTTCTTGGAAATTCTTCAATGGATTCACTGAACCTCAACATTCCCTTCCTTGGCCCCCAGGGAAACCTCTCCCCAGCCCAGCACCTTCCACCTACCAACCACAAGAAGACTAAATGAGATAATCAGAAAAGCCACTCAAGAAAAGAAGAAGGAAGAATCAGCTACATATTCAACAAGGCAAGGAACAAGAAAACGCAAATCTGTTCCAGTTCTCCAGTTTCACCTTAAAGGCACAAGACTGTAGATGCTTATGAACAGCTTTTCAAAGCCTAAATTCACAGCCTCTCCACGCGGGAGGTTACCAGCATCTGAAGAAAAACAGCCACTACCAGAAAAGCTCCTCTTTGTTTTCATTCTTTGCAGCCCTTCAGGAAACTCTCGATAATGTGCAATGTTATTACTGCAAACGTTGGCCCAGGCAAGTGTACTCCAGAGTCTGACTATCACTGACTGTTCACAAAATAAAACCATTTTTAAAGCCTGTGAGGAGAGCCAAGTGCAAACCACAAATCAGAAAACCACCAAGGCGGGCTGGTCTTGCTGCCAGAGCTTAATGTGATCTAATGGGAGGACAAGAAGATGTGAGAATTTGATTTTACAATGCTCCATGTAACATTTGGCTATACAAAGGGGTTGGGCCCAACTTCCCCATCCTTAAGCAAACATTTGAAGTAATGTTTTACTTTCTCATCAGTTTTAATTCTGTCAACCAGGGTGTAGAGATTCAGCCTGCCCTGCTCATTTTAAAAGTGCCGTCTACTTTGGGTGGTTATAGATTTGCTTAATATTGATTCATATAAAATGAAGATGGACAGGTGGGGAAGGGGCCAGGAAAATAGGATGAAGCTATTTAGTGGCAGCGTCTCAACTGGATTGCAGCTCTCTTCTGCATTTGTGATTTATTCCACGGGTGGGAGGAAAGGGGACAGAGCTCTCTGAAGAGCATTCTTTCACAAGTAAAAACTAACCCCAGTGAGAGAGAGAGTCAGATCTGGGCTGGATCACACTGCCCAATCTCCCACCAAATAGGAATGGAATTCAAATGGAACTCTATTTCCCATCATTCACTTAAAACAAAAAAGTAAAAAAGAAAATGGTAGCAACATTGAAACTCTCTGCCCATGGCAAATTAACAACTGATGGATCTATGGAGTAAGGAAGGTCCGTCAGGAAATGCCATGTAAGGCATATATACAATGAAAAACAAATGTAAGTCACATTTCACGCTGTTCTTCTTTCTGTTGCCAGGAGAATGAGGATCAGATCTCTTTCCCTCTTCTTACAGAATAATGCATCTTAACAATGCCAAACTCCTACTTACATTGTATCTTAAAGCAATTACAAGATGATCCAGTGAAGAAATGCGAAATCTATGGACTGTAGTTTCTTAATGTAATAGTTGATAAGTTAAGTGCAACATATCCCGGGATGCAGGAAGAAATATTAGAACCTTTAGTTCTATTGATTTTTTATCTAAAAAATAAGAAAGTAAGCCCCGCTAACATTTAAAATGAAAATGACACCAGGTATCATCAACTTGGTACAGATAGAGACAGAGGATCCCATAGCACCTGGAGCTTGTGAGTCTTCCTGAAGGAAGCTGAGGGTTCCACAGCGCTGAGGGTGTGACACAGGTTGTCTCAGTTCAGGGAGGCTGGGCTGCAGCAATTATGGACCAAACATGCCATGGTTTGGCACAAAAGAAGTTTATTTTTAGCTCAGGGAGTCATTCTGTTGATCAGATCAGCAGAGTAGCTCAAGTCACTCAGGCACTCAGGTTAATGAAACTCTGCCAACTTCTACCCAGGGTCAGCATGGCCATCTGCATCTCTCCCAGCCCGAAGAAGGACAGGACATAGAGAATCAGCCCTACGAATGTTTTATGGTCCTAGACTGGAGAGGTACATATTGTTTCAGCCCTACTTTCTTTGGCTAGAACTTGGTCTCATAGCCACGCCTAACCACAAAGCGGAGGAGTAGGGTGGGGAATGTACTAGGTTATCAACCCAGGAAGAGGAAAAAGGATCCTGGTGAACAGCCCACAGCCTCCACCACTGAAGTCCTCATGCACTCAGGATACTACAACTACAGGGCATCTCTGTCTATGTGTTCCCTTGCCATAGATTCAGCCATTGTCATGAAACTTAATCTCATAAAATGGACAGGTGGCTTGAAAGGATTCCTACCAAAATGTCACAAATTGAAAAATAATACTAATAATCCAAGCACAAGCCAGTAAGAAGACCAGAGTTGCAGCGTCTCATATTTTTAACTCTATCAGTCATAGTCTGAGGCTTAAAAAAAAAAGACTATTAAATTACTTCTGATAAGAAGCAGATTAAAAATTCTCAAAGAAAGTACATTTATTTAAAATGCATATTTATATCCACTTATAATAAGGAACTTCACTATATATATACACACATTATACATATATAATATTGCTAGTAAGAATGTGAACATATCATAATTAACGAAATACTTAAGTAACTGTAAAATAAGCTGGAGATAAGCTTCTATATTAGATTATATTAATTTAATCTAGGTTATTTAAATTTAGCAGCTTAAAGTCATGCTATAATCAATCTCTTATTTTGAAAAAAACTTCTTAACCTTGCTGATAGATGTTTAGAAGCCTCTTTTGAGATTTCTGATTCAATAACAAAATACAAAAAGCTACAAACAATTGGAGTCTCCTCATTTTTTCTTTCCCTTGTATTAAAATGGCAAAATAATATATGTATAACAATATGGCAACAAACAACTATATATTCCTTTGACACATAGAAAAATGTTAAAGTTTTAAGAAATAATTAATGTGTATTATGCAGCGTTGGAGTTTGATTTTTAGATGAATGAAAACACAGGTGTTTCTACATGTCTCAGGTTATGGTACTTGCTAGATCATTTTCAATAATTAAACAATGATTCTTGTGTGTGAATGTGTGCATCTGTGCATAAGCACCTCTCTCTCTCTCTCTCTCTCTATATATATATATATATATATATATATACACACACACACATATTATGTATATACACACTATATATATACCATATATATACTATGTATGATATATACCATATACTATATATATACTATATACTATACTATATATACTATATATATACACTATATACTATATACACTATATACTATATACACTATATATATATATCATATACTATATATATATATATACACACAATAGAGAATGTGTCTTCTCAGCAGTCATTCAACCAATATTTATTATTGAGTACTGATTCATACACTCATGGAATCTTCATTAGTGTCAACAGTAAATTTAACAAAAACATATTTTAAGAGAAAGTTGTTTAAGTGTATCCATTGATGGAGCAACTGCTTTGCCTGTAATGTTTGAAAAGTTTTCTGGGATGAGTTTACTGAGGTAGCACAACATATTTGCTCCACCATTCACAGGCATTCATAGACAAGTCACTGCAACAAAATGTCAACATTTAGAGAAATTTAGGGAGACTAGAGCTCTCAAAAATGGTGAAGACTTGGGATTTAGGGACTATAACTTCTGAAGAATTTGAAGAGTTTATGGGAGAAGGGCAGTATATAAGAGAAAACTGAGGGTTATACATATGTTCTAACCACGAAATGTTGAAGTCATCTTAGAAATTCATACCTTGGTCAAAAGTTGCTTAAAGAATCACCAGTCTTTTCCCAGTACTTGGAGCAAAAGTGGTGTCCTTGGCAGCCAAGTCCTATGAGCCAAAGCTGGGGGTTGAGGGCAATACTCTGTCGCAGGGACTGCAAATGCAGGTGGGTCTCCATTCCATGCTGTTGACATCCTGCACATGCTTCTTGCAGACCAGCTCCACACAGAACAGTGCCACTTCATTTCAGTTATTTGATTCTTCAACTTTGTTTGGTAGCTGTTTATATTTTCTAACTCTGTATTTAAAACTCCTTGTAACTGCTTACTCTGTGCATTCATTCTTTTCCTGAGTTGGTGGATCATTTTTACAGTCATTACTCAGAACCCTCTCTCAGGTAGGCTGCCTATCATCACCTCACTTAGTTGTTCTTCCGGGGTTTTGTCTTGTTCCTTTGTCTGGAACATGTTCCTTTGTCTGGAACATGTTCCTTTGCCATCTCATTTTGCTTAAATTTCTATGTATATTTTTACATATGTAGTATGTTAGTCACGTTTCCCATGAAGAAGTGGCCCTCTGTAGGGGATGTCCTATGTGCCCTAGCAGTACACTCCCTTCTCATCACCCAAAGGCCAGGGACCAGCTCGTCCCGGGGTAGGCTCTGGCCTGTTTGTGGATTCAGTTTCACAGGCTGCAGAAGCATAGTTTTCTTGCTTCTGGGGTCTGCCCCCTGGTGGGTGAGGCAGGTGGAGGCACTTGTGAAAGCTATATGGTGGGAGGGTTGGTTCCTGCCCGTGGGTAGATGGAGCTGGGTCTTGTCTCTCTAATGGACAGGGCCTCATATGTCTACAGGTGGCTATAGGCTCAGAAAGTCTTTAGGCATCCTATCTGCAGATGGGTGGAGCTCTGTTCCCACCCTTTTAGTTGTTTGGCATGAGGTGTTCCAGCACTGGAGCCTATAGGTTGTTGGGTGGGGCTAAGTCTTGGCACTAATGACACTAGCAAAATGTCTGCCTCCAGCAAGAGTTCATGAAGATGAACACTCCCTGATATGTCTACCAACAACTTTTATGACACCAGAGAGAGCCACAGCTGCCCCCTACTGTTCTCCCCATAGACGCTCAAAGACCAGCAGGTAGGTCTGGCCCAGGCTCCTATGAAGTCACTGCTTTTGCTCTGAGTCCCACTGCATGCAAGACCTTGTGTGCATCCTCCAAAAATGGAGTCTCTGCTTCCCCCCATCCTGTGGAGCTTCTGCAATCAAGACCCACTGACCTTCAGAGTCAAATGATTTGGGGGCTCCTACTCCTAATGCAGAAAACATTGGTGTATTATATTTTCTTGGGCTCCAGAATCACTGTGGATGGTGACTGCCACCATGAAATTAAAAGATACTTGCTGCTCAGAAGGAAAGCCATGACAAACCTAGCAGCATATTAGAAAGCAGAGACATCACTTTGCTGACAAAGGTCAGAATAGTCAAAGCTATGGTTTTTCCAGTAGTCATGTACAGATGTGACAGCTGGACCATAAAGAAGGTTGAGCACCAAAGAATTGATGCTTTCAAATTGTGGTGCTGGAGAAGACTCTCGAGAGTCCCTTGGATGGCAAGGAAATTAAACCAGCAAACTCTAAAGGAAATCAACCCTGAATATTCATTGAAAGGACTGATGCCTAAACTGAAGTTCCAATACTTTGGCCACCGGATGTTAAGAGCCAACTCATTGGAAAAGACCCTGATGCTGGGAAAGATTGAGGGCAGGAGAAGGGGGAAACAGAGAAGTTGAATGGCATCACTGACTCAATGGACATGAGTTTGAGCAAACTCTGGAGATAGTGAAGGACAGGGAAGCCTGGCATGCTACAGTCCATGGGATCACAAAGAGTCAAACATAACTTAGCAACTGAACAAAAACAACTACAACAGGCTGGGGAGCCTGAGGTGGGGCTCAGAATTCTCACTCCTAAAAGAGAACTTCTGGGATATACTTATTCTCCAGTTTGTGGGTCACCCACCCACCCTGAGGGGTATGGGGTTTGATTTTATCACAAGTGCGCCCCTCCTACCATCTCATTGTGGTTTCATCCTTGTCTTTAGAACATCTGTTTTGGTTGGTTCTGGTCTTTACTGATGGTTGTTCTGCAGTTAGTTGTGATTTGGGTGTGCTTATGAGAGGAGGTGAACTCAAGGTCCTTCCTCTCCGCCATTTTGTCTTCCTTCAGATCAATGCTTCTTGAATCAACACCTTGTCCAAGCAAGAAGAAAAACAGTGGCGAGCCTAAGAGGTATCCTTAAAAGCTACCCAAGCAGGATCATCTAGCACCAAAGGCTATCAAGACATATCTAATTTGTAAGCTATAGGCATATAAGCTATAACTTATAATGAGATCAAACCTGAAGACAGGGAGAAAAGCAGAAGTCACAAATGGTAGCCTGTTTTTGGCCAAGCCAATACATGAGTTTTGTTTGCCTTGGACAATGTTTTTTTTAAAACGGTGTTATCTGACTACCCTTGAGCAAATTCAAACTGCCCGCAAGTTGGGCAATTTCATCCAACAAAATCAATTTCCAGCTTCTTTTGAAAAATTAGAAGTTATTACAACGCTGGGTTCATGTTTCCACTTGGCGATAATTAGAGGGAATTGAGAAGTCATGGCCACCTTAACAATGACTGCGTGTCTCTCGGTTAGCCACCACTCACACTGACTCCAGTAGTTTCATTTACCTGCTTGTTCCCTGTAGGCAACTGAATTTATGACCTTCTGGTTAAAATTTGAGAAGAGGTCTGAGAAATAGAAGAATTTGCCTCCTGCTATAGCTTTTTATAAGCCAGTATCTTTTCCCCCTGTCTAAAGCTTTGTTCATCTTTTTAGTCTCATAGGACCCTACTATTCCCTGGGTCTGCACATAATGGAAATTCCCTAAGTATTTTCTGAAGTTTTTTTTTTGGTGGGTAGGGAGGGGTTGGCTGTTTTGGTTTGTGGGTTTTTTTTTTTTTTTTTAGCTTCAGATAAGTCAGTGTCTATATCTAATTGCACTTTTTTAAAACCTGAATTTGATGTTAATTTATTCAATGGCATGTTCATAGTTCATTCCTCCTGTTCACTATCATCACCTTGAACATCTGCTCTGATCAGAGTAATATTAATAAAACAGTAATGGCCCATTACCTGTCCAATTTCCTTTAAAATTGGAAGATCTTACAGAATCTTTATTACCTCCTGCTGTGAGTAGTAAGAATTTGCACACACAGAGTTGGGTAATACAGGGAGTTCTGTGTAATGCAAAGAATATAACAAGGCCTCAAAAAATATGAAATGAAATTTCCTTTTCAGTTGATTGGGCTTTTCCTTAGTTTTCCCTACCTTCCTTCACTTGGAAAGATAATAGAAAAGAACTGAGATCATACATCTTGATGAATGAAGTAAGAAGGGAGATAGAAACAGGAGAAATTTCCATTCTCAAAGAGAAGGAAAACTGCTACCTCACAGAATCTACTGTATCAGAATCTGACCAAGTTTCACTGGCTTTGGCAATAAGTTCTTCCCGCAATTTGGAAATACAAAGGAATTGTACAGTCAACATCATAGAAATGCCAGAGTCATTTATCTGCACACCCTCAATCATTGTATTTTAATTTTCTCACTTTTCTTCTGCCTACTGAAGAAAGCAAGAAATGAGCTGATATTAGAAATAAGATACAGCAAGTCTGAAATGGCAGTTAGGAAATCAATAATTAAACTTATGGTCGAAAGTTTCCTCTCACTTTCAACAGTTCCCTCAAACCAAAAATAATAAAGATAGATTTTATTTAATCACATTAGCTCATTAATCACATAAAGGCCCGGCTGTTGACCCTTCACCTTTCCCAGGGGGGCTGAGAAAGTCAACAAACTAATAAAATAAAATGAAGTCTCTAACCAGAAATTTGAAAAAAAAAAAAAATCCCTTCATTAATGATTAAGAATAATGTACCCTTGAGATTCAAGTTAATTTCTCCAAAATTTCGTTTTAAAAAACCAGGAATATTAGCTAAACCAAACAAATGGGATTTTTTCACCCTCTTTTTTAAAAATAAGAGATATTTTAACGAGTTTCCCTGTTCACTTTGATTAAATCAGAATTTTAGGAAAAACTAACCTAACAGAACTTCAGAAATGTGAAGTTCAAGTTCAACTAATGAAGGGACAAAGACTTTAATTTTAGCTGAATGATCCTCCCATTTCTGTGTCAGCTTCGCACTCTATTAGATCGTCCAGAACAAAAGACTCAGACCCTCCCACTGGGAATCTTTAGCTGGAGCCCTGGGCACTATTGTTGATTTTATCCTAAAGGGCTTGGGAACACATTTTACAAACATGAAAATAAAGAGCAAATAAGTGTGAGAAACATTCAGTGAAAGAAGGTCAATGGGAATAGCTCACATGCTGTCAAAGCCCCACTGGATTTCTTTTAAAATGATGTAGGTAGATGCATTTTTGGTTGGCGTGGTTAATCAGATAGAGGTTTCAAAATGATATTCATTTGTCTCTTTCCTTATGTGGAAAATAATAACAGTTTTTCAGGGAAAAATCTTCTGGTGGGTTACCAAGTGCTAGGCTCATCCTCTCACACAACCAAATACCTTATTTTCAGCCTGAGACTCAAGTATGCTTTCTTTCGACAAATCAATGTTGGCTTCACGTACAGAAATTCCCCTTTCTAAGGTTGCCCAGTACAAATGAAGCATAGGAATCCCACGACACCTGCAAACATTTCTCTTCTGACTGAATTTGGCCAGGCCTGGAATCAGAACCAGGAAGTCAGGGACCTACCCACTAGATGAATGCTACTTCACGTTGTTTTTGATGTTACTTTCCTCTTAACTGAAAATGAAATAATGAATCACATGATAACTTCATGATGAATTTTGCACATGCTAAAACATAAAAGAGAAGATGTTGTTTCTTGACTTTCCAGTATATGTGAAGCACATTTTGTACTGGAACAAACAACTTGATAATGTATTACACTCACAAATGGCATCTGAAGAGAACAGTTGCTTATGTGACTGTAAAAGAGAGAAACTCCAACCATTGATAGAGGGCTGCCAGAAATACTAGAGAAAAAAAAAAAAAAAAAACAACCAAAAGCTTTCTCGGTTTAAGTTAAGGAATAAAATTAGTCTCCTACAAATCCTACCCTTAAATCAAAAGATGAAAATCATCCAGCTTTATTATACAGACCTTTCCAACTAACCATATGAATAATTCAGCCTAAGAAAGCCACTATTATCCAGCATGGAATCTCTAATACGCAACTGAAAGTTTTCTTAGGATCTCAGAGGAGTTCCAAGATTGCATTTTTTATGACGGATGGTGGTTATGACTAACTAAAATTCTACCACAAAATATAAAGTGGGCTGTAGACTAGAAGTCTATTGAGTCGTCAAGCATTTGGTCACTAGGAGCTACCCAGAAAAGACACACCCAGTACAAACCTATATCCGTTCCATCACTGACTAAGTACATATTTATTGAGGACCCACCACACATTGAGTCTCATGATGGAAGCTGGGGTGTGAACAAGATAGATATGGCTTCTTCTCGCAGAGAAGGAAAAGGTTCTAACTCTCTCAAGCTACTCATGGTAGCGATATCTCAGAATGATGAAGGTGCTATTATCATTGGTGTCAGAATGAGAGAACTCTTAGTTTCATTACTCACAAGGCCAAATGATTGATGGGGAACAGAGGAAGAAATTGTTCAGATCACTTTTATCAGTGAAAAAAAATCACATGGAGTTTGCAATAGACTGAGTGTGTTGCCTTGCCACATGTATATGTTAAAACCACAACTCCCATAAAGAAGATGTGGTACATGTAACAATGGACTAGGGACCGTAAAAAACTAAATAATGTCCTTTGCAACAGCATGGATGCAACTAGAGGTTATCATGCTAAGTGAAGAAAGTCAGACAGAAAAACAATACTACATGATATTGCTTATATGTGGAATCTTTAAAAAGGACACACATTAACTTTTTTACAAAATAGACTCACAGATGTAGAAAACAAATGTATGGTTACTACAAGGAAGGGGGAGGAAAAATTACGAGTTTAGGATTAACAGATATACACTACTATACATAAAACAGATAAATAGCAAGGACCTACTATATAGCACAGGGAACTATATTCATTGTCTTGTAATAACCTAAAATGGAAAAGTCTCAAAAAGAATAGATACACACATATATAGCTAACTAAGTCACTTTGCTATACACCTGAAGCTAACACAACATTTAAATCAACTATACCTCCATTTTAAAAAAGTATAGTGATGCATGTTTTCAACTAGTGTATCATATGGGTTCTTTCATAACTTTGATTTTTGTACAATATTGTGTTTGAAAATTTTCATTCATGTTTATTTGTGATGTTATAGTTTGTTGTCACTATAGTGTTCCACTATATGAATAAACCACAATGGGTGGATATTTAAAAACAAGCCCCAAAAAACCCCTACCTCTCAATGTAATGGTATTAGGAGGTGGGGCCTTTGAGAGGTAATTAGAATTACATGAGTCCATGAAGGTGAATTCTTTGTGAATGAGATTAGTGCCCTTAAAAGAGTCTCAGGAGAGCTTTCTTCCCCTCTCTACCATCCACCATGTGAGGGTACAAGGAGAAGTCAGCTGTCTGTAACCAAGGAAGGCTCTCCCTGGAACCCACCCATTCTGGCATCTCCGTCTTGGACTTTTGGCCTCCAGAACTGTCTTGAGAACAATCTGGACTACAGAACCCTCCAAAAGAGAGATAAATGTCTGCTGTTTATAAGCCACCCAGTTTGTGATATTTTTGTTATAGATGCCTGAACTAAGGCAAAGTTGATGTGAACTGTTTTTGTTTTATTATTGTTTTCCTTGTCTTGTTTCCTTGAAGATCAGATGATGAATGGATGGGAATAAGATGAATGTTATCAACCACACAGCACTAATTCTCATTTAAAGTTTTGTTGGCTCTGAGCTGACCCAGACAGACATCTCTGTCATCATCGCCATCATCACCAAGAGGCTGCAGTCCTCCCTTATCAATTTTATTTATTATATCCATGAAATGTGTCAGCATCACCCAAACGGTACCAAGGACCTGGTCAGAGTATGTATCTCAATATATATCTGCAAGTATTGAATAACTAATGGATTAGGTAGTTTAGAAATTGCACCCAGGCTGGCAAATGCAGATGGGCTTGAGCCATATGAATGTGTAATAAAAATCTAATAAAACATTTGAGCAAACTCACACATCTGTGGGCAGATGGGAGGCATTATGTAATATAGGTCATTGCTACAGCAACCTCTAACCCCCTGGCTACTGAGCTGGGCCAAGGTTGAGTGTACAGGGCCTCTTTGAGTTTTCTTTCTCTGTCAACATTCAGAGAAATCACTTTTTAATCTCTCTAAAATGAACTATTAAAAATAGGAAGGCTTTGGCTCACACTCATAAAAACGATGCACAAAATACCCCAAATCTTTGACCCAGGACCCTAGATCTCACTGCTCATATTTGTTTGTTTTTGAAAACATAATATTTCCATGAATACACTTTGCTTCTCACCAGATGTCTGTCTCCCTGATAAATGCACTAGATGGGAATGTTTGAGGTGGTTCCTCCATGTAGCTTTGGAGAGTAATTTTAGAAGTGGTCAAACAATTGGTTATACAAACCACAAAAGCAGAGTGAGAGATAGGTTTGGAATTTTCAAAAAGGCTATATTCACCAGACTAAGGAAATAACATGAAACTAATATTCAGAAATCCTCACTGTAAAGATGTGTGGGTTTCATGTATAGAAATTTTACTGGATTCCAGAGTAACATTAGAATTTCCTCTGTCTACTGACTAATCTTCAATATGATATTCTAGAGTGACTTTCTCGCCTGGATGAAAGCTATATCTCCTAAGGTATTAAACATTTAAGGTACATAAATCTGGAAAGTGGGGGTTAAGGGAAAGTGGGGAATCTATTTCCACTGCATCTTAGTTGAAAAACTATCTAAGAGAATTTAAGAAAATATGCTTTAAAGATAGAACATGTACAAAAGCTTTGAATTTAAGAATTAAAGTTGCTCAGTCATGTCCGACTCTTTATGACCCCATGGACTGTAGCCTACCAGGCTCCTCCGTCCATGGGATTTTCCAAGCAAGAATACTGGAGTGGATTGCCATTTCCTTCTCCAGGAGATTTCCCCTGCCCAGGGACTGAACCCGGGTCTCCTGCATTGTAGGCAGACGCTTTACCGCCTGAGCCGCCAGGGAAGTCCTAAAAGCTTTTAGGTCAGCTATACTTGGATTCAGGCTTCCCAGCAGCTCAGTGGTAAAGAATCCGCCTGCCAACGCAGAAACAGGTTCAATCTCTGGGTTGGGAAAATTCCCAGGAGAAGGAAATGGCAACCCATTCCAGTGTTCTTGCCTGGGAAATCCCATGGATGGAAGAGCCTGGCAGGCTACAGTCCATGGGGTTGCAAAAGAGTTGGACAAGGTTTCGTGACTAAAACAACAATATACTTGGATTCAGCCCTATCACATTTTTGGTCTTGTGACTTAGGACAAGTTCTTTAACCTTTATTACTCAATGTTCTCATCTGCAAAATGAAGATAATAAAAGCACTTACTTCCTAGAATTGTTGTGAGATTTAAATGAATTACTGTATATAAAGCACTTACGACAGAGCCTAGTACATCATTAAGTACTCAATAAATGTTAGTAATAATTATAATTGTTGTATTTAAGACAAAGGGAAAAAAAATCGACTAGAAAAATTATTGTTCAACTATCAAAATCCTGAGTCCAAGCAGTAAGGCCAGTGAAAATTAATGACCTCAAAATGCCATGAGTCAGTTCTTAAAAATTTTCATTAAAAGTTAGGATCATTTATCACACACTTAGGCTTTACTCTCTTAGCTTCTTTTGGTCAATCAATGCCAAAGAACTGCTAAAATGAGGCCTCTCACTGAAAAAACGTATGTCTCATCATTCAACATAAAATTCTAGGAACAAGAGCTGTGAAGTGGAACGTGGCTATCAAATTTATCAATCTGAAAGATGCTGCTTCTCATATTGGCCTACATAGAATTTCAAAGGTGAAATTAGAACTTTGAGTTGTGATCCATAGAGTATTTTATTATAAAACCTTTCTTATTTATACAAATTTTAGAAAATATTGTAATGAACAATGGTACACTCATCTCATCCAGCTTTTTTTAAAAAAAGCCTGCCGAGCACACTTCCAGCAGAGAATACAGAGCATGGGACTGCCACGTGGAGCAGTTGCAGAAGGCGCTCTTCTTAGAAGGAATGTGAATGACCCCCGTGGGTGCTAACACATTGTATTCTATGTGAAGGGTGTGCCCTGGGGTTGAGCAATGCAGAAGCAAACGTGCATGCAATCAAGAACTCCAGTAACCACTTCCTTGGGTCACTCTTCTTAGAATGGAATGTGAATGACCCCGGTGGATGATAACACATTGTATTCTATGTGAAGGATGTCCCCTGGGGTTGAGCAACGCAGAAGCAAACGTGCATGCAATCAAGAACTCCAGTGACCACTTCCTTGGGTCGCTCAGGAATTCTGTCCAGAATCTGCTGTTGATTAGTCTCAAGCCCATTTTTATACCTTTATTATATATGTATCTCTTAGTGCTGACTTCCTCTCTTTGTACTTAGTATGAAATTATCATTCTTTATGAACCCTCCTGCAACTTGCGTTTTATGAAAAAACATTATCCTTCTAAGATATATTCCTAGTCATCCATCTAGTTCCAGTTCATTCAGTTTAACAGTTGAATAGGATGATTATATGAATAAACCCGTTTACTTAATTAGACATACACCTTTCAGGGCATGCTCAGGGGTTTCCTTCTTTCTGCTTTTTTTAAATGAGTTTTCAATAAATGTAAGCTATTGTTGCACCTCCTTGTTTTGCATTCACTACCTTGGTGAACAATATCTATTCTAAACTTCTTCTGTGTGTCTCCTTTAATTCAGCTATCTTAAAAGGCTTAAAACTCTGTTATCCAGGCTTGGGAACGTCCCTTGTGGTCCTGTGGTTAAGAATCTACCTTCCAATGCAGTAATGTGGGTTTGATCGCTGGTCAGGGAACTAAGATCTCACGTGCCAAGAGGAACTAAGCCTGTGAGGCACAACTAGGGAGCCCATATGCTCTTCAGCCTGGGTGCCACAACTAGAGAAAGCCCATGTGCCATAATGAAGACCAAGCACAGCCTAAATAAATAAACAATAATTTAAAAAAATTTACCAGGCTGCCTCATAGCAAGAGATCCATGTATGATTAGGTCTGGCCAATCAAAGGCAGTCATGGAAGGTGTTCAACATGATAGTAAGATAGGCTCTGTATGCCTGCCATTTCTGCTGCTGCTGTTAAATGTGGTCATGGAGGTACTGGGTTTTTTCACACAGTGATGGAAGGGGTCCTCATGTCGAGTTACCCGTGAGGTTTGAGAGGCAGGGTATCATGTATCTGTTTTGTCATTGTGCATCATGGCAGTTCTGCTGTGGGTCTGGAACTGGGGGGCAGCAACTGCTTCCTGCTGATGTGATCGTCTTCTGACTGCGGCTGTTTCTTGATCAGCGGGCTGGGTGGTTTGTGTTTATGGCTCAGTCATCGATTCTCTACTGTAGCTTTGAATGTCATACCTGAAAGTTCAACCAAGGGTCTATTTCTTCATCCTACTGATGATTTTACTCAATACTCTATCATTAGAGATGGATTTATGTGTTTTTTATAAAAACTGCAGAAGTAAAATATTTTAACTACTATACATTAAGGCTACCATCTCTTTCCATTCAAACTTCCCCTCAGTTACATTTGCTTCCAGTGTTGATGGAGTGGCCTTAGGCATTTTGGGGTCTAGTTAAGAAAAAACTGAGTTAGGTATACATTTAGATTAACAGGCATAATTTTGTGTTTACAATGTCTCCTAATGCCCAGTGTGTGATCTCATCTGGCTTTGTGATATGAGAAGACAGATCCAAAGATCATACTGCAATCTGAACATGGCTGTATGTTCTGCTGAGTGGTAGAAGAGTAGCAAAGTTTAAAACTGACAGATCCAGAGGCCAATCTGTAGGAAACTTCCAAATCTTATAGTTCATACTAAAAAATATGAGATATTTGACAGTGGTTTTCTCAATTTTCTAAACAATTTGGCAATAGTTCTAAAACTTTACATGGCATTATCAATAATGAGTGGTAAAGATGAAAGGAATTTTCTAAACTATCAATAAAACAAAACTTCAGTTACAACAAAAAGACTAAAATACCTTATTCTCTTTATAAAAGTGATACTACAAAATTACTATCAAATAGAGCACTATTTACAATAACCAAGACAGTTATCTTATAAAGCTTAAAACTATGTTACCCACGCATAACCAAGACACAGAAAATAACCCAAGGGCCTATCAACAGATGATTGGCTTAAGAAGATGTGTTATACATTTACAGTGGAATATTATTCAGCCTTAAAAAAAGACAGAAATATTGCCATTTGAAGCAACATGGATGGACCTGAGAATATCATAATTAGTAAAGTAAGTCAGATAGAAAAAGACAAATATATATCACTCATATGTGGAACCTAAAACTAATACAAATGAACCTATACACAAAATAGAAACAGACTCACAGGCATGGAAAGCAAACTTATGGTTGTGAAAGTGAAAGTGTTAGTCACTCAGTCATGTCCAGCTCTTTGCAACTCCATGGGCTGTAGCCCACCAGGCTCTTCTGTCCATGGAACTGTCCAGGAGAGAATACGGGAGTGGGTACCCATTCTCCTCTCCAGAGGAGAAAGGGAAAGGATAAGTTAGGAGTATGAGATTAACAGATACAAACTACTGTACATAAAATATATAAACAATAGCACTATAAAGGGAACTATATTCCATTATCTTATACTAATCTATAATGGAAAATCATCTGAAAAAACATACACATAACTGAATCCCTTTGCTGTACATCTGAAACTAACACAGAATTGTATGTCAACTATACTCCAATAAAAACAAACTCATTACATTTCAAAAAGTAAAACGAACAAATAAATACCTAGAGAATTATGAAGATGGATTCTGAGAGTGATAGTTGAGGCTGAATACAGATGCATTTACCCGAGACTCTGGATTCAGTGCTCTAGTTCACAGAGCTAGAAGTAGTCTTAAGTGCTCACTTACCTAGTTAACTGGACTTGAACTCAACAGTGGCCTACACTAAATAAAGCTAGTTACTAGAAATTCCTTGATATAAGGCAGAGGAAAGTTTTCAGAGACTTTGGGAGGTAGGGAAGTCAGGGGAAGTTTAACATGCCTACATGACTTATTCATAGCTGTGAGCCTTGAAAGAGCTCAGAGGACCTCTCTTTACCAAAACATTGGAAATCATCACAGCCTCAATTTTTGCAGGTTGGGGATCAAGGCAGGGATATTTCTTCAGAAATAGAATCCCAAGTTAAATAAGGACAAAGCCAACTCAGAGCAGCAAAGACTGTGTAGCACAGCAGGTAACAACTAGAGATAAAGGAATAGACTCATTACATAGAAAGCAAAGGTTTGATGACAGAAGAGTTTGCTCTATTCTCCACACCACTCAACAAAGTCCCAAAGCCTCTTTGACTGATAAATGGAGGCCTGGCTTGAATCAAAAGGATAGAGAACCAAGGGTGCTGGTCCAGTTCCAAGATCTGAGAACCAGAGTTCCATGAATGAGGGAGCCAGGATCATCTGAAGAAGAAAGTTGAGAGCTGAGACATGGCCATAAACCATACTATAAATGCCAGCTAGGCTGCCCCAAAAGACCTGTGATATTTACTATCATAACTGTGCCCTGGGAAAGGGGAACTCTCTAGATCTTTATCTAAAGAATTATTGGGCTCTGACTCTAAGTAAATGCTAATCCCTGAGGTCCAGTATTGCTCCTGTGGTCAACTATTAAGACGGGGGACTTACTGTGGTCAAGTGATACATGGAATTTTGATCCAAGTTGATCTCACACTGAGACCAGTGTGTTCTTGTGGTTATATATCCATACCTGTATGCAGACTTGAAAAAAAAAAACAACTAGAAGAATCTTCACATAGTTTCCTGACTTCTAGAGTTATGGCCATTATATATGGAGGAAAAAGTGAAAGTGTTAGTCGCTAAGTCATATCTGACTCTTTGCGACCCCATGGACTGCAGCCTGTCAGACTCTTCTGTCCATGGAATTTTCCAGGCAAAAATACTGGAGTGGGTAGCCATTCCCTTCTCCAGGAAATCTTCCTGGCCCGGGGACTGAACCTAGGCCTCCTGCATTGCAGGTAGATTTTTAACCATCTGAGCCACCAGGGAAGCCCATTATATATGGCAGAAAAGCCAAATGGAAACTTCAGAACTATCAGTCCTTTCCACAATAGCAAAGCAAAGGTAATACAAATCTCTAAGAAGAACCACAGAAACTAGTGATCATGTATGATTAATTCACGTTCTGCCAATCAGATGAACTCAAGATTTGGGACACAAGAGGGTAGCAGACCCTGCCCCTCTGCGCTCTGTATTCTCCACTGGCAAGCGTGACCATGCCATGTGTGCTGGCTGCGTCCCAGGGGCCAGTCATGAGCTTTGCAGGTATCGAGAGCCAGGGCAAGGTATCTGCTCTGTTGGGTGGATCACAGCAGACACGGCATTGATCTGGATCCAGCAGCAAGAGCAGTAACTTTCTCACTGTGATGATTTCCTGAGTATGACAGTTCCTGTGACAACTTACTGACTCTGACAGCAGCAACGAGATTCTGGAGCCGAGGTGTCCTGACCATAGATGAGGAGGCAGCTCCTTTGCTGGCCCAGTTCCATGATTTGGGGGAGTCATTTCTGAAAGCCCAGCCTAGAGTTTTTAGCCTTCTCAAAAAATTCTAAAGCCATTAAGTAACTTCTAATAAACACCTCTCTGCTTTATAGTTAGAATAGATTCTGTTCCTTGAAAATTAACCCTGATTGATACAGAGCACATACATGTCAGTTTGTCCACAGTATGTACCCAGGAGTGTACTAACTGGGTCATGGTATATACAGTCAGCCCTCCATATCCGTGGGTTCCCCATCTCTGGATTCAAATAACTGTGGGTTGAAAATATCACCCCTCCATTCCAGAAAGTTCCAAAAGGAAAAAGTTGAATTTGTCGCACACCAGCAACCACTTACATAGCTCTAGCTCTGTATTAACAACTGTTTACACTGCATTGGGTATTACACATAATCTAGAGGTGATTTAAAGTACACAGGAGGATGTGTAAAGGTTTGGTGAAAATGCTATGTCATTTTATATAATGGACTTGAGTGTTCACAGATTTTGGTATCTGCTGGGTCTTGGAACTAGTCTCCCCCATAAGTGAGGGACAACTGTATACATTTTAAACTGTACTAGATATTACCAGTTTAAATCCTATAAGGTTGTCCTTCAGTTCTGGAGAAAGATATTACTGGGCTTCCCAGGTGGTGCTAGTTAAAGAACTTGCCCATGCAGGAGACACAGAAGATCCCTGGGTCAAGCAGATCCCCTGGAAGAGGGCATGGCAACCCACTCCAGTATTCTTGCCTGGAGAATCCCAAGGATGGAGGAGTCTGGCGGGCTATAGTCCACAGGGCACAAATTCAGTGAATCTGCCCATTTTTCTGTTGAATTGCTTACTTACTTATTGATTTATGTGAGTTCTTTATATATTAAGGCTACTAAAGGTATGGCAAATACCTTCTATCTAGTGGCATGCGTTTTCATTTTACTGAAGTTATTTTTGCTAGACAACAAAGTGTCACATTAAATGTATTAAGCTTTTCCTTCATTGTTCATGCTTCTTTATCTTCTCTAAGAAATCTTTTTTTTTACATGCCATAAAGATATTTTTCTATGTGTTCTTTTAAGGTCTTGAACTTTTTCATTCTTACCTCTGTAACTGGTCTGGAATTTACTTTTGTAGGTCTATGAGACAGAAATGTGATTTTATGTTTTGCATGTGGATAACTGATTATTCTGGAACTGTCTGTTAAGTGGTTCATTCTTACTGCACTAATTGTTATGCTCCTTATGTCCTATTCCAGGATTCTATATACTCATAGGACTCTTTCTGGGTCCTCTAGCTTTTAATTGCTTAACTTTCTGTATTTACAGCAGTAATACATTGTCTTAATTTTTATAAGTCTTGATCTGGTAGGGTAAGTTTCACAGGGTGTTCTCAAAAATTGTTTTGGCTATTCTAATACACAAGAAGCTATAGTTGTTGACTACAGAAATGAGAGAAGTTATAAAATATCACATAACTGACTATCTAACAAATAAAATGCTGTCTTTTAGATTCTGTCAATATGTTTTCCCCTGACTAAATTTATTATATTAAGTTGTTGACCTTCAACTTAAATACTTTTCATTCATACTGGTTAACAAGCAATAATTACACATCATTCATCAAGTAGATCAGAGGATACTGGAACTCATTTTTTTAAACTTAGTTTTTCACAACCATACCATTCTACCTCCAATTAAAAACCATATTACAAAATGACACTTTCAATCTGCTTATCTCTGAGCATACTAATTTCCTTCAGTCCTGAAAGATGTATGTGCACTTGTATATATCATTTATCTTTTGATTTGCTTTACCTTCAAGGACACTATTGTAAGAGTAAGTCTGTTTCTCATTTAAATTGAAGAACGATCCCTCTTCATACAAAGCCCGCCATAGAAGAACTTCCCCACCAGTCCAGGGCTTGAGACTCCATGCTTCTCCTATGGGGGCTTGGGTTCAATTCCTAGTTGGGAAACTAAGATCCCATATGCCAAGTGGTCAAAAAGTTTCAAAACATTAAAAATAAAAATAAGTAAATAAACTGGCCTAGATATTAAAAAAAAAAAACTATTAAAAAAAAACCCAAAGCACTCCATAGAACTGACTCAATTAATGCTCATAACATCCATATGAAGAAGGATCACATCTGAGTTTATGTTACATGGCTTCACAGTGGGGTTGATCACCAGAAAGACTAAGAGAAAAGGGTCAGCCCCAATCACCAACCTTTTTCAGAAGTAGTGGGTGGAGCAGGGCTGGGAATTAAGGTCCTGTAAAGACTCTTGAGTGAAGAGATTTGATGCACTTCCAGGTTGGCAAAACTCAACTCCACAGGCACAGATGCTCCTGAACTCAGGACCCTTTCAGACTTCACCAATGGACCTCTGCATCTGGCCATTCCTCTGTTTCTTTTGTAATAAATGGTGCATGCGTGTGTGCTAAGTCGCCTCAGTCATTTCCAACCCTTTGCAACCCTGTGGACTGTAGCCCGCCAGGCTAATTCTGTCCATGGGATTCTCCAGTAAAGCATACTGGAGTGGATTGTCATTTCCTTCTCCAGGGGATCTTCCTGACCCAGGGATCAAACCGGTGTCTCTTAAGTCTCCTGAACTGGCAGACTGGTTCTTTTCCACTAGCACCACCTGGAAAACCCAAGTATATGTTTACTGGAGTTTTGTGAGCCATTGGAGCATATCATTAAGCTGAGGAGGGGATTATGGAAACCCCAGATTTGTAGCCAACTCAGGCAAAAGTTGTAGGTACCCTGGGGACCCACCAACTGTGACTGGTGTCTGAAATAGAGACAGTCTAGCTGGACTGAGCCCTTAACCTATGAAGTCTGTGCAAACTCTGGGCAGAGTCATAACTGAGTTAAGTTGTGGGACATCCAGTAGATTTCACCTGAAAATTGAGTTGCATTGCTTTTTGTTTTAATTTTTTAATTTATTTTTATTATTTATTTGGCTATGCCAGATCTCAGTTGTGTCATGTGAGAGCTTTAGTTGCAGCATGAGAACTCTTAGCTGTGTCACATGGGATCTAGTTCCCCTACCGAGGATTGAACCCCGGGCCCCCACATTGGGAGCATGGAGTCTTTGCCGCTCAACCACTAGCAAAGTCCCTGAGTTATACTGTTATGGGGAGAAAAATCCCACACATCAAAAGTGATCTTTTTGACATAAGAGAACAGACTTATAGACACACGGTGGGCGGGGTGGGGTTGGTGGAGGAAGGAGAGGGTGAGATATATGGAGAGAGTGACATGGAAACTTACATCACCATGTGTAAAATAGATAGCCAATGGGAATTTGCTATATGACTCATAGAACTCAAACAGGGGGTCTGTAACAACCTAGAGGGGTGAGATGGGGAGGGAGGTGGGAGGGAGGTTCAAGAGAGGGGGACATATGTATCCCTATGGCTGACTCATGCTGATAATTAGCAGAAAACCACAAAATTCTGTAAAGCAATCCTTCAATTAAGATAAATAAACAAAATCAGATCGAAAAGTGATCTGTTTCAGATGGGAGAGGAACAGTGATTTCCAGATGTAGGTGCTATTATTTCATGTCCATTATACAGAAGAGGAAAAGAAGACACAGATCTTACATAACAGGGCCAGGCCCTCCCTGCTAATAAGCCCCACAACCGAGGCTTGAATCTAGGTGATGTGGTCTCGTCACTTTCTCCTGTAAACAGGATAACCCTACTGCCTCTCATTAAGCTAATGATCTCAGGGATTTATATTGATAGTGACAACCAAAGACAAGTACTTATAAAGGAGAAGGGCAAGAGCTATAAAGGAGAAGGAAATGGCAACCCACTCTAGTATTCTTGCCTGGAAAATTCCACGGACAGAGGAGCCTGGCAGGCTACAGTCCTTGGGGTTGCAAAAAAATGGACACAACTTAGTGACTAAACCACCACCACAAAGAGCTATAAGACTACTTAACAAAAGGACATGACCTAATCTGGAGGGAATGGACAGGTAGTTAGAAAAGGTTACATTGCAAATAAATATTTAAACTGAAACCTGAAAGATGAGTAGGATTTAGTTCCATGAAAGTCTTTTTTTTTCCCTTCTTCTTTGAGAAGAGTGTGGGAATAGTGGAAAGAACCTTCTAGGAAAAGGGTAAATGCAAGCGTACAGTGGTGCCTTTGAGGAAGCCACTGCAGCTGGAACTCAGACAGAGGCAGAGTGTGGTGTGAGCTGAGCAGGGGGCCTGGTAGCCCAGGTCAGCCTGGACACGGGGCCCCACGAAGGGATTTGGACTTGATCCTTCACCTCCACCGGGTTTTAAGCCAGGAGTGACATGAACAATTTGTGGTTTTTAAAAGGTGTGCTGAATACAGCCAAGCAGGCACAATACTAAAATTTCATTAAGAAAGAAAAATTTTTAGTAAAATTTGCCCTATTTAATTACCTATATTAAAATTTTTCTGAGAGGCTACAAATGTATCATCAAAATTTACATTTCACATGGAATCAGAATAACAGAATAAAGAGCACAGCCTTTAAAGAATTCATACCAGACTTTCATCCCGTCTATTCAAATCTCTCACTTCATGATTCAAGGCAAGTTATGCCACTGCCATGGGTCTCAGTTTCCTCATCGGTAAAATGGGAATAGTATGTACTTGTAGGCTTTGGTTAACACCATTTCTCTATCAACAGCAGCCCTCTAAGACTTTAGAAATTTAGTTAAATTTGGTTCAACTCTTCAGCCTATGAACATTAAAATCCCTTTCTATAACTTCCTATAACGTCCCAAGGCCATAATTATCTCTACTTTGATATTTCTACATCCATCAGGCAACTTCAGCATATCACTCTGGAGGGAAGCCCCAGTCCGTTTGCAGGCTCACCAAGTTTTCTGACCCAGACATTGCATCAGTGTCACAAATGTATTTGAGATTTAGAGGGAAGGGCTAACAGACCACATTGAGCCCCAGGGTTTCCCACCTCACTGGTTCCACCTCCTATCTGCCTCTTTTCCTTGTCTCCTTTTTTCTCTAGTTCAACAATGACCTAAAAAACCATCCCTCTACTTGTTCAGAGGGTTTCTGTCCCACCTATATCCTCCCACTGTCTCACCTTGCCAGTCACTTGAATATTATTTTAGAAAGACAGATTCTTAAGAGAATTTTTGGTAAATGACATTTTCTTCATGAGCTACATGAAATTTTAAAATGACTAAGTATAGATGGTGGGCTTCCCTGGTGGGTCAGATGGTAAAAAAAAATCTTCCTGCAATGCAGGAGACCTGGGTTGGGAAGATCCTCTGGAGAAGGGAATGGCTATCCACTCCAGTATTCTTGCCTGGAATATTCCATTGACAGAGGGTCACAAAGAGTCGGACAGGACTGAGCGCCTTCAAACAAGCTTACTTTACATAGATGGTAGCTGCTGTTATCAATATCTTTATTATGATTATTCATTGGTACAGATATTCTGTTTCCTAATATATAAAAAAACATGCCTTTAACTCTTTATTTAGGCTTTGGAACCATCAGAGTCGCTCTGATCTAGGATGACCGCATTAGTTAGCTTCTTTGCTTAAACAAGAACCCTTAGGAATTCCCTGGTGGCCAGTGGTTAGGACCCTGTGCTTCCACTGCAGGAGGCATGAGTTCGATCCCTGGTTGGGGAACTAAGACCCCACAAGCTGTGCAACTCTACCAAGAAAGAAAGAAAGAAAGAAACTCAACTGATAATGGCTTTCAAAACAAAGGTTTATTTTTCATTGACATTTCACGGGGACTCCAGGTCCACTGCAGCTGTGTTTTTGGCAGAGGGAGGCGATGGCCCTGCTCCATGTGTCTTCACATGCTGGAACCCAGATTAAAGAAGCAGCCCCTTACATCAGAAATGCCAGTCTCACAGCAGAAGGGAAAGAAGTTCAGAAAAAAACACACAATGGCTCTCAAGCTTTCTGCTCAAACATGACGTATAGGATGCCCACTCACGTCCTATTGGCTGAAGAATTCCCGTTGCTAAGCTCAATGTCAATGAGATAAAGTGGAGACTGAACACACAAGTGGATAATGGCCAGACCTACGCAATAAAACGCTGACCTCCAACCTCGGCAGCAACCAGCCCAGGAAGCCAAACCACAACATCTGTAGCAATCAGCTCCACATGGTCAGCACTTGGTCAATGACTGCCAGATTTTTTTGCCCCTGCTTCCAACTCAGGATAGACCAGAGAAGCCAAATATCCTCCCAAACCAATCACACAACGTTCCCCATTTCCAGCGAGCCTGCCTCCAGGGTCTCGGTGCCAACAACCTCAGTCGGCACACCTGAAGCCTTCCTTTTCTTTCACTGTAAAATTGCTCTCCTGCTCCCCTGACTGCCTTTGACTCTCTGCCAAAGGCAAGTGATGGAGGCTGACTGCCTTGCTATGTAGCAGCCTCTGAATAAATAGCCTCTGTTTGTTCTCCTTTGGGTGGTCTTTGCTTGTTTCCACAAAATACACCCCTCCTATGGTGGCAGGGAGGATGGGGAGGGTTCCTGCAAATCACATGGCAATGAGTGAGGATGCATGAATCATCTCTAAGGAAAAGGGAGAGTATTAGAGAGGGGACGATGGCACAGTCCACCTTAGTCCATCCTCTGGATCATGGAGAGTTGCGCTCCTCCTCCACACATGCGCAATTCCATCCAATCACACTCAAAAGTCCAGGCTCTCCTAATTGTCTCTATTCCACATCTGGGTAGGTCTAGTCTCTCTTCAGAGACATGGACTA
The DNA here is from genome assembly GCF_023699985.2 of Odocoileus virginianus. NCBI lineage: Eukaryota > Metazoa > Chordata > Mammalia > Artiodactyla > Cervidae > Odocoileus > Odocoileus virginianus. The sequence continues at coordinate 12,694,020 of NC_069685.1, read as the reverse complement.
AACCACAAGTTATAAACACAAGGCATAGTAGTATCTCAGAAATATGATGACAGTAAGAAACACCCTTCAGAAAGAAAGGGAGATAAGTATTGGTCACTTACCAATAACAATGCTAACCCTGGGGGCAAAATGTTGCAAAGGCGTCCTTCTCAGTGGGGAGTAAAGTGCTCCTGGATCCAGCACTAGTTCTACTTCCTGCTAGTCATGGCCTTCTCCATGGCTCTTGCCTCTGCCCTCCGAGAGGACTTCCTTTTGTTATTATCCTCCCTGGCCTCATCTGCAGAGGCCTCCAGTGGCAGAGGCCACTGGACAACATGCCCCCCTTTGTGGATGAGCACTGCTAAGGACATTTGCTAAAATGGTGAAGAAGGCTTTATTCAGGACTACTTCCATAGTTGTCGAGACTCCTGAAATTGGGGAGATAAATTGGGCTCAGCTTGAAGATAGCAAGCACAAAGTCGGGATTTATGGTCAATAAGCAGAATGAGGGGGTCAGTGGGTGGGAAATTACCAAGAGGAAGACATCAAGGTGAGAGGTACTTGCTAAAACAAGGTAACATGGTTCTTGCTGAAGGCAAGCCAGGGTGATCACATATCAAGGGTGGGAGACGAGGGATTATTTGAGCCAGATATTGAGGGTGATTCTTCCCTGGTGGCTCAGACGGTAAAGCATCTGTCTACAACGCGGGAGACCTGGGTTCGATCCCTGGGTTGGGAAGATCCCCTGGAGAAGGAAATGGCAACCCACTCCAGTACTCTTGCCTGGAAAATCCCATGGACAGAGGAGCCTGGTAGACCATGCAGTCCACGGGGTCGAGAAGAGTTGGACACGACTGAGCAACTTCACTCACTCACTGCTCCCCAAAATGGGAGGAAACCTCGCTAAAGTGGGGGTGGGAAGGGGGACTAGTTAAAGAGAGGGCTCCTGAGGGCCTTTGTCAGCACCTTCTCAGCCTGCTTCTGCCTGTAGATACTCAAGGAGCAAAGGTTTGCTTTTATGTCTTCAACAGTCTTTTCTTTTTTTCTTCTAATTCAAGCTGGTAGCTCTTTCGACAATCTCTTTATCTCTATCTCTCTCCCCACCCCCCGACACATGCACATACACAAAATACTGTTGGCTCTATATCTATTTGATTCCAGTTAGATCCCTGTGCCACATTTACAGTTTTTTTTTTTTTTCAGGACACTCCTCCCCACCTCCCCTTATAAGTAGTTCAAGATTGTTGGCCTTTTATCAGATAGGCATGCCCTTCTCTCTTTTCTCTGATCCACTCTGTCCAGTTGAGACAATTTCTTTACAGGAGGGGGATGCCATAATATATTTAGAGATTTTAACAAGAGATGTGGTCATCATGACCTTTGACCAAGATTAAGTTTTCATTCACTGCTGTTACTTCCAGAACTCAAAGCATTTCTACATTTTATATTTTACTGGTTGATGGAAGAAATGGTTATATATTTCAACCCTGCAAATCTCAACACTTCACTTTTTCCTCTCATTCCAGCTTACATAATTCTTTTCTGAGTTCCCTTCTTTACAGTTACTTGTCTAATCTAATGTATCTAATAGTAATCACTGCACTTCAGGGACATTCTGTTTTACCACATCTTAACCAAAAGTCATAGGTACATTCAGTGTATTTCTGCCTTCAAATTGTTGTGAATGGACACTACACCAAATAGTCACCACTCCATATCATATTGGGTAGGCCAATAAGTTCATTCTGGTTTTTCCATACGATGTAACAGAAAAGCCCCAAAGAACACTTTGGCCAATGTAGATTGCCATTCTCTCCCATCTTTAATTAAAGTTTTCTTGCCATACACTGACCAAAAGCCAATGCCACTTCTTGTAAGATTTTCGTTAGGCAGCATTTTATGCTTTGTACCTGGACAGCTTTGCTATAATAACAAATGATCCATCAAAACTATGTGACGTATCAAATAAAGGATTTTTTTGGCACTAATGTTACCTGTAGGCTGCAGATAGGTTGCGAGTCTGCTCCACAGGATTTCTCATTCTCAGATCCAGGCTAGGGAAACAGCCCTTATAAAGGATATGTCATCCTCAGTGGCACAGGGAAGTAAATCCGAGGCATAGGTAAGCTGCTGCTGCTGCTACTGCCAAGTCACTTCAGTCGTGTCCGACTCTGTGCGACCCCATAGACAGCAGCCCACCAGGCTCCCCCGTCCCTGGGATTCTCCAGGCAAGAACACTGGAGTGGGTTGCCATTTCCTTCTCCAATGCGTGAAAGTGAAAAGAAAGTGAAGTCGCTCAGTCCCGTTCGACTCTTAGCGACCCCATGGACTGCGGCCTACTAGGCTCCTCTGTCCATGGGATTTTCCAGGCAAGAGTCCTGGAGTGGGTTGCCATTGCCTTCTCTAGAATAGGTAAGACTGAGTTGTAAATATAAATGCCAACTATTTATATCTGAGCACATCTGCTCAGATATGATTGGCCAAAGGAAGTCACATGGCCAAACCCAATATCAATGGGACAAGGAAGACTACTTCTTTTTTTCAAATTAATTAAATTTTTTGGCTGCATGGGGTCTTAGTTGCTTCATGTGGACTTTCTCTAGCTGCAGTGACGGGGCCACTCTTTGTTGTGGTGCTCCAGCTTCTCAATGCCGTGGCTTCTCTCATTGTGGAGCATGGGTTGCTCCTCCACATGTGGAATTTTCTGGGACCAGGGATTGAACCCGTATCCCCTATATTGGCAGGTGGATTCTTACTCACTGCGACACTAGGGAAGCCTGGAAGAGTACTTCTTAATCAGTGGGAACTGCAGGGTAAAAATATGCAATCTTCTCATAAAGAAAGGAGACTAAGTAATTGGAGAAATATTAAATAATAAAACTGACCACATTGGTAAAGAACAGAATTTTTGAGAAATGTGCTTTTTCTCAAAGCAAAAGAATTAATAAAAGTGTTAAAAAAAAAAAAAGTCATCACCAAAATCGTGACAAGGAGAAGAATGCTTATGTATTTACTTATTTGGCTACGCCAGCTCTTAGTCGCGGCATGTGTGATCTAGTTCCCTAACCAGAGGTTGAACGTGGGCCCTCTGAAGCAGGAGGACAGAACCTCAGCCACTGGGCCTCCAGGGAAGTCCCTCCTTCTTCTCCTGATTGCTCTGCTTTTGCTCCTTCTCTAGTCATCCATAAAGTGTAGTATGTTGTATGGAATAGAAGAAAAACTGTTCCCCATCAACTCTGCCCATTTTGCATCTCTAAGATAAGCAGACCAGGGGACACTCGGTGGCAACGGAAAGCTAAGATTATAGAGCCCCCATTTCAGAGACATAAGCCTGTTCCCTCTCCCTGCAACTGATGAACTTTCATCAGCAGACGAGGCCAATTCCTGGAATGGCATGCACATAGCAAGCCCGTGGCTACCCTTCCAAAATAAGAGTTCTCCAGGTATCAATGTAAGCTCCCTACGCATCAGCAGCCACATGCCCATCGTCCTCAATGTTAGTCTTTTCCTCGGGTCCAATCTGGGGGGCAGACTCCACTTTCGTGAACAGGGCAGCTGTTCGTTTATATGTGCCTTTGTGCCAAAGAGGGAAGAAAGGTGTCTTCTCAAGGTGGACAAATTAGAAAAAGCGTCATTTAAAAAAAAAAAAAAACAGTCCCTCATCCCCATCTGGCGAATCAGTAAAAGATGCCCTGTGGGAGAGCCCATGGCTTAACTGAAGAAAGTACCTTTGTGGGACGAAAAAAATGCACCCCTGGCTCCCGGCGAACGCAGCGCTCAGCCAGGGTTCCGGCTTGGCAAGTGCAACGTGGCTTTGACGGCAGCCCCCACTCACCTCCTGGACCAGGCGCCTTTGTTCAAGCGCACAAGAACACAATTATGAGTGACAGCCCTGCATTTGACATTAAGCATGGGATGCAAAACCCTCATGTAAAACCTGTCCAAATGAATATTTTTCCCCAATAAATTTCATTCTCAGCTGCTGCAGACCAGCGTTGAGTGGTTTAATTAAACTCCCCACTGACATGAGCTGGTCACTTGCATCCATTCTCTATTGAGAAAGGAGCCTTAGGTAACGTAGTGGTGTGGGCACAATAAGACCTTTCTCTTCCATGGAGGTAATATGTCATGTTTAGAGCCCTCTAATGGAGTTATTTATATGCTTCCTTAATGCAGAAACAAGCTGGTGAGCTGGGGATTTTAGGTTTTCTTTTTCTCCCTCTCTTTCATTATCGTTTTGCATTTTCTTCCCCTTTCTGGTTCGATCCTCCACATTCAGCTCTTCCCCTTTTCTTGCCAATTGCCAGTAACAGTATACTTGAAAATGTTCACAGGATTTTCTCCAGACACCTGCTGTCAAGGGCCACGTGTAGGCTTGTCCAGTAAACTGCCTCTCATTAGAGATTTGCCATATGCTATTATAAAGAAGTCATTCTTCAGCCACTTTGCTTCACACAGCATCATTCTCAGTGCTGCAAATGTACAGATTATTTCATGTTTCACAACACTCACAAATGGAGTTTTAACAACAAATGATCAACAAACTCAGACTATTTACTTTTGGGAGAAGCCAGTGTCAAAGCATTGCAGCAGCCTGAACTGTAACGAGAGTTCTAATTTTTCACATTTGAACAGTATCCACTCTAGCGATGTGTGTGTTCAAAGTGCAGAAAGAGTGGCTGGTGACTTGTTTTTCTTAAAATATAGCTCTGCACAGTAGAAGCAGTCATGAATAATCTAGGGCCACTCATCAGGAGCCACACAAAGTACGTAAAATGGAAAATAAAAGTAAATAAATCAATGTTTTAAAAAGCTGCTTGGTTCTCAGATTTATCAGTGCAATGTGAAAATTCATTTTTTAAATAATATCTTTTGGGGGAAAACTTTGTTAACATTCGAGAAATTCATCTATTCATCAAGCAGATGAGAATCATTGTGCATGGTTATTTCAGTGTCACCAAACTGAGTTTCTATAGCTTTAATAAGATTGTTATGTATTCGAACTGCACTGTGATCTTCTTGAGGATTCAAAGAGCAAGTTATGTAGAGATGTGTGCTCCCCAGGCCTTGTCCTTCTCAACTTTATTTGGTGCGAAGATAAAAGAAAAGGAGGATGTTTTCAATTATTAGTAACAGAGATCTCAAACCAGACTAGGCAGAATACTACAAAATAGAAATTAGTTCACATATTAAAAGGCCCAGAAGTCAGGAGGGTTGTGAGATTGGTTAAGTCATTGGCTAATGATATTATCAGTTCTCTCCATCTCTCCACTGTTGCTGACTTTATTCTCAAGCTGGTTGCAAGATGATTTCGGCAGTTTCAGAGCTTGGCATCCTCATAAGATACAGATGACAGACTTTTCTCTCCTGTGGATCTCTCTTAGGGATAAGAAAATATGTCTGAGAGGCTCCCCCAGGAGCTTCTATATCTCATTTCTGAGTCACCACTGGCCAAAGGAATGGGATTACCCTTCATAGACCAGACCCACTGGTGGAGCTGGGGAGGCAGCAATTACCCCCAAGCATGTAACTCTATGGTATCAGGGGGAATACTTTCACAACATTGCATTCTGATAGAAAAGAAGGAAGAACATGGATGCTGAATAAGAAACCAATACAATCCTCTCCGATAGCTAAATCTGCAAATAGCTTAATTAATCTTAGTAAAAGTGCCTCCAACACTACAACTGAAATCCTGATTATAAAAACAAAAAGCTCTATCTTTTCAAGACATTGTCTAGTTTCTTCATGAGGTTTAATATTAAGAAGAAAAGAAAAGGAAAATCCTATACGTTCTTGGGGATGTACTTTTGGAGCCCATCAACCTCAAAACTAAGAAATTTCTCACTCACTATCTTTAGAGTAGATATTTTGGCTTCTTTTAATTGCTGGATACTCACCACAGAGAAAACTAAGTGGATTTATGGTCAATATGAAGACACTGAGAGTCTAAAAAATTGTTGAATCTTCTCAAAATTAAGGAAAATGTTTCCAGCTTATTATTATACATGATTTTTTCAGACCCTATATTTACAGATCCACAAACTTTTGGATCAACGTGCAAGTATTCTACACATTTTTAAAATAGTCTGGGGACTTTCCCGGTGGTCCAGTGGTTAAGACTCTGTGCTCCCAATGCAGGGGGTCCGGGTTCAATCCCTGGTCAGGGAATTAGATCCCACATGCTGCAACTAAAGATCCCACATACTGTAACAAAGATCAAAGACCCTGAGTGCTGCAACTAAGACCCAGGACAGCCAAGTAAATAAATAAATATTTTTAAAAAATAGTCTAACATCTTGCTTCTCAAAATATATCCCTTGGACCAGTAGCATCAGTCATCTGGGAGCCTGTTTGCAATGCAAAATCTCAGGCCCATCCCCAAACGTACAGAATCCATATTTTAACAAGATTCCCGGGAGATTCATAAGCACATTAAACTTTGAGAAGCACTAACCCCAGGCTGGGCCTGGAGGGGAAGCTACAGTATGTCGCTCTACTAGTGCTAAAGGGGCTTTGTTGAGCGAATTTCCTTTAAGGATCTTTTATTCCTAAAGGAGATTAAAGTACTATATGTAGATTGGGGCTCAGATTTGAAGGCTTGAGACAAACCCTCCCTTAGAGGGGAAAAATGCGAGAGAGTCCAAAAAGGAGATAGAGGTGTTGAAAAGGGCAGAAGGAAAACAAGAATATTTACGGATATCAAGGGAAGAGAATGCTTCAAAACAGACTGTATTGAAAATTATAGAGAAGTCAGGAAGCAGACATTCAGAACTGATGACTAGATGATTATCTGTGACTGTAAGAATGCAATACTGCAGAGTGGTGGGACAGGAATTGGACGTTATGGAGACAAACTAGGCAAAGTAATGGCAATGAAGAAGTAGTTGTTTAGGTCCAGAATCAGATTGTCCAGGTTTGAATACAGATTTCAACCTTTAAAAACACTGCAACTTTGGGCATGTTGTTTAGTCCTCTGTCCCAATAAAATAAGGATGATAGGGACGTCTCTGGTGGGTCAGAGGTAAAAAACCCACCTTCCACTGCAGGGGGTTCTAGTTCGATTCCTGCTCAGGAAACTAAAATCCCACATGCTGTCAAGGGGCAACTAAATCTGTGCCACAACTACGGAACCCAGGCTCTGGAGACCTTATGCCATAGCTAGAGAGAAGCCTGTGCACCGCAACCGAGATCCTGTATGTGCAACTAATACCCAGTGAAGCCAAAAATAAAAAATAGAGCAAAACTGTTTAAAAATACTTGTGTGTGAAAGTCGCTCTGTCATGTCCGGCTCTTTGAGACCCCGTGGACTGCAGCATGTGAGGCTTCCCTGTCCTTCACCATCTCCTGCAGCTTGCTTAGACTCATGGCTATTGAGTCAGTGATGCCATCCAACCATCTCGTCCTCTGTCGTCCCCTTCTCCTTCTGCCTTCAATCTTTCCCAGCATCAGGGTGCTTGCCAGGCTCCTCCATCCATGGAATTCTCCAGGCAAGAATACTAGAGTGGGTAGCCATTCCCTACTCCAGGGGATCTTCCCAACCCAGGGATCGAATCCAGGTCTCCCACACTGCAGATGGATTCTTTACCAGCTGAGTCACCAGAGAAGCCCAAGAATACTGTGCTACCAGGGAAGCCTGTTTAAAAAAAGCAAGGATAATATAAAAATGTCTACATCTTAGGTTGCTGTAAAGACCTTGTCACAGAGTAAGTGTTCAATAAATATTAGCTATTACTAAAATTATGGAAAAAAATAAAGTTTGAGAAGTCCTACTATAAGGTATATACTACAGTCACTCTCTTGGCTCCTGGTGCCTAGAGGACACAAACACAGAATATGAAATCTAGCACTACAATGCACTGTAATCCACATCATTTCAGCTTCGAACTTGAGGAACCAAGAAATGAATATCATGGACTCAAACAACAAACTCTTGTTCATTTCTAATCTCTGTTTCATTAATCCAAGTATCAAGATTCCATTTAAACTCATGGATTTATAAACAGGCCAGAAAAAATGTCTGATCCTTTCTTCTGATCATATGAAAGTCTAGACATTTGGACATGGGTTTAATGGTATACTGTGGGAAGACTCAAGATCAGAACTTGCTTGGAGTCATTTATGTAAACGCTGGCACTATTTCCACCAAAATATGGACTCAGGGCAATATGGAGGCCAACACATGGCTGGTGCCCAGTAAATAGCCCCCTGTTAATTTTTTAAAATGATAATAAGGCTAAAGTTACAGACTGAAGTTTGTTCCTATGGTTTGATCATTTGGACAAGTACAGTATGTTCAGTTCAGAGGCTTATCTACCCCACAGTTAGCACACTCCCCTTCTTGGCATTTCTCTCATTTCCTCGAAAAGCCTTTTCTAGAGAAACTTTAGATCAGAAGCCAAAGAAAATGCAGCTCAATTTGCCCTGCTCCCCATGGAGCTCCCAATGACTGAAGGCTTTCATTCCCTTCTCTCCCACGTTAATCCTGGCTGTGCCTTAGCCACCCGGTGTTGCCCTAGGTTTCACGGTGAGAAAGCAGTGGATTTGCTGGGCTGGTCTAGACGAAGTTAGCAGGCTGCTGCTTCATTTTCATGGGCATTTGTTTTGCTTTTCCTTTATAAAATTTTTAAAAAATAATTTTATTTGTTTATTTATTTGGGGGCTGTGCTGGGTCTTCATTGCCGCGTGGATTCTCCTCTAATTGCGGAGAGTGGGGGTTACCCGTTGGTTGTGGTGTGCAGGCTTCTCATTGCCATCGCTTCTCTTGTGGAGCACGGGCTCTAGAACACGGAGGCTCAGTAGTTGTGACTCGTGAGCTCTAGAGCCCAGGCTCAGTACACGGGCTTAGCTGCTCCGCAGCACACAGAATCTTTCCCCATCAGGGATCGAACCTGTGTCTCCTGCATTGGCAGGTGGATTCTTTACCACTGAGCTACTAGAAAGCCCTGCTTTTCTTTTTTTGATGCTCTAGTTGTTCTGTTTTACTGCAGTCTCTTGATGAAAAATATAACAAAATGTACAAAAGATATGGTCAAGTATACAAGTGTAAAGTCCACGAATATATAATCCCCCACATCTTACCCTCTTCCGCCCCTTTGCCCTTCATCTGTTCTTTATCAACTTTTCCTCCCACATCATGACCTTTTAGAATATTTCACTTTTCTCCTATCCTCAGGCCTATCCCTACTGCTGGTCCTCTGAACATAAGACAAAAGATCTTGTCTGCTGCTTCACAGAGATATTTGAGGCTTCTAGGTGAGAGTTCTTTGGGTTCTGACCACCCACTCCAATTCCCTCATTTCACTTCCTTGCTCCAGTCCCTTCGTGTCCTATTTTCGGACTCTTTCTTCTACGTCTATTCTTGACCCCTTCTGTAGTAGGCTGTATGACAGTCACCTAAAAATAAATTTCATGCCTACTCTGTGCAAGTGTAAACGTTATCTTATTTTTAAAAAACACAGTCTTTAAAGATCTAATTAAATTATGGTCTTGAGACAAGGAGATCATTCTGGATAATCCAAGGTGCCCCCAAATTCAATAACAAGTGTCTTTGTAAGATGTGTAACAAACAGAAGAGGAGACGACACAAACGCATAGAGGAGGTAGTGATGTGTAGATGCTGGTAAAGACTAAAGGGATGAGGCCACAGTCAAGGAGTGCCAAGGAAAGCCAGCCATCTCCAGAAGCTACAAGAGACAAGGTAGGAGGACTGCCCTGGTGGTACAGTGGGTAAGAATCCACCTGCCAATGCAGGGGACATGGGTTTGATCCCCGGTTCAGGGAGATCCTTCAATGTTGTGGAGCAACTGAGCCCACGTGCCACAACTACTGAGCCTGCTCTCCAGAGCTCACAGCCACAACTATGGAGCCCATCACCGACAGCCTGTGCTCCGCAAGAAGGAAAAGCCACCAAAATGAGACGCCCACCCAGGGCACATCCAAAAGGAAGAGACAGGAACTATAAAAAGGGTAAAGTCTTGGCCTGCTCCTCTATCTTGGGAGTGTCTGTTGAATAAAAAACTCGTCTACTTGAGCTGTCACTTGTCTGCTGCTTTAAACCCTTTTAGTCCATTGTTCCAAATTTTTGTTGCACTGAGACAAGAACCAAGGGAGAGAAATAAACTGACCTGACACTTAACCAGGAAAGTAAAGATAATTTCCCCCTCATGGGCTAAGATTGGGCAGCTTTGCTGGCAGTGCCTTTAAGATTGGAGGGTTTTTTCATGCAGAGTTCCTCATCTCTGACAGACTAAGAGAGGCCTGAGATCTGGCTGGGACCCTTTGCTGCGGTACTGCAAAGCTTGCACCTAGACACACCTCTCCTTGAGACACAAAATTCAAAGAAACCGTATGGGACTGAAAACAAACATGTGCATGCACTGGGGCAGTCCTGTACCAAAAGACACAAAATGACAAAAAAGAAAATAAAATAAAAAACCATTTCTGCCATTTCTGAAGAGCTAGGGGCAAAAAACTGGGTGTCAGGAGCAAAAGCAGGGTATTGCACATGCCCCCCTGAACTGAACACCACAAAAGGGGTGGGCAAAGCCACCTCTCCAGACCAACCTCTGGTCACACCCCTACCCTCACCCCATATAAGGAATGAGCTCGCTCCCCCTACCCCGTTGGAGAGCGAGCAAGGGAACATGTTTCTTATTTTCACTCTCTCCTGCAGCTGGCACAGGGGCCCAGTAGAGCCTTGCCTGACTCACTCGTCTGGCCTCTAGTGAATTTCTGTGGATTGGGGATGGCCAAGGACCCTAGCTGGTATCAAGACCACTGAATACTTGGTGCTCACTGGGCTGTTCCATACCGTCCCTAAGACTTGGGGAAAACAAGGAAGACGCAAACATGAAGCTCATTCTCCTGCCGAGCCATGAGTAAAAGCAACTGTCTCACTTGGTTTGGTTCACAGTTTCCTTCTCAGCTGCATTTACGGGAGTGTGGCCAGACAGCCTAGCAGTGGCATTAGTCGCTGTCACTTTAGAGATTGCTTGGCCACATGATAATTATTTGCCTAGACAGGGAAGGAAATGGCCATGATACTGAATTGAAAAAAAGTTTGGCATTGGGTTAGCAGAGGCTGGAACTGGAACTGTTTGGGAAGAGTATCCATCTGAGGGCCTCAACGGGAGGCTGGCCAGGAGCAGAGGTAGCAGGACTTAGAGATCACCCGGCACTTCACTGAGGAAGACGCCCATTCTTTGTCTCAGAATGCACAGCAGAGATCCGTCTGCAGGGTGTGAGCGGCAGAAGCCTGACTCACATCCACCAGACACACTTCCTGCTGCCCCAGGGGAGGCTCCGTGATGGAACAAGGTGTACCATTTGTGTTGGCAAAGGCAAACGCCCAGGATCAACCCACAGATAAACAAAAATGATCTTCCTCTTGCATTAAGTTAAGGCACTATTTGCCACCCCCTACCAAAACCCCAGAATCATTCTAAACTCTTATTTTCTCCCCTCACCTCCCACATCACATTGATGACCCAGTTCTGTCAATTCTAGCTCTCTAACATGTCCCACATATGGCCCTTTCTCTTTTTATTTTTTCCACCTGGCATGTGAAATCTTCTCCTACCAGGGATCAAACCAGTCCCCCCTGTAGTGGAAGCATGGAGCCCTAACCATTGGACCGCCAGGGAAGTTTGATATATTTACCCTCCATTTTATGGCTTTAGTTGAAGCTGTCATCACTTTGTACCAGACTCTTATAAGAGTCACCTAACCCATTTCTCTCCTCAAGTCTTGCTTTCTTCCATTGATTATCCACTTTGCTATGAAACTGATCACATCAGCCCCACACCTAAAACTCTTTGGGGATTCCTATCTATGAAACAAACTCTGTGCTGAAATATGGCATATGAAGCCCAATACAATCTAGCTTCTACCTATCTCTCATCTTATGTCTCTCCCCTCCTACTGTACCACCAAGGACTCCAAGATTGAGACATCTCCAAACTCCCAATTGTGTAAACTGTACACAGTTCAAACATAGCCTCGATAGACTTTATTATATTTATGAGTTTCCATGTTTATTCCCCCAGCACTAGATTATTAAATCATTAAAGAAAGAATCTCTCTTCTTTCAGTACCTTGCACAGTGCTGAACACAGAGGAGGCACTCAAAAAAAAAAGGAAACCACTCGCTAAATACGTCAATGAATGCTGCTGCTGCTGCTAAGTCGCTTCAGTCGTGTCCAACTCTGTGTGACCCCATAGACGGCAGCCCACCAGGCTCCCCCATCCCTGGGATTCTCCAGGCAAGAACACTGGAGTGGGTTGCCATTTCCTTCTCCAGTGCATGAAAGTGAAAAGTGAAAGTGAAGTCGCTCAGTCGTGTCCGACTCTTAGCAACCCCATGAACTGCAGCCTACCAGGCTCCTCCATCCATGGGAGTTTCCAGGCAAGACTACTGGAGTGGAGTGCCATTGCCTTCTCTGGTCAGTGAATGAGTGGATAAAAATGTGAATCTTGTTTACTGTCTTAGAGCCATGCGGGGCATGCTGGAATGAACCCGGCACCTCTTCCTAATGCACCAAATTTACACAATGGGAAGTCATTTAAAACATTTTACATTAAAGTAAGCAAGGACTTGCTATGAATCATAGTATAAATGTTGCATTAATATTGGAGGTAAAGTATTCAAAGAAAATTTGAGTATGATTTGGATCAGTTTGGGCTGGACTTCCTCAGGGCAGACAAATTTAGAGTTCATGGTCATGTACCACTGAGGGAACTTTAGTGTAAAATTTCAGAAGTCACGTTAGAGGATTATATGTACTAGAAGTAATAAAATGGAACTCAGGATACAGATAATACTAGCTGTGATGCTGGAATCTGCAAAAGAGAAGGGCATCACCTCAGCCAGAAAGAAAGGAAGGCCTGGATCTGTATCCAAAATAGATTCCAGTAGATTCCAGGACAGTTCTTTACACCAGGCTTCCCTGGTAGCTCAGATGGTAAAGAATCTGCCTGCAATGCAGGTGACTTGGGTTTGATCCCTGGGTCAGGAAGATCCCCTGGAGAAGGGAATGGCTGCCAACTTCAGTATTCTTGCCTGGAGAATTTTATGGACAGAGGAGCCTGGCAGGCTACAGTCCATGGGGGTCTTAAAGAGTCTGACACGACTGAGTGACTAACACTTTCACTTTTCACTTTTTTCATGTATATATATATATACATACATATATACATATTCACCATAGAATTCTTTTACCTATAAAATTCTATGGCATTTAGTGTATAGCTCAAATTACAACCATATGATCCCCTAACTTTTCCTAAATACTAACATTTTTATATCCCTGATTTCAGACCAAGTTCAGAAAGTCAATGATGACAATTCAGAGAACCAAGTTTGTTTCGGGGACTCCAGTGTTGCCTGCATTCTTTCTTCTAAAGCTGTAGATAATCATCATATAAACTAAGGAAAAAGTTGAGCCCTAAAGTTTCTGAAAAGCCCAAGTTGAAACAGATTATGTAAAATTTTTAAATAGTTGAGCATGTCTGTATGACACAAAACACTTTTAAGAAAAAAATTTTTAAGGTTCATCTATTGCAGAATCTTTTTTAAAAGTTCTTTTTGCTATAAGAAAAAAATTATCCAAACAAGTTTAGCGCCATGAGATCAATTGTATATTCTCTCCCTGCTAGCTTAGAATCCATTCAGAGATCAATTTATGCATGAGTGGATGTGTGTTTATATTTTGTGTGTGTGTCAGTATTTATGAATATCTAGCAAGTAACATTGCTGCTTTATGACACTTCTTCAACCATTAGTAAATAACTAAGTGGCCACAAGAGTTCAAAAACAAAACCAATCCAAAAACAGAGGGTGGAGGTAGCCGAAAAATTATAACTTGCTCAGAAGACTATCTTGGGTTGATGTAAGAGGAAAATCTGAGAACATTTTCTTAAAAAGAAAAAAATGAAAGGAAACAGAGCATGCAACTTCAGAGCTCAACTTGTGCCTAATCTCTTTGTGTGGGATTTTTTCATTCCAACACGTACCTCCCAGGACAAGCACAACAGCAGTCCCTAAATCATGTTCATCTTCTGAAGCTGATATGTAATAAACACAGCCTTCCTTAAGGAGACATGTGGGTCAGGGCAAAACACAGTGTGTATCTCCCATCTTGCAGATCTGAAATGTTTATACAGATAATATCTAGTGGAAATTGACACTGACGGCCACCTTGCTGAAGAAAAGAAGGGATGCAGATGGAACCAAAGAACACGTGACTCAGGGAATGTGGAAGGAATAAAGGGACCCTCTATAACTGCTTGCAATCTGTATAGACTTTATGTGTGGTTTATTCCTTTTTTCACTGGGTAGCAGGCACCGACTTTGCCCACTGAGAAAATTCTGGTGCCAGGCCCTCACAGCATCAATATATGAACCCACCAAATGTCAAGTTCCTGTCAGAGCAACGTACAAAATGTATTTTGTGACAAATATGGCATGTGAAGGACCCCTCAGATTTTTCTTTCTATTTCATTCAATGTGTTTGGGTGACACAATCTCGTAGAATCAGGGTACTTTCCTGGCGATCCAGTGGTTAAGACTCCACACTGCGAATGCAGGGGGCATGGGTTTCATTCCTGGTCAAGGAACTAAGATCCCACATGCCACACAGCGTGGCCAAAAATAAAAATAATTTAAAAAGTGCTGTTGTTGCGACCGCATGGACTGTAGCCTGCCAGGCTCCTTTGTCCATGGGGTTCTCCAGGCAAGAATCCTGGAGAGGGTTGCCATGCCCTTCTCCAGGGGATCTTCCCAACCCAGGGGTCAAACCCCAGTCTCCTGCATTGCAGGCAGCTTCTTTACCGTCTGAGCCACCAGGGAAGCCTTCTTTTTATCTTTTTGCAATGCTTTTCCAAGTATTTCAGAGCCAAAAAAAGGGAACAAAACTTTGACTATTGTGCTTTCCCTTAGAGGAGAGCAAAGCACTGATAGAAGCCTCCATTCCCAGCCACTAGGTGTTTACAGCAACCCTTCTGTATTCACTGGGAATCCTCTCTATGTGGTCTGAATGTGAAGGTTTAAGGTGTAAGTGCTGGAGAAAATGCAGCTCTTTTCTCAATAAAATGACCTGTTATTCTGTGGAAAGAAAGGAGGTGTTTCTCTGAGCCCACCGTTACACCTGCTATGCTTTACTGAAATACAAGCCGTCCCACCCGCCCCTCCCCCACCTCTCCACCGCTCACACCTGGGAACTGCTAGTGAAAACACATTGGCTTGGGTGTGGGGGAAGGGTTAAAATAAAACCATCTTGGTTCCTGAATAAATAATTCTTGCCAACATCTATGGTTTACTGTGGATAATTGAATTTGGGTCTAATTCTATGCTCAAAGTATCCAAACACTTGCACTTTAATTGACACACACCAAAAAAAAATTTTTTTTTAAGATATTTGGCAAGGCATTTTGTTTTTAACATTAGTGCAATGCAGCCTAACAGTGTTCTTACTGTAGTCCTGCCTGAAAGTGATCACTTTTCTGTACTTTTCCTATGACAAATTTATTTTCCCTATATGCTTTTGTTGGCTAGCAGCTCTGGCATGACTTGACTGACAATGAGCCAGAAGATCTGAGTTTGAGGAAAATGCACGGCTCTCAAGGTTTGGCACATGGTAGATAAGTGCAGAGCAAATGCTCCGCGTTCAAGCAGAGCCTGTGTTTTGGCCTCATCAGCCCACCAAGGACAACACAGACATCAGTTAGAAAATAATATAATACTCCTCAAACTTCAGGACAGGAATCCAGTAAAATTTTTTTAAAAATTAGCTTTTCAATGTTAAAACAATTGGACAATTGCTAAAGCTTCCATCAGCTTTATTAACTAAGCAACAGGTCATTATGTTACCAGTTTTATTGACTTCACATGATTGCTGTCCTATCTGAGAGTTGACAAAGGTCCCTTCTGATGATTTGCCTTTTCTCAGTGAAGTAGGAGGGGATCAGCTCAGAATGAGGATCCAAGTGGCTAGGGATGAAAGAGCATCCTACATCATCAATTATAAAGGTATTTTAATAGCAAATTCATCAAACAATTTATGTAACAAATTTAATCTGCAGTGGCAATCTGATTAAGCAGAGAATTAGCATTTGAAATTCATCTTTTAATTTAATTATATATCTCTAGCGTTTAACTATAAGCAATGCACAAAAGACTTCAGTACTATAAAATCAATGATATCAAAGATATATTAGACATATACCTAGAGAAAAGATCCAAAGATTTCCAGTTCAGTTGACAGAAGTGTGCATGGGCATGCACACCTATACTCATGAAATGTTTCTTTTTGTTTTTTGTTTGTTTGTTGTTTTTATTCCCATTCTAATGAAAAGTTGTCTTCATCAGAATTCAAATAGTTTCATGTAATAGGTGAATGTGATTAAGTCTATCACTAAATCAATAAGGAAGGCAATGATTTATAAAACATTTCTGGACCACAGCTGTCTGAGAACTGCTAAATGCTAAAAGTTCCTCCTATAAAAACAAAAATACACAACAAACTTTACACAAAATTTCAGAGCATTCAGTAAAGCTATTACTGACTGCATAACACACCAACCTAAAAGTAATAGCTTAAGACCACACATTTTACCTGAAAATTCTTTGATGACAGTTTAGGCTGGATTCAGCTGAGTGATTTCTCTAGTCCTACATGGGTTCCCCTCTACCACTCTGGTGCCATAGGTCAATGATGGGTGCCACTTATGCTTCTGGGTGCTGGCTCTTAGAGGCAAGGAAACCTTGGCCCCATTTCATACAGTGTATCATCCTCAAGCAAGCTGCTTGGACTTATTCTCATAGTGGAGACAGGTGTCCAAGAGAGAGTTGAAATAATGAAGGCCTAATTTCATAACTATTGCTACTGCTTCATTCTTTTGATCAAAGCAAGTCACAAAGCCATCCCAGATTCAGGGGACTGAAGTAAGATGTTATAAAATCATATTGCAAAGGGTATCATTACAAAAAGGGATAGAGAATTGAGACCAATTTTTTCATCAGTTTATCACACTAATCATGAATATAGGTTAATAATTTTCTTCAATGAAAATGAAATAATAGGGGTTAAAAGAAAAAAGCAAGAGAATATTTTTACTGTGACATACGAGTGCACAAACTAACAACTGACATTCCAAAAAATGATGTCCAGAGCCAACAGAATACCATTTTCCTAGGGACAAGCAAGAAACCATCAATGCTTTACTTTTCTGGAAGATAATATTTTAGAAAACAAATATAATCCACTTAGCTTTAAGTCTTCATTTTGCCATAAAAATAGGATATCATGGATTTTGCATATTATCTAGTAGGGTAAAGTTAGCAATATTGATGGACTAGAGGAGGAAAGTGATAGAGTTCAGTTCAGTCGCTTCTGTCATCCCCTTCTCCTGCTGCCTTCCATCTTTCCCAGCATCAGGGTCTCTTCCAATGACTCAGTTCCTCGCATAGGTGGCCAAAGTATTGGAGTTTCAGCTTCAGCATCAGTCCTTGCAATGAATATTCAGTACTGATTTCCTTCAGGATGGACTGGTTGGATCTCCTTGAAGTTCAAGAACCCTGAAGAGTCTTCTCCAACACCACAGTTCAAAAGCATCAACTCTTCAGTGCTCAACTTTCTTTACAGTCCAACTCTCACATCCATACATGACTGCTGGAAAAACCATAGCTTTGACTAGACAGACCTTTGTTGGCAAAATAATGTCTCTGCTTTTTAATATGCTGTCTAGGTTAGTCATAACTTTCCTTCCAAGCAGCAAGTGTCTTCTAAATTGATGGCTACAGTCACCATCTGCAGTCATTTGCAGTGCCACCATCTGCTCCCTAAAACAATAGTCTGTCACTGTTTCCATTGTTTCCCCATCTATATGTCATGAAGTGATGGGACCAGATGCCATGATATTAGTTTTCTGAATGTTGAGTTTTAAGCCAACTTTTTCACTCTGCTCTTCCACTATCATCAAGAGGCTCTTTAGTTCTTCACTTTCTGCCATAAGGGTAGTATCATCTGCATATCTGAGGTGACTGATATTTCTCCTGGCAATCTTGATTCCAGCTTGTACTTCATCCAGTCCATCATTTCACATGATGTACTCTGCATATAAGTTAAACAAACAGGGTGACAATACACAGCCTTGACGTACTCCTTTCCCTATTTGGAACCAGTCTGTTGTTCCATGTCCAGTTCTAAATGTTGCTTCTTGAACTGCATACAGACTTCTCAGGAGGCAGGTCAGGTCATCTGGTATCCCATCTCTTTCATAATTTTCCACAGTTTATTGTGATCCAGACAGGCAAAGGCTTTGGCATAGTCAATAAAGCAGAAGTAGATGTTTTTCTGGAACTCTCTCACTTTTTCGATGATCCAACAGACGTTGGCAACGTGATCTCTGGTTTATCAGCCTTTTCTAAATCCAGCTTGAACATCTGGAAGTTCACAGTTCACGTACTGTTGAAGCCTGGTTTGGAGAATTTTGAGCATTACTTTGCTAGCAGAGATGAGTGCAATCGTGCGGTAGTTTGAACATTCTTTGGCATTGCCTTTCTTTGGGATTGGAATGAAAACTGACCTTTTCCAGTCCTGTGGCCACTGCTGAGTTTTACAAATTTACTGGCATATTGAGTGCAGTATCATCTTTTAGGATTTGAAATAGCTCAACTAGAATTCCATTACCTCCACTAGCTTTGTTCATAGTGATGCTTTCTAAGGCCCACTTGACTTCACATTCCAGGATGTTTGGCTCTAGATGAGTGATCACACTATCGTGATTATCTGAGTCATGAAGATCTTGTTTGTATAGTTCTTTTGTGTATTCTGGTCACCTCTTCTTAATATCTTCTGATTCTGTTAGGTCCCTACCAGTTCTGTGCTTTATTGAGCCCATCTTTGCATGAAATATTCCCTTGCTATCTCTAATTTTCTTGAAGAGATCTTTAGTCTTTCCCATTCTATTGTTTTCCTCTATTTCTTTGCATTGATCACTGAGGAAGGCTTTCTTATCTCTCCTTGCTATTCTTTGGAACTCTGCATTCAAATGGGTATATCTTTCCTTTCCCCCTTTGCCTTTCACTTCTCTTCTTTTGACAGCTATTTGTAAGGCCTCCTCAGACAACCATTTTGCCTTTTTGCATTTCTTTTTCTTGGGGATGGTCTTGATCCCTGCCTCCTGTACAATGTCACGAACCTCCGTCCATAGTTCATCAGGCACTCTGTCTATCAGATCTAGTCCTTTGAATCTATTTGTCACTTCTACTGTATAATTGTAAGGGATTTGATTTAGGTCATACCTGAATGGTCTAGTGGTTTTCCCTACTTTCTTCAATTTAAATCTGAATTTAGCAATAAGGAGTTTATGATCTGAACCACAGTCAGCTCCTGGTCTTGTTTTTGCTGATTGTATAGAACTTCTCCATCTTTGTCTGCAAAGAATATAATCAATCTGATTTCGGTATTGATCATCTGGTGATGTCCCTGTATACAGTCTTCTATTGTATTGTTGGAAGAGGGTGTTTGCTACGACCAGTGCATTCTCTTGACAAAACTCTACTAGCCTTTGCCCTGCTTCATTCTGTACTCCAAGGCCAAATTTGCCTGTTACTCCAGGTATTTCTTGACATCCTAGTTTTGCATTCCAGTCCCCTATAATGAAAAGGACATCTTTTTTGGGTGTTAGTTCTAGATGGTCTTGTAGGTCTTCATAGAACCATTCAACTTCAGATTCTTCAGCATTACTGGTCACAGCATAGGCTTGGATTATTGTGATATTGAATGGTTTGCCTTGGAATGAACAGAGATCATTTTGTCATTTTTGAGATTGCATCCAAGTACTGCATTTTGGACTCTTTTGTTGACTATGATGGCTACTCCACTTCTTTTAAGGGATTCTTCCCCACAGTAGTAAATATAATGGTCATCTAAGTTAAATTCACCCGTTCCAGTCCATTTTCGTTCACTGATTCCTAAAATGTCAATGTTTACTCTTCCCATCTCCTGCTTGACCACTTCCAATTTGCCTTGATTCATGGACCTAACATTCCAGTTTCGTATGCAATATTGCTCTTTACAGCATCAGACTTTACTAACTGTTATTCTAAATGTTTGTGTCAGTTTTTATGCCCAACTCTATGGAAGTTGTACAGGAATTTACATTTTTCCACGGATGTCATTTCTCAGGGATCCTATAGTGAATAACAAAAACATTTCCTACTAAACCAGAATCCTAGAAAGCAACATTTCCATAAAGCACAGGTAAACCTTAGCACAACAAAAATTCCAAACAGGAAATACTGAACTCATAACATACTCTGAGTCTGTGACAATTGACCCAGTGATTGCTATAGCATCATCAAAAAGTCAGTTGCTGGGGCTTTCCTGGTGGCTCTGTGGTAAAGAATCTGCCTGCCGATGCACGGACATGGGTTTGATCCCTCATCCAGGAAGATCCCGCATGCCGCCGAGCAACTAAGCCATGTGCCACAACTACTGAGCCTTCGTTCTAGAATCCAGGTGCTGCAACTACTGAAGCCCATGAGCCCAGAGCCTGTGCTCCACAACAAGCCACCAGAATGAGGAACCTGCACACTGCAGCTAGAGAGTAGCCCCCTCTCTCCACTAGAGACAAGTCCATGCAGCAACGAAGATCCGGGACAGCCGTAAATAAACAACTGTTTTAGAAAATCGGCTGTCGATATGTGGAGTGGAATCTTATTCTTTCCCCCTAGAAAGAATAGCCAAAAAAGAACTGATGATAGGAAATTCAGTATATAATTGAGAATAATTGATTGGGTTTAGCAAAATGTAAGTTCTTTATTCAGATGCATTTAGTTTACATCAGACTTTGCCATTACCAAAGGCTATTTATATCTAATTAGAAGAGATCTTGTTTGATATTCCAATGCTCTAATTCTTCTTATATAATTTTTTCTTCTAAATCACAAGAAAAGTGGTATTATGGTAGACTCCACTTGGATGAATCCTCCATCCAATCTCTACTCCCTCTCTGTAACTCTGTATTGACTTTCTGTTGGTATGGTAATCATTAACCACAAACTCAGTGGTCTAAAACAACACAAATTTATTATCTTACAGTTCTAGAGGTCAGATGTCTGACATGAGTCTCACTGAGTTAAAATAAGGGTATCAACAGACTGCATCCCTTTCTGGAGGCTCCAGGCAAGACTCTTTCCTTGTATTTTTGAGCTTCTCCAGGCTGCCTACATTCCTTGGCTTCTGGCCTCCTCCCACCTTCAGATCCAGCAAGGGATTCAGTCTTTTTCACATCTCTCTACTCTGACTTCTACCTCCCACTTGCACTCTTAAAAGCCCGTGGGATTACATCAAACTCACCTATTTCAAAATCAGCTCAGTAGGAATCTTCAATCTGTCTTCTACCTTAATTCCTCTTTGCCCTGTAACATAGTACATTAACAGGTTCTAGAGATTAGGGCATGGACATCTTTGAGGGCCATAACTGTGTCTTCTACAAAACCAAGGCTATCCCACTTCTTTTTTCCAGCTACCTTAGATATTGATGCATAACAGTGTGAGCCAAGCCTTCTCAAGAGAGGCTGTGGAGGACATTCTTAAGATATCAAGGAGAGTTTATGACAGCAAACTATATCTTCCCAATGTAAATTCTAGAAATATAAAGTATCATTGAAATAGCAATAATTGCTGAAATGTACAAGAATATATCATGGTTTTTCAACTATAAGAATGGTCATTTGAGAGCACGTAATTGGAATATTTTATATATTATTGAGGGCTTTCCAGGTGGTGCGAGTGGTAAAGAAACCACCTGCCAATGCAGGACAAAAGAGATGTGGGTTCAATCTCTGGGTCAGGAAGATCCCCTGGAGGAGGGCATGGCAACCCACTTCAGTATACTTGCCTGGAAAATCCCATGGACAGGGGAGCTTGGTGTTCTATAGTCCAGAGGGTCACAAAGAGTCAGACATGACTGAAGCAACTTAGCATGCGCTCACCAGCAGTGATGACAGTAAATAGGAAAATAGAGTAAAACAACATGAACTTTAATAAAGGGAATCAAATTGGGGAGAAATGAACATCCACTGTAATTGAATGTATTATAACCATTTATTTTAAAAAATTAAAGAGAAAATCAATTAACAGTTGGATTAAAAATCATCCAATAACCTCAATTATTCTGTATATTATTGACAAATTACACACAGAGTCAATTCAAAGCATCATGATTGATTATTGATAGATTCTTTGATTTACTACAAACTCTCTCCAGGACGACTGCTTATTTTACATCTTCCCTTATCTGCAAAGTGTAGGATAGTAATTTTGAGGTAGTTATCCATGTCTTGGTTTAATTTTTTTAATTACTAAATAAAGATGAGCAAGATTAGTCTCTGCTCTCAATTTATAATAAACTGGTACAAAAATGATTCTGCCCATTTATAAGCAAATATGAGGATTATTTATTATCTATGATCTAATTCTTTATCCCCTTAAAGAACAGCCAGCATAGTCTAGTCTTGTATATAACAAGATATAGTAGGGTGAAGGCAAGAGTTCCAAAGCCAGAGATAAAGAAAGAATGAATTAGAAAATAAGGAATGAGAAAAAAGACATAGGAAGAAAAGAGGGCATCACCACTGTGAATAAATGAAAGAGAATGTTTATTTCCTTGGGATTTAAACAGTGGTTGTATAGTGTCTACCTTCTTTTTTCACTAGGCATGATGATTAAAAATACTGGCATAAAATAGTATAATGTGGTATTATGGTATTATTCTCATAGAGAAATAAAATAAATTAATGCCAGCTCAAAAGTCAGCATCATGTCAAGCAACAGTGTTTTAGCTGATATTCCATTAGAAAAAGCCATCTATGTCTCCATAAAGAAATATCCACTCAAAAATGATGTGGCAATTTTTAGATATTCCCATTGCCAGTAGACACTTGGGAGGAAAAAACAAATAGTCATGAGCTGTGGGCACTAACTATATTTATATAAATCATGGGTGGTCTATATTCAGTGTCTCCTCCTCAATTTATTTCTGATGAAAGAGGAGAACTTTCCATCAAGACTGAATGATTTGTATTTCCCCAACCATGCCTACTTTCATTCCCCTCCTATAACCTGGAATATCTTTCCCACTTTTTCTCCAGAACAATTCCTACTCCATCTTTAATTCTGAATTTAGACATCACTCTATCTGAGAAGCACTCCCTGGCACCACCTCTCCTGCACGTTCCTACGATGGAATATAAGCATATATCACCACATACAGTACACTGTAATACAGATAACTGTTCACTTGTCTCCTTCACATGTCGTTATTGTGTCTGTGTGCTTAGTTGTGTCCAACTCTTTGTAACCCCATGGACTGCAGCCTGCCAGTCTCCTCTGTCCATGGAATTTTCCAGGCAAGAATACTGGAGCAGGTTGCCATGTCTTTCCCCAGGAGACTTGACTGAAGTAGGGATCAAACCCGTGTCTCTTGCATCTCCTGCACTGGCAGATGGATTCTTTTACCACCAGCACCTCTCTCCATCACCCCACTCCTTGAACCAGTCTCTCTGCTACTTGAAGCCAAGGTCCCTACTGTTTTTCTCATTGTACTCTTAATGCCTGGCACACAGTGAGTATTTGTTAGTTGACTAAATACGTCAGTGGACAATAAATAAGTGAAGGAAGAATGGGAGGGATGGAAGAAGTCTGGGGGAAAAGATGATTGACAATGCTTGAAAAAGTGAAAGTGTTAGTGCTCAGTCGTGTCTGATTCTGCGATCCCATGGACTGTAGCCTGTCAGGCTCCTCTGTGCATGGAATTCTCTAGGCAAGATTACTGGAGTGGGTTGCCATTCCCTTCTCCAAGGGATCTTCCCGACCCAGGGATTGAACCTGTGTCTCTTATGTCTCCTGCATTGACAGCCATTCTTTACCACTGCGCCACCTATCATACAGGTTTTCTTGTCTATAAGTGAAGTGCCCACTCCTCACCATCTGTGATTTATAAAAATGTGTTTATCGACAGATGCTGACCATCCTCAGTATACCCCATTTTCAAAGACTAGCACAGACTATACAGTGCCCTCCTCTGTAATTCAAGAAAAATTCCACTCACTCACTAGTAAGCAACCAATGTGACTGTGTGAAAAAGAAACTCTGAGAGACAATTAAATGGAGTAACTACAGATGTAATCTTTCCTGATTTTGATAGGGCATTCTGATTGTTTCACAAAACAACATTAAAGACATTGAGAAAAGTAGGCTTGGGGCCATGTTATATTAAAGAAATGAATGACTGATTTGGGGGGTCACATTGAAAGGGCAATTACTAGTGAAACATTGTCAATTAAGTTGTGCTTCACAGGGATAATCCCTACATTTCTTATCTTTACTAATGTTTGAAATTTTTTAACATTGAATATATAAAGTTGTTTGTATTCTGGTAAAGATAAATTTCAAATGACTTTGATGAGATTGGTAAATTTCTTATACAATGAGGTGAAAATGAAGACAAAATGTATATGCTTAGAAACCAAAATAAATCAGTCATATGCAGAATAAAGCATAGTTGACAGGTAAACCTTAAGGACAAAACACCTGGGAGTGAGTCAAGACTAGATTTGATCACGAGCAGAATGAGTCAGCGATACAGTGCCCTAAGCCAGTTGTTTTCAATGAGAGATGGTTTTATCACACAAGACGCATTTGGCAGTTTGTCTGGAGACATTTTTTACTTTCGTGATTGAGGAGGGTGCTACTGGCATCTAATGGACAGAAACCAGGGGAACTACTATACATCCTACACACAACAAAAGCTGTCCACAAGAGAATTGTTTGGTCCAGATTTCCAGTGGAACTGAAACTGAGAAGCAAGTAAGTAAAAACATTGTGTGATACAAGGATGTGTTAGAATGAATGACACTAGGAATTTAAAATTCCCCTCAACAATATTCTGTACCAGATCCTTATCAGAATATTGGGTTCTGTCTAGGATGTTACCATTTAGAAAGTATAGCCTGTGAAGGATTGGAAATAGTATCATGATTGCCCAAGTCTTGCACTTCTGCTGGTGCAAGGCACATGAGGCTGTTACTCTGTCTCCCACCTATTAGAACATCCGGAAATAATTCATGTCTGTTTTGAAGCTCAGTTCTATGTCTTGGGTTAGAATCAAGAAAATCTAAGATTAAAATCAATACACTGTCTGATAAACAGACTGAAAAAGAAAACTGAATAAAATTTAAGTTAAATGTTTTAGAGAATTAAGCCAGTTCTCAACTATGCACTAAAAGAAAATCTCTAAAAGTTAAAACACATAGAAAAAATATCAAATATACCGAAAATATAAATACCACAAAATTCTAAGTGAATGAGCCAAAAGTCTTACATTACCAACATCAAACTATCCCAAAAGCTTAACATGTTTTAATAATATGCATTTTATAGTTAGAGATGTGGTTTAAAAAAAATGAAGAATGAGGGATTCCAGAGCAAAAGAAACAAATCACTGTAGAGTAGACAACGGTTAGAAAAGGGATAAGGTGCTGGAAATGGAGTTAAAAGTGATCATTTTAAAAAGTGGGAAACGACAAGCAAGTTTTTGTGGTGAGAAAAGTTTATTTTCTTGAAGCCACATTGAACAAAATGACACAGTGGAACCGTTTTGTGTGGTCCTGTTCATATTTCCATTGGATAGGCACTGTGCTGATTCTACTATATGCTTTGCAGCCAAATATGACAAAATGTGACTTTAAGCAAAAATATGTCTAAAATATTGTTTATTGTTTAAATTTAAAAACAAGAATTACATTCAGAATAAGAACTGCGTACTAGTTAACATTATAATCCACACCCTAAGAATGTATGACCATAGCTTCAGTCTAAACATTTTCTAAGTTTTCTTTAGAAAAGTTAAACTTAATATACTATTTAATTCATTAACTTGCTCAATATCACAAATGCACTAAATTCTAGTTTGATGCTATATCATTCAAAAACGAAAAGGGCATAATTTTTATCATTGTCATTAACATGAGTTGGAAATGAAGAAAAATGTAAGAAGGCTTCAGGTAAGTCTTTTTTTACCTCATAGCCAGTGGCTGCAACCCCTTCCACAACAAAATCTTTTACCAGAGATATCAACACAAAATTAATAATCTTCCTTTGCGTCTTCTCACTTAGGCAGTGGGGCAAGTGTCAACTCTTGAATAATTAGGAATTAACCACCATTGGCATTTTCTAAATTAATGCCTTTCTCAATTCTGAAAAAGTCCCTGCTTTCTCTCTTCATATATGGGGATTTCTAGTTCTCTCTATTCCTCCCATATTTTCTGGAGCTCCTTGTGAAGCAAAAGTCTGAGCTCCTCATTTTAACTTTTAAGTTAAAACCATATTATTTTTAAATTAAAATTCATCTTTCAACCCCTATTTCTTACTCTTTTCTTCTTACCTTTTCTCCCATTTCCCCCCTCTGTGCTGCATTATTGTTACCTTCTCAGACCAGTCTTTCAGTTCAGGAACTCTTTCTTCAGTTGGGTCTAACATACAGTTTAATGTAGCCATTGAATTTTGTATTTTCAATATCTATATTTTTCATTGCTAAAAGCTCTGTTATTTTTCAGGTCTACCTTTTCTTATTGATAGTATCTTTTTTTAAAATTTTATGTTCCTTCTTTTATGCCCTTAATTATTTAATTTTCTTTAAAATGTTAGTTGATTCTTTTTTAATTTTCTTACCATTTAAATCATGGAAAAACAAAATTCCAGTCAATTTGTGGATTTTATTGATATGGGACATTGCCCCCTCACTTCAAATACAAACATATGCTGAACAAAATAGTACAAACAAACAAAATTAAATAACTGAGTTATAAATTTTTAAAAGAAAATATGCAGGAGCTAGAAATGAAGAAGGAACTTGAAGAATGGTATTATGGGTTGAATTGTGCCTTCCCCAAAACTCATACATTGAAGTCCTAACCCACAGTACCTCAGAATATGATCTGATTTGGTATTAGTTTCACTGAAAATACAATTATTTGAGTTAGAATAAGGTCATAATAGGAGTAGGGCAAGCCCCTAATCCAATATGACTGATATCTTCATAAAACAAAGAAGTTTAGACACAGACACACACACATAAAAAACATCACGTGAAGATAAAGGCAGAGGTTAGGGTGATGTTCTTACACACTGCTGCTGCTGCTAAGTCGCTTCAGTCGTGTCCGACTCTGCGACCCCATAGACGGCAGCCCACCAGGCTCCCCCGTCCCTGGGATTCTCCAGGCAAGAACACTGGAGTGGGTTGCCATTTCCTTCTCCAATGCATGAAAGTGAAAAGTGAAAGTGAAGTCGCTCAGTCATGTCTGACTCTTTGTGACCCCATGGACTGCAGCCCACCAGGCTCCTCCGTCCATGGGATTTTCCAGGCAAGAATACTGGAGTGGGTTGCCATTGCCTTCTCCAATTCTTACACACTAAAGAACATCAAAGATAGCTAACAAAACACCAGAAGCTGGGTGAGAAGCTTGAAACAGATTTTTCTTTCCGGGCCCTTAGAAAGAACTAAGCCTGCTGACACCATGATCTCAGGCTTCTAACCTCTAGAACTACAAGACAATAAATTTTCATTGTTTAAGTCACTCAATCTGGAGTACTATGTTACAGTAGCCCTATCAAACTAATGAAAGTGGTAAGCTGAAGCCAAAAAAAAAAAAGAGAGGTTCACTAAGTAATGAGGACCAGTGATGAGCCTTACTATCCAAGAGCTAGAGTGTCAAACCTGGGAAAGAAAAGGAATTCAAGGCTAGACCTTTATCCCGGGAGGTAAAACAGAACTGCATACATAAGGTCAGAGATCCAAGAGTGCTTCTAGTAACTAAAAAAAAAAAAGACTAGACAAAATCTACTAACTGAGCTGTGGAAATAAAGTGTATCTACCTAGAGCTCTGGGCAGAAAAAGAGTCTACATATAAATATCTTATCATCTACGAATGGAGATAATCTTACTTGCTTCTTTCAAATGGATGTCTTTTATTTCTTTATCTTGCCTAATTGCTCTTGATAGGACTTTCAGTACTATATTGAATTGTTTTTGCTCAGTTGCTAAGTCATGTCCAACTCTTTGGGACCCAATGCTTCCCTGTCCTTCACCATTTCCCAGAGTTTGCTCAAACTCATATCCATTGAGGCAATGATGCCATCCAACCTTCTCATCCTCTATCACCCTCTCCTCCTCCTGCCCTCAATCTTTTCTAATATCACGGTCTTTTCCAATCAGTCAGCTCTACGCATCAGGTGGCCAATGTACTGGAGCATCGGCTTCAGCATCAGTCCTTCAATGAATATTCAGTGTCAGTTTCATTTAGTATGGACTGGTTGGATCTCCTTGCAGTCCAAGGGACTCTCAAGAATCTTCTCCAGCACTACAGGTCAAAAGCATAAATTCTTCACTGCTCAGCCTTCTTTATGGGCCAACTCTAATATCCATACATGACTACTGGAAAAACCATAGCTTTGACTTTTGATTGTATGGATCTTTGTCAGCAAAGTGATGTCTCTACTTTTCAGACGTTGAACAGACATAGCAAACGCAGGAATGCTTACTTTTTTCCTGATCTTAGAGGAAAAGCATTCAGCCTTTCATGATTGAGAATGATGTTTGCTGTGGATTTTTTCATATATTTGTATTATTTTTATTATGTTTTTCAGGTAGTCTCCTTTTGTTCCTAGCTTATTGAATGGTTTCATCATGAAAAGGTCTTGAATTTTCAGTTGCTTTCTCTGCATCAATTAAGATGATCATATGGATTTTTTCCCCTTCATTCTATTAATGTGGTATATTACATTGATTTTCATATGTTAAATTATTTTTGTACTCCAGAAGTAATCCCACTTGGTGACAGTGTATAATCCTTTTAATATGCTATTGAATTCAGTTTCTTAGTATTTTGTTGACAATTTTTGCATCAGCATTCATAAGATATTGGTCTACTTTCTTTTTATTGTCGTTTCTCTTTCTGGCTTTGTTATCAGGGTAATGGAAGCTTCGTAGAATGAATTATGAAGTATTTCCTTCTCATCAGTTTTCGGAAAAGTTTGAGGATTGATATTAATTCTTATTTAAATGTTTGGTAGAATTCACCTGTGTAGTCACCAAGTCCAGGGATTCCTTTGTCAGGAAATTTTTGATTAATGATTCAATTTCATTACTAGTTACAGGTCTATTCAGATTTTCTAATCCTTCATGATTCAATCTTGGTACGTTTTGTGTTTCTAAGAATTTGTGCATTTCATTTAAATTATCTAATTTTTGGGCATACAATCACTTATAGTACTCTCTTATAATCCTTTTAATTCTAATAAAGTCATTAGCAATGTTTCCACTTTCAATCAATCCTGATTTTAGTAATTTGACTCTTCTCTCTTATTGTCTTAGTCTAACAGTTTGCTGCTTGTTAGCTAACTTAGCTAACAGTTTGTACATTTTGTTGATCATTTCGAAGAACCAACTTTTTTTTTTTTTTGCTTTTAATTAGAATATTTATAGAAACATTTTATTTGAATGTATCACACCCATTTTCATACCATTTCCATACTATATAACTTTTTGTTTTATTGATTTTATTGCTTTTCTACTCTCAATTTCATTTATCTCTGCTCTACATTTTATTATTTCCTTCTTCTAACTTTGGGTTTAGTTTATTCTTTTTTTTTTCTAGTTTCATAAGTTGTAAAATTAAGTTTATTTATAATTTTTTTGGTTTTTTAATGTAAGTGTTTATAACCATAAATTTCCCCCTTAGCACTGTTTTCACAGCATCCCATAAATGCTTTCTTCTTGTGCTTTCATTTTAATTTGTCTCTGTCTTAGTGAGCTTGGGATGTTGTAACAGAAAATCATTGATTGGGTGGCTTAAGCATAAAAAATTTATTTTCTCACAGTTTTGGGGAGTGATCAGTGCCTACAGAGTTGGTGTCTGGTAAGAACTTTCCCTTTGGGTTTTATCCTTACTATGTGATAACATGAACTCTTCTTATGCATGTGGAGAGAGGGAGGGAGAGAGAGACATAGAGAGAGAGACAGGAAGAACTCTCTGATATCTCTTTTTATAAGGCACTAATCATATTGGATCAGGATACTGCCTTCTGTGTTCTCTTTACAACATGCTTTCTTGTTTTCTGCAATATGAAAAGGCTAAGAATTTTCCAAATCTTTTAAGTTCTGGTTCTTTTTTGTTTAACAATCCCTTCTTTGATTCATAGCTCTCCTCTTGCGTTTTACTATAAGCAGTCAAGAGGCCCTGGTTTCACTTTCAACATTATGCTTAGAAATCTCCTCAGCTAAATATCCAGTTTCATCGTTCACAACTTCCATGTTCCACAAAATACTAGAACACAAGCCAGTCAACTTCTTTGCCATTTTATAACAAGGATCGCCTTTCTTCCAATTTCCAGTAAACTGTTTTTCATTTCCATCTAAGATCTCCCTAGAATGGCCTTTAACATCTATATTTCTATCAACATTCTCTTTATGATTATTTATGTAATCCCTAAGAAGGTGGAGGCTCTCCTCTTTGCTTTAAGATTCCTCAGCAGAACACCTTTAACATCAATATTTCTACCAACAGTCCCTTCATGGCAATTGAGGCTTATTTCTTTTTAGCATGTATCCCCAAATCTTCCAGCCTCTACCCTTTACCCAGTTCCAAAGCCACTTCTATATTTTCAGGAATTTTTTTTTACAGCAGCAACCTACTTCATGGTTCCAAAATCTGTCTGCTAGGGTAGCTATAACAAAATATCACAGACTCTGTGGCTCAAGTAACAATAATTTACTTTCTCACAATTCTGGAAGCTGGGAGGATCAAAGTGAGAGCTCCCTTCCTAGCTTACAGATGGTCACCTTCTCAGTGTCCTCACACGGCCTTTCTCTGGTGAGTGAAGAAAGAGGAAGATAGAACTCTCTGGTGTTTCTTCTTATAAGGATACTAACTCTACCAGATCAAGGCCCCACACTTACTACATCAGTTCAGTTCAGTTCAGCTGCTCAGTCGTGTCCAACTCTTCATGACCCCATGAATCACAGCACGCCAGGCCTCCCTGTTCATCACCAACTCCTGGACTTTACCCAAACTCATGTCCAACGAGTCAGTGACACCATCCAGCCATCTCATCCTCTGTCGTCCCCTTCTCCTCCTGCCCCCAATCCCTCCCTTACTACGTCATTTAACTGTAATTACTTCCTAAGAGTCTCATCTGCAAATACAGACCATCGGTTGAATTTTCAATATATGGATTCAAGGGGGGCACAAATGTTCAGTCTATAATAGTCTCTAAAACACAAACGCACACACACACACAAAAATGTGATTCACTCAGTCTTATCCAACTCTTTGTAACTCCATGGACTGAAGCCCACCAAGGTCCTCTGTTCATGAAATTCCCCAGACAAGAATACTTGAGTGGGGGAGGGGAGTTCAGAATGGGGGACACATGTACACCCAAGGCTGATTCATGTCAATGTATGGCAAAAATCACCATGATATTGTAAAGTAATTATCCTCCAATTAAAATAATTAATTTAAAATAAAAAAGAAATAAAAATATTATAATACTGCATAATATATTATTATCAATACAAATTGTACCAAAATTTATCATCATTAAAAAAAAAAAAGAATAATACTGGAGTGGGTTGTCATTTGCTTCTCCAGGGTATTTTCTTGTCCCAGGGATTGAACCCAAGTCTCCTGCATTGCAGGTGGATTCTTTACCATCTGAGCTACCAGGGAAACCCATAATAATAGTCTCTAAGCACTTTCTAATTTCCCTTGTGATTATTTTCTTTACTCAATTAGTTGTTTAACTTCCACAGATTTGTGAATTTTTGAGTTTTCCTTTTGATTTTTAACTTCATTATACTGTGGTCAGAGAAGACACTTCGCGTTGCTGTTGTTGCTCAGTTACCCAGTCATGTTCACCTCTTGGCGACTCCATGGACTGTAGCACACCAAACCTCTCTGTCCTTCACCGTCTCCTGGAGCTTGCTCAAACTCATGTCCATTGAGTCAGTGGACGCCATCCAACCATCTCATCCTGTGTCATGCTCTTTTCCTCCTGTGTTCAATCTTTCCCAGCATCAGGGTCTTTTCTAATGAGTCAGCTCTTCACATCAAGTGGCCAAAGTATTGGAGCTTCAGCTTCAGCACCAGTCCTTCCAATGAATATTGAGGGTTAATTTCCTTTAGGATTGACTGGTTTGATCTCTTGCAGTCCAAGGGACTCCCAAGAGTCTTCTCCAGCACCACAGTTTGAAAGCATCTATTCTTCAGCATTCAGCCTTTTTTATGGTCCAGCTCTCATGTCCGTACATGACTACTGGAAAAACCATAGCTTTGACTATGTGGACCTTTGTAGGCAAAATAATGTCTCTGCTTTTTAATATGTTGTCTATGTTTGCCATTGCTTTTTTTCCAAGGGAGCAAGTGTTTTTTAATTTCATGGATGCATTCACTGTCCACAGTGATTTTGGAGCCCAAGAAAATAAAGTTTGTCACTGTTTCCATTGTTTCCCCATCTATTTGCCATGAAGAGACAGGACCAGATCCCATGATCTTCGTATTTTGAATGTCGAGCTTTAAGCCAGCTTTTTCACTCTCCTCTTTCACCTTCATCAGGAGGCTCTTTAATTCCTCTTCACACCATAAGGGTGGTGTCATCTGCATATCTGAGGTTATTGATATTTCTCCCCTCAACCTTCATTCCAGCTTCTGCTTCATCCAGCCTGGCATTTTGTGTGATGTACTCTGCAAGGTGACAATATACAGACTTGTTGTATTCCTTTCCCTGTTCTGAACCAATGCATTGTTCCAAGTTTGGTTCTAACTGTTGCTTCTTGATCTGCATATAGGTTTCTCAGGAGGCAGGTAAAGTGGTCTTATAGTCCCATTTCTTTAAGAATTTTCCACAGTCTGTCATGATCCACCCAAAGGCTTTAGCGTAGTCAATGAAGCAGAAGTAAAGTTTTTTCTGGAATTCTCTTGCTTTTTTATTTTTATTTTTTTGATCCAATGGATGTTGGCAATTTGATCTCTGGTTTCTCTGCCTTTTCTAAATCCAGCTTGTACATCTGGAAGTTCTTGGTTCACATACTATTGAAGCCTAGCTTGAAGAATTTTGAGCATTACTTTGCTAGCATGTCAAATGAGTGCAAGATAATTGTATGGTACCTTTATCTTTAGATCTATTGAGATTTCATTTGTGATGTAACATATGTCTATCCTGGAGAATACTCAAATTTACTTGACAAAAATGTGCATTTCATTGTTATTAAATAGAGTGTCCTATTTATTATGGTTTACTGTATTGTTCAAGTCCTCTATTTCCTTAGTTTCTGGTTGTTCCATGCATTATTGAGAGTTAAATATCTTTGGCCACCTGATGGCAATGAGCCAGCTCACTGGAAAAGACCCTGATGATGGGCAAAATTGAAGGCAAAAGGAGAAGAGGGAGGCAGAGGATAAGATGGTTAGATGGTATCACTGACTCAATGGACATGAATTTGAGCAAAATCCAGGAGATAGCGGAGGACAGAATAGCCTGGCATGCTGCAGTCCATGAGGTTGCAAAGAGGTTGCAAAGAGTCAGACATGACTTAGCAACTGAAAAGCAACAACATTGTTGTCTCTATTATTGTAGAAAATGTCTCTCCTCAATTCTGTCAATTTTTGCCTCATATATTTTGATGGTCCATTATTAGCTGCATAAGTATAATGGTGATATCTTATTGATATACTGAATCTTTTATTAATATACAATGTCTTCATTTGTCTTTTGTACCTTTTTGAGTTAAAGTCAATTTTGTCTAATATTAATATAGCCACCTCTGCTAACTTTTGATTGGTATTTTCATGGAATAACTTTTTCCATGCTTTCATTTTCAACCTATTTGTGTCTTTGGATCTAAAATGAGTCTCTTGTAGACAGCAGTTAGTTGGCTCTGTTTATTAACACATTCTTCCAATCTCTGTGTTTTGATTGGAGAGTTTAATCAGTTTACATTTAAAGTCTTTGTTGATAAGAGGGACTCACTTCTGTCAATTTGCTATTTGTTTTCTATATGCTCTATAGCTTTCTTGTCCCTCATTTCCTGCATTACAATCTCTTTTGTAAAAATTTAGCTAATTTTTCTACAGTGAAATGCTTTCATTCTTTTATAATTTCTTTGTATGCATATTCTATAGCTATTTTCTTTGTGGTTATCATGATAATTACATTTGACATCCTAAAGTTATAATACTCTAATTTGAATTCATACTGACTTAACTCCAAAAACATTAAAAAAAACTGCTCATTTATAGGCATGTCCCCACTTCTTTCAGCTATTGGTATCACAAAATTTTATCTCTGTATATTGTGTATCCAAAACTTAAACTAATAATTTGTTTTGTGAATGCATTAGTCTCTTGAAATTATGTAGAAAACAAAATGTGACATTACAGACAAACTTTACAATACTTTTACACCAAGAAATTTAAAAAATGTATTAGTCTCTTAAATCACGAGGAAAACAAAAATTAAAAGGAATCATAGACTATTGTTCAGTTCAGTTCAGTCATTCAGTCATGTCTGACTCTTTGCGACCCCATGAACCGCAGCACGCCAGGCCTCCCTGTCCATCACCAACTCCTGAAGTTTACCCAAACTCATGTCCATTGAGTCAGTGATTCCATCTAACCATCTCATACTCTGTCGTCCCCTTCTCCTCCTGTCTTCAATCTTTCCCAACATCAAGGTCTTTTCAAATGAGTCCGCTCTTTGCATCAGGAGGTCAAAATATTGGAATTTCAGCTTCAACATCAGTCCTTCCAATGAACACCCAGGGCTGATTTCCTTTAGGATGGACTGGTTGGATCTCCTTGCAGACTATTGTTACAGTAATACTAACTTTAATAAATATCCATATGCTTACCTTTACTAAGATCTCTATTTCTTCATAAAGTTTCAAGCTATTGTCTAGTATCTTTTTGTTTCAACATGCAGGACTCCCTTTAGGATTTCTTGCAAGGCCGGTCTCATGGCAAAGAAATAGCTCAAGTTTTTGAAATGTCTTAATTTCTCCTTCACATTTCAAGGACAGTTTTGCTGGATATAAGATTCTTGGTTGATAGATTCTTTAACACTTGAAAATATACACACATTGCCTTCCTGCCTCCAAATTTTCTGATAATAAAACTACTGATAACCTTATTGAGGACACTTTGTGTGTTACCATTTGCTTTCCTCTTGTTGCATTTAAGATTCTCTTTGTCTTTGACTTTTGACTGTTTCTTAAAATGTATATATCAGTGTGAACCTCTTTCAATCCATGCTACTTGAATTTCATCGACCTTAGATGTTTATCTTCTGTCTTTCACCAAATTTTGGAGATTTCTGGCCTTTATTTCTTCAAATAATCTCTGCTTCCTTTTCACTCTTCTCCTTGTTGTACTCCCACAATGTGTAAGTTGTTCCACATAATGATGTCCCACAGGTCCCTTAGGTTCTGTTCACTTTTCCTGAACTTTCTTAATTTTTTTCTGTTCCTCAGACTTGATGATTCCCATTTTCCTGTTTTCAAGTTTGCTGACTCTTCCTTCTGCCTGTTCAAATATGACTTTGAATTCCTCCAGTGAATTTTTCATTTCAGTTACTGTACTTTTCAACTCTAGAATTTCTTTTGGGCATCTTTTTAAATTTTCTCTTTATTGGCATTTTCATTTTGTTCATTGTTCTTATGATTTTGCACACAGCTTTCTTTAGTTTTTTGAGTATTTTTACAGCAGTTGTTTTAAAATCTTTTTCCAGTATGTCTTTCTTGTCTATCTCAATGATAGTTTCTATTTCTTTCTTTCCTATGATTGGCCAATATGTCCCTGTTTCTTTATATTTCTTGAGATTTTATTTTGTTGAAAATGGATTTGAATCTAATAATGTAGTATCTCTCAAAATTAGATTCCTTCTAATTCTCCTCCTTTCTAAAGGGTCTGCTTGTTTTAGTTTTTGTCTTATTTTGATTGTTTTAAGCTTTCCCTGAAGTGTAAACTTATGGTCGTTGCAGGGCTTTTCTGAGCCTGTGCCTTTTCCTAGGCATGTGTAATGACTTTCTAATTTCCCCTGGATATGCAGTTCCTTTTGAATATCCTTTTCTTCTATGTCTGACTTCAAAAGAGGAAAAAGAGAAAAGTGAAGGAGGGTTAAAAAAGGAAGGTACCAACTCATTACCTTCCCTGGAATTCACTTGAACCAGAGGCAGAAAGACTTTCAACATTGGAGGGGGTGGTACAAATAATAGTTGGTCACCTCTGTGTCTGAACTTCCATGATGAGGCAATCAGAAGAAGCAATCAGAACACATCTTCAATATTTAGAGTACAGAGTCCTCAATGCCTACCTTTGCTTTTTCAAATTGCATTCAAGCTGCTCCAAGATCAAGTACACAGCTGTCTACCTTGGCTGGGATTTTGGAGAGGGAGGAGCTGCTACAGTGCCAACAGTTGAAATCAATTAAAATTAACTGAAATTTACTGTCCAAGCCTTTCCCTGGAAGCTGCAAGCTTTCTATAGACTCCAGATTACAAAATAATTGCATCTTCTAGTGCAGTTGTTTTCTAGGTGAGAGAACAGATTTCTTGTGCTTTCTACTCTGCCATCTTCCCAGAATCCCCCTCCTCAGTTAAATATTTTTTGAAAATACAGAGTCTGCAAATATCAACATTGCTGTAACTGAGGTGTTTTCTTTCTTTTAAAGTAAAAAAGAAAAAAATAAAAAATTAACATGACCACCTGTTTTTACTTGGAAGAAATTCTAGAGTGCAAATGTATTTATATGGAATAGTGCTTCATGACATCATCAAAAAACCATGATCTGACTTCACGTGGTTCCTATAAACATACAAATATTATTCCTAATGATGCCAAGATTCTGTGATTCAAAATGTGGAGTGAAAGGGGAGAGAAATGAGATCTTTACGAGGAACTTACATGCATATGAAATCTGGACTCTGAGAGAGCTGACATTCATGCTATACCTTGGAAAATGAACAGAATGTGATTTATTCATTCACTCCTTTACCCATTCATTCATTCACTCAGGGAATATTTATTGCATGCCATTATGTCCCAAGCACTGTCCTAGACAATAAAAATATACAACAGTGAACAAAAAGACAAAGTCCGTTTCTCTCTTACATTCTGACAGACACAAAATAGTAAACACAACAAATGTTATGCACTATTTTCAAAGGCAGGGATCATAAAGCGGGGAAAGGGAATAAGGAGTGTCAAGGTGGGGAAAACTGCTGTTATTTCTTCTGCAGTGTTGGAAGCCCTCACAGTAGTAAATAATCTAATACAGTTGAATTATAGTTAATTCAGTCAGTAGTCAAGCCTTCCTTTCAATCAGTTAATATGCAACACCCAAATTAGCCTAACTTTCTCCACCTGGAGATTCTTTTGATCTTTTTTCCTTATTAAATTAAAGTGTACCAAAATGCTGTGCTTGTTGCTTAGTGGATCAGGCAGTGTGATGTACACAAACCTGAATAAATACCCCTCCACCCCCACCCAGAGGTGCATGCAATTATTAGAGTGATTCTTTAAAGAACTTGTTAAAATGCCAAAATAGTGCCACAGAAAACACGTCAAATAAAGATTGAAGTTTTCTTTATGAAAAAAAAAGTGTTTAACGAGGGTTTATGGGGTTTTATAAAAACACCTTAACACCTTACAGACCTAAAGGGGAAAAAGCTCTATTTAAGTATCATGCACCAATAGCAGACCACCCAATGTTGATGACTAGAAGCCTCAAACAGACCCATCCTTGGGAGCCTGTGTGGAGACCCTAATTTTATGGTCATT
Organism: Odocoileus virginianus; assembly: GCF_023699985.2. NCBI lineage: Eukaryota > Metazoa > Chordata > Mammalia > Artiodactyla > Cervidae > Odocoileus > Odocoileus virginianus. The sequence continues at coordinate 12,656,141 of NC_069685.1, read as the reverse complement.
TTAATTGTATTTGGGTTATTACCTCATGCCCCAGAAAACACCTACAGTATTTAATAAAAATGAGCATAGAACACTGTTCTAGTTAAAGTATGTATTAACCAAAATCATAAACTAAGTATGCTTCACCATAAATTAACTGGGTGTTTAGTGTTTCTTTGCCTTTAAGTTAAATTTGTTTTTTATAACATGATAGGCTTCACTATGTACCAAATCAATGTTAATTGACTTAGCATTTGACACAATCTCCTATCTCTAGCTCATACAGCCACAAACACACCTGTCCCACATTCTATAAAGTGATAAGTACAGTTAATCAACCCTCCGTATTTAAAAAGAATGACTATAAAAATTACTAGGAAAAAAATTTTAATTCAAAAAAGTTTTAATGTAAAAAGTAAAAAAGTTAATCACTGGGACTGAAAAATCAAACAAATCTTTTTTTTAAGAACAGGGTGGGGGGAAACTTCATTTTTCATTTGTCTGGAGTCTAGTTGTAGTGGTACTACTTACATCAAAGTTGATTCTCATCCAGAAAGTTATGGTCTTCCTCTGCAGAACAAAAGGAAGTATCTTGAAAAACTGAATGCCTTCATTTTGCATTTGTCTGGAGTCTAGAAAGTGGATTCTTACTAATTTTTTGCTTCAGTGTTTTGCAGAAAGTAAATTATCAGATGAAGACAGCATACAGAACACAGAAATGATGTTCTCTACCACCACCACAGACTAACTAGTCCGGCAAAACTCGATCAAATACTAATTTGTAGTTTTTCTATTTCCTTGCCTGGTCATCCCATAATCCATTAAATTTAGATCTGTGCATTCCTTCCCCTGAACCATCACACCAAAGGAGTTCTTCAGTTCAGTTCAATTTATTCTCTCAGTCATGTCCGACTCTTTGTGACCCCATGAATCGCAGCACGCCGGGCCTCCCTGTCCATCACCAACTCCCGGAGTTTACCCAAACTCATGTCCACTGAGTCGGTGATGCCATCCAGCCATCTCATCCTCTGTCATCCCCTTCTCCTCCTGCCCTCAATCTTTCCCAGCATCAGGGTCTTTTCCAATGAGTCAGCTCTTCACATCAGGTGGCCAAAGTATTGGAGTTTCAGCTTCAGCATCAGTCCTTCCAATGAACACCCAGGACTGATCTCCTTTAGGATGGATTGGTTGGATCTCCTTGCAGTCCAAGAGACTCTCAAGAGACTTGTCCAACACCACAGTTCAAAAGCATCAATTCTTCTGCACTCAGCTTTCTTTATAGTCCAACTCTCACATCTGTACATGACCACTGGAAAAACCATAGCCTTGACTAGACAGAACTTTGTTGACAAAATAATGTCTCTGCTTTTTAATATGCTGTCTAGGTTGGTCATAACTTTCTTCCCAAGGAGTAAGTGTCTTTTAATTTCATGGCTGCAGTCACCATCTGCAGTGATTTTGGAGCCCCAAAAAACAAAGTCAGACACTTTTTCCACTGTTTCTGTATCTATTTGCCATGAAGTGATGGGACCGGATGTAGTTCTTAAGTATTCCCAAATCTCCTAATTGCCAAAACTGCTTGTGTCTTTTCAGTCAAAAGTGGTTTGACTTCTCTGTAACTTCTACCTTATAAGGTGGAGCACTTCTTCCTCCATGAAACCCTTTCCAACGTGGGTTTCCACACAATCACCATCCTGGATATCATCCTCCAGTGTTCTAGATCCTTCTCAGTCTCCGTTGCAGGCTTCTTTTTCTCTGATCATCTTTTAATTACCGCTGCTGCTGCTGCTGCTAAGTCGCTTCAGTCATATCTGATGAGCCTATAACATCCTGGACATTCTTCTCTTTTCATTCTGCAAACGCTCCGTAAGTGATTCTGTAAATCTTATTAGTCTACTGACTATTCAGTTACTTTCAAATTGAACGTGTGATGTCTTCCTCCTCCAAGAAAAATCCGTTCCTCCCCCAGTGTTCCTAGTCTCAGTAAGAACAGATATCACCTACTAGGTGCTGGTGCCAGAAATCAAAATGTCAGAATTCTCTCTTTCCTTTACCTTCCATGTAGAGTTACCCGATTAAGCAATTAAAAATACAGGACACGCAACTGAATTTTAATTTCAATAGGCAATGAAGGGACTTTCCTGGTGGTCCAGAGGTTAAGACTTTGCCTTGTCTTGCAGGGGGCAAGGGTCCTATCCATGGTTGGAGAGCTAAGATCCCACATGCCTCATGGACAAAACAAACAAAATATAAAACAGAAACAATACTGTAACAAATTCAATAAAGACTTTAAAAATGGTCCACATCAAAAAATATTTTAAAAAATGAATAATTTTGTTTTGTTGTTGATGTTCAGTCACTCAGTCATGTCCGACTCTGCAACCCCATGGGCTGCAGCATGAGAGGCTTCCCTGCCCCTCAACATCTCCTAAAGTTAAGTTTTTGTATTAATATTTCCCAAATAATTAAATGTAACTGTATTTGGCAATCCTATCTCTACATCTGGGTTTCCCTGGTGACACTAGTGGCAAAGAATCCACCTACCAAAGCAGGAGATGTAAGATACGAAGGTTTGATTCCTGGGTGGGGAAGATCCCCTGGAGGAGGGCATGGCAACCCACTCCAGTATTCTTGCCTGGAGAGTCCCATGCACAGAGGAGCCTGGTGGGCCATAGTCTATGGGGTCACAAAGAGTCAGACACGACTGAGCACAGCACAGCCCCTCTAAATCTAATCAAACATTTCGCTCCTAAATATTTCTCAAATCTTCTCATGTCCCTTTATTTCCCATTGCTTTCATCCTAGATTTAGCCACCACTGCCTCTTGCTTAGATCTCTAACATAACCTCTCAGACTCCCTGAATGCTCCATGACCCCATAAAATCTACTCTCTACACAGCAGAGGAAATTTCTAAACGACATGAATTATATCATGATGACATATCCTTATTTCCTCTCAACAAATTCCTTATTATTAACACATCAATATTGGCCTCTGTCTATGCCCTCCAGCCTACTTTTTAGTTCTTCTATTGAGTTTATTACATTTTGGCTACAATTATCTTATTTCAATGCTTCAAACTCTTTTAGAGTCTTCCTGCCTTCACACAGACAACTTCCACTGCCCCAGCTTTATAGACCACTGGTAACATAATTTTTAAAGAACTTTATTGAGGTGAAATTCACATAGGACAAAATTAACCATTTTTTTCATTTATTTTTATTAGTTGGAGGCTAATTACTTTACAATATTGTAGTGGTTTTTGTCATACATTGACATGAATCAGCCATGGATTTACAAGTATTCCCCATCCTGATCCCCCCTCCCACCTCCCTCTCCAATAAAACAAATAATTCAGTGGCATTTAGTACATTCACAGTGTTGCACAAGCGCTACCTCTATATTGTTCTAGAATATTTCCATCACACCATTGTAAAACCCTTTAGGGAAATCCCTGGTAGTCCAGGGGTTAGGGCTCCATACTTTCACTCTGTGCTTTCAATCTCTGGTTGGGAAACTAAGATCTACAAGCCACATGGCATGCCTCACCCCTGAAAAAAAAGTCAAAGTAAAGGCCTTTACTCAGTAAGCAGTTTCTCTCTCTTCCCTGCTCGCTTCATCTCCCAGCATCCATCACACTGCTCTCTCTCTCTCTCTGTGTATTTGTATATTTCAGACATTTCATGTAAATACAACAGAACCATACAATATGTGGCCTTTAGGGTCTGGTTTCTCTCATTTAACATAATGTTATAGAGGTTCATTCATTTTGTGGCAAGTATTGGTTCTTCATTCCTTTTTGTTGCTGAATAATATTCCATTGTACATATATACAACAACTTGTTTATTCATCTGTCAATGAACACCTGGGCTATTTCCATCTTTTGGATATTGTGAATAATGCAGCGTGAATGTGCTTGTACATGCACTTGTTCAAACACCTGTTTTTTGCTACTTTGGGGTATATATCTAAGCATGACATTTCAAGTCATATGGTAAACTCTGTAGCTTAACTCCTAACTTTTTGAAGAACCACTAAATGGTCTTCCACAGCAGCTGAACTATTTTACATTCCTACCAGCAATGAATGAGGGTTCCAATTTCTTAATATCCTCATCAACTCTTTAAAAAAATTTTTTTTCATTGAAGGGTAATTGCTTTACAGAAGTTTGTTGTTTTCTGTCAAACCTCAAGCTGAATCAGCCACCAGTATACATATATATCCCCTCTCTTTTTAATCTCCCTCCCATCCCCCTCCCTAACCTACCCCTCTAGGTTGATGCAGAGCCCTTGTTTGAGTTTCTTAGCCATACAGCAAATTCCCGTTGGCTATATATTTTCCACATGCTGATGTAAGTCTCCACGTTACTCTTTTCATACATCTCTCCCTCTCCTCCCCTCTCCCCATGTCCACAAGTCTATTCTCTATGTCTGTTTCTCCGTCGCTGCCCTGTAAGTAAATTCTTCAGTACCATTTTTCTAGATTCTGTATATATGCATTAGAATACAGTATTTCTCTTTCTCTTTCTGATTTACTTCACTCTGTATAATAGGTTCTAGGTTCATCCATATCATTAGAACTGACTCAAGGGTGTTCCTTTTTATGGCTGAGTAATATTCCATTGTGTATATGTACCACAACTTCATTATCCATTCATCTGTTGATGGACATCTAGGTTGCTTCCATGTTCTAGCTATTGTAAATAGTGCTGCAATGAACAATGATCCCATGTGTCTTTTTCAATTTTGATTTCCTCAGGGTGTATGCCTAGGAATGGGATTGCTGGATCATATGGTGGTTTTATTCCTAGCTTTTTAAGGAATCTCCATACCATCTTCCATAGTGGCTATATCAATTTACATTCCCACCAACAGTGCAATAGTGTTCCCTTTTCTCCACACCCTCTCCAACATTTATTGTTTGTAAACTTTTTGCTCATCAACTCTTGTTATTATCTAATATCTTGATTGTACCCTTTGCATATGCTAGTTGGCCATTTGTATATCTGTTTTACAGATATTTTTTTAAACTGGGCTGTTTGTCTTTCTGTTGTTGAGCTGTAAGACTTCTTTATATATTCTGGATACTAAACCCTTATGGGATAAATATTTTGCAAATACTTTCTCTCATTCTGTAGGTTGTCTTTTCACTTTCTTGATAATGCTCTTTGATGTACAAAAGTTTTTAATTTTCATGAAGTCTGCTTATTTTTTTTCTTTTGTTGCTTGTGCTTTTGGTGTCATATCTAAGAATCAATTGTCAAATCCCTGGCCATAAAGATTTATTCCTATATTTTCTTCAAAGAAAGAAAAATTTTCTTCACCTAGAATCAGACATCCTGGAATGTGAAGTAAAATGGGCCTTAATGAAGCATCACTACGAACAAAGCTAGTGGAGGTGATGGAATTCCAGTTGAGCTATTTCAAATACTAAAAGATGATGCTGTGAAAGTGCTGCACTCAATATGCCAGCAAATATGGAAAACTCAGCAGTGGCCACAGGGCTGGAAAAGGTCAGTTTTCATTCCAATCCCAAAGAAAGGCAATGCCAAAGAAGGTTCAAACTACCTCACAATTGCACTCATCTCACACACTAGCAAAGTAATGCTCAAAATTCTCCAAACCAGACTTTAATGGTATGTGAACTGTGAACTTCCAGATGTTCAAGCTGGATTTAGAAAAGGCAAAAGAACCAGAGATCAAATCGCCAACATCCATTGGATTAATGAAAAAGCAAGAGAGTTCCAGAAAAACTCCAGAAAAAACTTCTACTTTATTGACTATGCCAAAGCCTTTGACTGTGTGGGTCACAACAAACTGGAAAATTCTTCAAGAGATGGGAACACAAGACTACCTGACCTGTCTCCTGAGAAATCTGCATGCAGGCCAAGAAGCAACAGTTAGAACTGGACATGGAATAACAGACTGGTTCCAAATCAGGAAAGGAGTACATCAAGGCTGTATATTGTCACCCTGCTTATTTAACTTATATGCAGGGTACGTCATGCAAAATGCTGGACTGGATGAAGATAAGCTGGAATCAAGATTGCTGGGAGAAATATCAATAACCTTAGATACGCAGATGACACCACCCTTATGGCAGAAAGCAAAGAAGAACTAGAGAGCCTTTTGACGAAAGTGAAAGAGGAGAGTGAAAAAGCTGGCTTAAAGATCAACATTCAGAAAACTAAGATCATGGCATCTGGTCCCATCACTTCATGGCAAATAGATGGGGAAATAATGGAAACAGTGTCAGACTTTATTTTTTTGGGTTCCAAAATCACTGCAGATGGTGACTGCAGCTATGAAATTAAAAGACGCTTGCTCCTTGGAAGAAAAGTTATGACCAACCTAGACAGCATATTAAAAAGCAGAGACATTATTTTGTTGACAAAGGTCTGTCTAGTCAAGGCTATGGTTTTTCCAGTGGTCATGTATGGATGTGAGAGTTGGACTATAAAGAAAGCTGAGTGCTAAAGAATTGATGCTTTTGAACTGTGGTGTTGAAGAAGACTCTTGGGAGTCCCTTGGACTGCAAGGAGATCCAATCAGTCCATCCTAAAGGAAATCAGTGCTGGATATTCATTGGAAGGACTGATGCTGAAGCTGAAACTCCAATATTTTGGCCACCTGATGTGAAGAAGTGACTCACTGGAAAAGACGCTGATGCTGGGAAAGGTTGAAGGCAGGAGAACGGGATGACAGAGGATGAGATGGTTGGATGGCATCACCAACTTGATGGACGTGAATTTGAGCAAGCTCCAGGAGCCGGTGATGGACAGGGAAGCCTGGCATGCTGCAGTTCATGGGGTCACAAAGAGTCAGACACGACTGAGCAACTGAATTGAATTGAACTTTCTTCAAAGAGTTTTACAGCATTTAACTCTTATATTCACGTCATTGGTCCATTTTGAGTTGATTTTTATATATGGTGTGAGGTAAAAGTCCAGTTTGATTCTTTTGCATGTGAATATTCAGTTGTTCCAGCACTGTAACAACATTTTTTTCTATCTTTGCCCCCATCTTTCTTACCTCTCTTGTCCAGCCCCTATATGTATATCTTTTAAGGCTCAGCTTACCTTCCTTGGATACCTGCTCCCTCCCTCTCAGAATAAGTAAGGTCCTGTATTAAATGCCCACATTGCACTGTGTACTTAACTTCTGTCCTCTCTGCTACATTGTAAGTTTCAGAAGATAAGACTTATGTTAGTCTCATTTACCACATGTCAAATGTCACCCCTTCCATAAAGACTTACAGGATTTCTGTAGCTACTTATTCACTCCTTGATAACATCCTATAGCTAGTTCCATAACAGGACTCAGCATAGTGCATTACAGTTCACTGTTACAGGTCTGGTCCTACACTAGGCTATAAACTCTTCAATGACAGGGAACAACCATCTTCTTTTTTCTTTAGTGCCTCAGACAGCGCCAGATACAGAGTAGAAACCCAAAAAGTATTTGTTAAATAAATCAATGAGTTAATATGTAGGCAGTGAAAAAAACATGAATCAAATTAATAATTCTTTCTTTGTATTCCCATAAGTGCAAGGACCTGAAAGTTGCCTTAGAAGGATGGAGTAGCTGTTCAGGTCTCCACCATATTCGCCAGGCCACTTGTGGATCTGCCCTTCACATTTCTGTTTAAGTACACAGAAATTAAATTCCTAGGTCAATGAGCCTGTGAGACAAGACAATAAACAGACTTCTTTTTAAATTTTCTAGATGCAAGGCACTGTGCTGGGTATTACACGACAAAGAAAAGAAACATAGGGTATGATCTTTGTCCTTACAATCCAGGTTAGTGGATAAGAAACTAAAATGAAACAATGAATTACATAACAATTAGTGGATAATATAAAAATAGTCTATAACTAAGTACTAATTACCTAACACTTAAAGCTATACATGGAATGGAATTCAGAAATAAATAAACTTTATTTATCTAAGAAACCTTTATTGCATACCTATTATTGTAATCGAGTCTGTTGTAGATACTGGTAATCTAGACATGAAGAAGACTTCCCTTTCTTAGTGAAAAACTCTTTTGAGTATCTGAATAAAATTATGCTCCTCTCTCTAGGAAAGTGCTCACATATTAAACATACAACCATACACATTCATGATGATACTGTGAACAATATCATGAGACCAGGAGTCAAGAATGTCTCACCTGGAGGATCTCTCTAGGAAACAGAAAATGATTGAAACCTAAAATAAATTATGCTTATCAGTTTTTCTTTTTTTTTTTACATACTTCGTTATATCCATGTGCTTAAAAGTAAAAGTTTAGAAAACAAGCCTCTTAGTGTGTATCTCAGAAAAAATTTAATGAACTCTGATTCCTACATCTTTCCATACACGGAAAAGCAGTAAAATCATTAACTAGATATGTTTGTTCCTTCTGAGTAGAAGTGATCTCTTACTGAGATAATATGCCTGACTGCATTGCAATGCAGGAAACCTGGGTTCAATCCCTGAGTCAGGAAGAGCCCCTGGAAAAGGGAATAAATAGCTGCCCACTCCAGTATTCCTGCCTGGAGAATCCCATGGACGAGGAACCTGGCAGGCTACACTCCATGGGGTCACAAAGAGTCCAACACGACTGAGCAATTAACACTTTCACTTACTTATGCCTGACTGCATGTATTCCCTAGCCAAAAATCATCTAGAATTCTCTCTAAATCTTAGGTGGAAAGTCTAAAACTAAGTGGTATCCTCGGAGCTATTGAGAGACTCTCTTTGGCTACTGTCCACTAAAAGACCCTAAATAAAACTTAAGCTCCCAACTCTCACGTTGCGCATTTTTCTTTAAGCTGACATAGCCATTCAGTCGGGAGCACATTCTAACAGCTGGACTTGGGATTGGCATCTGAAGCAAGGGGCAGTGTTGTACGCCAGAGCACTTGATATGTGGGGTCTACGCTAACGTCAGGTAGTTAGCGTTACAACTGAATTACAGAACACCCAGTTGGGTATCCAGACAGATAGAGAATTGCTTGGTGTGGAAAACCCACAGATTTGGTGTCAGAAGAGCGTCTGTGTGAATAGAGAAAACAGTTTTTCCTTTAATAGGTTAACGGTTATACTACCATATTATTCTTTATGACAACACCATGCTATTCATTCCTTTTTTTTTAAGGAATGAACTATTTTTTAAAATTTTTATTTATTTATTTGTCTGTGCCTGATCTCCGTTGTGGCATGTGGGATTTTTTTTTTTTTCAGTTGCAGCATGCAGAACTTTTAGTTGCAGTGTGCAAACTCTTAGTTGCAGTATGTGGGATCTAGTTCCCTTACCAAGGATCGAACCTGGGCCCCCTATGTTGGGAGTGTGGAGTCTTAGCCACTGGACCACCAGACAAGTCCCTCATTTGTAATAGGGCTGGCTACTCTATTGGACGTCAATTAAATAGATTAATAGATTTAATAGATCAACATCTATTAAATGTTTCATAGAACATTTCTAGAAAAATTGTTTTTCCAAATAACTTTTAAGTACACCCCTGACAATGGGGATCTTTGAGTGACTAATGTTATCTTGTGGCAATGACCTCAGACCTATATATATAATGCCCTGAAATAATATGAAATATTTTCTGAAGTAGGCCGTAGATGATACAAGTAAAGTCTAAGAAAAATCTACTGGTGAGACAGAAAGATTGGAAAGGAGGAGGGTCATGGTTAGGTAATGAGAAAGGATAAGGATTTGCATTCTGGTTGGCAGCAAGGATGCAAGGGAGATATTAAAGAAATTCACATTTTAAAGTTCAGGATTTGGCATTTGAAAATTAAGGAAGGAGGCACAGATGCTAGTTATCATGGAAAACAGTCACATCTTGATAAAAATAAAGAAATTGGGAAGGACATATGATGAACTCAGTTTTGGCCCTGTTGAACTTTAAGTAGTGACAGAACATTTGGAGATAGGAGGCTGGAACTCAGAAAAGAGATTCAAGCTGGAGGCACATTTGGCTGTCATCAGCAAAATGTTAACTGCTGAAATCAGTAGAATGCATGCTCTCACTGATGGAGAAATTGCAACAGGGAAAGTCAGAGGACCAGGGGCTGCAGAGGTAGAAAGACTAGAAATAGACTCTTATAGTTTATGCCCAGTTATTTATGGAAAATGCGACCACTTTGGTTTAAAAGTTACAGCAGGCAACTTCTGTAATGATACCCATCTCTGAACCATCTCCCATCTCTGGGAATGTATCACAGCTATACCAGTGAGGTCCAGGGGCCATGCTGCAACATGACCCTGAGCCTTGGTCATTGATCAAGAGAACAAAAAACCTAACCTAAACAAAAATATTCTCTTTCTCTCCATCTCTCTCTCTCTTTCCCTCATCGCCCGCTTACTCTCACATGCGCACATTTAAAACTTACATAGTCAGTGCTAGTCGCTCAGTTGTGTCCGATTCTTTGTGACCCCATAGCCCACCAGGCTCCTCAGTCCATGGAATTCTCCAGGCAACAATACTGTTGTGGGTAGCCTTTCCCTTCTCTGGGGGATCTTCCCAACCCATGGATCGAACCCAGGTCTCTGGCACTGCAGGCAGATTCTTTACCATCTGAGCCACCAGGAAAGCCCAAAACTTAGGTAAAGACACTGCAGCTGGGCATCATGCCTATGGGAGAGGCCCCCAGACAGGGCCAACCAAGTCCCACTTCTAATGTCCTTTAGAAGCTTAATCTCTAAGGTTCGGTTTTCAGTACACCTGTCTCTTTCTAACAAATACTATCACTCCTGTTTCTGCTTTAAGGTACCTGGAGTCAGTTTCCATTACTATTAACAAAAGACTCAAGTAATACCACTGTCTTAATCTGTTCAGGATGCTTTGACAAAATACCAGATAACAACAGAAGTCTATCTCTTACCGATCTGGAAGCTGGATAGTCTAAGATCAAGGTGCAAGGAGATTTGGTGTTTGGCGAAGACCCACTTCCTGATTCAAAGATGGAGGGCTCAACCCTGGTGACTTAATCATCTCCCAAAGACCCTCCTCCAAACCCCATCACACTGGGGTTTAGGTCTCAACGTATGAAGTTGGTGGGGTCACAAACACCATAGCAACCACGGATATTTAATGATCATTCCTCCAGGGCTACTCAAGATTTAGTGTGGATATGAATCACCCAGGCATCTGGTTAGAGGTAGGTTCTGATTCATAAGGCCTGGGGTGGAGCCCGGGAATCTGCATTTCCAACCAGCTCCCAGATGATGCCATTAAGGCTGGCAGACACACTTGAAGTAGCAAGGCATCACATAACACTAACTCTGGCAAAGCAGACAAGCCATACACACATGAAATAAATAATTCAGGGTATCACTATACAGCAGAAAGTACCCTGGAGTGTCTTTAGCCTTCTTTCTGTTTAAACCTGCTGTGTTTAAACTCGCAAATCACTCAATCAAATTGGATCTCAGTTTCTGCATGTGTGGGAGAGTGACAGGATGACTATCACATCCCTCTCAACTCTTAAATTCTCTCCATGATTAGGGTTAAAATTAATTATACAAACGGGGAGAAAATCAATTTAGACAAGAGTCCATTATATTTGTGTAATAAGAAAAGTTATTTCCAATAAAAAATAGACATTCAATCATTTCAAAAATGCGTACAAAATATTGGATGGAAAAACAATTTAATAATACTACATAGAATATTATCTTTATTTGTTATATATGTGTGTATGCACACATATGTAGAAAAGCCTGGAAGTGTTTGAATTCATTGTTCATTCTAAATTTTCCTCTTTATTTTTTTTCTGCACTTTCTCCTATCAACAGGTATATTTTTTATATAAGAAACCCCAAGTCTATGACAGATTATGCTCATCCTTGCCAATTCCTGAGTGTCCTGACAGTACCCAGCTGCTCCCTGTCTCAGCTGGGAATGGCTCAGTTGGTCCACATGTCAGAAGCTTCCATCTCATGAGTGAGCAGAATCTGGAAGCAGTTTGTCCAATGCTCCTGGAGGTGAATTGAGACTCCTGGGAATGAGCTACCATTTGATCTCACTGGCCTTCTGCCCAGCTTCTGGTTTTCACCCTAGCTCCCTGCTGGGATAGGAGCCCAGCCTTGAACTTCAGCCAGAAAAGCTGTAGCCCTCACTCCGCCTAATTCTTGCCAGCCCAGGAGGCAGACACTGCCGAGGGGTACCACCACCACGACCATCCCAACCTCCCCAGACACTTGATTGTCCGCATTAGCCCAGGGAGACCTCCCAAGACTGCAGCTCAGATAACAGCTCAGATAACAGTAAATTCTCCCTCAGGCCTGAGACATTAGCCTGCCAAAAGCCTTTTACAAATGACTCCTTTACATTCAGAAGTAGGCTGGAAACACAGCAACCCACTTTGCAGGTTAATTCACTGTATGGAAGAAACAGCAGCTCTAGTTTAAGAGTTGAAATGTACATGCTATTCAATCATCTTGCGATCACCCACTATAACTTTTATCTATGCTTACATTATGGATGAATTGTGATCCTATAACATTTGGGGGACTTGGTTTCCTCATCTGTAAAGTGACTGGACAATCCTTCAATTAAAATTGTAGATAAATTTCTTGACCAAGCAATCATATTCACTTTTTGGACCCATTCTGTTTCTCCCATGGCTTTCGCACTGCTAAGTGTTTTATGGTTAGTTGTGCACATGTGTTTTTCTCCTGCGAGCTCCTTGAACGCAGAGATTTTGTTTTACTGGTCTTGGGTGCTGAGCTTCATGAAGAGTTATTAGCTCACAGTAAGCACTGACTGGACTACAATTATTACTGTATAATAATAACTAAGTCACAATACCCCAAATACTCTGCTCTTGAGCAAAATAAGTTTTCCTTATAGTTCTTAACAGTTCCTTATACCGGGAAAATGTCATCTTAAGATATGATTTGTCATTTTCAACTTCATCAGGGAAACTTTCAACTCTTTTGGCTCTTTAATAGTTGGGAAATGGAGGTGCGGAGGGGAAGCCATTATTTATGGATTAATATAATCCACCTTCTTCAAAAAGACTTTAAGGCAGTCTGCAACATACCCAAAGAGGCAGGAATTGGCAAGCTTTGCCTTATGGATGCTTAGAAACTCTGATGCTACTTCTACATGGAGAGAACAAGCCTACAAGAGTCTGGGTGATGAGGAAAGGACATAGGTACCAGAGAAAGTACCTGAATGTCTAGATAAACAATAAAAATGTCAGGCTAGTGGTAGGACTTGAGCTTCGCTGGAGTACAAATTTGCTTCAGAGATTCCTTGGGTCACTTGAAAATTTTATAAAATATGTAACTATCAGTGCCCCTTCATACCCCTAGTCGAGAAACAGGGGTAAGAGTCTAGCTTTGAGAGTCTAGCAGAAGAGACGAAATGATAATTTTCAGAAAAAGGTAAAACCAAGACTCCCATAGAGCTATAAAAATAAATATGTGTTAAAGATTTTTTTTTAACAAATTATATGATATGAGAGAACCAGACAGATGTTATAACAATTCAAAGGCAAAATCTAAACACAATGTATAAGGAGTAATCTAGCCCTGAGTTTATAGGGCCAAAACTAGCTTTTCCATGTGGGAGAGGAAATAAAATCACTAGTAGAATAGACAAAACACACATCTATCAGTTACCTAAAACTTACAGAGAGTCTTAAAATAGCTCCATGACAACAAACCAGGCTAGAAACAGATTATCTGGAAAGGTAGACTACAGGTGAGACACAATTTTCCATTAAAACAGACTTTTTTTTCTACAGTGTTTACTTGATCTTTCTAACCTAACTGATATTTCAGCCATGTGTTGGCGATCAAATTGCTGTCATTTCAAAACTGAATTCTCTCCTGGTATCTGAGACACTGCTAATCCATGGTGCTCACTAAAAAAGAGCCCCATTTTTGACATCAGAGATCCCTGTGTGATAGAACTGACCTTATGTTTTCAAAACTCTAAACAACCTGATATTCCATATTAGACATTCTGCATTCTGGTGCAGATATGGGACTTGGGTTTTCCTTATAAACAAGACTAAATTATTTTCTCAGAAAAGTATGATGGGGACTTCCCTGGCAGTCCAGTGGCTGAGACTCTGCCTTCCAGGGCAGGAGATGTGGGTTCGATTCCTGGTCAGGGAATAAGGATCCCACATGCTGGGGGGCGGTGGGGGGCAGCGGGTGGGTGGTGGGGGAGGGTGGTTAGCCCATGCACTACAACTAAGACCCAAAGCAGCGAAATAAACAATTTTTTTTTTAAAGTATTGTTGACTCTGCTCATATCCTCAGATGAGTATTCAGTCGAGACCCTAGAGTTCTGTGCCATAAACATGAAAGATTATTTGGGCCTTAGCCAATAATCACTGCAGATGGTGATTGCAGCCATGAAATTAAAAGATGCTTACTCCTTGGAAGGAAAGTTATGACCAACATAGATAGCATATTAAAAAGCAGAGACATTACTTTGCCAACACAGGTCCATCTAGTCAATGGCTATGGTTTTTCCAGTGGTCATGTATGGATGTGAGAGCTGGACTGTGAAGAAAGCCAAGCGCCGAAAAATTGATGCTTTTGAACTGTGGTGTTGGAAAAGACTCTTGAGAGTCCCTTGGACTGCAAGGAGATCCAACTGGTCCATCCTAGAGGAGATCAGTCCTGGGTGTTCTTTGGAAGGACTGATGCTGAAACTCCAATACTTTGGCCACCTCATGTGAAGAGCTGACTCACTGGAAAAGACCCTGATGCTGGGAGGGATTGGGGGCAGGAGGAGAAGGGGACGGCAGAGGATGAGATGGCTTGATGGCATCACCGACTCGATGGGCATGGGTTTGGGTGGACTCCAGGAGTTGGTGATGGACAGGGAGGCCTGGCGTGCTGTGATTCTTGGGGTTGCAAAGAGTCGGACACAACTGAGCGACTGAACTGAACTGAGACATCCTGAAGCCTGGTGTTACCAGGTGCCGGGCTTCACACTTGGCAATAACTCCTTCAGGACCAGCCTCGTCTCTGGCTGCTCAGAATGTTTCCACAGGTTGAGACCCCGTCTCGGCGGTGTCTGCGCTCTTCTATGTCAGTCACCCAATCAGCAGAGCCTTCTCCAGCACCACAGTTCAAAAGCATCAACTTTTTGTTGCTCAGACTTCTTTTTTTTTTAATTGGAGGCTAATTACTTTACAATGTTGTATTGGTTTTTGCCATACATTGACATGAATCCGCCATGGGTATACATGTGTTCCCCATCCTGAACCCCCTCCCACCTCCCTCCCCATCCCATCCCTCTGGGTCATCCCAGTGCACCAGCCCTGAGCACCTGTCTCATGCATGGAACCTGGACTGGCGATCTATTTCACATATGATAATATACGTGTTTCAGTGCTATTCTCTCAAATCATCCCACACTCTCTCCCACAAAGTCGAAAAGACTGTTCAATACATTTGTGTCTCTTTTGCTGTCTCGCATATAGGGTCATCATTACCGTCTTTCTAAATTCCATCTATATGCGTTGATATATTGTATTGCTGTTTTTCTTTTTGACTTACTTCACTCTGTATAATAGGCTCCAGTTTCATCCACCTCATTAGAACTGATTCAAATGTATTCTTTTTATAGCTGAGTAATATTCCATTGTATATATGTACCACAGCTTTCTTATCCATTCATCTGCTGATGGGCATCTAGGTTGCTTCTGTGTCCTGGCTATTATAAACAGTGCTGCGACGAACAATGGGGTACATGTGTCTCTTTCAATTCTTGTTTCCTCGGTGTGTATGCCCAGAAGTGGGATTGCTGGGTCATATGGCAGTTCTATTTTCAGTTTTTTAAGAAATCTCCACACTGTTCTCCATAGTGGCTGTACTAGTTTGCATTCCCACCAGCAGTGTAAGAGGGTTCCCTTTTCTCCACACCCTCTCCAGCATTTATTGCTTGTAGACTTTTGGATAGCAGCCATCTTGACTGGCCTGTAATGGTACCTCATTGTGGTTTTGATTTGCATTTCTCTGATAATGAGTGATGTTGAGCATCTTTTCATGTGTTTGTTAGCCATCTGTATGTCTTCTTTGGAGAAATGTCTGTTTAGTTCTTTGGCCCATTTTTTTGATTGGGTCATTTATTTTTCTGGAATTGAGCTGCAGGAGCTGCTTGTATATTTTTGAGATTAATTCTTTGTCTGTTTCTTCATTTGCTATTATTTTCTCCCATTCTTAAGGCTGTCTTTTTACCTTGCTTATAATTTCCTTCTTTATGGTATACTTCTCACATCCACACGACTATTGGAAAAACCATAGCTTTGATTATATGTAACTTTGTTAGCAAAGTGATGTCTCTACCTCTTAATATGCTCTTGAGAATTCCTTGTTCTGCAAGGAGATCAAACCAGTGAATCATAAAGGAAATCAACCCTGAATATTCATTAGAAGGACTGAAGCTGAAGCTCCCAGACTTTAGCCACCTGACTCGTAGAGCCAACTGTTTGGAAAAGACCTGATGCTGGGAAAGATAGATGGCAAAACTACGTAGAAGGCGGAGGCAGAGGATGAGACAGTTGGATGGCATCACTGACTCAATGGACATGAATTTGAGCAAACTCCGGGAGATAGGAGAGGACAGAAGAAGCCTGGTGTGCTGCAATCCCTGAGGTCACAGAGTTGGACATAACTCAGTGACCGAACAACAACAACAAATAGTACAGCAGTGGTTCCTCCCTGCGAGTTAGACCCTAGATGCAGAGGCAGAAACGGGGTGGGCAGCTGAGCTCGCCCCTCCTAAGGCGCTCTCCCATGACACGTGTGCAGTGTGTCACCCCTTGGCCGTCCTTCTGCACCACCCTGGTGGTCTCTCCTGTTATCCTATCCTGCCTTTGTTCGCTTCTCTGAACTTGTTCTGGGGGTGTGTTTCTTCTGGTTTTACCCCCTCAGCTCCCTCCCAGAACCCTACTCCATTCCCTGCTACCCCAGGCCACTCCCTCTTCTCAGGAATGCTTCTCTTATCTCTATTCCTGTCAGGACAGCTGGCAGTTTTATTCAGAATCTCAAGACTCCAGTAACCTTGAGCAAGCAGCAGGCTGGGAGGAGGAATTAGGATCCCCTTCACTAAACTGGGAGGAGGGGAGGTTCCTCTCAAGCAGCCACTCTTAAAAACTACCAGTTGGCTGCCTTGACCGTAAAAGCAGTTCAGCCTGGCCTTTGGTGAATGTCTGCTTTTTTTTTTTTTTTTAATAGAATTGTGTCTGCATGGACCCACCCGGGTAGGTTGGCTGCAAAATATACATTCCAATAGCTGAATGAGTTGACCTGTTGTATGGGGTTATTTAGTATTGTTCATTTAAATACTGGAGAATGTCTGTCAAATACAATGGTTTTCCTTGTGGCACAGCTGATGTTAAACTGTTCTGACAGTAAATAGGCAACAACAGGTTCTGCAGCTTCTAAAGGAAAATCCTGGTTTGTGTTAATAAAACCATGTCATCAGCCTGGATAGGGACGCATACTTCACTGTTTCTTATGTTTTGCAGCATCCACTCTGTTTATTTAACAGCAGTATCAAGTTATACAGAAGTGAACTATGATGCTAAATTAGGAGACTACCCTGTTTTATACATTTAGAATTGGAATTTTATGCTACTCAGAGGAAACTCAGAAGGGACACCAGGATTATAGAACTTAATTCACAGATTTATCCAAAAGATATTCTTTGAGTGCATCACTGTTCTATAAACTGGACACAGAAAGATGAGTAAGACATGGTCTCTGTCCTGGGACAACTTAAGATACAGTGGAGAAGACAGTGCAAATAAATATTACATAGTTTTACAAGGTTGATACTGCTATCGGTCACTGTTGTATTCCTGATACCTAGGATCCCTCGAAATGTATGCACTTGAATAGAAATGAAATTCAGTGGTGGTATATTGACATGGTATTATGGGAGCACTAACAAGGGATCTGATCAGAAAATAAAATCACCATAAAATGTCGCTTTTTGGTTTTTATTTCTGATATTCTAAAAATTGAAATAATAAAAAGTAGCAAACAAATAAAATGTAAAAAAAATCATTCAAAATCCCATGACTTCATTATTCTTAACTATTATATTTCTGAATAATAAATACCTGAAACCTGCTCATTTTTCAGATAAAATATATCCTGAGAGCTAATTAGGGAAAAAAGGGTTTGCCTAAGAGCGATGGCTTTTGTTTGGTTTGGTTGTTTCAACTGTAAGTGACAATAAGAATTACCAGATCCTAACCTGGGGCTTCCCTCGTGGCTCAGATGCTAAAGAACATGCCTGCAATGCACGAGACTTGGGTTCAATCCTTGGGTCGGGAAGATCCCCTTGAAAAGGAAATGGCAACCCACTCCAGTATTCTTGCCTGGAGAATCCCATGCACAGAGGAGCCTTGGAGGGCTGCAGTCCATGGGGTAGCAAAGAGTTGGACGTGACTTAGTGACTGAGCAACAATAACTTAGTGAATGAGTTGAAGCTGGAGAATACATAGAGATCATTATATGATGAGGCAGACAGCTTCTTACATGATCGGGTATTAGTGCCACAAGAGTTCCTTTCAAGAGGCTTTCCACGGACACTTTTCCTACATTCACATCCATTATTGGTTCTGTCAATTTAGCCTAAAGTCATTCACTGAAGTCAGTCATAACCACCCCTTCCCCTCAACAAAGATAAGAGAGTTATAAAATTATCTGCAGTTAACAAGTCTATCTGTCTTTCCAGGTGAGCCATTTGAAAGACTGTTCTACAAAATTTGCAGGATGCATCTGACTCTCAGAAGTCTTTCTTGAACCACAGAAAATATTAAAGATCAATGTGAAAATGCATATTTTTAAATTTTCTTTAAATACAAAAGGAACGAGTATAAATCTTTTTTAAAAAAGAGTCTCTCCTCAGGACTAAGCACTCCAAAATTCAACACCAAATTTTTCTCTATTTTACCGCAATCTCTGACTTTGCCAAGTCATCTCTTTGTTTCTAAGTTTTCACACCTAATACATTATATCAATCACTAGAAGGTGATGAAAACCAAATCATGACTAAGGATTAGAGAGGATAAATAAGTTCTAGTTTTAAGAAAAGAATTCCTTTAAGACAAAAAGGCAACACGAAAACTGCCTTCACATTTTTGACCTATGATTTCTTCGCCTCTAAAATGAAGAGTTGAGTTAAATATCTCTTGGGTCCAATGTGGTTTAAAATTCTATCATCATGTTATTCTATTATTGTAAGAATTATGTCAAGAAAAGAAATAAAATAGCAGAGAACAAAATAGTACATCCAGGGACTTCCCTGGTGGTCCAGTGGTTAAGACTTTCCCTTCCAGCGCTGGGGGTGTGGGTTCAATTCCTGGTCAGAGAGCTAAGATCCCACAGGCCTTGTAGCCAAAAATCCAAAAAAGCATAATAGACAGATGCAATACTGTAACAAATTCAATAAAGACTTTAAAAATGGTCCACATTAAAAAAAAAAAACAAAAAAAAATAAGTACATTCACAGTAAACATCTCTAAAATGCTTCAAATTTAGCTTCCTCAATAAGAAAGTGAAATCCCAAAAAGACTTGGTAGTGAAAAGGCTAAAACCTTTAGCCTGACTCAGGCCCTAGGTCAAGGAATTAATGTAGTCAGAACCACAACAACGTAGACATTTAGAGAAGTTTGGAAAGGAATTTGCTATTGTATCCACTCTGGTTTTATTCAAAGTCATAGAAAAATTACTTCAGAGCAATTTTTAAACTGTGTTTAATAATGAAATATCAACATAGATACAGCATTAGGCATTCCTCTAGGCTATTCATATGCTTGCTTCTTGGGTGGTTGAAGGCCTTCAGCTTCCAGTGTCTTTGAGGTGTGTATTAATGGCTTAGCACAATGAAGTATCTTAATGGCACATTTACTGAAGCACTTAATCTACTCCTTGAGGGTGAAGAGATCAAGTGCATCCCTGTTAAAGCAAGAGGCTTGCTAGAGGTGGTAGAACTGGCTGCTGCAGCCTGGGATCCATAGACGCACCCTGTGGCTTGTTGATAACCTCAACTTGTCAGAGTTATAGCCTGTCACTCCCGCATTCTGAGTTAGAACCAAGATGTTTCATCAATACCTGTCAATCCACACCCAGCAAAGAAAGCAATACAGTGTCAAGCGAAGGATTTAATTTAACGAGCTGGCCATAAAGCTGTCATGGGTTGTTTTTCCTTAGCCTCCCTTCTTTCACCACTTCTCAAGCCAAATCCAACCAAATACACAAGGTTCAACAGAATCGTTCTGAGTTGAAAGAAATCCCCACAGACTTCTACCCATCTGTATAACCTACTAGAGAACTGGCTGGCCGATAGCGTTCCAGCTTCTCCGACTGTTAAGAGATTAAACTAAATGGTGACTAGAGCTAACATTCCATAATTTTATCTCATTTTTTTTTCCCTTTGAGTAACTAGTAGTTTGAAGAACCCTGAGTAAAGCCAAATTTTCGACTTTCGCCTCAAGGAAATTTTATTTCACTTTTCCTGAAATAAAATCTCGACGGTACAAAAAAGTTGAAGGTACCTATTTTACCTTTATTTCTTAAGGGGGTGTTTAAAGAAGGAAACTAGAAATGGTTGCTATTTAAAGAAGTGGTCATAAAGAAAAAGAGAATAAAAGTTATAACTGAAAATGAAAACTATTCTCAATGAAATAAGGCCACATATGAGTGCATCTTCTTTTTAATGTAGGTATAAATACAATGCCTGTGTCCCTATGTTAGAAGTGGGCTTACAAAGAAGGGGCCCCTGTAAAGGAACCGCTTTCTTTCTCTCTTTTCTTTCTTTCCTTTCTCAATTGCACTACAATATATATATACAGTTGATTAACAGTTAATCAACAGTACAGTTGATTAACAATGTTGTATTAGCTTTAGGTGTATAGCAAAATTATTCCATTATACATATACATGTATCTGTTCTTTTTCAAATTCTTTTCCCATTCAGGTTATTACAGAATATTGAGCAGAGTTCCTTGAGGTGTATGCTAGGTCTTTGTTGGTTACCTAGTTTAAATGTAACAGTGTATACCTGTCAGTTCCAAACTCCCAATCTATCCCAATCCATCTAGAGGGGCAGTATACAAGAAACTTGGTTTTATAACAAGGGTCTATTGTGGAGATGGAATGGGCTTAAAGAGTGGATTGTAACCAAGTTGAGTAACTTTTAAGCTGCGAAGGACAGTGAAGTTAGGCTAAGCCGTACAGAAGCAATTGAATGCCTTCTCCATGAAATGGTCTACTCTTCAGTTGCAGTAGGATTAAACTAGTTATTTCAAAGTTTCTTCAACTCTCCTTTTTCAGTCATTCCTGGAACTTTCAAAGGCTTACCCAAATGAAACACATGCCCAGTTTGCAGTCAAATCTACCACAGAAAAAGCCTCCTTTCACACCCAGGTTTATCTCACCTCAGCCAGTTTATCCAAGATTCTGGCCTTTCAGATTTCTGAGCTCAAATTTTCATTTCAACTACTCCACCTTCTAGAAATACCTAATGGACTATTAAAGAATTGGCAATGAGTAAAAGAAATATTTCATAACTAGTATTTGTATTTTGGTTAGAAAAATTCACAGGTTATTTTAATTTCCAGCTATAGAACAGTTAGGACTAGAATTTTTTTTTTATCTAGCTTTTCCCTAAACTTCCTGCAAATCATTAAAAATGTATCCCCAGTTGGGACTACAGTTAATTAACAGTTCTTTGCAAAATCCATCTGTAAAGATTCAGTATAAAATACATTTTATTCCCCATTTTGCTTGGTGGTGGTGGTTTGGTCGCTAAGTCGTATCTGACTCTTGCGACCCCATGGACTGCAGCCCACCAGGCTCTTCTGTCCATGGGATTCTCCGGGCAAGAATACTTGAGTGGGTTGCCATTTCCTTCTCCAGGGGATCTTCCCAACCCAGGAACCGAACCATTGCAGGCAGCTTCTTCACCAACTGAGCTATGAGGTAAGCCCTCCCATTTTGCTTGTGATCCTAAATTATTTGGTGTCTAAGCTTAGGCTAATCTTGACCTAATTCTCATAAAAGTAAACACAGTGGCATTAGAGTTCACAACCTTTGGGCATCACTGGAGCTAACACTGCTCTTGTGTAATGACACAGGAATATCAAGAATACCAAAGTTCTAGAAAGAAGCGACCAGAAGTGAGTTCAGCCCCACATAACTCCCATTAATGAAGCTGTTGACATCTTATAATTTTGAATTAAGAATTTCCCTCTGTATCATGTTGAAATATTCTTTGAAGCTGTCATTTATTATATAGTTACCATTCAGCAGGAATCAGTTAAATGCTTGTTTAGTGACAAAGGGTCCCCTTACCCCATTCATACTTGGGTCTTGTACTTCTGAGACCCAGAACATACACATAAAAAGAAAGCAAAGTCAGTTAACGGAGGTAGACTGTTATCAACTACTGATTGTCCCTCCAACAACCCTTATAGTTCTAATGATTCCATAAAGTTTCAAAAAAATCAATATTAGAGATGGGCTTCTCAGGTGGTGTTAATGATAAAGGACCCACCTGCCAATGCAGTGTAAGAGATGCAGGTTCGATCCCTGGGTCGGGAAGATCCCCTGGAGGAGGGCATGGCAATACCTTCCAGTATTCTGCCTGCAGAATCCCATGGACAGAGGAGCCTGGTGGACAGAGGACCCTATACGGTCTACAGGATAGGGTCTAAAAAGTCGAACGCAACTAAACACACACACACACACACACATGAAAACCCAAGAAGCTATATTTCAATGGAAGTCTTTCATTGGCAGTTGGTCAAGGCATAAGTTGAAATAAGGAAAGAGTGCTGAATGAACAATCAGAAGACCTAGGTCATTTACTACCTGTGGTTTCAGCTTTCTCTGTATTATGGGGTGACCTACCTTATCTACCTGACAAATTTGCTTTAAACATCTATGTGAGGCAATGGGCATAAATATTCTTTGTAAACAATACAGGATCTTACAAAATATTTGAATAATTCACTTTCAGTGTACAGAAAATGGAATAAATTTTTAAAAGAAATTTTTATTAAAGATTTTCAAAAGAAATGCAAAAGATTCCTAATAAAATTTTGTACCCTTCTTATCAGAAACATAAGGAAAGGGGGTTGTGAAGGAGTAGCTGCCCAAGAAATCAAATAGAGCTCAAAATGTGGCTTCAGGGAGCACCCTGAAAATACTTGAATCTTTCTAAGAAAGTTTGGAGAAAAGAGATTCACAATTTTCCATAAGACCTAATTTTAATGTAATTATGGATTTTTAAAGCTACAAAACAGTAAAATGTTCATGCAGGCAGAACTATTTATTGGTCACCCCAGGGCACTTGTCCTTAGACTGGCCCCTTCTTGCATTTACAATGTTGTTGGACACCTGTGAAACTCTGAAGGCAAAAGAAAACATCTGCTCACACCCCTAAATCATGCTTCTGGGTCCTATGAGCCAATGTTATTACTAACTCGTTAATAATTATTATAATATTATCACAGAAGGATATGGCTTAGATCACATATAGATGCCAGTGGCAAACTGGATAGAGGAAGCTTATTGTAACTGAGATTATACTTACTCATTTATGATTTATTGCTAATCTAATGAAGGGCCCCTAAATGTCTAAGTGCCCCCAAGCCCAGAATTATGGAAACAGGCCAACATAATTAAACACAAGCCCCAGTCAGAAACAGAAATAAAATTTCAAGATGAAATTTGGAGATATGTGAATTTCTCTAAGAAAACTTGAGGGAAAGCAATCCCTTGCTCTTTACAGGGCTCCATTAAAATGAAATCACTTGATTTCAAAGTTGTAAGATCACAAAATAGTCACACAAGCATCTTCTCTAAGTCACAGAGAGAAATAGAAGTGAATAATTTTCTCTGCATTGGATCAATTTTTCCTCCTGTCTATCTTTCTGTCCCTCCATTCTCCCTTCTTTCTTTTTCCTTTTCTGAAAAGCAATGAGTTTAATCTGTAAAGAAACAGGATGCTTCCATAGCCTAGGCAATTCATTATATTCTTTATCTTTGTGTCCCAATCCTGCACCCACCCCTCTCTCCTAACATTAGTGATGTGGGGAGGGTTTTATTTGGTTAGGTCAAAGGTGAGAATCCCAGGACAATATTGTCCTTTTAATAGTCTTTGGTATGACAGAAAACATAAAACCTGAGGCTACATATCTGTCTTATCCACACATACCATCAGCAGCAATAGGTATTCTACCATGGTCAGAGGCAGCTTATTTTTACAAGTATTCTGCCCTCCAGCCACTCCTGTATCCTGATGAACCGTCAGGCTTTTCACTGCTCATTCATCCTGTCTTTTCCTGTTTCACAATTTAATGTTTGTAAATAGAAATCAGTTAAATCCTACATTTTATAACAGCTACATCAATCCTTCTGATGCTCTAGTAATATTAAGTTACTGCTATGTGGTATTCAGAGACCCTGATGCTAGGAAGGATTGAAGACAAAAGGAGAAGAGGGTGGCAGAGGACGAGATGATTAGATAGCATCACAGACTCAGTGGACATGAATCTGAGCAACCTCCGGGAGATAGTGAAGGACAGGGAAGCCTGGTGTGCTACAGTCCTTGGGGTCTCAAAGTATTGGACATGACTTAGCGACTGAACAACAACAAATCCAAACTAGAGGATGTAATATAGAACAATGGAATCTCCCCCCACCCCTGTTTCTAACACACACACACACACACACACACACACACATGCATGCTAAGTCACTTCAGTCATGTCTGACTCTTTGCAACCCTGGAGACTACAGCCCACCAGGCTCTCTGTCCATGGGATTCTACAGGAAAGAACACCAGAGTGGGTTTGCCACTTCCTCCTCCAGGGAATCTTCCTGACCCAGGGGTCAAACCCACATCTCTTAAGTCTCCTGCATTGGTAGGCAGGGTCTTTACCACTAGCACCACCTGGGAAGTGTCACCTGTTATATATGTATATATATATATATATATACATACAAATATATATGACAGAGAAAAGACAGCTCCTTCTTAATTACTTAGAATATTCAACTTAGTTCCAGTAACTGTGAAATCTCGTCAAACTAATCAATCTGTTTCCCTCATTCTAAAAAGGGGATAATGATAATTATAGGAGATAGTGGGGATTAACTACAATAATATAGCAAGAATGTTTTATTATAACCACTAGCACAAAGAAAGTGCTCAGTGATTATTAACTTTTTTTTTTTTGCCATGCTGAACAGCTTGTAGGATCTTAGTTCCCTGACCAGGGATTGAACTGGTGCCCACTGCAGTGGAAGCATAGAGCCCTAACCACTAGACCACCAGGGGAGCCCCAAATGTTAACTATTTTTAACATTGTGAGGACAAGAAGGAGTCTGTACAAGGAGCCAAGTCAAGTACCCAGCCTAAGTAAACATGTGAAAGAATCTGGGCCCCTCTATATGCCAACCCTTCCTTCCTCTTTGCCTATTCCAGGATTAAGAGATATGCGTGAACAAGATCACTAAACAGTAATGCTTGTAATCAGCATGAACAAAGAACATCCGCAGAATATTTGGTTGCAAAAACATTTAAGAAGGACTTTTTAGCACAGAAGAGGATTCAGATACATTCTGCTGCTATTCTGGATAATCTAGAATTATTCCCCACATTGGAAATAGCATGATCACTGGGTAGGTTAAAATTTATGGTCAGTCATGCAACATTTTTAACAGG
The DNA here is from genome assembly GCF_023699985.2 of Odocoileus virginianus. NCBI lineage: Eukaryota > Metazoa > Chordata > Mammalia > Artiodactyla > Cervidae > Odocoileus > Odocoileus virginianus. The sequence continues at coordinate 12,630,446 of NC_069685.1, read as the reverse complement.
CATGAGGAAACAGAGTCTAATATGGAAATAACTAAATCTTAGCAGTAGTTGAAGTAACTTATTCCTTTCTTTATCTCCTTAGGATTGAAAACTATCTTTTCACTTGACACACACACATGACAATGACAAATCCCTGTGTATCTTCCATTAAATGAAATTAAATATACAGTACAATTTCATTATAGTGATAATCTCTTGTATAATCATTTTTATGATGAAGTGTCTCAGATACATACTTTCAAAAATATAAAAGAATATAATAAGCCCCTGGGTATACATTACTCAGCTTAAGTAATAAAACATTACAAATGTAACTGAAGCCCTAATGATCTCATTTCTCAGTTCCTCTTTCCTCTGGACCCGAACGTACTTACCATACTGAATTTGGCATTATTTATTCACGTGGGATGTATTCTCAGAGTTACTTTCTCAGACCAAGATAAAAGGGCTGTGCTTTTATCAGCCTTCAGAGTTAGTTATTCTCCTTGTGCCTCTGAGTCGAATTTACGATGTGGCAAAGGTCTAGTAGAATCAGAATTAGGTACTATTTTTTAAAGTAAATCAAAAGAGGTAAAATATGCCATTTTAAGGCCACTCCAACTGTGAAAAGTCAATGATATTTATAAAAAAACTTTGTAGACGTGGAAAGAATTCAAGATTTGAGTTTCAGCAATATGGCAGACTATACATTAAAAAACCTCATGCTAGATCAACTGGAAATGCTGGGAAAATTTGCACAAATTTTAAAAAATGCAGAGTTAAGCTATATATTATAAAAGAAAAATATCCAGGTGCCAGGAATAATGCAGCTACTGCAGACTGGACTGGCAAAGAGAAGGTTACCCTGTGCTTGCCTCAGAGGGGGGTGGTGAGGAGTAGTTGCAATCCAGGACTTCGGTTTTTAAGGGAAAGCAAAGGATAGATGATAACTTGGCTCCTGAAAATGGAGAACTGAAACTAAGATCCCCACATAAAACTGGAAGGTCTAAACACTCAGTTGAGGGGAAGAATTCTGCCCACACAGCAAACGAAGGCAATAGACAATAGGGAAACCCATTTACCTGTGCTTGGGCTCTGAGTGGTTCAAATAAAGCTCTTGAGAATTAAGAATATGGGCCTGTGCAACAAAGGATTGAATTTATATCACATGTCATCCAGGAAGCCAGAAGCCATATACATATGTTGTTGTAGTTTAGTCACTCAGTCATGTCCGACTGTTTGCGACCCTATGAACTGTAGTCAACTGGGCTCCTCTGTCCATGGGATTCTCCAGGCAAGAATACTGGAGTGGGTTGCCATGCCCTTCTCCAGGGGATCTTCCCAACCCAGGGACTGAACCTGCCTCTCCTGTGTATCCTGCATGGCAGGCAGATTCTTTACAACTGAGCCATGATGGAAGCAATATATATAACAGGCACATTCAGTAGCCAAATAACAGATTAAAACCAAAGAAATTAACACAATAGAAATAGCTGATAGATACTACTACTAAAGAACTATGACTAAAATAATTATCATATAACTAATTAGTCTAAGTGAAAAAGTGAAATTGTTAGTTGCTCAGTTGTGTCCGACTCTTTGTGACCCCACGGACTATAGCCCACCAGGCTCCTCTGTCCATGAAATTCACCACAAGAATACTGGAGTGGGTTGGCATTACGTTGTCCAGAGGATCTTCCTGACCCAGGGTCTGCATTGCAGGCAGATTCTTTACAGTCTGAGCCACCAGGGAAGCCCAATTAGTCTAAATCTCCAAATTCTGATAACTACTACAAATTCTGCATTCCTTAACATATAATGGAAAGTGGATGAGCAGCTGTTAAGGGAACGATTAATAAGTGCATTTTGAGAAAAGGTCAGAGCAAAACCAGAAATTCAGTTCAGTTCAGTTGCTCAGTTGTGTCCAACTCTTTTAGATTCCATGGACTGCAGCACACCAGGCTTCCCTGTCCATCACCAACTCCTGGAGCTTACTCAAACTCATGTCCATTGAGTCGGTGATGTCATCCAACCATCTCATCCTCTGTCTTCTCCTTCTCCTCCTGCCTTTAATTTTTCCCAGCATCAGGGTCTTTTCCAATGAATCAGTTCTTCATATCAGGTGGCCAAATTATAGGAGCTTCAGCTTCAACATCAGTCCTTCCAATGAATATTCAGGACTGATTTCCCTTAGGATTGACTGGTTTGATCTCCTTGCAGTCCAAGGGACTCTTAAGAGTCTTCTCCAACACCACAGTTGAAAATCATCAATTCTTTGGCGCTCAGCTTTTCTTATGGTCCAACCCTAACATCCATACATGACTACTGGAAAAACCATAACTTTGACTAGACAGACCTTTGTGGCAAAGTAATGTCTCTGCTTTTTAATATGCTGTCTAGGTTGGTCATAGTTTTTCTTCCAAGGAGCAAGTGTCTTTTAATTTCATGGCTGCACTTACCATCTGCAGTGATTTTGGAGCCCCCCAAAATAAAGTCTCTCACTGTTTCCACATCTCAGTTCAGTTCAGTTCAGTCGCTCAGTCATGTCCGACTCTTTGCAAACCCATGAATTGCAGCACGCCAGACCTCCCTGTCCATCACCAACACCCGGAGCCTATTCAAACTCATGTCAATTGCACTGGTGATACCATCCAACCATCTCATCCACTGTCGTCCCGTTCTCCTCCTGCCTTCAATCTTTCCCAGCATCAGGGTCTTTACCAACGAGTAGATTCTTCACATCAGGTGGCCCAAGTATTGGAGCTTCAGCTTCAGCATCAGTCCTTCCAATGAATATTCAGGACTGATCTCCTTTAGGATGGACTGGTTGGATGTCCTTGCAGTCCCAGGGACTCTAGAGTCTTCTCCAACACCACAGTTCAAAAGCATCAACTCTCCAGTGCTCAGCTTTCTTTATAGTCCACCTCTCACATCCATACATGACTACTGGAAAAACCATAGCTTTGACTAGATGGACTTCCGTTGGTGAAGCAGTGTCTCTTTTTAATAGCTTTTCTTCCAAGAAGCAAGTGTCTTTTAATTTCATGGCTGCTGTCACAATCTTCAGTGATTCTGGAGCCCCCCAAAGTCTCTCACTGTTTCCATTGTTTCACCATCTATTTGCCATGAATTGATGGGACCAGATGCCATGATCTTAATTTTTTGAATGTTGAGTTTTAAGCCAGTATTTTCACTCTCCTCTTTCACTTTCATCAAGAGGCTCTTTAGTTCCTCTTCACTTTCTGCCATAAGGGTGGGGATCATCTGCATATTTGAGGTTATTGATATTTCTCCCAGCAATCTTGATTCCAGCTTGTGCTTCATCCAGCCCAGCATTTTGCATGATATACTTACTCTGCATAGAAGTTAAATAAGTAGGGTGACAGTATACCACCTTGACTTACTCCTTTCCCAATTTGGAATCAGTCCATTGTTCCATGTCCAGTTCTGACAGTTGCTTCTTGACCTGCATACAGGCTTCTCAGGAGGCAGGTAAAGTGGTCTGGTATATAAAGAACTAAATTTTTACCACTGAGTTATTTTGAAACCATGTAATAATATACAGTTGTGAAAGTACTTAAGAGTTAACTACTGCAGGGAAAATGGCCTCCTCTTGGAAATGTGTAAATTGAGGCTCTTTCTTCAAAAGTACCTGAAAAACACAGATCAAGAAACTGCCTATACAGGATCTGGAGAATATAATCTATAAATCAGATCAAACATGGTAGTTTGAAAGTTGGGAGAGGTGGTGGTGAAGGAAAGTGTTATACTCTTCTTTAAAATTTTCCCTGTATATAACATTTGCACTGCTTATAAATTAATGATCAATATATTCACCATTTTCTCCTTACCTAATTTATTCCTCTGAGGCCCCCATATAATATACACCTATATAAATATCTCAGCATGATATCAACATGTTTGTTTAAATCAATGTCTACACTTAAAATTTCTGCCTAGCCACACTTAAAACAGACAATGAATCTTGTCTGTTTTATATTTCCAGTCCTTTTCTGCCACTTTCTGTTTTGGCCTCTCATCACACAGCACATCTGGGTTTCTCATTTGGTCATCAAATATTTGTTTGTAAGCTTATCATTTATTAAGTGCCGTTGTTCTAGACACTATACTATTTTAAAGCATTCAGAACCTAACTTTATTGCTTCCAGTGCTTCCTGCTCTAGTTGAATCTTACTGATTTAATCCTCATAAAACATGTACCACTCACCTACCCAAAATTCATCAGTTGTTTCCCTGAAGGAAGTTAAGGTCAAACTTCTTCCTTGCATTGGTTGGGAAAGCACTATCTTCCAAATAAGCCAAATAGATTTCTTCCTACCAGAGAGTCAAAGTGTGTGAAAAAAAATTATATTTACAAAAAGCATGTAAGAAATATAAGGATATGAAGTGACAGAAAGAAAAGAAATGGAAAAAGATATAACATTTAAATAGTAATCAAAGGAAGACAAGCATAGCTTTATTAAATTAGACAAAGCAGACTTTATGGCAAAAAAAAATTACTAGAGACAAAGAAGTACACTTCATACTACATGGTTTGATTGTTCAGAGAGAAATAATAATTCTAAGTGTGTATGTACTTAGTAACAGAGCCTCAAAATATATAAAGATAAAATTGACAGGATTATTAGAAAGAGTAGGCAAGTCCACAATCATGTGGAAGATTTTCATACAATTTTCTTATTAAAGGATAGAATTAGCAGACAAAATAATCAGAATATACAATATTGGACAACACAATTAACAAACCTGACCTAATATATATATATATATGTACATATATTTTATAAATTTATATAAATTTATAAACTTATATAAATTTATGTATATATTATATTATACATTATATATATTACTTTACTGAGTACTCTACTGTCAGCCTCTACTGAGGCTGACAAGAAAACTGAGATATCACAAAGTCAGGAATGATGAGGGATCTACCACCACAGATCCTATAGACATTCTAAATACCATAAAATGACACTATGAATAACTTATGCCAATAAATTTGAAAATATAAATGGATAAATCCCCAATAAAATACAAAAATTACCAAAACTTACACAAAAAGAAGTGCAAAAATCTGAATAGTTCTCCATCTATTCAAAATTAACAGTCAAACTTATCATTATGTCTTCACAGTGAATTTTATAAATCACTTAAGAAATTATTAGTCTTACACAAACTCTTCAAAAAAACAGAAAAATTTAAGAACTTTCCCATTCATTTCATGAAACCAAAAACATGATAAGAACAGTACAAAAAAAGGAATATCACAGGTCAACTCACTCATGATGAAAAAGTCTTAAAACTAATTTTTAGCCAAGTCCAGTGATTCACATGTAGGATTTATTCCAGGAAAGACAATTGAACATTCAAAAATCATCCAACATAATTCAACATACTATAAAATAGAGAAAAAAAATCTTATGGTTATTTCAATAGGTTCAAGAAAAGCATCTTATACATTCAATATTCATTCATGATTTTAAAATAAATAAATTCCATATATATGCGTTAGTATACTGTAATGGTCTTTATCTTTCTGGCTTACTTCACTCTGTATAATGGGCTCCAGTTTCATCCATCTCATTAGAACTGATTCAAATGAATTCTTTTTAATGGCTGAGTAATATTCCATGGTGTATATGTACCACAGCTTCCTTAGTAAACTAGAAATACAAGGGACTAGCATTGATTTTATCAATATTAAGTATTTCTAAAAAAACAAAAAAAACCCCTAAGCAAATATACAAAACAGTGAAATCTTGAAAGCTTTGCCATTGGGACCGGAAATAAGATAAGAATGACTGCTCTCAATGGTTTTCAATTTAATATCTCAGACTTCAATACACCACAGGAGGATGTAGCTAGTATAAAAAGGAAATAAAATGAGTAAAAGTATAAGAAAAAGAAAAGAAATAAAATAGCCATCATTTAGAAATGTAAAAAGAATCTACATAAAATTCTAATTAGAGGTAAGTAACAAATTTACTAGATATAAAGTGAAAATAAAAAATTAATTTTACTTCTATTTACCAAAATAAAAAAAAATTTTTTAATTGACTTGAATCCACCATGGATGTACATGTGTTCCCCATCCTGAAACCCCTCTCATTTCCCTCCCCATCCCATCCCTCTGGGTCATCCCAATGCACCAGCCCCAAGCATCCTGTATCATACATCGAACCTGGACTGGTGATTTGTTTCACAATGATAATTTACATGTTTCAATGCCATGCTCCCATATCATCCCGCTCTCGCCCTCTCCCACAGAGTCCAAAAGACTGTTTTGTGTCTCTTTTGCTGTCTCGCATACAGGGTTATCGTTACCATCTTTCTAGAATCCATATATATGCGTTAGTGTACTGTATTGGTGTTTTTCTTTCTGGCTTACTTCACTCTGTATGCTAGGCTCCAGTTTTATCCATCTCATTAGAACTGATTCAAATGTATTCTTTTTAATGGCTGAGTAATAGTCCATGGTGTATATGTACCACAGCTTCCTTATCCATTCATCTGCTGATGGGCATCTAGGTTGCTTCCATGTCCTGGCTATAATAAACAGTGCTGCGATGAACACTGGGGTACACGTGTCTCTTTCAGTTCTGGTTTCTTCGGTGTGTATGCCCAGAAGTGGGATTGCTGGGTCATATGGCAGTTCTATTTCCAGTTTTTTAAGGAATCTCCACACTATTCTCCATAGCAGCTGTACTAGTTTGCTTTCCCACCAACAGTGTAAGAGGGTTCCCTTTTCTCTACACCCTCTCCAGCATTTATTGCTTGTACACTTTTGGATAGCAGCCATCCTGACTGGCATGTAATGGTACCTCATTGTGGTTTTGATTTGCATTTCTCTGATAATGAGTGATGTTGAGCATCTTTTCATGTGTTTGTTAGCCATCTGTATGTCTTCTTTGGAGAAATGTCTGTTTAGTTCTTTGGCCCATTTTTTGACTGGGTCTTTTATTTTTCTGGAATTGAGCTGCAGGAGTTGCTTGTATATTTTTGAGATTAATTCTTTGTCCGTTGCTTCGTTTGCTACTATTTTCTCCCATTCTGAAGGCTGTCTTTTCACCTTGCTTATAGTTTCCTTTGTTGTGCAGAAGCTTTTAAGTTTCATTAGGTTCCATTTGTTTATTTTTGCTTTTATTTCCAATATTCTGGGAGGTGGGTCATAGAGGATCCTGCTGTGGTTTATGTCGGAGAGTGTTTTGCCTATGCTTTCCTCTGGGAGTTTAATAGTTTCTGGTCTTATGTTTAGATCTTTAATCCATTTTAAGTTTATTTTTGTGTATGGTGTTAGAAAGTGTTCTAGTTTAATTCTTTTACAAGTGGTTGACCAGTTTTCCCAGCACCACTTGTATCATCCATAATATCATCAAACATATCAAATTCTTAGAAGTAAATCTACAAAACATGTACAAGATGTCTCCCTAAAAATGTATAAAACATCATTGAAATACATGGGAGTTTTTAGTAACTCAGAAGACAATATTGTAAAAGCATGTTGCTGTTGTTGTTCAGTCACTAAGTCATGTCCGGCTCTTTGTGACCCCATGAAGTGTAGCATAAATTATCAAATTGATCTATAGATTCATAGCAATCCCAAGAAAAATTCTATCCAGTTTGTGTGTGTTTGTGTCCACACATGCACGCATGTACCCTGATAAGCTGAATTCAAAATGTATATAATACTAGTAATGAAGAATGTCAAGAATACTTGAGAGTGTTAAGAAGGAACAAACTGCACTTGATATAACTATACCTGATATCAAAATGTGTTACAAATCAACAGTAATAAGACAGTATGTTTTTGGTACAAGAGACAAATTGGATTGTGTAGGGAACTCAAATACATACCACACACATATAGACACTTGATTTGAAATAAAGGTGACATGGTAGAGCAACGGGAAATTATGGTCTTCAATGAATGGTGCTGGGTCAATGTATATGGAAGAAAAAACTGAAATTTAATTTCTTACCATCTAAGATGGATTGCATACTTAAATCTGCACAACAAAGCAAATAAAGCTTTTAGAAGATAATATAAGAGACTATCTGTACAATTCACAGATTGGAAAAGACCTTACTGCATAAAAATCACTAAACTTCATGGAAAAGATTAATAAATTGGTTTATATTAAAAGTGAGAATTTCTAAGAGATCCCATCTTTAGGAGAATGAAAAAGGCAAATCATAGAGTAGAAGACAGTTACAACACTGATAACTGTCAAAGCATTTATAACCAGAAAATGCAAAGCACTTTTATAAATCAACAAGGAAAACAAGATAAAATTTTTAAATGAACAAAAGACTAGAATACTTCACAAAAGACAGTATCCAAATTGACAACAAACATATGAAAGGTGGCTTGACCTCATTAACTACTATAAACAGAAAATTAAAACAATAAGACAACACTACATTCATCAAAGTGGTTAAAATTTAAAAGACCAACAATACTAACTTGGTGAGTGTACGGAGCAGCAGGGACTCATACCCGGCTGTTGACATGTGAATGATTACATGCACTTTGGAAAATGATGAAGCATTATCTACAAACAATGAGCATACATATACCCTTTGTGTGAGGTATATGGCTCTCATATACATACGTAACAGAAATACACACGTGATATGAGTCAAAAGACAGGTAGTAGAATTTCTTAACAGCATTATTTATAATAGCTTCAAATGGGAAAACACAATAACAAACATCAGTACAATGAGTAAACAATTATTGTATATTCCTACAATAGGGGCTTCCCTGGTAGCTCAGCAGTGAAGAATCTGCCAATGCAGGAGACGTGGGCTCAATCCCTGGGTCGGGAAGGTCCTCTGGAAAAGGAAATGCCAACCCATTCCAGCATTCTTGCCTGGGAAATCCTGTGGAAAGAGGGGCCTAGCAGGCTACAGTCCATGGGGTCACAAAACAGTTGGATACAACTTAGAGACTAAACAAAAACAATATTCCTACAATAGAATACTATACAGTGGCAAAAATGAACGGACTACAGCTATAAGACACACTAATATGAATATATATTACAAAAATCTTGCTGAGTAAAAGGAAACCAACACAAAAGGAAATAAACCGCACATTTTATATGTTCATACACATGGATATTACTTTAGGGGTAGAGGTCAATCTTGGAGGGAAGGAAGGAAACAGTGGTTGGGATGGCGCACGAAGAGAGCTTCCAAGCGGGAATTTTAGCCTTTGGCATGCACATGGGCGTCCACTTTGACCTAATTCATTGAGCTAGTGTTTGCTGCATTTCACTGTATATACATTATGCTACACACACACACACACTAAAAAGGAAAAAGCTGGTAAAATCTTTAGCCAAAGATTACACAGATAGGGTTTAGGTGCTCATATAATTCCTACATCACTGAGTTACTTCCTTTTAGCTTGCAAATAATAGAAAATTTCACACACATTAAAAATTTCTTGTATTCACTAGCTATACAAAAAGCACATGCAAAATTGTTTCTATTATTTAAATCAAGGAACTGTGCTTGTCATTCTTCATATCACTATGACATACACTATGTCATTCTTCATATCACTAGTATATTTCATGATTTATATATTAAAAGATAATTTCATATCTTTAAAAGGAATTAAAGTATGAATGGGTTTCCCTGGTAGCTCAGGCAGTGAAGAATCTGCCTGTAATGCAGGAGGTCCAGGTTTGATCCCTGGGTCGGGAAGATCCCCTGCAGAAGGGAACAGCAACCCACTCTAGTATTCCTGCCTGGAGAAGTCCATGAACAGAGGAGCCTGGTGGGCTACATACAGTCCATGGGGTTGCAAAGAGTCAGACATGACTGAGTGACTAACGCACACACATAGTATGAATAATACTGTTTCAAAGACTTCATTGCTAAAAGAAGTCTTTATTTTTGAATCTAAAAGTAATTAGATGTAAGACAAGCACAAATTGGACCCAAAGGACTCAAGTTGTATTTCTACTAAATGATGACTTTGTTTAAACACATAACACATCCAAAAACTCAAATATTTTTATAATGGCCACTTGAGAGCCTTATTTGGAGCTGTGTATGATTTCTGATAGTTTTGCTTTCAAGTGGATTTTCCTAAGAATTCGCTTTATTATCTAAATCTCTGGAAAGAAAGGAGAGAACCTGGAACAATGAATCCAAATTGAGTGGACGTTTCTGTGGTTCCACAGGCCTCATCCACTGAGCAATTCCCTTTGGAAAAGCACAGATTTCCACCCAACTGTTTATCCCAGGCAAACTTCTGATAGTCTTCTTCAAGGTCCAATTTTAATTAAGACAAATGTTAAATATATCTTTTGATTTACATAAAATTAGCTTAAAAAATAGTTTAGTTCCATTTAAAAAATAGTTTAGTTCCTAGTCTCCTTCACAACTTACAATGGTGGTGTTAGGTTACCATATTGCATTTTTTCTCTTCCAAAGTTTTAATAAAAATATAGCATTTGGAAACGACGTGGAGAAAAGGGAACCCTCTTGCTCTGTGGGAATGTAAATTTGAAATAGCTATTATGAAGAAGAGTATGGTGATTCCTTAAAAAACAAGGAATAAAACTACCAGATGACCAAACATTGCCAGTACTGGGCATATACCCTGAGAAAAACGTAATTGAAAGAGATGTATGTACCTCAGTGTTCACTGCAGCACTTTTTACAATAGCTAGGACATGGAAGATGATTCACCCATCGACAGATGAACAGATTCAGAAACTGTGGTACATATATACAATGGAGTATTACTCAGCTATAAAATAGAATGCATTTGAGTCAGTCCTAATGAGGTGGATGAACCTAGAGCTACTGTAGAGTGAGAAAGATAAATATTGTGTATTAAAGCATGTGTATGGAACCTAGAAAGATAGCACTGATGAACCTGTTGTTGCAGGGCAGCAGTGGAGACGCAGACATCGAGAACAGACCTGTGGACACAGTGGGGAAGGAGAGGGTGGGATGAACTGAGAGCAGCATGGAAACGTGTATATTACCATATGTAGAACAGAGAGCCAGTAGGAATCGGCTGTGTGACACGGGGAGCTCAACCCAGTGCTCTGTGGGATGAAGTGGAAGACAGGAGGTTAAATTCAAGAGGGAGGAGACATGTGCACACCTGTGACTGATTCATGTTGATGTATGGCAGAAACGAGCACGATATTTTCAAAGCATTATCCACCAATAAAAATTGTTTTTTTTAATAATGTAGCATTCAATATAAGAGGAATATAAGGGTATGAGTATAAAACTAGTTACCCATACCTAACAGGGTAAGATTAAACTTTCACCCCATCCTGCCCTACCTTTCTTTCATCCTAAATTAACATGTTACTAAAATTAAAACCCTGCTTACTGTAATCTGAATATAATCTCCTCATTCCTCCACAAACGCGTAGTTTTCCATGCCTAAAATGCCCTTTCATTTATCTCTACTTAAAATTGCATGCTGTTCTGGAACCAGAATGTAAATTTAGAAACACTTCCTCCCCACTCCTGATGACTCCCAACTAAAAGGAAACTTGGTTCCTTTACTCTGAGCCACTCTCCACCCCAATACTCCATCCCTGAGGAGGTAAACTTTTAATTTGTAAACATAGGAAAAATAAAATTCCATCCTCCTTCTAGGGAGCTTCCTGACTCATTCAGGGCAGCCAGTTATGACCTGAATCTTAAGGATTCATGATTAGAAAAGCCCAAATTAGCTAAGACTTAAAAACACATCCATCAATCTGTAGTCTGTCAAGAAAGAGGTGATACTCTGACCTTTACCTTCACTATTTCTCAACTTGTACATAAGCTGGGAAGAAGGCTTCCTTAGATACCCTATATGCATGAATTTCTCTTTCATAAGAACCTTACTGACTACCCTGGGCATTGGTGATATTTATCCTTATTAAAATGATACTTATCTGGTTAGCTCAATACTATCTTCCATTAAGTATGCATGAATGTCTGTGTTCCTAGCTATAATCAGCTAGATTATAAATTCTAAATAGGAAATAAGTTTTCTACTTATTTATATTCTACACAGGATATAAGGAATATAATCGTACATGTTGTTTGAAAAAAGACAATTTTTCTCTTGGAAACTATATGCAGTACAATTGACCACAGCACTGTAGAGTCAACATCTTTTTAATTTAATAGGGGTAAGTAATCAAGTATCCTTAATAACAAAAAATGAGTCGATTATTTCCGTCTAAATAAATCTTTATAAAATGTGTTGCATGCTTTCCAACCTTAGTAAATGTTATATGCCAAACTGTATTTATCTTTCTTCATTGGCACAGTGTTACTAAAATGATCAGCTTTGCTATTAGTCTAAGATAGTGACTATTATTCAATTGATTAAAATAGAGAAAATGTACCCAAAATGACCTAAGAATACAACATTTCTTTTAGAAAATTAATCCTTATCATGAAATTCCAAAGGGCCAAGAACAGACAGACAGAAGTGGCTAAAAGCAGCTAAGGAATTCAGAACTAGAATCAGCAGTAAGAGTGGGTCTAGGAGACTGGCTTAGAACTAGTCAGACAGGGTAAGAGAACACTGGAGCTTCCTGTTTAGTGTGACACTCATTTCCTACCAATGGGAATGCACACGTGTATTAAAGGACAGCGTTGTTAGCATCTATTCCAGTTTGCAAGATTAGAAAGTTTTATCTGGTACCTTTTCTTTTTTGGTAAGACTGAACTGACCCAGAAAGATGTGAATGAGGTAAAACTAAAAGTGGTAATTAATGTGGAGAAAGAATCTTCAGGGTTTACAGTTACTGAGTATAGAAAGATGAAGAAGAGTCAAAATTACAACCAAATACCAGCCTAACAGTTGAAGATTTCAAGAAAGAAATGATGAATTTTGTTCCAAATAGCCCAGATGATGGGAAAAAAATGAAAGAAGACTTCTGAAGAATAAGTTCCCTGCATCTCTTATCAGTTACTGAATGTTACCTTAAGAAATAAAGTTTTAAAATAGTAAAATTTGTCTTGATACACACCTGAGTGTGTTATAACATAACAGCTGGATGGATTGTAATCATCCTTCTCTTTACTAAGCCTACTGTCCATTTCGTTTTGTCTTCGCATCCATTTAACCTGTGATTTTCATGAATTTTAACAGTTGAAAAACAAACAGCTGGTTGAACTCTCTACTTCAGCCTTTGAATACTTTGCTTCTTGGTAAGCGATCAGTGTTTTGATACTGCTGTTGTAATAACAGGAAATGATCTGTTAAAATCTGGATCTCTAGCTATAGATGAATGCCAGGGTAAAGAGGAGAGCTAGTCTCAGAATAAAGTCTATAAAGACAGTTGGGGGAGTTACTTCTAGGACCACAGGGAGAGAATCGTAATTTGCTCTCAACATTGGAAAAGTAAATGCACAGTGGAAAAACATTTTACGATGATCACTGAACTCCATCAGTGGAAAGTTTACAGCCACAAGTGCAATAATTAAAACAACTGAGATGATAAATACTAGAGCTTCAATGATACATGATGTGAAATATCACTTCCCGAAATACTAATTCACTCAGAAAAAGATTTCATAAGCAGGTAGACTACCTTTAAGTTGCTGTAATTTTGCTTATGTTGGCAAAATAGTAAATTGGTTCTTTTAACCAGAAAGTACAAGACAAAATAAACAATCATCGTAGGATTAGCCATAGAAAAAAGGGAAGGTACTTACACATAAAACTATAATATAGACTGGTTACTAAAAAAATAATTAATAAATAACTGGGTACTAAAATATAATTAGCATTATATTTACTACTATATAATAAATAACTGGGTACTAAAAATAATTTCAACTTTTCATATAATATTGCCATGGATTATAGACATTTATAGTGGGGGGAGTCCTTAACTTTCTTAATTAATTAGCCTTTAGGTATGTCCTGTTAATAGAATAAGTCATTATTATGGATAATTAATAAAGTAATCCCTGAGGCTTTTTTGTTGTCTTCTCTCTAATGCTTTCTAGACACCACTGCACAGAAGCAGGCTCAACTAAATGGCAGATCATGACGCACAGAGAGCCTCCTTGTAGATGGCTGGTAAACACCTTGTACAGCGAACCCTTCCAAATACCATACCCCAGGGAGTCAGCAGCAGTGGGGAAAGCCAAAACAACGTGGGCAAAACAAGGTAATCTTGGTTTAAAAGATCCACAAAGCAAAAGTGTCTCCAAATAACCACAACTGCAAAGTATTATTTTCCCTAATGCTTTAACATATTCTGCAACTCATCATTTTAAAACGTAATTGATGAAACAAGCTAATAACCAAGAAGTCAATTAAAAATGACATATAATAAAACATTAAGAATTTAAAGCAAAATTTTCTAACACTAGAAACACATCAAATATCTGTATTTGAGTCAAAACTTTATACTCATAAAAATTTGTACTGTAACTAGTAGTCATAATAACAAAAAGGACAGAGGCATGGTGTCAAAAATTACTTTTCAAGATTGGTCTGTGTTTTAATCATTGGAAGCCTTCAAATGTACAAAATATCACTGGATTCCTTGCAAACAAATCATCTGGTTCCAATTAATCACTGTTACTCATGTAAAAACAACGATAGTTTGGATTCAAGAATAAGCTTGAAAAGTGAGCGAGTAACTGACATTGCAAATAGTCTTTATTTCCAAAATTCCACTTCCTCCACAGTGTCTTCTTTAGCTTTACCTCTGACTTCCTGAACAGGAAGTCAACTCTCTTTTCGACAGAGTGATCTTACTGTTCTAAATTCTGACCTGGTTATCAGAGACCTATTATTTCCTCAGTAGACTAAAAGCAACTGGAAAGCAAAGTCTGCATCAGATTTACTTTGGTTTTATTATTACATCTAATTCAACATTCAATATATGTCAGTGTTTTCATAAGTTGGGTATTTACTACTCTTCAATGAACTGTTCTATTTTATAATTTCACAGTTTTATAGAACTTCTTGTGACAATACTTCCTCAGGTAATAAACTGATTTTTAAAGTGTCCAATACTTTGATTACTTTGATTACATGTGAAATGAAAACATTTAAATCGTACAACTGCACAGTTTTATCAATACTCAAAAATGTATACTGATTACAGATGAACTCATGAATTTGCTGTCATTGTTTTATTAACTGTTAAAATGGATTTTCAATGCTAGTTTTATATTCTCAGAGTCTATACAGTAAGAAATACAACTACGTTGAGTTTAGCATTTTGGGTGATTCCTATGTGAAACAGGTTGAATAAGCTATTTTTTTTAATCAGCTTTCTTAAGGCATTTTAAATGTGTAACTTGGCAAATTTTGGTGTATGTAGATAGCTGTGAAACCAGTACCACAGTCAAGACAATGAACATTTCTGTCATCCGCTCAAGTAATTCATCCCTTCTGACTTCTCTCTGCACCCCATCCTATGCAACCACTGACAGGCTTTCTATCACTTGATGAGTACGTCCTAGAATTTTTAGAAAATGAAATCATAGAGACTACAATCATTTTAGTTGCTTCTTTCAGCATAATTATCTTGGAAATTTATTCACATTGTTGCATTATTAATTAACTTCATTTATTTGTATTACTGAGTAGTATTCTATTACATGGATTTACTGCTTCTCCTGTTGAACAACAACTGCTTTGCTTCCAATTTTTAGGTACTACAAATAAAGCTGCTATGAACACTCACGTGCAAGTCTTTGTAAGGACATACAACCTCTCTCCTCTTTGGTAAATACCTGTAAGTGGAATGACTGGTCATATAATATATATCTGTTAAACTTTTAAAAAAATTACCAAATTCCTTATCAATGTGCTTATATATCAATTTCATCCTTATCAGCAGTCTGACATGAAGTCCAGTTCCTCCATACCTTTGCTAACACTTGCAACTGTCTTTTTAATCACAGTCATTCTAGTGGCTATGAAATGGTATCTCATTAAGATTTTAGTTTGCATTTCCCTAACATCCAATGAAGTTGAGCATTGGTGAAATGTTGGCTTAAATCTTTTGTTCACTTTAACTGGATTTTTTTCTTCCTATTCAGTTACAAGAGTTCTTCATATATTCTAGATACAAATCTTTTATTGGATATATAATTTACACTTTCAAAGGGGAAATAAAACTGCTTCAGGTAATTATGTATTGTTTTTGTACTTCAGATAATCCTTAAAATAAGGGGAACCATTACCTCTATAATCCTCCACTACCAAGTTTTCCTATGCCTAATGAGGTAGTCAGCCAGGTGGCTTTTGGAAAACAGGGAAAGGGAATAGAAGCAGAAAACGTACTGATTTTCCCAACAATCTTCTTAATCCCTACTAATTTTAGGAGTTTCTTCACAACCTATTAGTATAGTAGGAAATAACAGGCTGCATCTGATAAATGACAATTATTACTAATAAAACCTCCTGTACTTTTTATTAGATTTCTCTGTTATCTTAGATGAAGACCTTTTGTTTACATGAATGTTTTCCTTATCAGACTAACACAGAACATCTAATATAGTGCCAACTGTATATTACTCTTCTTACTTCCTTGATTTGCTCCTGTTTTCAAAATTCCTATCCATGTTT
This sequence comes from Odocoileus virginianus, assembly GCF_023699985.2. Taxonomy (NCBI): domain Eukaryota; kingdom Metazoa; phylum Chordata; class Mammalia; order Artiodactyla; family Cervidae; genus Odocoileus; species Odocoileus virginianus. Next base: position 12,613,858 of record NC_069685.1, on the reverse strand, counting down.
TTCTTCAGCTCTCTCTTCTTCCCCTCCCAGTAACCCACATCTGTATTCAGGATTAATTTGCTGATTTCAAACGAGTTTTGGTGACAGACTTCTTGCTGACCATATAGTCACCTACCAGACTTCTTACTCTAAGGAGAAAATGAAAATAACAAACTCTTTGTGGAACTCACAGAAAAAGAGCTGAGATTCCGCTGAGTGAAAAAAATGAAACCTTCATTTTTTATAGCAGCCACATAAATCAGTGGCCACAATAAATCAAATCTGCCACAATAAAATAAAACACATAATTATTTTTTAAACGTTGCTAATTTAAGACTTCAGTCTACCCAGTAATGCAAGAACCTCTGAGGAATCTTTCCCAAACAAGGGCCAATGAGGGCTGGGAATTCCCTGGTGATCCGGTGGTTAGGACTCCATGTTTTCACTGCCGAGGGCCCGGGTTTGAGCCCTGGTTGGGGAACTAAGAGCTCACAAGCATGTAGCACAGCCACAGAAAGAAAAAAAATCAGCCAATAGAGGGAAGTTCTGTCTCCCCCAAAGTAAGAGATATGGGGCAGTAAGTAGCATTGGGGAAGACATACAGAATCAAATGGATTCATGTTTAACCATGTAAAGGAAATTCATTTAAGCACCTTTAAAATATTTTTATATGTAAAGAATAATTTCATGTATTTTTAAAAATTTTGTGAGCTGCATCCTCCCTCAAGGAATGGGGCTTCAGTGTCAGACACAAATTTGAAACTAACTATCCTATAAGCAGCATTACAATTAGGATAAACAGTAGATTATAGTAGCAATCTGACACAATATTAGGATATAGACAACTCAGGTTAAAAATATTTCAAGAAAGTACAATAATTATGATACAATTAATAACATTCCCCAAATGAGAGTGGTTCTCATAAGACACTGGATGCTAAGCTTATTTTGACGGTTTTCTAAAAGGCCTAACATTGGGACCTCTCTGGTGGCCCCCTGGTTAAGACTCTGCCGCGCAATGCAGGGGTCCACAGGTTCGACCTCTGGCTGGAGAACTAAGACCCCACGTGCTGAGGAACAACCACACCCACGCCACAGCTAAAGCCCGCGCGCCACAGAGGGAGCGCCTGTGTGCCACAACTAAGACTCGAACCGACCGAATAAACAAACTAAAACAGTCTTTTAAAGGCCTAGCATTAATAGAAGACATTCCTCTGGATACAGAAAACTAATAATAATTTTGACTTAGTAAAGATAATATCTACTGATAAAACATAGTTTTGTTCCCAAACATGCAATCCATCATTACCCTAATGCATGATCACTATATGAAATAATTACCTAGTTAGTAAAAATACTTGTGTATATCTTAAAATTTTGCAGTTCAATTGGTTTTCTTTTGGTATAAGGAAAATTAGATGATTAGTTCAAGTTCATTTTTAATAATTATAAAATATGTGAGCCTTATTATATGTTAAAGAAAATAAAGATATTATGACCCAAAATGTATTTATTAAAGTTACAATAAAATACTTTTCAATGCATACCAAATTGCAAAATAATTAATTTATTTTTCAGTAAAGATACCAGATTTAATACGTACTGATGTTTAATGGCTTTTGCTCTAAGGTCACCTTACTGAGCGGTACATCATGAAATCAATAGTTGTACATCTAGGAAACTTGCCAATGGAGCTCTCCTCCACTGGCGTGTATATTTTAATCTGCCTCATGTGGGTGTCTCTTCCATTTTGGTGATTGGCCAGAACAGCAATCTGTATCATGAATGTGCGAGTTGGCTTCTTATGATTATCAGTTAAGGGAACGTGAATCCAGCCACTTGGTTCCACCAATTCAAGTTGCTGCCAAGAAAAGAAGAGTCAGATTATGTTTTCACCCAACAAACATAATTTATTATAATGAATGCATTCTAAAGTTGACTTATAATTAACATTTTTCTCACTGAGAACATGACAATATAATAAACATTACCAGTTATTTGGTACTTTTGGCATGGTCCACGTTTTTACAGTTGTTAATAAGCACCTACATGTACCATCTTAGTTGACAAAATAAAAATAGAATTATTTGCAATTTCGTATTTAATGAAACTCATATAACATACAAGTTTAGATTTAGACATGTATAGATGTATAGGGCCAATGCAAAACCATGCTGATACAAGAAAGAAAAGACTCTAAATGCTTAGAACATAATGCTTCTGGTATATTTTATTTCAAGAACCATGTCTAATACATCCAAATTCACCTAACAATAAATCAGATTCTATATAAACTACAAGAATATCAAAAGAAAATCAGTCATTGCATAAGCATCAAACAAAGCTTTTTTTCTTGGAAAACAGTAAGTCATTTACCTAGTCTGAATGACAATCTAAACCTAAAATCTAGATTTTTAAAATGTTTTTCCAGATAAACTTTAAAAATTTTTCATTTTATTTTAACCAAGAGTCTAAACTATCCTTCCTTAACAAGAGAAGAAAAATCATAATTAAAAAAATAAACCTAAGTTTTAAAAAATTTTCCTGAAGTTATGAACTAGCTTTTAAAAGATAAACACTGATTTTTAAAAATTATCTCAGTTATTGAATGGGCTTCCCTTGTGGCTCAGCTGGTAAAGAATCTGCCTGCAATGTGGGAGAGCTGGGTTCGATCCCTGGGTTGAATACATATGAAAGATATGCATTACAGATAATACATGATATTATTACAGATAATACTTATTAATCCAGCCCAATAGCAATGAATATCGAAGAAACTCAATCCTGATTCCATGAGTTACCCTAGAAAAACTATGAAGTGAACACCACTGTATCTTCTTTTCCTTCTCTCCCTTCTTTTCTTTCTTCTCTTTGTTTCTTTCATCTTTCTTTTCATTTTTTATGAAGGAGGGTGAGTAGACAAAAGGAGAGTTGGGCAAGAAACAGAGAATTGGCATCTTAAAAAAGGTAGTTATTTTTAAGATGGAATAATTTCTTTCTTTTAATTTTAAAATATAAGAATAAATGAATCCCTACCCTTCATGGTATTTTCAGCCAGTTGCTTTCTATAAACTTCCATTAGCACTAACTCAAAATAGCTGAGTTACAGATAAGATATACCTGGTTTCTATGACTAACCTTTTAATTATTCAGGCAGTAAATATTGTATACTTATGATAAAAGTACAGTTACGCACAAAAAAAAAACTAAGGCCTTATTTCAAATCTTTTAATAAAGCCTTAGAGGCAGACAAAGACAGACAGGCTTTCTGGTTTCATTCAGTTTTTTCATGTATAAAGTAAAGGGATTGGACAAGTTTTCATCCAATGTCCCTTTCAGCTCTGACATCCAATGATTCTAAATAAAAGGAGAAAGATGTGGTAGGAAGAATAATGGGCCCCTAGGGATGTCCATGTCCTTCCCCAAGTTCCCTGAATATGTTAACTAACATGGCAAAATGATTTTGCAGATGTGATTAAGTTAAAGACCTGGGGATGGAAAGATTATCCTGGATTACCTGGGTAGGTGCAATGTAATCACAGGGTCATTGTAAGAGGAAAGCCAAGAGAGACTGAAAAGGAGATGTGACGCTGGAAGCAAAGACTGAGTGATGCAACCACAAGCCAAGGAATGTTGGAAGCCTCTAAAAGATGGAACAAGCAATGAACAGTTCTCCCTTACAATCTCCAGAAAAGAATCCACCTTGCTGACACCTGATTTTAATCCATTAGGTCCATTCTGGAGTTCTGACTTTCAGAACTGTAAGATAATAACTGTGTGTTGTTTTAAGTGTGTGGTTATATGCTACAGCAACAATAGGAAACTACTATAATGGGACACCCATAGGAGTTCAGAGGAGGGGAAAAGTACTTCTGGCTAGAATAATCTACTTTCCAGGTAAGTATGCAATAATGAATCTCAATAATGACCAAAAGGTAAAACTAAGATTCTGTTCAACTCCTCACTGTTGTTGTTTAGTTACTAAGTTGGGTCCAACACTGCGATCCCAGGGACTTAGCTCTCCAGGCTTCCCTGTATTTCACCATCTCCCAGAGTCTGCTCAAACTCACATCCATTGAGTTGGTGATGCCAACTAACCACCTCATCCTCTGTCACTTCCTTCTCCTCCTGCCCTCAATATTTCCCACCATCAGGGTCTTGTCCAAGAAGTCAGGTATTCACATCAGGTGGTCAAGTATGGGAGCTTCAGCATCAGTCCTTCCAATGAATATTCAGGGTTGATTTCCTTTAAGGTAGACTTGTTTGATCTCATTGCTGTCCAAGGGCTCACAAGAGTCTTCTCTATCACCACAATTCAAAAGCATCAATTCTTTGGCTCTCAGCCATATATATGGCCCAACTCTCACATCTATACATGACTACTGGAAACGCCATAGCTTTGACCATATGAACCTCTGTTGGCAAAGTGATGTCTCTGCTTTTTAATACCCTGTCTAGGTTTGTCATATCTTTTCTTCCAAGGAGCAAGTGTCTTTTGATTTCATGGCTGCAGTCACCATCCACAGTGATTTTTGAGCCCAAGAAAATAAAATCTGACATTGCTTCCACTTTTCCCCCTTCTATTTGCCATGAAGTTATGGGACCAGACACTATAATCTTAGTTTTTTAAATGTTGGATTTTAAGTCAGCTTTTTCACTCTCCTCTTTTACCTTCATCAAGAGGCTCTTTAGCGCCTCTTCACTTTCTCCCATAAGGGTGGTATCATTTGCATATCTGAGGTTACTAATATTTCTCCCATCAACCTTGATTCCAGCTTGTGATTCATCCAGCCTGGCATTTCACATGATGTACTCTGCATATAAGCTAAATAAGCAGGAGGACGATATACAGCCTTGACATTCTCCTTTCCCAATTTTGCCAATCTGTTGTTCTATGTCTGGTTCTAACTGTTGCTTCTTGACCTGCATACAAGTCTCTAGGGGGACAGGGAAGGTGGTCTGATATTCTCATCTCTTTAAGAATTTTCCAGTTTGTTGTGGTTCACACAGTCAAAGACTTTAGCATAGTCAACGAAGCAGATGTTTTTCTGAAATTTCCTTGTTTTCTCTATGAGCCAACAAATGTTAGCAATTTGATCTCTGGTTCCTCTGCCTTTTCTAAACCCAGCTTGTACATTTGGAAGTTCTTGGTTCACGTATTGTTACAGCCTAGCTTGAAGGATTTTTAGCATTACTTGCTAGCATGTGAAATGAACACAATGGTACACAAAAGTCTGAGCATTCTTTGGCACTGCCCTTCTTTGGGATTGGAATGAAAACTGACCTTTTCCAGTCCTGTGGCCACTGCTGAGTTTTCCAAATTTGCTGACATGTTGAGACATACTGAGAGCAGCACTTTAATAGCATCATGTTTTGAATAAATTGAACCAAATTAATTATCTATCTACTTCTACTTCTGATAGACTATCTACTTCTGAGAGACTCAATGCTACTATTAAGAGTATTTTTTAAATGCTTCACTGTAATGGAAGTTATACTAAGATTCTGTAGTGTATAATTTGGGGCATGATATGTACAGAATTGTAAATGTAGTAAATTATTCAATAAATATTATTAGTATATTATTTCTTCAGAACATAAGAAAATTACTGATCTCAGTCACTAAAAGTATATTACAAAGTATATATAGCTATTAACATCTCTCAAATAGCTTCACAATCAACTACATTGCCTGAGAGTCATAAAAAACAACTCATGTGTCTACTTCAGTTCTGCTGTACCCTGTTGAAACTTCTCAGTCATCTCCAAAGAGTTATTATTCTGATCCTGCCACATTTTAACTTATTTCATGGATTAAACAAAAACTCAAATATGTGTAGTAGATATAATTTTAATGCCTTTTTTATAATAATGATTAAAAAGCTAATATATTTTAAGTGAAAAATATTTAACTAATTTTTGTTATTTTTAAACAGAAAATTAATAAAAGATAAAATTTTGCCAATTTAACTTCCTTCTTTTCCCCATTTCTAATTTGGACCTCAATAAATAAAATTTATATCACCATTAAAATGCAAATTTTTCTATATTCCTCTTCATTCTCTCTTCTTACCACCTCCCCTTTTGGCTCTTTTGCTATATATACCCTCACTCAACATTTTTTTATTGGCTAGATACCCCCAATTCTGCTAACTATAGATGTAGGGCAGGGGTTGGCAAACTTCTCTTATGAAGAGTTTCTCTCAAGGGATCTCTCAGCCTGACTCCAAGATCTTCTGCTTCCTATCAGCAACCTCTAAGTCACTAGCTCTACGCTGGCTCTGATTTATTTCAGGATATCCTCTAAGGATATGTTGATTTAAAGGATTAACTCCACCATAAACAAAGCTTACCTTAAAAAGGACAAAAAAGAAAAAGAAGAAATCATTTGTTAACAAAAATCTCATCAAATATCACATACAAAGCTGCTCATGTGTCGTTTCCTATTGCTAATCACATATCCCTGGAAAATAAATGAGACAAGGGACAATGACTTGAAAGTTGCTTCAAGAAAGCTGCCCTCTGCTCTCCTCTCTCCCCACCTTGTGCTCCTTCATTAACCATAGCTGTGAGTTGATAAAATTCTACAGACTCTCAATAGGAGAACTGTTATACATGAAGCAGCAGATTCTGGCATTTTAACCATCCTTTCACTTCGGAAGGAATACAACCAGTTAACTGCAATGATGACCTACTTGTAGAGAAAGAAAATCTAGTAGGATCCAAGAGAAACTTCAGAAGTTCCAAATTTGTTGAAAGTAAGGATACCACAAAGGCAGCTTAACAAGAAAGACAGAATCCAACTAAAAGAGCTCACTATAGAAAGCAAGCTCTTTGACCCTAGTGAAGAAGGTGACCCCACCTAAGAAAGTCACCCTGAGGTCAAAATCAGTCACTCTGCTACAGAGGATCAAGACATTAATTCTGGACTTGTAAGTCGGAAAGACTTTTTATATAGAGACATCTCCTCCAGAAAGAGCTCCTGGAGAGTTAAACTTATACAGTTTTTGACAGTATAAATCTTAAAGTTACCTGTTTGGGAAACAACAACAAAAAAAGAGAGGCCTAACAGAAAGATAAGAACTAGATAAACTGTTCTACTAATCTACAGGAACAATTCTGAATTAAATTTGAAGTGAATGTCAAAAACAATAATTTCATCAAAAGCCCAAAATGGTGAAGAAATGTTAAGAAATTGCAGAAAATCTCTGGAGGACAAGAACAAGTAAGCCAGACTTAAGTATCACTGAAAAGAAAAACAGATAAGGTGAGTACTAGGGAGGCAATGGACACCATGATGGCTATAGCTGACACTGCTATACGATACCTCATAAAGTTGTTAAGAGAGTAGGTCCTAAGAGTTCTTATCACAAGGAGAATTTTTTTCTTCTTTTCATTATCTGATGATGGATGTTAACTAAACCTATTGTGAATAAGTAAATCACACCATCATGTTGTACACCTTAAACTTACACAGTGATGTATCTCAATTATTTCTCAATAAAATTAGAAAAAATAAAAATGTTCTCTCAAAGAAAAGAAAAACAGCAAATATATAACAACCTACACACACATAATCAATTCATTGGAAAAGACCCTGATGCTGGGAAAGATTGAAGGCAAAAGGAGAAGAGGGTAGCAGAGGATGAAATGGTTGGACAGCATCACTGACTCAATGGACAAGAACTTGGGTGAATTCCGGGAGATGGGGAAGGACAGGGTGACCCAGCGTGCTGTAGTCCAATGGGTTGCAAAGAGTCGGATATGACTTAGTGACTGAACAACAACATACACGCAGAATAAAATTATGACTGAGCTTTGTAAAAAGAGAAAAGTCTTTTCCATGTAATGAATAATCAAGAAATGATAGCAAGAGATAAAAATATGTAGTGCTGTGAAAAGGACATCAGACCAGGTGTCAAAAGAAAACCAAGATTTTAATTTCACATCTACTCTTGACTTTAAGCAAATAACCTCTCCTTGGTAAACCTTTACTTCTCCATCTATCAGGATGAATGATATAAAATCATCATTTTTGCAAATCATCAATAAAATTAGGATAATTTTATTCCCATAAAATTTTATGCTTTCCTCATAGGCATGTTTTATTGCTAAATCCACATAATTCTTTTCACTTGAAACTTTCTTTTCCTTTCTACATAATTTGATGCACCCTCTTTATTGAAATGTTCTCTTCTCTTCTTCCTCCTACCTTTCTCATCTCCTTTCTCTCTCTGGACAGTCCTCTTTCTGTTCTTTAAACACTGCATTCCTCATAGTTCCGTCCGAAAACTGGTCTCATAATACAGAGTTTAATCTATACAACTGTCCTAGACGACTACATCCAGACCCATGATTTCAGGTGCTTTAAATGGCAATATGCTGATGATTCAAAATTTTATATCTCTTTTTTAAGAGGCAACCTCTAAAGGTGCTAGCAAAGGACAGGGTTATCTATGGAAGGCAAGGCAAGGTAAGGCAGAAAGATTCCATGATAGAGGACACAGCCAGAGCAGTTCTGAATGCAAACACATCTCTAAATATATCTCTTTTAAATTTAAGAGACTGGAGTAGTTTGAGGAAGACAGTGTTCCTACTGACAATAACTACAGGCAAATCTCTTTAAATCATCATTTTAGAGTTGTCAGAGAACCGCTAAAACAAAGAGGACTACAGCAGGCCACAGTCTGGGAAGGGGAGAACCGCAGGGAGGTAACTTGTCTTTCTGTACTCACTTGAACCAAGGGGGTGTTTATCGATTCTAGGACAAGGTGAGATGTTACAAATCATGGTTTGGCCCAGATAAAGAGGTGCTTCTTGAAACACATGGAACTATGACTAGTGTGGTCTTTCAGAAAAGACATACTTAGAAACCTCAAGATCTTTAAGCACACAGCCTATTTTCCCCTCAAAATATCTGCCACATTGTGAAGTTATTTGGAACAGGAAAGTGAATGGGTAAGCAAGGGTCTCTCAAAAGAAGAGCAGAGTGTCTGGCAATCTCTGAGGGCTGAGAACTACGTTTTAAACAGCACAAAGAAGCAGGTCAAATTAATTTCACTTTACTATATCCAGAATATCATTTCAACATGTGATCTAGGTAAAAAGTTACTGAGCTATTTCACATACTTTTTTTTGGTACCAAATCGCTAAAATCTGACATTTTACACTTATACCATACATATCTCAAGACTAGCCAAAAGCCACATGTGGCTGAACTGCACAGATCTAGATCCTAGCCTAGCAATCAATCAAAAAAATCATTACTATTATTAACCAAGCTAAGAAGAGGGAATGATGAATAAGTGAAATTATAATTTCATCTAAGAATTAAGAATATACTTTTAAAATAGAAATGGTAGAGTTGAAAATAAAATAGCTGAAATTAAGAATTTATCAGATTGACTCAACAGATTATATGTATATATAAATATATATATATATATATTTATACACACACACACACACACACACACACACACACACATATCAGAAGACAAAGTTGACAGGCTCCTTGAAAAATACAACTTATCAAAAATAACAAAAAGAAGACATGGAAAATCTGAATAGAACTGTACCTATTAGAAAAAACTGCCTTGTAATTTAAACTTCATCACAAAACTCCAGGTCCAGATGGCATTACCATTCAACTCTTCCAAATATTTAACAAAGAAATGGTATCAACTCTGCACAAATGCTTAGAGAATAGAAAAGGGAGGGATATTTTTTAAAAAAATTTATGAGGCCAGAACAACTTTGGTTCCAACAAGTTGTTCTTGCCTCATAAAAACATTTAAAAAATATCTCTCCCTTAAGAAAAAATAATTACAGACCACTTTTTCTTATGAAATGTAAGAAAATCTAAAACAAAAGAGAAGCAAGTCCAACTAAGTGGAGTTTAGTACAGGTAGGCAAAGTTGGGTTATCACTTAAAAATTAATCAATGTAATTGAGTTTTATTAATAGAAAAAAGAGAGAAACTCACTATAATCATTGTCAGACACAACAAAGGTATTTGAAAAATTCAATATCCATTTATGACTTTAACTTTTAGCAAATAGGAACAGAATTCAGTCTCTTTAATATGAAAGGGCATCTTTCAAACAAATAACCTACCCTACTCATCATATAGAATGGAGAAATATTAAAAACTTTTCTAAAGAGATTATAAAAAGACGATCATCCACTCTGACCCCTTCTATTTAACATTGTACTGGAGGTCATAAACAGTACAATGATGCAAGGAAAATGGAAGGGAACAGAGGAGAGAGGGACAAAAGGAAAGGGAGAAGATGAATAGGATTGGAAGGGAAGAAAAAATACTATTACGTAAATCATATGACTGCACATCTAGAAAATTAAGAAAGAATCTATAAACTATTAGAATTAATAAAATTAGAATTAATAAAGCAAGGCCACTAGACATAAGGTCAACATAAGTTATAACTGCAACAGTGCAGAATTCGTGCAAAGACAGACTAACAAACCAACAGAGCGGAGTTCAGGAACAAACCCACAAATTTACAAGACATCTGATTTTTGTCAAAGATGACACTCACTGGTGCAGTACGGAAAAGATAAACAAAAAGAAGAAATAGAAGGTTTAAAATCCATGACAAAACTATGTATATTTTTGTTATACATAAGTCTGTTATTTATGCAAGTTTCTTCAAGCAATGATGCTAGGTGAACTGGATTTCCATTTTGGGGGAAAAATAATAATCCTGATTTCTTCACTTCTCACCATAAACAAAAATCAGTTTCAGATGAATTTGAATTTAAACGTCAAAGTCAAAAACTAAAGCTTCCAAAAGAAAATAAAATATCTTTCTAACTCTGGATTAGGTAAAATTTTCTTAAACAGGACACAAAAAGCATCAATCAACAAATAGTGGTCAACTATTTCAGAATTAAGAACTTCTATTCATCAAAAGATATAATTAAGAGTGTGGAAAAAACAAGTCACAGATTGGGAAATATGCCTATGCCTACGTGTAGAAAAGGAATCCTATCTTAACTATTTAAAGAACTACTACAAATCAAAGAGATATACACCCAACAGAAATGCATATATATATTCAACAGTGTGTACACAAAAATATTCACAGGAGCTCCAGCTAGCCAAACCACCCAAATACATACCAACAGCCAAATGAATATGTTGGAGTATATTCACAAAACATAATGTTCTACAGGAAAGAAAACGAATGATCTATAGCTACCCAAATATACAGATGACTCTTAAAAACATGCTGAATAAAACAAACAAAGTTAGTCACTCAGTCGCGTCTGGTTCCTCTGTCCATGGGATTCTCCAGGCAAAAATACTGGAATGGGTAGCCATTCCCTTCTCCAGGGGATCTTTCCAACCCAGGGATCAAACCCGGGTCTCCTGCACTACAGGCAGACTCTTAACCATCTGAGCTACCAGGGAAACCCAAGCAAAAACAAGCCAGACCCAAAAGAGTATATACAAAATATGATGCCATCTCCTGACGGAAACACTGAAAGATGAAAACAGAAAAACAGATTTTTTAAAAAATCCAGGTGAAAGTAATCCATATTGTCAGAATAATGATTGACCTTGAGAGCGCATAAGAAAGCATAAGAAGGAATTCTGGGTTTTTATTGGCTGCTGATTATATAGATTTCTTTAATTCATGAAAATTCAGTGAGCCTTTCACACGATATGTGGACTTTTTGTATCCATGTAAAGATAAAAAGTTAAAAAAAAAAAAAGGCCCAGAGCTTTCTGCTCTGTCATACTACTCGGTTGTCAATGATCTCTGCAGCAGCTGCAAGCATCATGTTCTCACACACCAAATGTCCAAAAAGGCTTTCTCCTGTTTTAATTATAGAGGAAAATGTTTTCCTGAAGCTATCAGATTTCCCATTGGCCATTTCTGGATCACATGCCTTTCTGCACTAACTGCAAGGGAAGCTGGAAATGGAGTATCAGGCATTTTCCGTCTTTACTGTGGGAAGTGGTCTCTCTGGGCACGGAAAGGAGATGGAGGCACGTGGCACAGGTAATCAGCAATACCTGCTGCCCAGGACTGTTACTAGAGATCTGTCAACCAGTTTTGCCAGGGCTGCTTCTGTCCTCCTCCAGTCTAAGCTCAGATTAGCAGCAGGGTCATCAGGCAAAGACGTAAACCTGGAAAAGCTTTCACAAGTCTCATCACAGTTAAGAACAAACCCACGGCCCTTAGCACTGCTGACAAAGCCCTGCGTGACCCAGTCTCTGCCTATCCCCTCTGCCCCGTGCTGCATGGCCCCGGACCCACGTTGTAGCCATACAACCTGCAGCAGGGCAAAAGCAAGTTTACACTGTGCAGGAAACCGGCTCTGAAAACATCCCAAAGATCCCGAGAGGCCAAAGGGACACTGCCTACATGTCATCTAAAACGGGTCAAGTCTTGGATATGCTCTGGTTTAGTGAATTATTTTTATACTTTTAAATATAAGAATAATACAAGAAATTTTGGTCTGTCACATGAGAGCCTGCTCCCCCGAACTCTAACTTTTCTTTAAGTCTGAAGTTCAGTAACTACACAACCTTTCACCAAGATTTTGTTCCATTTTCAAAGCCTTAGCACTCATGGTTAATATGAACAACTATTCTCAATTTATGGCCCTCTACTTTTCTTTTCTTTTTTTTTCATTTATTTTCACTAGTTGGAGGCCAATTACTTCACAATATTGTAGTGGTTCCTGTCATACCTGACATGAATCAGCCATGGGTTTACATGGCCCTCTACTTTTCAATCCCCACACTCTATTCCTTAAATGCTAACTGTAGATTCCAATTAGGTTTATATCTTTTTTCACATCTCTCCTGATACGAGAAAACACACAAGTATACAAACACATATACAAAGTACTTTTAAACTTTCCAAAGAGGATATTTAAATGCCATCATACTACCACTAGAATCTAGTAGACTCTGTTCATCAATCAACAAAGTGTGGACTTAACTGTGTCCTGGATTACTGGAAACTGTGATTGGTGCAGTAAAAGGAAATTATCAATTTATTGGAAATTTATTTATGTTCAGGAGCTATATCTAGTCATCCATTATTTCTTATGCATATACCATTTTGATGAATATAATTTATAAATGCCTTGCAAAATAGTTTAGGAAATAATAGAGTCCCAGACACCAACAAAAATGACAGCTAAAGAATTTGAAAAATGTATAAATCCACAGAAGCAGGCAGAACGGGAGAGGTCATGAAGCATGGTGCACTGTACCCTAATATCTCTGAAATTGAAAGCACTAGGTCGTTCTGAAGGTAGGAGGGTCAGGTTTGGTTAAAAATAAACAAGTATGCAAACATGAAAACAAGTTATCCAATTAGCAAACAGTTTGATGTCAATATTCTCACCAGTCCCTAGCTTAAGCAGGCAGGTGACCTTCCCTTTCCTACTCCCATAGAAAACTAAAGTTCATATTATCTGTACAGGTTAAAGAAGGGAGGATCTAGATTGAGGTAAAACAAGACAAGATGGCAGCATATTATTATTATTTCTTTAATGGAGTGAACGTCTAGACACTTAACAGTGAACTTCAGCTCTCTTCATCTTGCTCAGCTACAGGGCTGCTGACTCCCAGGCAGATCATCTTGGAGCCCCTTCCACATCCCACCTCCTATCTTCCACCCTGTGCCTCTAGGCCAGAGAATGAATTACTATTTTCTGGAAAAAAAATAAGACCATAAGAAAAAGAGAAAAGCGAAAAAAGAACAAATCCGTAAGATGAGAGGTACACACAGTGATGTGAGTGTCCCCAGTTTAATAAATATTTATTGAGTGCCTATTTTGTGCTAGGCACTATTCCAGGTGGTTGGAAGATATCAGTGAAAATAAAAATAATAACAAAATCTCTGCTCTTGTGGAGCCAATACTCTACTGAGGGAAGACAGAAAATGAATAACAAATATAATAAATAAGGTATTATATAATATATTAGGTAATAAAAGTGCTCTGAGGGGAAAAAAGCTTTACGGAAAATACAGAGCAGGAAAAGAAGGATCAGAAGCACCAGAGGGCAGGTGTGCGCAGTTTTAAATAAGATGGTCACAATAGGCCTCATTGAGAAGGTGGCCTGTGTGCAAAGAGGTGAGGGTACCAGCCTGACCACACTGCTGTAAGGTCTGGCAAGCATCAAATTCCATCATGAGCAGAAAACTGCTCCCTAACTGCTAATTTGCGCCTCACTCCTAGGCTATGAGAAAACAGCCAAGACTCTCCATGCGTGTAAAAAAAAAAAAAAAAAGAATGAAAAAGAAAATAAAAAAAAGCAGAAATTGAAAAAAGCAAAAACAAAAAAGGAGATCTGAAGAGAAGCAATAAAGGGAGGACAAGAAATTTAAAAACAAAGCAAAGCTTTATTAATATCTTCAGCTTCATAAAGGAAAGCATCCTTAAAACAAGAATAAAATGCTATTTTATAAAAGACCAAGAAGCAAAAATAGGTCTTAGAAATATACATATACATTGTTGTTTGGTCACTCAGTCGTGTCCGACTCTCTGTGACCCCATGAACTGCAGCAGGCCAGGCTTCCCCATCCTTTACCATCTCCCCGAGTTTGCTCAAACTGGTGTCCACTGAGTCAGTAATGCCATCTCCAACCATCTCATCTTCTGTCACCCCCTTCTTCTCTTGGCCTCAATCTTCCCAGCATCAGGATCTTTTTCAATGAATCAGTTCTTTGCATGCATGCACCTGTGTATGTGTGTGCATATATACATATGTATATATGTATGTGTATATGTATGTGTGTGTGTATATACATATACACATACAGGGTTTCCATGGTGGCTCAGACAGTAAAGAAGCTGCTTGCAATGTAGGAGACCCAGGTTTGATCCCTGGTTCTGGAGGATCCCCTGGAGAAGAATAAATGGCAACCCATTCCAGTACTCTTGCCTTGGAAATCCCACAAACAGAGGAGCCTGGAGGGCTATAGTCCATGGAGTCGCAAAGAGTCGGACACGACTGAGCAACTAAAACACGCGTGCGCATTTAATTATACAAAGTTAAATGAACTGCTTGGAATTTGAGAAAACAAAAGAGAAAGAAAATAAGAAAATCAGTGGCTCAATGCAGGAAGAATCAGTGCTAACAAATGTGAATTCAGAAATAGAAAACACAGAGGAAAAATATGAAGGAACATAAGAGCACTTCTCAGAACTAAAGGACAGGTGTTTCCACACTGATGCGAACCACAAACACTCAGTAAGATGAAGAACACACACACACATACACACCCCATGGCAGAACCATCATAAAATTTCTGAACATCAAAGGTACGGCAATTTTAAAAGCCTCTACAGAGAAAAACAGGTCACAGGCAAAGCATCAGAAATCAAAAGTGGCATTGTATTTCTCAACATTTATACAGAAAACTATGAGGCAATGGAGAATGTGCTTAAAATTTTGATGAAAAATTATTTCCAAACAAGAATTCCATACCCAGCCAAATCATCCCTCGAGGGTGAGATTAAAATAAAGTTTTCAGTCATGCAAGGTTTCAACAGTTTTACCTCCCATATGGAGGATACATTTCACCAAAAGAGGAAGAAAGTCAAGAAAAGTGAAGACCTGGGATCCAAGGAACAAGGAATCTACCAAACAAGAAGATGAAGGAAATTCCCAAGATGATGTTGAAGGGATGTCTTAAGAAGAGAGTTGTTTGTCCAAGTCCTCTGAACAGACACCAAGACAGAAACAGATATACAAGAAATTTATTAAAGGAAACATCTGTGAGAGAAAGTGGGGAGGGAGCCAGGGAAGGCCTGAAGAGCTGTTAGCCAGCAGAGCAGGTCTGAGCCCAGGAGGAGGAGATGGGGGAAGGAGGAGGGTGGGGTGGGCGTGTGATACTGCAGGGCAGTTCTAGTGCACATCTGGCACGGCTGTCAAGCAGTCCTTAAACCACGGCCGCCTGTCAGAGGACTCCAGGATACCCAGGAATGAGCCTCAGTGAGCGCCCCTGCTGTGCTCACTCTGGGTGGGGCATTAACGGGGGGCTGGGTACGGAACAGCAGCAGCTGGGGCCGTCAGTCAGAGATCTAAGAGAAACGGTCTCAAGGCTGCCCCGGTGGCTCTCTAGCAGGCCAGCTGTGCTAACCTAAACTGCATTTTCTGGAATTCCCTTCCTGGCATGTGTCTGGTTAGGTGAGACATGAGAGAGATTTTCATGGAAGGTTTCGACAGCAGGACTGAAGCAGCATCCATTCTGCACTTGGAGGTAGGTGAGTCTACAGGTTTTGTAGATCATCAAACTAGGGAACCACGTAAGTTGTCACTACATGCTGACACACTCCGCTGTCATGGGTCAGCAGCCAGGCCTACAACTGCTGCATCTTCCCCAAGTCCTCATGTGGATTCTCTGCCTCCCAATATGAGTGTGTGTCTGCTCCATGACAAAGGGCATCACTCCTTCCACTGATGTGGATCACAGCTCCTCGAGTTGGAGTATGGGTTCCAGCTTGCCCTTGCCCTTCACTACTTTACCATCTTCACTTCTGACTTCCTGCCCTGGGGGCTTCAAGCTCTAGCATACAGATGTGAAAGCAACAGCCTTGTAGAATTTATTTAACCAACTCTTACTTGTGTAAGACAAAATCCTTCAAACAAAACTACTCTATACAACACCAGCCCTCAGACACACACACGCACACAAATAAGCATACACCAGTGCTCTGCTTCTCTGAATGAACGTCCACTGACTGACACATGGACACAGCAGCCAGGCTGAAGGTACAGCAGGGATGCTTACATGAAAAGAAAAAAAAATGTGAAACTGAGAGAGGATGTATGACTGTTCCAGAAGTTTTTGAAAGATCTGTCAGAGAACTTAGGGATATAGCAATATTGCTGATAACATTCTTAAAATTCAGGGAAAAAAATGAGGCAATCATTAATTCTACAAAAATAATGATTTAATTTGACTAATGTGGTCATGACAGTGAAAACGTGTATAATGATTTAGTAAATAGCAAGAAAAGCTACACTAGGAAAATAAAGAGAAGCTTTTGAGAGAAGAAATAGGATTACAGGGCTAAATCCTAATACTGCACAGTAGGAACCTGCCTGCCAACGCAGGAGACACAAGAGATGCAAGTTCGATTCCTGGGTCAGGAAGATCCCCTGCAGGAGGAAATGGCAACCCACTCCAGTATTCTTGCCTGAAAATGTCCATGGACAGAGGAAGCTGGTGGGCTGCAGTCCACGGGCTTGCAGAGTCAGACATGACTGAGCACCTGAACACAGCACAAGACATCATCAGATCACATCTTTACAGATATGTACACACACATCTACATGCAGGACTGCACATATGTCATTTAGAAATATGAAAGCAAATACCAGAAAGAACTCCCCCAAACGGCTAAACTAGCTCAGAGTAAGGGAAGTATTCCTGAGGAGTAGGATGAAGGTGTGGGGTAGAGACAGAAGTGCTGTTCTTGTAAGTGCTGTTGTGGTCCTTTCAGACTTTTAACTTGTACACATATTTTACTGTAGCAACAATTAACTTAAAACTTAAAAAATAAAACTTAAGATCATCTGTAGTATAACTGAAAATTAAAGAATAAGACTGATCAAGCTGGCAAAAAAAAAAAAGGGGGGGAGGGGGAAGGGAGAAATCTGAGAATACCAAATAAACCAGTTAAGAGATCCAAAATAGATCCTAATCTATTGCTTAGGGATGCAGGCAAAGGTGGTAAAACTATTTTTTTAAAAACTAAAGAAATTATCATAAAAGGTTATGACAGTGATTACCTCTAAAAGATACGAAAAGGATGATGACAGGGATGGGAAGAGGCATACTTCAGCTTTGGGATGTTCATAAAGTTCTTTCTCTTACATTAAATAAGTTACACACACACATACACCGTATGTGGAGCTTCACTGCCGTGGGGGAGGAGGGAGTGCCAAGCACGCAACAGAGACAACCGCAGCAATGCCTGCACGCAGCTGCAGGACTTCTGCCGTACAAGGCTCAGCTTTTTCCCAGTCTTTGAGCTCCCAAGTAAATTATGAGTTGCTATTAAATGAGTGCTAAAATAAACAAATGCACATTTCATTTACATTTTACATTAGTTTATCTTTTATCCTAGAACAAAACTGAGAAACAGAATTTGTATGCATGGTAGATACGTTAAAACCTTGTGTCTGTACATCTAGCATACAAATTTAGACTTCACATATGTGAGTAATTTTTAAGGTATATCAAATTTAAAACATGTATTGTCATTCTAGCACCATCAGTCTTAATAGTAAACAAATACTCAAAACAAGGAAAGGTTAAAGATAGCCTTTAAGTATACATGGCAGAATTATATCTAAGGAGACAGGCAGTTTGATGGCTTACGGCTGGATTACAAACCACTAGAAAAGAGATGGGGGAATCAGTAATTTAAGACACCAAAGAATCACTATAAAATACTTTTCATATAAATCACTTAACCACTAAGTGAATAATTGCTTATTTAAGAAAATCCAATTGAAGTAGAAGGATACACGGAGACCCAACTACCTTTTAAAAAATAGTTCAGAGAAATACAAATATGGTATGTTCTCATGTGGAATGTAAAAATGCCAAACCCATTAAAATAGGGAATACAATGGTGGCTGCCAGGGGCTGGAGTTGAAGGAACTGGGGAGATATTGGCTAATAGGAACAAACTTTGAGCTGTCAAAACAGCTTCTGGGAACCTAATGTCCAGCATGGTGACTATAATTAACCATACTAATACACAGTTCAAAGTTGTTAACAGAGTAGATTTTAAATGTTCTTGTCCACACAGAAAATGGCAATTATGTGAGGACATGGAGGTGTTGACTGACTTTACTGGGGTAATCATTTCACAATAATACATGTATCAAATCACCACACTGTACATCACTCAATTTGTCAACAGAATTGACATACAATTCTATCTCAATAAAGCAGTAAATAAATACATAAGTAAATAGAACAAAGATGTTGAGAATCTCCATGAAGCCTTTAAAAGGTCTTTTCACAATCAAGTTGTCTTTAAAAGGACTGTTTAAAAAACTAACGCAAGACCTGTAAATAGAAGGTGATAAACTCAACAAATAATTTCTGATCGAGACATGTAAACATTTTTCCTGCAAGTATGTCACAATTCTATGGAGTTAATAACTAAAAAGTAGAATTCTGATTGCATGATAATCCTATAGACGCTTTCAGGAGATGTGGAGCTCTGAAGGGGACTGGAAAGCTAAGCAATGGGGATTATCTGGGAGTGGATGAGAGAGACATCACTAATTAAGGCTGACTCCATTCAAGTTTTCTGACTCTGTGAATCTTCCTATTCTATGAGAAAACATAACAGTTAACAGCAACTAACATGTTTGGACCACTTCAGTTCAGTTCAGTTCAGTCACTCAGTTGTGTCTGACTCTTTGCGACCGACCCCATGAACCACAGCACGCCAGGCCTCCCGGTCCATCACCAACTCCCAGAGTCCACCCAAAGCCATGTCCATTGAGTCGGTGATGCCATCCAACCATCTCATCTTCTGTCGTCCCCTTCTCCTGCCCCCAATCCCTCCCAGCATCAGGGTCTTTTCCAATGAGTCAACTCTTCGCATGAGGTGGCCAAAGTACTGGAGTTTCAGCTTCAACATCAGTCCTTTCAATGAACACCCAGGACTGATCTTTAGGATAGACTGGTTGGATCTCCTTGCTGTCCAAGAGACTCTCAAGAGTCTTCTTACAACACCACAGTTCAAAAGCATCAATTTTTCGGTGCTCAGCTTTCTTCACAGTCCAACTCTCACATTCATACATGACCACTAGAAAAACCATAGCCTTGACCAGACGGACCTTTGATGGCAAAGTAATGTCTCTACTTTTTAATATGCTGTCTAGGTTGGTCATAACTTTTCTTCCAAGGAATAAGCGTCTTTTAATTTCATGGCTGCAACCACCATCTGCAGTGATTTTGGAGCCCAAAAAAATAAAGTCTGCCACTGTTTCCACTGTTTTCCCATCTATTTGCCATGAAGTGATGGGACCAAATGCCATGATCTTAGTTTTCTGAATGTTGAGCTTTAAGCCAACTTTTTCACTTTCCTCTTTCACTTTCATCAAGAGGCTTTTTAGTTCCTCCTTACTTTCTGCCATAAGGGTGGTGTCATCTGCATATCTGAGGTTATTGATATTTCTCCCGGCAATCTTGATTCCAGCTTGTGCTTCTTCCAGCCCAGTGTTTCTCATGATGTACTCTGCATATAAGTTAATTAAGTAGGGTGACAGTATACAGCCTTGACGTACTCCTCTTCCTATTTGGAACCAGTCTGCTGTTCCATGTCCAGTTCTAACTGTTGCTTCCTGACCTGCATATAGGTTGCCAAATATTGTTTTAAGAGTTTTACAGGTACTGAGTCATTCCAGCTTGGCAACAGCCATATGAGATACACTAATTTCACCTTCATTTTATACACAAGAAATTTGAGGCCCAGAGAAACTAACTTTCCAAGTTTCCGAGTTAAGCAGCAAAACAGGAAGGAACTCAAACCCAAGCAGACACCTCCAAAGCCCATGCTCTTAGAATGTTTATCAACTCAAATATACAAATGCATATCCAATAGCTATGTGTAACTGCAGCTCTTAGTTTCATGAGATTTTACAAAAAGGCACAGAAGCGCACGCTTTCACAGCCTAGGAGAACACGACTTGTTTCCAAGGCTTTGCTCCCCACAGCTACCATTTACTGACTTCTACCATGTGTCAGGAAGATCTTTGCTTTAATCATCCCAACGCCACAGCCCTGATTTACAGCTGAAGATCTTGAAGTTCATAGAGAGGTTATATAATTTGCTGAGGGTCATCTAGTTGGTGAAAGATGAAGCCAGGACGTGAAAGTGATTTCCCTGCCCAAACTCTGAACAGCACAGAAGGAATAATGTAGTCTTGAAGTATGTCTCTCTGGAATAAAAAATGAGGCTATGATATATTCTGAGATGAGTATAAGGGAATAAATTATTTGCAGTTCAAATATAACCCTACATGTGCTTTAAAGAGATGTGGAACTCTGAAGTGGATAGGGAAGAAAAGAAAGTAACTCAAGTGTGTGCAAGTCCCACAACACTCATTGTTTCCTATTGGTTACTGCACCTAGAAGTAGAGCATGATGTTGGGAATAATTGAAGCTCTTCTTAGAGGTCCAGGCACAGGTGAAAACCCAATATACACCTCCAGGTACACTGAAAATTACAATGCAAACATCTCTAATATTCTCAATAAAGGATTTTTAAAATAACTGAAGTAGTCCCTCATATACTTTGCAAGATTGGTGATTTCCATAGGCCCGATAACTCATATATGTAACAGATACTGTTAACAAAAGTACAAAAAAGAACCACTCTTTACTTTCAAAACTCTCTACCCAAATCTAGAACATCTGTCTAGAATAGTTAAGGTGGAGTCTACAAGATTAATATTATAGGGTAAGAAGTAATGAATTTTGTTACTTTTAAAAGCACTGAGCTAATTCTACTGCTTAGTGCTTAGATACATAAAGTTTGACTTCACCTTGGCCTGAATGACTATCATTTTAAGAAAAATGCTAACTTGTTTCCTAAAACTGCCATCAGTGACATCTGAGTAGAAAAAGCAAAGACATTTCTGTTCTATTCACAAGCACCAACAAACAGCCCAGTGGGGGAATGGCAGTGTGCCAGGCTGCTCGGTGAGCAATTAGGCTTTGTGGCAATCAGCAGACTCAGGAGTCTTAGGCCCTTAGGGAACTAGCATGTTAAGGACTTGGTGCTCTTACCCCCCTTTCCTGGAGGCATGTTGGGATACACCTTGTTTAAATGACAATCTCTTCCATCTACAAGACTGAAAAAAAGATTAAGACAACTGTTAAGTAGCAAATGGAGGAGAACATGTGAGAGATTTGAATGCAAGCATCACTGCTTACTGTACTAAGTATGATAACTGATTTCAGACAGTAATCTCATTTCAGTAGTCAGAAGAATCAATAATTAGAAGGCTCATACAATTACTATAAAATGTAAAAGTACACTTTAATTGGTGAAGAAACTCAGAGTGAAATTCAAAGGCAAAACAACCTGACATTTTCTCTTGATGAAAAATAGTTGGAATGGATAAAAATTCAGTTTTAGCAAAAACATGTGTATCATTACTCCTTTACTAACTTATACATGGAAAGTTTCTAAGAAAGAAAAAAAAACCTTATGGGAGACTGTGGGCATCAACTTCCATTTCACCAAATTTAAACCTGAAGCTCCCTATTATTTCATAAACACTTTCTCTTTTTGATATTTTATGAGTCTGAAAGAAAGGTTGAGGCTGTCAACACTCTGGACTATATTCTGTAAATCTGCTATCTATGTCTTATAAAAAACCAGCAGCATAACAAGAATAAAAATAAATGAAGTATGTAAGATTGAAAGTGAAAAAATTAATCTAAGGACCCATACATATATTTTCTAATATATTTCTTGATTAGAGCAATTAGGCAGGGTCAGTTTAAAGATTTTACTAAATCAATATTGTCAAGAAGCCACCATATTTAAGTATTCGAATATTAAACATCTGAATTTGTCCTGAAGTACAGGACAAGTTTATGATATTTTTATATTCATCTCGCCAAGATACACTTTACTTTATAAATAAAATAGATTTTGAAGGGCAAAAGTCAATATTTAAATCAATCCTTCATATATCTCTTCAACAAAAGCTCATTATTTCTCACCTTTAATGCTTTATAATTTCATTTAAAGCTTTTCATTATTTTATAGTCCATAAACATACATGCCTTTTCTCTACTTCCTGATGTGCCAGGAACAATCGTGTAATATACATCTATGACAACTTAGCCCATAAACAGAATTCCTCACAAATTTAAAATATAAGGACCAACAAATGTTTCACTACACTCAGAAAACACAGAGTCTTTATTCTGAGAGGAATTTTCAGTAAAAAAATGATGTGTGAACAGCAGACACTGATGTTCACACAAGCATACTGCAGACGACCCAGCAGGCGGTTTTCTGTTTTTTTTGGATTATGCTCTGGAGGTGCTGGCACAATGGAATTTCAATACCATAATTGCTTATTTCTCTATGTATCTTTAAAATAGCAGGTAAAGAAAAAAAATCAACTATGAAAATAACAAAACAAAATTGTTTCTCATTCTTCCTTTCAAAGGATGTAATTTATAACCATTACACAAATAGAGAAGAAGCACAAAGGGGGGGGGGGGAGGAGAAATAAAGTAATGTTCCAAAGGTTCAGTTTACAAGGACCTCACACTAAGCTTTTTTTTTCTCTCTGCAACTCTTACTAGAAACAGTATTATTTGCTAAAAATGCACTAGCTGCCAAGAGCCATGGTCCATCTAAAGCAAAATGCTTAAGATGGAAATAGAGTGTTAAGACAGAAAAAAAGGGCAAGATTCAGTATACAAATTTCTGTAAAAATCTAATTTAAAAAAAAAGATGAAGTTTTGATTTGTTATTTTCTTCCTGAAAAATAATTGCAATACTAGATAAAATACTAAAATATATATAGCACTGTATTAAAACAATAAGATGTAATCAAATTCCAAACTTTCTAATTAAAACTCTTTTTTTTTAAAGTTATTGGGAATTCAACACTAGCCTCGGTTCACATGACAGAACAATGGGAAAATTTTCCGAGTGGCTGAACACTAACCCTGACAAGTGTGGAGAGCCAACCACAATACATTACATGGTAGCATAAGCTGCCACCCACGATGCTGAGAGAACAGCTCTCAAACACGTGCGCCGAGCTGTGAAACCTCAAAATCCCTGCTTACACACTGTCTTTCTACTCTAGGTGAAATATGCCATCAGCTCTTTCCATTATACATCTTTTTTTTATTACTGTTTTTGACGCCCATTTAACAATTTGTCTTTTTCTTATCATGAAAAAGATGTCTTTTTAAAAAAGGAAAATGCGACAGGAATGTTATCACTTTCCTACAGTATTACAATGAAGGCTGATATTGGCTGCACAGTTTCTCAGGGCTGATTTTGTAAATCCCTATTACTCCAAATGAGTTTTAACCTAAGTTCTCCCCCCTCTACCCCTTTAAAGACCAAGGCCTGATACTGGTTCACTAAGTTTCTTAAAGCATTTGAAAACACTTGCATTATTTAAGACAGATGGATATATTGCTTTGGTTCTTTAATAAAATACATGGTCTTCATCATTACTCTCCTCCATCCCCATCCCCAGAAGAGAGAGAGAGAAAACAAAAACATCAAAATCTGTCATGAAATGAGTGTTCTCTCTTATTCTGCACCTCTTCCCCACATTGCTTCCTTCCCCCCACTCTGGCACAAATCCAAACCTGTACCAAAAAACAAACAAACAAAAACAAAGTTATTTTAGAATCAAGGATATAGTAGTGCCCCAGGTAATATCCTTCTTACATTGCTGGTAAAACATGCAAATAAAGCAAGACAGTAGGAGCGCAAACATGTTTCATCCTTGTATTACAGTGCTGTGCTTCATCAAAGATATGTTCTTACTGCTCAGAACTCACCGCAAATAATGACTATCAGATCTGTAAAAAAGAGCCAGACATACAGAGGAAGGGTGTAAAAAAAAAAAAGTAAAGACACTAATTTACAGAAATTCAAAGACACCAGTTTTTAGAAATTCAAGATGGTTAAAATCATTCTGAAACTGTGTTTCTCTCTAATGTTTTCCCTGATTAGGTTCCCTCCAAAATTCTCCCGCCTATCCCTTATGCCCCTCACCTCCCCAACTTCCACACTCCATGACCCACTTGCATCCACAGTCTGCTAACTGAATCACAGCAGTCCAGGACAGTTATAGGACATAAAAATTTCTTCTGGGGTTTTCATTTGCAATGTTGTTAGCGAAGAGAATTTTATCTGTAAGTGTTTCTATTATACTGACAAGGTCAATTAGTTCCGTGAACTATTGGTCTTTCTGCCTGATAGCTCAGTGGATTATTCAAGCGGGACCATTCATAACCTATAACCGAATGCAGCCAATTAACCTCTACAAACATGACAATACTGGTATCTAATGGGATTTTAAGTCTATCTTAAGAGAATGCCACAGTAACGTCATTTTCCCCAAAACTGGCTGTTTATTATATGATAGAAACTCTACATTTGTCTAAAATTGAATTTGTAAATTATGATATTATAAATTATATAGAGCAACTTCTATTTTATAGACGTTTACCATAAAAATGTTAAAGCTTTTGAAAAACAATAATCAGCTATGTCTACATTTGCTTATATGGTTTATACGACTAAGTCAAGAATAGGAGAATCCTTTAAAATGCAATATCCAGTACTTTTATCAAGATTTCTAACAAGGTGCAGAAAGCACTACTACTCCCCCCATGGAAGATACTGTGGAAATTAATTTATATTTTACTCTTTAAAAACACAAAAGAGAATTTGCATTAATTGAGTGTTTGCTACACGACAAGCAACATAAATAAGCACTCTGCAAACTTTATCTTGTCTCAGAAGCCCACTGAAAAACACTGCTATCCTTAGTTTATGCATTAGGAATCTAGTAAGTGGCAAAATTGATGTATGAAGCCAGATCTATCCAGTCTGCCAAAGTGCAGTATTTCAACATCACTTGGGGAGAAAAATATGAGATAATCCCCCATCATCTCACAGTATTATCTTGTAGTATCTGGACCACAGAGTATTGCCAGCTTCAAAACTATCCTGTAAAAGAACGATGCCCAGTTATTACTGAGCAACAACTAGAAAAAGATGAATGAATATGGGTAGCTGATACCCATATAATTATATCAACACTAAAGTTGTATTAACAATAAATCAATACTCCAGTTTTTTTCGTTTCACTTCCAACCCAAACGTACTCTGACATATATGAACGTGTATTTGATCCACACACAGGCCTGGGCCCATATATTACCTGCTCACACACACAAACTCATCTAAACTGTCACACTCAATACTCCCAGTTTCTAAGCCAAAGGTATTGTCTATTATACTGGGCCACAAAGAAGTAAAAAGCTATTTTAATACCATATGTCAAGGCATCAATTTTTTTCCAAAGGATTTTTAAAATAAATTTTACGTTTTAAATAGCTTTTTCATAGAGTTAATTTTTAAATCATTTGACCTAGCAAGTCAACTTAACGTATGTTCTAGCAAAAACTGTATTGTGATTACCTCCATTTTTGCTCTATGAATTTCAAACAGAAGCAATCTGTTCGATTGTTTGGCCAAACTGCCCTAAAAGCAAAAGCCTACCACGAGGAGCACACTGTGCATTTCCAAAAGTCAAATACTGCTCTCAAATTCTGTTGTAGGAGCCTTCAGATTGGCGAGAGGGACTTTCAGGGCTTCATTCACTGCTCAGTGGAAATGTTTGCAAAAATATTTATGCAATCAGGACAGACAGAGCTTTTTTGAAAATACTGGCTTGGCTAAAAGTCATGGCAGTTAAGATGTACATAAATGCATTTTTTAAATGGCATTTATACCCTCCTACTCTATAAATGTATTACTACAAATACTGTATTAATTCAAAAGAATACATTCTCCAAAGAAAGGATTTATAAGGACCAAGAAGCAGAATTCAGAGTCATCAATATTAAGTCAGCTTTGCTTATTTTTAAATAAATCTAAATACATGTCATAAGCACAAAAAGTTTCAAGAACAAAATACAAAATCAAAGGAAGTATCCACGTTAGTGAGCTGTTACTTTAGTTAGTAAAGAAAGCTCCAGTATTTTGACACAGTGGCTCAATGTGTGCTCCAGCAGATTTATGCTACTAACTGGATCGTATCCGAAAGATTAAAATTGCTAAACTATTCCTTTACAAAAAAGCACAAAATAACACTGTAGTTTCCAAGGATTATTCTGTATGTTTAATGCAATGCCAATGAAAATTTTATTAAGGTTTAAACAAAAACAAAACAAAACTAGAAAACAGCATGGAATATATGCTCTAACTTAGGACAATTGATACACAAATGCCAAATATCAACACTAAATTTTTAAAAAGCAACATGTCATGTTTAGGTCTGACAGTGAGGAACTGAACTGAATCCAAGACAACCTGTCTACTCTCCATTACTAGCATGTGTGTGTGTGTGAAAGTCACTCAGTCATGTCTGACTCTTTGCGACCCCATGGAATTCTCCAGGCCAGAATACTGGAGTGGGTAGCCTTTCCCTTCTCCAGGGGATCTCCCCAAGCCAGGGATCGAACCCAGGTCTCCCACATTGCAGGTGGATTCTTTATTAGCTGAGCCACAAGGGAAGCCTTATTTAAGCCTATATAAGACACACTTATCTAGCACGTTCCAACCTTGTGCAATCTTGGAAAGGAGTATCCTTACTATGAGTAAGGATAAAGCGAGCAGCCATTACAAAACTTGAGAAAAAAGGAGAATGGAAGGACATAAACTTATGTTGAGAAACTTACTAAGTATCTGATACACTGCAGATGTCTTTACACAGCTTATCTTATTTAATCTTCACGACCACCCAAACAAGAGAAGTATTGTGATTCTCATTGTTTAAAGTAAACAAACAAAGGCTCCAAGAGGACAGAGGAAATGCGCTGTATCACAAAATGAAGAAGGAACAGTACCACGATTTCAACTCTGATCTGACAGACTCCAAAACCTACGCGTAAAGCAGCATGTGGCAAAGACAATCCAGAAACATGTTCCTTCCTCTGGCTTAAGTCTCATCCTTCTGTCCCACTTTAAATACAGGATTTAAAACCCAGGCTGCAGATTATGAAACAGGCTGGGTTTTTGCCCCCATAAGCCAAGGTTAGAGAACTCTGTGTGCAACGGCAAGTACAATATGACTCTGGGGGATAACAAGTTTCAAATGACTATGACTTCAGGTTAAACGGAGTTCAGCGAGTCACGGTAATTTCATGCTACTGATAATCCTGATCCCAGTCAACAGAAATTTTAAATTTGAATTCCATATTTGCCTCTGATAATTCTCTCTCAACATAAGGCAACTCTTCATTCAAAATAAGTATTTTACAGCCAGGAACCTCTCTCAATGGTCTTCATTATTCTTCCACAGAGAAATGACAAAAACTTTAAATGGATAAAGCTAACGTTTAACAACCAGATTTTAGAAACTACCAAGAATAATTTTGACTTGGTTTTTATGCTGTCATTATCTTAAATGTGACACAACTCCCCACATACTATAGCTGAAGAGTGAAGGCAGGCAGGGATTCTTTTCATTCGTCAGTCTGCGCTTACTCCCTCAGTGCCTCTCTCATCACCGCTGGGCCAGGAACAAGAGGCAAGTCACAAGTCTCCCAGATTCTCCCAAGGTAAATTAAAGCCCTGCAGTCAGCATCTTCTCCAGGATCACACGCTTACACCAGAAAGGGGGGCTGCCAGGGTGGAATCAGTTTAAGAACTAGTCTACCTAGAATTCTTTTCTTTAGTGAAGCTAAAACAGATGCCCCTCTGCTATCTTTAAAATAAATACTAGGGCCATTGCAGAAAAAAAAACTGCACAAATATTAACTGAGCACCTGTGTGCCAAATACTTAGGCATGAGGGTGATTAAGGCAGATACTGTCCCTGTGCTAGTGGAAGCTATCAAAGATTTAAGGCAGCTGATAAGAAATATAGCATAAAATTATTAAATGGCAGAAAGGAAAGATTAGGGCACAGAAATACACATAGAATTGTTATTAAGTAGGTCACAAATTTGGCTCCACAGTTCCTGGCAGTCAAAGAAAAGTGGGTGTCATTATTGATTCTGACAGTACAGAGGTTCTTCTACTTAATTATATTCCAAAGAGCTATCATTAAGCCCATTTAGTCATATGTGTGAATTTTTAACTATAAAAGTCAACTGCTAATACCACATATTGGTAACCAACAGAGCTGACGAACTTCTCCCCCTACCCACTGCTCTATTACAACAGTCAGATTTTCATGTCTATTAAAGTCCTTAAGTTGAAAAGTTCTGCAGTAGAGGAACTTGTGTGTGTGTGTGCACGCATGCATAGTAAGAACCAAAACGCTTTTCCTGAATTCAGATCTGGAGGAAATTCTTACTCTGGATCTGTATAAAAAGGTCACTTTGTGATATAGTAGACTACATCCTCAAAATATTTCTAACAGAATTACAACAAATTTCATAATTTCTTATGTGTCTCAAAGTAGGTCTATTGGTTAATACTAAAGAAAAATTCTGTAAAAGCCATTTTATAAAATAATGCAGCCAAAGTATAATGGTTTTAATAGCTAGAGAACATGCATGTCTTCAAGAAATTCCCAATTTTAAAAAATGAGAAAAAAAAAAGAGAAAAAAAAAAAAACAAACAAAAAAAACAAACAAAAAATGAGGAAACTCAACTCTTGGAAAATTAGTCTGAAGATCTGAAAATAAACTTTTAAGACTACTGGCAACCCAGTCATTTTTTACATAAGTTTTATGTGTAATATCTCTTTATTGTAATTCCCGAAACATAGGAAAAGAAAGCTTTTATATTAAGTTTTAAGGGGCTAGCAATATCTAAAATGAGTATAATAGTGAATAATGAAACCAAATACAATATTTTTTTTTTTAAAGGACTATTCATTTAAAGGGCACTTCATGAAAAATAGAAGGGGAAAAAGTGGAAGCAGTGACAGATTTTACTTTCTTGGGCTCCAAAATCACTGCAGACAGTGACTGCCATGAAATTAAAAGATGCTTGCTCCTTGGAAGAAAAGCTAGGACAAACCTAGACATCATACTAAAAAGCAGAGGCATCACTTTGCTGACAAAGGTTCATATAGTCAAAGCTATGGTTTCTGCCAGTAGTCATGTACAGAGGTGAGAGCTGGACCATAAAGAAGGCTGAGCACCAAAGAACTGATGCTTTCAAATTGTGGTGCTGGAGACGACTTGACTCTTGAGAGCCCTCTGGACTTCAAGGAGATCAAACCAGTCCATCCTAAAGGAAATCAACTCTGAAAATTCACTGGAAGGACTGATGTTGAGGCTGAAGCTCCAATACTTTGGTCACCTGATGCAAAGAGCTGACTCACTGGAAAAGACCCTGATGCTAGGTAAGATTGAAGGCGGGAGGAGAAGGGGACGACAGAGGATGAGATGGTTAGATAGCATCACCAACTCAATGGACATGAATTTGAGCAAGTTCTGAGAGAAAGTGGAGGACAGAGCAGCCTGGTGTGCTGCAGTCCATGGGGTTGCAAACGGTTGGACACAACTTAGTGACTGAACAACAATATTCAATTTTCTCACAAATCTCAAAGAAAGTACAGTTAAGGGAATAAGTCAAAGGCCACAGTTATTATCGTATAAGGTTAGTGTAAAAGAAACACTATGTAAAAAATGCATATTGATTGGCAAGATTCACTACAATTAAGTGAAATGGGAGAAAAAGCAAAAACAGAATCTTGAAGGATGATATACTCTGCCTTAAAAACTTAATTTACTCTGTATCTACCATTAAACAATCACAGAGTACCTTTTCCTCAACTTCAGAGGAGTCTACCAAATCTGAATACTTAGGTAAACTCATACAAAACTGAAATTCAGTAAGTTAAAAAATACAAGATTATTTGAACAGGGATTCTTTAAAAACTAGACCCTAAACACACTATTTAGTCTAAATATTTTAGGGTCAGAATCTATGTATTCTCAAAGCTGCTTTCTAAATAAGAATAAATGTATATACTAAAATAGCATTTTTAGTAATTGCTGGCTGTAAGTCTTTTAATAATTATCTTATTGATTTCTATTATAAAATTGGAGATGTTGTCTACAGAAAAAAATGTCAGGGTACTTATTATTATGAAATCTCATGTGTTCACTTAGCAAGCGTGTTCTTCAGGGAAGAAGTGGGGAAAACACTAGCTGTCAGTCTGTTATAATTACTATTTTATATGAGCTCAGTGTGACAAGTAAACCCTAAGAAAATTGCTTACTCTCAGCGGTAGGGAGATAAAGAATATACTATCTTTTATAATAAAGATTACTTTTTAAAGCAGTTTTTTTATTCACAGCAAAAGAGAGACAAATGTTTAGATTTCCGATATACCCCTGCCCCACACAAGCATAGCCTCCCCCATTATCAACATCCAACACCAGATTGGTACATATGTTACAAAGGGTGAATCTCTACTGACACATTCATAATCATCTGAAGTCCAAAGTTTACATTCAGAGTTCTACTCCTATGTTATACGTTCTATGGAATCAGACACATGTGTTAGGTTGGCGCAGAAGTAACTATGGTTTTGCACTGTTGAACTTTGCATTTGATACTGGAATACATTCTTGTGGTATTTGCTCAGCATTCAAATGATCTTTCAATGAATGTGTGGGGGAGAAAGTGGTCTCCCTGTCCTATTCCTCCACCATCTTAGGACCCCCCCCCCACCCAGAATACATTCTTAAATAAATGTGGTTATGTTATATATCATTTTAATACACATTTCTCACTTTACTTTTTTTTTTTTTTTTTTTACTAGTGACATTACTTGCTGTTTATATTTATTTTAGAATGACATGAATGTGAGTAAACTCCGGGAGTTGGTGATGAACAGGCAGGCCTGGTGTGCTGTGATTCATGGGGTCACAAAGAGTCGGACACGACTGAGCAACTGAACTGAACTGATATTTATTTTACACTAGGGAAATGATGTTAGACAAAAAGCAAATTCAAGCGACTTTCTTATTTGAGTTCAAAATGGGTCGTAAAGCAGCACTGACAACTTGCAACATCAACAGTGCGTTTGGCCCAGGAACTGCTAATGAACATACAGTGCAGTGGAGGTCCAAGAAGTTTTGCAAAGAAAACAAAGGCCTTGAAGATGAGGAGTATAGTACTAGGCCATCAGAAGTTGACAATGATCAATCGAGAAGATCATCAAAGTTGATCCTCTTCCAACTACACAAGTGAAAGTGAAAGTGAAGTCACTCAGTCGGGTCCGACTCTTGCAACCCCATGGACTGTAGCCTACCAGACTTCTCTGTCCATAGGATTTGCCAGGCAAGAATAGTGGAACAAGAAGTTGCCAAAGAACTCAATGTAAACTATCCTATGGTCATACAGCATTTGAAGCAAATTGGAAAGATGAAAAAGCTCAGTAAGTGGGTGCCTCATGAGCTGACCAAAAATTTTAAAAAATCATCATTTTGAAGTGCTGTCTTCTCCTATTCTATGCAACAATAATGAACCATTTCTCGATTGGATTGTGACATGCGATGAAAAGTGGATTTTATATGACAACCAGCGAAGACCAGCTCAGTGGCTGGACAAAGAAGAAGCTCTAAAGTACTTCCCAAAGCCAAGTGAAAGTTGCTCAGTCGTGTCCAACTCTGTGCGACCCCATGGACTATACAGTCCATGAAATTCTCCAGGCCAGAACACTGGAGTGGGTAGCCATTCCCTTCTTCAGAGGATCTTCCCAACTCAGGGACCAAACCCAGGTCTCCTGCATTGCAGCCAATTCTTTACCAGCTGAGCCACCAGGGAAGCCCCTCAAAGCCAAACTTGCACCAAAAAAAGGTCATGGCCACTGTCTGGTGTGTTCTGCTGCCAGTCTGACCCACTACAGCTTTCTGAATCCCAGCGAAACCATTACATCTGAGAGGTATGCTCAGCAAATCAATGAGATGCACTAAAAACTGCAATGCCTGCAGCCGGCATTGGTCATTAGAAAGGGCCCAATTCTTTTGCATGACAACGCCTGATCACACGGCACACAACCAACACTTCAACTTTTGAATCAACACTCAAAAGCTGAATGAATTGGGCTATGAAGTTTTGCCTCATCTGACCTCTCACCAACCGACTACCATTTCTTTAAGCATCTTGACAACTTTTTGCAGGGAAAATGCTTCCAGAAATAGCAGGTGGCAGAAAGTGCTTCACTGAAGAGTTCACTGAACCCGGAAGCACAGATTTTTATGCCATACAAATAAACAAACTTATTTCTCGTTGGCAAGAATGTGTTGATTGTAATGATTCCTATCTTGATTAATAAAGAAGTGTTTGAGCCTAGATATAATGACAAAAATTCACCATCTGAAACCACAATTATGCTTGCACCAACTTGATACCATGACATGTATCCATCTTTATAGTATCACAAAGAGTATCTTTACAGCTCTAAAAATCTCAGTCCCAGCTATTCATCTTCCCATCACACTCAACTCCTGGCAATCCGTAATCTTTTTATTCCTCCCCACCCCAGTTTTGCCTCTTCTAGAATGTCACACAGTTAAAATCATACAATATGTAGCCTTTCAAGATTGGCTTCTTTCCACTAAGAATATACATTTAAGGTTCCTCCATGTCTTTACATGGGTTGAGAGTCCGTTTCTTTTTAACACTGAATAACATTCCACTGTCAGTTTATTTATCCATTTACCTATTGAGGGATGCCTTGGTTGCTTCCAAGTTTTAGCAATTGTGAATAAAACTGCTATAAACATCTGGGTGCAGGATTTTGTGTGGATGTAAGTTTTCAACTCCTTTGTGAAAATATCAAAGAGCAAGACTGCTGGATCATACGCTAAGAGTACATTTAGTTTTTTAAGAAACCACCAAACTGTGCTCCAATGTGAAAGCGAAAGTGGCTCAGTCATGTCTGACTCTTTGGAACCCCAGGCTCCTCTGTCCATGGAATTTCTCCAGGCAAGAATACTGGAGAGAGTAGCCATTCCCTTCTCCAGTGGCTCTTTCCAACCCAGGAATTGAACCCAGGTCTTCTGCATTGCAGGTGGATTCTTCCCAGTCTGAGCCAGGGAAGTGGCTGCACTATCTTGCCTTCCAACCAGCCATGAGTGAGAGTTCCTTTTGCTCCGTATCCTTGTGAGGACCGGGTACACTAAGGGCTCAGGATTCTTGTCATTCTAATAAAACGTGTACTATTATCTCCTTTTAGTTTGCATTTCCCTGATTACATATGATGCAGAGCATGTTTTCATATGCTTATGTGCCATTTGTGTATCTTCTTTGGTGAGATGTTCGGTAAGCTCTTTGGCCTATTTTTAAAATCAGGTTGTTTGTTTTCTTATTGAGTTTTTAAAGTTTTTGTATATTTTGGATAACAGTGCTTTACGAGAGGTATCTTTTGCAAATATTTCTCCCAGTCTGTGGCTTGTCTTCTCATTCTCTTAGCATTATTATACATTTCAATCTGAGGTATCTGCAACTATATGATAATTTTGTTCATTTGGTGGCAAAGAATGGGAACCTACAGATTATATAAGATCCAGAATAAGAACTTGTAATCTTCATTATCAAAAATAAGGCAGTAGCACATTTACACAACTATTTAAAAAACACCATATTAATTCAGAACAAGATAAGGTTTCACACAATAAAAATTGTTAGACAGCTAACATCTAAATAATTTCCCTACTACTGTCTCAAAGTTACAGTATCATTCAGTCTGATTCTAGATCCAGAAGTACTTTGAAGGTCACCTCTGCCCTACTTAATTAAGCACAAGAGATCAAGATTAGCTATGGATCATTTTAGCTAATCATCATTTTTAAGCCAATTGCAAAGTAGACAATTTGTTCTGAAAATAGTACTGAGATAGTTGAAGTACTGTTTCTGTTTTCTACCACTAGCTGTAACTGTAAATATAAGAGGAAAGATATCCTATGCCCCCAAACCTACAAATGCTCATAGCCACAGAAGAAAGTATCAATTGGCTTATATTCCCAGAGTTCCTACTCCAATATCTCACTCTTTTCTTCTGAAACTTGTTTTTCTCCTTAGAAATTTTATTCTCCAAATTACCCTGCTTAAAGGCCTTTATAAAATCATTACGCAAAAGCAACCAGCAAAAAGAAAAGCAAATATTTATAAACATGTATGCCAACAACAGGCTTCCCAGGTGATGCCAGCGGTAAAGAACCTGCCTGCCAATGCAGGAGACCCAAGAGTCGCAGGTTCAATCCCTGGGTCAGGAAGATGCCCTGGAGAACATGGCAACCCACTCCAACATTCCTACATGGAGAATCCCATGGACAGAGAAGCCTGGTGGGCTACAGTTCAGAGGGTCACAAAGAGCAGGATACAACTGAGGTGACCTAACATGCATGCACACATGCCAACAACTTTAGCATTACAAGTATCAATAATTTTCAAGAGGATATACCAAGGGAGTAAATAATTTTTAAATACACTTCAAAAATCAATAAACAATCTATCCCACCACTTCTAACTAGTACTAACTGGCTCACTTCGTCAGCTACAGATTTCAATTTTTCTGAAAAACTTGATAAAATGTCTTGGTAACTTGTAATCTAATGTGTGTTTTTTTTTTTAAGGAAAAAAAATGAAAGAAATACATAATGTTCGTTGGCTCCCAGCTAAAAATCTGCTTTGTTGTGTGACACTGGGCAGCTTACTTCACCTCATGGTATATTGCTTGTAAATAAAGGCATCATACTTGGTAAGAAGCTGCTAATTGGTGGCCACATCCAGCAGCAAATATACCTTGTTTGCCCAGAAAGTTTTAAAAATTGGGAAATTTCATATTCATATCCAGATTTATGATTTCTCTTTAAAAACTGTAAGACTGGCAACACTGCACCTATATTCCCTGAGGTAAGACAGGCTGGAACTGAGTATCAGCTGGCCCCCTCTGGATAAGGCAGGGATCAACGGTGGTGCGCTACCTGCCTGTTTGTTCAGCAGATGAGTTTCGGATGAACTAAATTTACCTCTAAAGTTCCTTTCAGTTCTAACAGTCTCATGTTGAGCGTGAGCCCTATAGCACAGGATCTACTTCACCTCCCTAAGTCTCAGCTTGATTTGAATATGGGGATGATACCTGACTACCACGGGAGCTTCGGAGAGACAAAATGAAACTGTGAGTGCTGACTGCTTAGCACAGTGACGTGTAGGAAGTACTTAATAAACCACAGAGCTAACAATAAACACAATAACAGTGAACACAACAACTCAAAAACGATTCTATGATGGTCAGTCCAATCTAAATCAAAACTGAGGGACTTCTCTGGTGGTCCAGAGGCTAGGACTCTGTGCTCCCAATGCAGGGTGCCCGGGATCGATCCCTGGTCAGGCAATTAGATCCCGTATGCTGCAACTAAGAGTTTGCATTCCTCAAGTAAGACCAGGAGCGGCAAATAAATAAATAAATATTTTTTAAAAAAATCAAAATCGACATGCCAATTCTACTCTTCCAAATGCAACACTGGTCCTATAAAAAAAATCAACTATTTGCCTCTAATATTTGGAGATTACTAATTCTTCATTTAACACATGTGAAATAAGAGGCTGACCAAAAAAAAAGTCTTTGATTAGGCTCACCTCAATTCAATATATATTTAAATTATGAAAAATATTTTCGGCAGGTATTTCTTAGCAAGAAACACTGCAGCTCTTTCTGTTGCTACTACTGTTCTAATCAGGGTCATTTTAGTAGCCAGGGATAAAACTCACTCAAAAGTCTACAGGAAGTGGGAGATTATGGAGAAGTTTATATATATATGGGAAACCAGGAGAAAATAAACAACCAGGTATCAGAAAGGTCAGGAAATGAAAAATGCTGGGGTGCCACTTATTCTACCCTATCTGTCTCTCTCCTGGTGTCTTTGTCCTTATATCCACTCCATTCATATGCCATCCTGCCCATTCTTGTACCTCACAGTTTATAATCTTCTAACTTTAAAGCTTCAATGATGCACAGCCCTTCACCTTACCCCTCCTTCTTCTAATTACTACGTTTTTGCATCAAGTCTTAACTGCTAACTTGCCTGTTTCTTATAAGCCATACTTCTGAGAGAGGCAAAAAATTAAAAAATATAACTACCATATGATTCTGCAATTCCACTTCTGGATTTATACTCCAAAGAACTGAAAGCAGGGTTTCAGAGAAATATTTGCTCACCCGTGTTCAAAGCAGCATTATTCACAGTAATATCGAGGTGGAAGCAACTGAGTGTCCATTGTCAGGTGGATGGACAAACATAATGTGGTCTATATACACAATGGAATATGACAGCCTTAGAGAGGAAAGGAATCCTATCACATGCTATAACTTGGATGAACCTCGAAGACATCGTGCTAGCTGAAATTTGCTAGTCACGGAACGACATATACTGTATGACTTCACTTATATGAGGTATCTAAGGCAGTCAGATTCAGAGACAGAAAGCAGACTGGTGGTTCCTGGGGTCTGAGGGGAGGGAAATGACAAGGACTTGTTTATTGGACACAGATTTTCAGTATGGCAAGAAAAAAACATTCTGGAGATCTGTTATACAACAATGTGAATATACTTAACACTACTGGACTATATACTTAAAAAATGTTAAGATGACGAACTCTATGGGGTTATTTTTTTATCACATTAAAACAATTTCTTTTTTCCTGAGAAGGAATCGATAGGATTTATTTGGATAATCTTTTTGAAGTGAAGTATACAAACATAGGTCAGCGGCAAGTCTGTGGACTGACTGCTGGTATATTTATTTGACTTTTTAAATTAAAGTCTACTGTTTCCGACACCTGCTAGGTTTTCAGTCAGGTATTTAGTCCTGGCTCATTCAGCTGGTCACACTCAGTAAGCTTTCTTTACGTAACAGGGGTTGATAATCCATATCTCATTTCCATATTTGTAAGTAAAGCACATAATAAGTACACTTTACTGTATTATTGTATTACATCCTGCCATGCATGTATGTGTTTCTGAAGTCGCTTCAGTTGTGTCTCTTGTGTCTCCTGCATTGGCAAGCGGGTTCTTTACCACTAGCACCACCTGGGAAACCCACATCCTGCCATATGATTAAATAAAGTGAAAGTGTTAGTCGCTTGGTTGTGTCCAACTCTTTGCGACCCCATGGACGGTATAGCCCTCCAGGCTCCATGGAATTCTCCAGGCAAGAATACTGGAGTAGGTTGCCATTCTCTTCTCCCGGGAACCTTCCTGACCCAGGGATCAAACTCAGGTCTCCTGCATTGCAAGCAGATTCTTTACCGAGCCATCAGGGAAGCCCAGGGTTAAATAAAGCGCTTTCTAATGCTGTTTTTTGTTTTCTTTGCCCTTGACTGTTACTGTCACTCTGCCTTTAAAAAAAAAAAAAATGCAGTTTTTCCATAACTGCTGTGAAATGCTCTTGAGAAAAGCAACTGTACAGCACAATGCTCTTGAAAGAAACCCCATCGACTTCATAGTTTCCTTTAAGTATGCATCAGCAGGACAAAGCCTTCCAATTTAAAGACTTATGAAACAAGAATACCCATCACAATCTTCTTACTTAGCACAAATACTATGATAGGAAAACTTAAGAATTATTGCTACAAAAGCAAATTAATTTCATTAGTCTCCAATCTATTTATATAAATTTAGAAACTATCCCTCCAAAGAGTGACTGAACTACTTGCAAGAACTGCCTTAGTTCACAGCTGCATTAAATACATTGCCTATTACAACATGTCACAGAGGCTTAGGAAGGAAAACTCTTCAGTCTGTATCTAACTGAGTTCTTGACCATTATCAGTTCTGTGACATTATATTTTCTTGATTTTTATTCTCATCTCTGGCAGTTCCTCTCAGTGTTTTTCATTGGATGACCTTTGACTACCCAATCCTTGAATATTGGCATTTCCCACAGTTTCAGCTCCCGTATTCTTTTCAACCATACGCACTCCTTGAATGAAATCGAAACTCACACCTAAGCTGCTACTCACCCATGGATGATTCCCAAACCCACACCTCTAACCTAGACTTTTTTCCTCAAGTTCAGCTTCATGGACCTGACTACCCAGTGAAAAGTCTTTCATCAATGCAAGAAACCAGGGGCAAAATTAATCTCATTAGCTTAAACTTTCTCTCCATCCCCATCTCTACTGTCTTTACTCTATATTCTGTTTCCAATTAAATTACAATATTCAACCAGATACCAGACATGAGAAGAGTTCTAGATGTCCCGTCCTACCTACTTGAATCACCTGCTGATACTTCCAGGTAGCAATCATTCACAAGTCCTTTGGATTCTACTTCCCCTTGAACCCAACCACTCTCACCTTAGTTAAATCCTCGTAATTTGTACCCTGATCCCCTGGAGGAGGAAATGGAGACCCACTCCAGTTTTCTTGCCTGAAAAAATCCCATGGACAGAGGAGTCTGGTGGGCTATAGTTCAAAGGGTGGCAGAAGAGTCGGACAGGACTGAGCAAGTAAGCCCGCACTCAGGACTACACGCCTGGTTTTCACACTGCTCCAGTCCTACCATATCCAGGATCTCACTTTATCAGTGTTTCCTCATTCCAAGTCTAAGCTCCCTAAAAGTCTGACAGCAGGCACAATCTGACTTTCACCTATATCATTTTCAGTGGAACAATTATGTATTTACTCTACAAAAAGAGGTAAACTCCTTACGTACACAGGCCAGGACCATCACAGTAAATATGCTGAAAAAATAAACACTTTCCCAGTCTTTCCTGAGATGCCTCACACCTACCTAGCTGTCAGGCATGCTAAACTCCTGGCAGTTCTGCCATCACGCCAGGCCTGCATGCTTCCATACCTTTGTATGGAACCTTTATGTTGAAACAGCTCCACTTTATTCTCCACCCAAGTAGGCTTTACATCTATCCTTCAGATTCAGTCAAACCATCACCTCTTTTAGAAAAAATTTTCAAACTATTACTATCATTAAATTAAAAAAATTTTAAACTATTGTGTTCTCATACACGCTGTATTTACTAGACTAAATTGTAAATTGCTTATTTATTTGCCTGTCTCTTCCACCAGACTGCAAAGTGCTTCAAGGCAGAAACAGTGACTATCTCTGCT
Source organism: Odocoileus virginianus (assembly GCF_023699985.2). NCBI lineage: Eukaryota > Metazoa > Chordata > Mammalia > Artiodactyla > Cervidae > Odocoileus > Odocoileus virginianus. Next base: position 12,574,025 of record NC_069685.1, on the reverse strand, counting down.
GTATCCCTTGTACCTAATATAGTGTCTGGTACTTAACAGCCTCTAAATAAATATTTACTGAACAAAGCATGAATCTGTCTTACATGGGAATGTCAGGCTATGCAAAAAATCTGTAGTTTAAGTTGTGGTCAAACAAAAAACAAGAGATACAAGAATGTTCCTCTCCTAAAAATATATATACTACTCTATTCTGTAACATATTTTAGTTTCAAGAAGAAACATATGCCAAATGCATAGTTATCTCAACTCCATTTGAGAAATAAGTAATGTATGCACTGGTAATTATGAATATTTTTCATTATGTTTAGAAAGGGATAAAAGACACTATTTCTAGCCAAAAAAGTGTGTGTACCACACCAAAATATTCTACACTCATTTCAAAATGTCCTAAAATTAGTTATAAAAACTGATTCTAAAAAATATTTTCTTTCCAATTAGCTAAATTCAATAAAAACTATTTTTTCCAAAGGCTCAGTAAATTAAACACTGTCTTATCAAACCAATTTATGTCTGTAGATACCGCTTAAATCATTCTACTTTATATCAAGTTGTTTAAAATAGGCCTCTCATAAGAAAGTAAATAAAAGTAGATTTTAAGATCAATGGAGAGAGGCAGAGCCTTTGTCTGCATCTCCGCACTCTACCACACACATTAATGGAACGCAAATTATAATAGTAAATGTTATTTTAACAGAAGAGCTGACTTATTAACCACTTCTGTCAAAGTACCATATATGGACTCTCATAACCATGCTACTTATTTAAGACACAAGGTAGACAGCCAAAATGCTCGCCCACATGGAAGAAAAGGAAAATATCATTATGGCTCTCTTAACATTAAAGACTTGTTTCAAGCCTCCTCTTTAAAAAAAAAAAAAAAAAAATTTGGTAAGAGCTTTATTATCTGAAGACAAAAGCAAGGCTCAAAATTCACTTAAGTGCTCAACTTGGGGCTCCATCAGTACTTTATCCTCTTGTGGCTACAAATTTTAGAAGTAAAATACTAACAATGAACCAAAGGACAACTTTCACGTATGCTGAAAACATCTGCTTAACCTTAAATTAGCAAGTAGTTTTTCATAAACTGTGTAGAAATAATTTTGAGAGCTGCCACTATATGTCTAATAAACAACTTTAGTTTTATATTTGAGAACAAAAATTTCTACAATAGTTTTTTTTTTTTAATGGGAATGAGAATACACACAGATAAAAAGAGAACTGTCTTTAGTAATTTTTTAAAAAACTTTTTATTTTGTATTGGAGTATAGCCGATTAACAACATTGTAACAGTTTCAGGTGGACAGCAAAGGGACTCAGCCATACATACATACACATGTATCTATTCACCCAGTTAGAAAACTGAAAAGGACTTTAAATTTTCTTAGATTTTTAGCTGGGGATGTATTCTAAAATGATCATAATTAATACATAGTAGTATTCTGGTTCCTCACGATAAACAACAAAAAATTTCCTTCACAAATATTCTCCCTTCTGAGAGCAAAGGAAATGAACAACATTAAACCAAAACATAATGCTAAAATACAAGGGATTTAAATAGTTAAAAAGAAACTATATCTTTATTTGAAAACATCTCTAGAATAACTTCCTGGACAACATGAACATGATTTCTTGCATAAAAGTAACAGCACTGAGATTAAATATATTAAAAAGATGATGACACAGACTCTGAAATGCTAAATTCTTACTTCCACATAGAAATAGTTTCTTCTGCAGAAGCAATAAATTATAAACATAAAATGTTCTTAGGCTGTTGGTTTCCGATTTGTGTAGGATAGATAATTTTGAAAACAGGGGAGCAGAATGAGCAGCATAAATAAATTCAACTGTGGTATGAAAAATGTTCTAATTGGCCAAACCCAGTGTCAGTATCTTGCATCCATTAGACAGAAAGTCTGAACTTAATTTCTGTTTTAAGTTTCTCTTCAGGAATACAGGTTAAAATATGCATTCTAGAATAGTAAAGGAAGGGCCTGATCTTTTTGCTTTTCAACAGAGGAAACAAAGATCTACATATAATGTCATACTTTATAACTGAAATGGAAGAAAATGTATGCTAGAAAACTAGTACTAGTTGGATAAACAGGATGAATGATAAGTTTTTCTCACCCTGAACTATAATTTTTTTCAAAGTTGCTATTTCAAATCAATAACAAAGTTACAGAAAATAGGCTTTAGAGTGCTTCAAGTAAACAAATCCATAATTTCTAGTAAAAAAGGAAAACCTATTAAAACACTCCAATACACACTACACCCTCCAGTGGGCAAGCATCCATGGAAAAATATAAAAAGATTTAGTTGGATTTTCCACTCAGTTAAATCAGTCCTATAACTAATAAAATGATGGTTCTAAAAACCTCATAAAAGTTCACACTATTTTAATCACTTGTCTTAGTATCTGAGTTAGAAAAAGCAAAGATTTTTTAAAAGTAACAATTTAGATGTTATAGAGGAGTAACGTTAAGAAAATAAAATCATGCTCTGCTTATCTTTCCTTGAAAAACAAAGTGCTATCAAATTCTTAACTTCTTTAACTTACAAAAGAAAAAAGGTAAACAGAATAAATCACATATAAAGATGTATAATTAAAGATAAAAGTATTCTTTATACTATGAGCTGCAAAGGCAGCACTAATATTTTAAAGCAAAATCCAAAAATTATGGTTCCTTAGCGAGAACTGTGGCAGAGAAACAGTATGTTCATTAAGTTTTTCAGGAAAACAACTTACATTATCACCTGGTAATATTTATTATTATTGGTCTCATGAGGCTATGTGGTCACTACACAGAAATATAAACACACTTAGAGACTATTTAAAAGAGCCCTTATTCTATATGGCTAATGTTTCATGACTTAAATGATATAATAAAAGCAAAGACAAGATTTAAAGTATTCTACAATGGTCCAAATATTCTTTAATGTTTCTATAATTTACAAATACAAACATATATTTAACACATATCTAGAAATCAGACATGAAGACTACAGTTTCCAAAATGCATTAAATAATTTTTTAATACACTCTTGAAAAAACTAGTGCAACTAGGACTACTTGAGGTATTCAACTTAATCTCTAAGGTTAGGAGAACAGCAATTAAAGGACAACAGTGACATCTAGTGGACCTTAAAAATATATACCATACGTATCTTGGACCAAACCCTTTCCTTCCTAACGTTTCCCTTATTTCAACCTGTCTGACAACCTTTATGACAAATCTTTAGTTCTAAATCAAAACAAGCTGACTCTGCGCCCAAAGGCTTCTCAATATGAGTGATCCAATCATGTGATAAATATAAAATGTTTAATAATTGAAATATAAGAAGTAAATATCTCAAGGCTTTAAGCATTAACTAAATGTATCAAATACATGACTAACTGACTAATAAAAGTCTAGCAAATGGTCCAATATGACTATGATAATAAAATTTTTAATGATTCTGAATGAAAAAAGTAAAAGTTGAAAAAAATGTAAATGAAGAAAATTCAGAGCTGATCTCTTTATGAATTTATTCAAGCACAGGAAATACAAATTAACCAGCATGGTCTGTCAGGAGAAAATAAGAGATGCTTTTAAACTAGAATAAGACTCTCTCTTTTATGGCAATCTTTCAAAACCAAATTAGTTCTTGAGGAAATTTACAGAAATACTCTTTAAAAATAAAGGAAGATAACTCTGGAAGAAGACCCAAGTATTCGTCTCAAAAAGCAATGAATTTAATTTCAAAGAAGATCAAACAACAGTAATACCTGTGGACAATATACTTCCTTATTATTTGTTAATGTATAAGCAAATTTCACAACAGGAAAACACTGCACTTAATGAGAAAACAATGAAAGTACATACGATTTTTATTAAGTATTCTACTACTAACTCAGGGAAGAAATATAAACGTAGATAGATCTAAATTATAAACACCAAGTCAGAGTCCAGGCCACAATTTAACTCAAAGTCTTTCAAAAATTATAGGTCCTAGATTTCTCAGAGCCACCTAATTTAAAAGATTTTAATGACTATTTGAGCTCAAAGATTTTCTGAAAAGAAAAAAATGCAAATAAGGGTCACGATTTTCCCCCATTTCAAAATCACTGAAAATATCTCTGGAATGTAAATATTTGGGGATTAATAAAATTCAGGTCACAAAAGCACGGTCCTATTGGCTTCAGAAAGTTGTCAGAAGATAAATAAATTGTAGTTTATTCAAACAATGAATTACAACTCAGGAATCCAAAAAATGAAGTACCAATACATGCAACAACATTGATGAATCTCAAAAAAATTACGCTGAGCGGAAGAACCTTTACATAAACGTATACTCTGTATGATTCCCTTTATAAGACATTCTAGAAGAGGCAAAACTGATCTGTGGTATGAATGAATGAATGAATAAACAAAATCACAACAGTTACCACTGAGGGTAAGACAGATATGGGGACTGACTAGAAAGAAATATGAGGTAATTTTCTGGGTAATGGAAAGTTCTGTATTGTAACAGGAGTTGGGGCTATACGGATGTATTATACATTTGTCAAAACTCACCAAATAATATAATTGAGATCTGTACAAAACTTACATAAATTTTACCTTGAAAAATGAACCTTTAGAAATATTAGCAACTCTAGTTATCATATACCATATTTGGGGTGAAATGTAGAAATATCTACAACCTATTTTGAAATGCACATAAAAATGAGATAATGAACAGATTATAATAAAGCAAACACAGCAAAACACTAACAACTGTATAGTCTAGAATATGAGTATGGAGTTGGAGTTCAGTTTAGTTCTTTCAGCTTTTCTGTATATCTAAAATTTTCCATAATAAAATACTGGAGAAAAAATACAGATAACAATCAGAATTCAGAAGAAAATTAAAAATATAAAAAATATAAAGTGTTTTCTAAAATATTAACATGTTCCCTTTTTTTAAATTAACATTTTAATCTGTTTAATGTCGAAAGTGACCATCTTTTAAAACAGCAAATGTTACTGGACAAAATATTTTTAAAAATTTTAAAGACATACCCGAATTTCTTGAAGGTTGTGAAAATTATTTCCTACTCTGACTGAGATCTTGCTTGGAGTGTAGCTTTCATCAGATTTGTAATCCGCATAAATACATAATGTCTTCACTGTTGTTTTTCTTCTAAAAGCAATAAAGTAAAAACATGCTTTTATCATGTGCAAAGATTATATCCCAAACATCTTATCTTCTGATTTTAAAAGTCATATTTTGCTAAAATTAGTATTTGGATCAATGATTTCCATGTTCTTTAACAATAATAGAAATGAAGAACATGTGAAAAAACATATACACGTTACTTTTACAGACATCTCTCACCCAGAAAAAGGTCAAGAGCAAGATGCTAAAGAAGGACCAGTTAAGCAAAGTAGGTACCTTAGAGTGCAAATAAGCACTGAGAGTTTCAGTTCTCTTCACTTGTGTTTTAGACAAAGAAAATTATCCTAACAAGCTTGGTTTTCTTTTCTAGTTAGTAATTACTTAATTTCCTATGTTAATACTTGAAAATAACTAGCTAAGGGAGAAACTAAGTCTAGCAAAGAGAAAAATGTTTAAAAACTAGAAAGTATAATCTTATTACTTAGTGCAAGAAATAAAACTCTACTCTTTTAAAATATACATCTTAGAAAAATAAGTAAAGACTATATAAAAAAATCTCAGAAAACAGCTAGTGGCCAAAAAAAAAAAAAAAAAGAAATTAAAATATGTTCAATCTCCAATAATCAAAGAAACAGGAAATTAAAACATAGACATTGTTTTTTTTTATCATATTGGGAAATATGAAAATAACTGATAATACCCAAATATGATTAGGAAAACATACATTCATGGCCATTTAGTAGACGTATAGTCTTTGACTCACAAAGAACTTCTAAGAATGCATTAAAAGACAACAATAACAAAACTACTATAAAACAGATAAAGAGAAATGTTTATTGTCCTGCAGTTAAGTCACTGAAAAATTATAAATAACCTAAATGTCCATCTCAATAGAGAATTAGCTAAACAAATTACAATACACCAATTCAATGAAATATTACACAACTATTTAATATAAACATAGATATATAGTTAAAGAAGGGGGAAAGGCAGATTATAAAATGGACTGAAAAAAAGGATGTCATTTTGGGGAAAAAAAAATTTTTTTAAATCATATAAACCTACATACATACAGAAAAAGACCTATATAGAACCATACAAAAATAGTAAAAGTGAGTATTTTGATGGTATAGAGCTTATTTTCTTTTTTATGATTTCTATATTTTCTGATTAATGTTTTAAAATAAGCATGTATTATTTTGGTCACTGGGGGAAAAAACAGACAACGTAAACATCAACCAAAATAACCATTAAGAAGTCTATTTCAACATGATTTAAAAGTTAAGATCTGGTATAAACTGGCACTCACTTAATAACAATGAGCTACTTGAACAGAAGCAGTCTGTGTCAAAAGTCGGTCTATAAAAACAGCAGGGGATCTGTAGCTTAGTGAGGGGACCAAACTTCTATAGCCTAAGCTTTTCATCAGAAAGGAATGGGGAAAGTTAAGGGCTGTTCCTCAAGTAATAAAGACAGATCAAGATGTAAAACGCTAAATACTCAGGAATTGCTGACAGGATAAATGCCATTACCAGATTTTCAAAAGAGGCCAGCAGAGCGGTATCAAACAGACATCATTCTCTGTCTGCTGGGCCAGGAAGGAGACAGGAGGGGAAACACAGGAAGAAGGGGAAATTTTGAAGGGCGTACAAAAGATCTTTTCCCTGATACACCAGCCATTAACAGGCAGTGAAAGGTCTTTCTTATCGTGGAAAGATTAAAGATCATGAAGATGACTCTTAAGGAGTCCTTTTTCTTTCTTAACAAAAGCAGATCTAAAGGACCAAACTTTCTGCTCAGAATAATTTCATCTCTGTTATTAAATTCAGGATAACTTAAGTCACTGAACCTAAAGATAATCAGAGTTAGGCTAGAAAGGCAAAGGATAATAACAACACTAATGATTATAAACAACAGCAACAGCAGAAACAGCAAGTGAACAAGTGAATATACTCTGTGTCTGGCCCAGAATCAATGTTTTATATATATTATCTCATTGACTCCTCAACCCTGTGATGTAGGAACTATTATCACCTCAATTTTACTGATTAAAGGGGAAGAAAAAAAAAAGTAACACTCAGGTTAGTAACTGGCTTAAGGTCACAAAGCTGGTAAGTAGGCAGAGTCGGAGTTCACATGTGTCTGCCTGCCTCACAGGATCTTAACTACAATCACCTTTCTATTAATTGTATTTTAGCTTATTGAGCAGTGCTGTTGACACCATTTAACAGTAGTGTGTAGATGTTTATAATTCTTTAAATTTGATCTACATCAAGGGTTCTTACCCTCAGGACTATGATTTAATGGCTCAGTCATGTCCCACTCTTTGCAACCCCATGGACCGTAGCCTGCCAGGCTCCTCTGTCCATGGGGTTTCCCAGGCAAGAATATTGGAGTGGGTTGCCATTTCCTTTTCCAGGGGATCTTCCCCACCCAGGGATGGAACCTGGGTCTCCTGCACTGCAGGCAGATTCTTTACCAACTGAGCTACCAGTAAGCCAGGTCTATGTAGCCCCAGAAATCACAGGTATAACATACTATATGTGTAGTTTCATCAGATTTGTGAAGCAAACTGTGCCTCACCAAAAATTTAAAACTATTATTCCATAAAGCCTTTTAAAGTTATTTACAAATTTTATCCCGTGGTAAATTTAAAAAATAATATTGCATAGAAAATCGTGCTGTTTGTCCAATGCCAAGGCATGTGGGAAGGGTATATGCATAAATTAGGAGACGGTGACAGCTACTCAGATTGCTCAAATCATCATAATAATCACCATAACTGAATGCTTACTATATGCCAGGCATCTTAGGATAAAGTACTGCAAAAAGGGAGAAGAAAGAGTGTAATACTTTCATTCTGATGACATAAGTAATCTTCCCAGCCTTTCTCTATCCCCTCACCCACTACTCTCCCCTTTCTCTGAGAAAGAGTTTGGCAGGAAGCAAATATGCACTTAGATCCTTCACATCACACATTTAATAGGGGCTGGCTCCACCCGTCTAGCACTTTCATGACTGGATGGGTAAGTCTGTTTAATTTTAGGGTTCAATGTTATTGAACCCTAAATATAGTTTGCCAGGCCTAAACTATTTACTGTCTAGCCCATTACAAACAGTTTGCTGACTTCCACCCTAGAGTAAAAGGTAGTCTAGGTTCCCGGTAAAGAGGCTTAAAGTCAAGCCTAAAAAAGATCAAGTTGATTCTTTTTTTTTTTAATAAAGAAACTCGGGTGTTTTTTTTTTTTTTTTGCTGAGCTGGGTCTTTATTGCTGCTTGGGGTTTTCTCTAATTGCCGTGGCTTCTCTTTTGCAGAGTACAGGCTCTAGCGTGCACAGGCTTCAGGAGCTGTGGCACGTGGGCTGAGCAGCTGTGGGGCCCGGGCTCTAGAGCACAGGTTCAGTAATCGTAGTGCACAGCAGGTGGTACCTTTCCAGACCCGGGATCAAACCCATGTCTCCTGCATCGGCAGGTGGATTCTTTACCACTGAGCCACCAGGGAAACCCCATCAACTTTATTCCTGAGTAACTGAGCTGACTGCCAGAGCAAAGTCTAATTCCCTTTAAAGAAAAATCTAACACTCAACTTGGTAAAGTTTACTATATCCAGCATCTAATCAAAAATTACTATGAAGAATCAGAAAAACATGACCCATAATGACGAAAAAGCAGTCAATTAAGGCAGCTAAAGAAAAGACAGAAATGATGGAATTAAAACATAGCAACTTAAAAAGAGAAAACATAAATATGTACCTATAGGTATATAACAAACCACCTCAAAACTTAATGACTTAAAAAATAATCTTTTTGCTTGTTTATGAGTCTGGAACTGGGACGGGCCCAGAAGGGAAGGCTCCACACAGCTCCGGGTGTGACTACCTGACTTGACAGCTGAAGGATGTGCTTCCAGGTGGCTCACCAATACAGCCGGCAAGCTGTACTGCTTGTCAGCTGGGAGCTTAGCTGAGGACTCGGGTTTTGATTAATTTTTTTTATGGGTTTCTCTATTTCATATAGGTTTTCTCACAGCATGGTAAATGAGTACCAAGGGAAAGAATCCATTAAAGAGACAGAGAACAAGGAAGAAACTGACTTTTATGACCAGGTCTTAGAAATAACAGTATTATCCATATTCTATTAGACAGGAAATCCACAAAGGCCTGACTAGTTTCAAGAGAGGAGACATAGATGCCATCTCTGGATTAGGAAGCAGCAAAGCTAAAGAAGAGATATGCAATGGGAAATAATAATGTGAAGTGCCAGTCGCTCAGTCGCGTCCAATTCTTTGCAATCCCATCGACTGTTCTGTCCATGGGATCCTCCAGGCAAGAATATTGGAGTGGGTTGCCATTTCCTTCTCCAAAATAATGTGAACATACTGGAAAATATTGTCTCCCTTTCCTGGAAATCACTGGGAGGGACTGCAAGATCCAACCTTCTTGTCATATGGCTGATTCTCTCCAAAACTAGCTCCCACCCTTGAGCGGAATCCAAAAGTCTCCTTCCCTTAAGTGTTTTCAAGAACCTGAGAGCAAGAAGTCAAATATCATCCCAATGCTCTTATCATTCAGGAAATTCCAAGGGTTTAGGGAGCTGTAAGCCAGGAAGTATGAATGAAGACCAAGTATATATGAGACATCTGAATAACCAAGGATGTATTTTTCTTACAAATCACACTATTGCAATAATGGAATATTGGTAACAACTTTGGGCCAATAAATTAGATGAATTTTGAAAACTTATCAAAACTGATTCAATAAAACAGATCATCAACAAGAACCTACTATTTAGCACAATAAAAAAACCTCTACTCAATATTCTGTAATAACCCATATAGGAAAAGAATCTGATAAACAATGAATATATATATATATATATATATATATATATATATATATAATTTAATCACCTAGCTGTACACAACATTGTAAATCAACTATACCCATATATAAAATAAAAATTACACTAAAAAGTAATTTTAAAACCTGCCGACAACTGAGGCATAAAAACTGTATTTTTCTGGAGGGAGAAATGTATCAATGAAATGGGAGAGAAACTGGTAATTAAAATCTGTGCTATGGCAAAAAAGAAAGCTGATTCAGGCATAGAAAATAAATTAAATAGTAAATTGTATGTTTAGAAAAAACAACTTCACATAAAGTTCACTGGGAACAGATAGCTTCGGTGGTTAATTTTATCAAATATCTAAGCAAGTGCTGTGCTGTACTTAGTTGTTCATTCATATCCGACTCTGTGCAACCCCATGGATTGAGCTCACGAAGCACCTCTGTCCACAGGGATTCTCCAAGCAAGAATATGGGGAGTGGGTTGCCATGCCCTCCTCGAGGGATCTTCCCATCCCAGGAATCAAATCCAGGTCTCCTGCACTGCAGGCAGATTCTTTACCATCTGAACCACCAAGGAAGCCGATCTAAATAAGAAATAATAGCAATTCTATATGAATCCTAGTGAACCTGCCTGCCAATACTGAAGACATAAGAGATGCAGGTTTGATCCCTGGGCCAGAGGAGATCCCTGGAGAAGGGCATGGCAACCCACTCCAGCATTCTTGCCTGGAAAATTCCATGGACAGAGGAGCCTGGTGGGCTATAGTCCATGGGGTTGCACAGAGTTAGACATGACTGAGGCAACTTAGTGTGCACGTAGACGAAAAAGCAACAGAAAAGAATGATGAAACTAAAAGCTGTTTATTTGAAAAGATAAACAAAATTGATAAATCTTTAGCCAAACTCATCAAGAAAAAAAGCGGAAGGGACCAAATCAATAGAATCAGAAAGGAAAAGTTATAACCAACAGCACAAAATACAAAGAATTGAAAGAGACCACTATGAGCAACTAATAAAAGGGACAACCTAGAAGAACTGGACAAATTCTTAGAAAGATACAACCTCCCAAGACTGAACCAAGAAGAAATAGAAAATATGAGCAGATGAATTCCCATTACTGAAACTGAATCAGTAATTTAAAAACTCCCAACAAGTAGAAGGACCAGATGGCTGCAGAGGTGAGCCAGGAACTATGAACTTCATTTGGAGAAGAGTTAACACATTTTTCTTAAACTATTCCAAAAAACTGCAGAGGGAGAAATACTTCTAAACTCATTCTATGAGGACACCATCACTCTGATACCGAAACTGGACAAAGATACCACAAAAAAAGGAAAATTACAGGCCAATAGCACTGATGAACATAGGTGCAAAATTTTTCAATAAAATATTAGCAATCCAAAATCAACAATACAGTAAAAGGATCATACATGGGATTTATCCCAAAGATGCAAGGATATTTCAACATCCTCAAATTAATCAATGAAATACACATTAACATATTGAAGAATAAAACAATATCAACATCTTAAGAGATGTAGGAAAAGTTTTTGATAAAATTCAACATCCAGTTATGATAAAAAAAACTCTTCAGAAAGTGGGCATAGAGGGAACAAACCTTAACAGAATAAAGGGCATATAAAACAAACCCACAACTAACATCATAGTCAATGGCGAAAAACTGAAAGCATTTCCTTTAAGATCAGGAACAAGACAAGGATGCCCACTCTCAACACTTTTATTCAACATAGTTTTGGAAGTCTTAGCCACAGCAGTAAGAGAAGAAAAAGAAATAAAAAGAATTCAAATTGGAAAAGAAGTAAAACTGTTAGTTTGCAAATTACATGATGCTATACCTAGAAAATCTCAAAGACACTACTGAAAAACCACTACAGCTCATCAGCGAATCCAGTAAAGTTGCTGGATTCTAAGTTAATAGACAGAAATCTGTTGCATTTCTATATACTGCAATGAAATATCAGAAGAGAAATTAAGGAAATAATCTCATTTACCATCACATCAAACAAGAATAAAATACCTAAGAATAAACCTACTTAAGGAGGCAAAAGACCTGTACTCCAAAAGCTGATCATCATAAGATGGTGATGAAAAAAATTAAAGACAACACACACAGATGGAAAGATATACTGTGTTCCTGGATTGGAAGAATCATTATTGTTAAAATTACCATAACACCCAAGGCAATCTACAGATTCAATGCTATCCCTATCAAATTACCAATGGCATTTTTCAAAGAATTAGAACAAAATATTTTTAATACTTGTATGGAAACACAAAGATGCCAAATAGTCAAAACAATCTTCAGAAAGAACGGAGCTGGAAGAATGATGCTCCTTGACTTTAGACTACTACAAAGCTACAGTCATCAAAACAGTACAGTACCAGCACAGAAACAGACACGTAGATCAAATAAACAGGCCAGAAAGCCCAGAAACAAATCAGTGTGTGACTGTGTGCTCTGCTGAGTCACGTCAGTCATGTCCGACTCTGTGACCCTACGGACTGTAGCCCGCCAGGCGCCTCTGTCCACGGGATACTCCAGACAAGAATACTGGAGTGGGCTGCCATGCCCTCCTCCAGGGGATCTTTCTGACCCAGGGATCGAACCTGCATCTCTTGCATCTTCTGCATTGGCAGATGGGTTTTTTACCACTAGCACTACCTGGGAAGCTCTAAATCCATGCACTTATGGTCAATTAATCTGCAGCAAAGAAGGCAAGAATATACAATGGAGAAAAGATGGCCTCTTCAATACATCGTGTTGGGAAAACTGGACACCTATATGTAAAAGGATGAGACTAGAACATTCTCTAATACAACATACAAAAATAAATTCAAAATGGATTAAAGACCTAAATATAAGACCAGATATTGCAAAACTCCTGGAGGAAAACATAGGACACTCAACGACATATATTGCCACAATATATTTTTGGATCTGTCTCCTAAAACAAATTAAAAAAAAATAAAAGGAACCTAATAAAAGCTTTTCCATAGAAAAGGAAACTATATACAAAACGAAAAGACAACCTACAGATACAGAAAATATTTGCAAATGATGCTATCAACAAGGGATTAATTTCCAAAATACACAAACAATTCATAAGGCTTAACAAAAAAAAAAACTCAATCAAAAAAATAAACAGAGTACCTAAACAGATATCTCTCCAAAGAAGACATACAGAGGGCCAACAGGCACATGAAAAGATTCTCAATATCACTAATTATTAGAGAAATCAAATCTACAATGAGGTATCACCTCATACCAGTTGGAATGGCTATTATTAAAAAGTCTACAAATAATAAATGCTAGAGAGGGTGTGGAGAAAAAGGAACCCTCCTACATGGCTGGTGGGAATGTAAATTGGTGCAGCCACTATGAAGAATAATACGAGGAAGGAAGTGAAAGTTGCTCAGTCGTGTCTGACTCTTTGCAACCCCATGGACTATACAGTCCATAGAATTCTCCACTCCAGAAGGGATCTTCCCAACCCAGGGATTGAACCCAGGTCTCCCGCATTGCAGGTGGACTCTTTACCAGCTGAGCCACCAGACAAGCCCAAGAATACTGGAGTGGGTAGCCTATCCCTTCTCCAGGGGATCTTCCAGACCTAGGAATTGAACTGGGGTCCCCTGCATTGCAGGCAGATTCTCTACCAACTGAGCTATCAGGGAAGCCCTAGAGAACAGTATAAAGGTTCCTTAAAAAAGCTAAAACTTCAGTTACCATATGATCCAGGAACCCCAATCATGGGCATATATCTGGAGAAAACTATAATTCAGAAAGATTGAGGCACCCCAATGTTCACTGCAGCACAATTTATAATAGTCAAAAGATGGAAGAAACTTAAATGTCCAAAGACAAATGGATAAAGAAGACGTGGTATATATGCACAATGGAATATTATTCAATCATAAAGAAGCACGAAATAATGCCATTTGCAGCAACATGGATGAACCTAGAGATTGTTATATTAAGTGAAGTAAGTCAGACAAAGACAAATATCAAATATCACTCACATGTAGAATCTAACAAAACGATATAAATGAACTCACTTACAAAACAAATCCATGTATTAACAGAAAACAAATGTACGGGCTGCCAGAGAAAACAGCAGGGTGGTGGGGGAGGGGAGGGCAGACAGAGAAATTAGGAGTTTGGGATTAACATACATACACTATTGTGTATAAAATAAACAAACAAGGACCTTTACAATTACTAATTAGAACAGCTAAATTCAGTGATTATGCACTGCCTACAGCTGCTTTCATGCTCTAATGGCATTAATGAGTAGTTGCAACAGAGACCAGACAGCACAAAAGGCCTAAAATATTTACTATTGGGTTTTTTCATAAGAAATGCGTTGGTCTGTATTCTAGGACAATAAAAACAAACTAAAAATACTATGCTACAGAAATATTAAAATAGATGGTGCATATGGAGCAAGATAAGCAAGTTAACTGGTTTCTATCCATCAATAAATTCAAAACAACTGACAAACATATGGCTGTGTTTCATTTACACCAAACTTAAGCATTTATTAATTTTTTTTTCTTTTCTTTCTTTTTTTTTTTTTTTATTAGTTGGAGGCTAATTACTTTACATCATTACAGTAGTTTTTGTTATACATTGAAATGAATTAGCCATGGATTTACATGTATTCCCCATCCCGGTCCCCCCTCCCACCTCCCTCTCCACCCGATCCCTCTGGGTCTTCCCAGTGCACTAGGCCTGAGCACTTGTCTCATGTACCCAACCTGGGCTGGTTATCTGTTTCACCCTAGATAATATACATGTTTCAATGCTGTTCTCTTGAAACATCCGACCCTCGCCTTCTCCCAGTGTCCACAAGTCTGTTCCATACATCTGAGTCTCTTTTTCTGTTTTGCATATAGGGTTATCGTTACCATCTTTCTAAAGTCCATATATATGTGTTAGTATACTGTAATGGTCTTTATCTTTCTGGCTTACTTCGCTCTGTATAATGGGCTCCAGTTTCATCCATCTCATTAGAACTGATTCAAATGAATTCTTTTTAATGGCTGAGTAATATTCCATGGTGTATATGCACCACAGCTTCCTCATCCATTCGTCTGCTGATGGGCATCTAGGTTGCTTCCATGTCCTGGCTATTATAAACAGTGCTGCGATGAACATTGGGGTGCACGTGTCTCTTTCACATCTGGTTTCCTTGGTGTGTATGCCCAGAAGTGGGATTGCTGGGTCATATGGCAGTTCTATTTCCAGCTTTTTAAGAAATCTCCACACTGTTTTCCATAGTGGCTGTACTAATTTGCATTCCCACCAACAGTGTAAGAGGGTTCCCTTTTCTCCACACCCTCTCCAGCATTTATTGCTTGTAGACTTTTGGATAGCAGCCATCCTGACTGGCGTATAATGGTACCTCATTGTGGTTTTGATTTGCATTTCTCTGATAATGAGTGATGTTGAGCATCTTTTCATGTGTTTGTTAGCCATCTGTATGTCTTCCTTGGAGAAATGTCTGTTGAGTTCTTTGGCCCATTTTTTGATTGGGTCATTTATTTTTCTGGAGTTGAGCTGGAGGAGTTGCTTGTATATTTTTGAGATTAATCCTTTGTCTGTTGCTTCGTTTGCTATTATTTTCTCCCAATCTGAGGGCTGTCTTTTCACCTTGCTTATAGTTTCCTTTGTTGTGCAAAAGCTTTTAAGTTTCATTAGGTCCCATTTGTTTATTTTTGCTTTTATTTCTGAAATTCTGGGATGTGGGTCATAGAGGATCCTGCTGTGATTTATGTCGGAGAGTGTTTTGCCTATGTTCTCCTCTAGGAGTTTGATAGTTTCTGGTCTTACATTTAGATCTTTAATCCATTTTGAGTTTATTTTTGTGTATGGTGTTAGAAAGTGTTCTAGTTTCATTCTTTTACAGGTGGTTGACCAGTTTTCCCAGCACCACTTGTTAAAGAGGTTATCTTTCTTCCATTGTATATCCTTGCCTCCTTTGTCGAAGATAAGGTGACCATAGGTTCGTGGATTTATCTCTGGGCTTTCTATTCTGTTCCATTGATCTATATTTCTGTCTTTGTGCCAGTACCATATTGTCTTGATGACTGTGGCTTTGTAGTAGAGTCTGAAGTCAGGCAGATTGATTCCTCCAGTTCCATTCTTCTTTCTCAGGATTACTTTGGCTATTCAAGGTTTTTTGTATTTCCATACAAATTGTGAAATTATTTGTTCTAGTTCTGTGAAAAATACTGTTGGTAGTTTGATAGGGATTGCATTGAATCTATAGATTACTTTGGGTAGTATAGCCATTTTGACAATATTGATTCTTCCAATCCATGAACACGGTATATTTCTCCATCTGTTTGTGTCCTCTTTGATTTCTTTCATCAGTGTTTTATAGTTTTCTATGTATAGGTCTTTTGTTTCTTTAGGTAGATATACTCCTAAGTATTTTATTCTTTTTGTTGCAATGGTGAATGGTATTGTTTCCTTAATTTCTCTTTCTGTTTTCTCATTGTTAGTGTATAGGAATGCAAGAGATTTCTGTGTGTTAATTTTATATCCTGCAACTTGACTGTATTCGTTGATTAGCTCAAGTAATTTTCTGGTAGAGTCTTTAGGGTTTTCTATGTAGAGGATCATGTCATCTGCAAACAGCGAGAGTTTCACTTCTTCTTTTCCTATCTGGATTCCTTTTACTTCTTTTTCTGCCCTGATTGCTGTGGCCAAAACTTCCAAAACTATGTTGAATAGTAGTGGTGAGAGTGGGCACCCTTGTCTTGTTCCTGATTTCAGGGGAAATGCTTTCAATTTTTCACCATTGAGGGTGATGCTTGCTGTGGGTTTGTCATATATAGCTTTTATTATGTTGAGGTATGTTCCTTCTATTCCTGCTTTCTGGAGAGTTTTAATCATAAATGGATGTTGAATTTTGTCAAAGGCTTTTTCTGCATCTATTGAGATAATCATCTGGTTTTTATCTTTCAATTTGTTAATGTGGTGTATTACATTGATTGATTTGCGGATATTAAAGAATCCTTGCATTCCTGGGATAAAGCCCACTTGGTCATGATGGATGATTTTTTTAATATGTTGTTGGATTCTGTTTGCTAGAATTTTGTTAAGGATTTTTGCATCTATGTTCATCAGTGATATTGGCCTGTAGTTTTCTTTTTTTGTGGCATCTTTGTCTGGTTTTGGAATTAGGGTGATGGTGGCCTCATAGAATGAGTTTGGAAGTTTACCTTCTTCTGCAATTTTCTGGAAGAGTTTGAGTAAGATAGGTGTTAGCTCTTCTCTAAATTTTTGGTAGAATTCAGCTGTGAAGCCATCTGGTCCTGGGCTTTTGTTTGCTGGAAGATTTCTGATTACAGTTTCGATTTCCTTGCTTGTGATCGTTTTGTTAAGATCTTCTATTTCTTCCTGGTTCAATTTTGGAAAGTTATACTTCTCTAAGAACTTGTCCATTTCTTCCAAGTTGTCCATTTTATTGGCATAGAGCTGCTGGTAGTAGTCTCTTATGATCCTTTGTATTTCAGTGTTGTCTGTTGTGATCTCTCCATTTTCATTTCTAATTTTGTTAATTTGGTTCTTCTCCCTTTGTTTCTTAATGAGTCTTGCTAATGGTTTGTCAATTTTGTTAATTTTTTCAAAAAACCAGCTTTTAGCTTTGTTAATTTTTGCTATGATCTCTTTAGTTTCTTTTGCATTTATTTCTGCCCTGATTTTTAAGATTTCTTTCCTTCTACTAACCCTGGGGTTCTTCATTTCTTCTTCCTCTAGTTGCTTTAGGTGTAGAGTTAGGTTATTTATTTGACTTTTTTCTTGTTTCTTGAGGTAGGCCTGTAATGCTATGAATCTCCCCCTTAGCACTGCTTTTACAGTGTCCCATAGGTTTTGGGTTGTTGTGTTCTCATTTTCATTCATTTCTATGCATATTTTGATTTCTTTTTTGATTTCTTCTATGATTTGTTGGTTATTCAGAAGTGTGTTGTTTAGCCTCCATATGTTTGAATTTTTAGTAATTTTTTTCCTGTAATTGAGATCTAATCTTACTGCACTGTGGTCAGAAAAGATGACTGGAATGATTTCAATCTTTTTGAATTTACCAAGACTAGATTTATGGCCCAGGATGTGATCTATTCTGGAGAAGGTTCCGTGTGCACTTGAGAAAAAGGTGAAGTTGATTGTTTTGGGGTGAAACGTCCTATAGATGTCAATTAGGTCTAGCTGGTCCATTGTGTCCGTTAAAGTTTGTGTTTCCTTGTTCATTTTCTGTTTAGTTGATCTATCCATAGTTGTGAGTGGGGTATTAAAGTCTCCTACTATTATTGTGTTACTATTAATTTCCTCTTTCATACTCGTTAGCGTTTGCCTTACATATTGCGGTGCTCCTATGTTGGGTGCATATATATTTATAATTGTTATATCTTCTTCTTGGATTGATCCTTTGATCATTATGTAGTGTCCATCTTTGTCTCTTTTCACAGACTTAATTTGAAAGTCTATTTTATCTGATATGAGTATTGCGACTCCTGCTTTCTTTTGGTCTCCGTTTGCATGGAATATTTTTTTCCAGCCCTTCACTTTTAGTCTGTATGTGTCCCTTGCTTTGAGGTGGGTCTCTTGTAGACAGCATATATAGGGGTCTTGCTTTTGTATCCATTCAGCCAGCCTTTGTCTTTTGGTTGGGGCATTCAACCCATTTACATTTAAGGTAATTATTGATAGGTATGGTCCCGTTGCCATTTATTTTGTTGTTTGGGGTTCACTTTTATACCACCTTTCTGCGTTTCCTGTCTAGAGAAGATCCTTTAGTATTTGTTGAAGAGCTGGTTTGGTGGTGGTGAATTCTCTCAGCTTTTGCTTGTCTGTAAAGCTTTTGAGTTCTCCTTCATATCTGAATGAGATCCGTGTCATCTTTTTCAGTCTCCTTGCCTTTCTCAGGCTTGGCAGACTGCTCACCATCGGCCTTTACAGTGTATTTCTCTGAGGTAGGCTGGGCATTTTCCAACTCAGGCCAAGCAGCCATGGTTGGCGCTCTCTCTGCAGGTAATGGACCGGAGCAGGCACCAAACTTAAGCATTTAAAAACCGAAAGTGTCCTTAGAGGTAATAAGTTAGAATAAAGTTTTCTTCCAAATGGAAGTACAAATATAAGAAGTTACATGAATGGTTTATACCTAACGAACTTACCATCATCACTTCTGGTATACTTCAAGCAATTCATTAAGGCATTGCATTCAGTCATAAGCAAAGCATTTTTCTGATATAAATCATATTGCAAAGTATATCTGACAAATATCTACATAAAAGGAACTGTGAAAATACCATGAAGAATACATAAAGAAAACAACAAGGTCCTACTATATATAGCACAGGGACCTATTAATATATTCAATATCATATGATAAAATCATAATGGAAAAGAATATTCTAAAAAAGAATGTATATATATGTGAATCACTATGCTGTATGGCAGAAATTAACACAATGCTGCAAATCAACTATACTTCAACAAAAAGTATTGATTAAATGGGGAAAAAAAAGAATTCATAAAGGATAAGACAGAGTAAACTTAAAACAGAATCTAATTGAGTAGAAAAGTCATCTCTAAGGCTTATAAAGAGCAGAGTTAAGTGTACTTCACTATAATTCTTATATTTCTTTAAATTTTATGTCAATAAAATCAACTTCTTTGTCCACTTATAACCTATACAAATTGAAAAATTTTAAAAATGTATTACCTGAATTGTATGTTCACTAAATGAGGCTGGGAGCCATCTGATTGCCAGTAAGTTTCTAGATTGTCATCTCGTAACTGATCCACTCCAAATCCTAAAATCACAAGTGACAATGAATTCTCATGAAAAAAGAAGAGCCATATATTCAAAACATAAAACTACTATATATATTTGTCCAGCAAGTTTGATAAAGAGGATGGTGAGTACTGTGAAATTTAAATTAACCAAAGTTCTCCCATCTTCTTAACCAACCCTCAATTCTTAGAAGTATAGAAAATAAATAAACAGAAATCTCAATTAAACAGAGTTGGGAGACCAGACGGGGAGTTCTGATACCCTGTGACCGTAACAGAACCAAAACGAAGACAGACTCCTCTCCTTTCCTGGCAAGGACTCAGTCAGTGAAAAGCCATGGGCTTTTTGTTTATTAAAGCTCTCCCACTTCTTTTTCCTCCCTACAAAAGGGTGCTACTTCCCTTCATTGTGGGAACCGCACATGGTTTACTGTGGTTGCAGACCCTGAATTGCAAACTTCTGCTGGTCCTAAGCAAACCCATCTTTGCTGGAGAAATACATGGCAGAATACTTATGTCAGAACAAATATTCTGAAATATTTTTTCTGAGAAGTGGCTAAAAGGTTCAGGACTGGTGAGCAAACAGGTGCAATGCCCACAGTGAACCCACTCACTGTTTTCTCCATGACCCTGGAGTATGAAAGTAAGTCTTTCTCTTGGATTCTGAGCACATGCCCTATTTGCATTTGAAGCTCTCCAGGCTTTATTCGGGATCTATCTTAAGGTTTCATCTCTTTAGTTACGGTTTAATCTCTTTGGTTAAGGCTTCATCTCTTCAGTTAAGGCTTTGTTTTGTATACAAGTATTCATTTGGCAGGTCACTCTAATTTTGAGATCAGAATGTTTCAACCAAAGCTGGCTGAAAATACCTTTGACCCATTCATTTGGGAACAAGGGGCTGTTTCCCTGAAACTGTTCCAGTTTTCTTCATCCTACTCCTTTGGAAAGGGCTCTCCTCTGGAAACTGGCTTAAAAAAAACGTCTTTGGCCTGCCTCCTCCAAACCAAGTTGTCTCCTTCAAACTGGCTGGAATTAGCCTGCAAGTTGTTTGAATTGAGCTGTCTGTGCTGTAAGCTGTTTGGAAATTGTTCTTTTACTCCAGAGAAAATCTTCAGAGAAATGAGATCCTAGTTATCTAAACATTTTGAGTGTGCCCGCCCCCTAGGACGACTCCAGATGATTTTATGTTTAAAAGCCGAAGTCCTTCCTCAGGCACATTTCTAACTAAATGGACCAACCTGACCAAAGGCAATTTAGAATATCAATGGCTATTACAGAGAACTTTTGAAATTCCTAATTTAAGCTCCTTAGAGCTGAATTGGACTACAATAGCTCAAAAATTTCCAGAACTGAGTGTAATGCTTATTTTGATTGAATTTTGAGGCTCTGCAACATTATCAAATTTTAAGATGAACTGAGGCAAACAAATGATTAAAGAAAGATAAAATGGCTGCTGAAGCCTCAGGCTCTTCTTCCCTGGCTGGTCGGAGGTGCCGCACCATCTTATCACCCTCCCGCAGCTTCTGTGGCCAGACTCCACCTCTGTTCCATCTTCCTCTTTCTCTTCTGTGCTGACGACACCTCCTCTGTTCCTTTAATTCCCCCACGCTAATTCTCTCGCCAACCTTCCCCTTGTCTTTTAAACTCTGCCAACTCCCTTTTCTTTAGAATTCATCAGAATGTTCCTCTTTAAGCCTCCTAAGGATCTAGAGGCTAAACCCTTAACTTCTTTTTTGGGGGGTAAAGAAGTATGTCTTCTCTTTATTTTGTTAAAATTTATTTTAATTGGAGGCTAATTACTTTACAATATTGTGGTGGTTTTTGCCATACATGGACATGAATCAGCCATGGGTGTACATGTGTCCCCCATCCCGAACCCCCCCTCCCACCTCCCTCCTCATCCCATCCCTCAGCATCATCCCAGTGCTCCGGCCCTCAGCACCCTGCCTCATGCATCGAACCTGGACTGGCAATCTATTTCACATATGGTAATATACATTAAACCCTTAATTTCTTATATTCCCCGGACCAAAACTGAACTGCAACCCATACTCAAAAATGATCCCAAAGTAATTGAAGATTCTTACATACTCGCTAAGGAATTTAATACAGTCATTAAAACTTACCAACATGGTTTCTCTGAGTCCTATCAACTAGTTCATAGATAATTGGTGAAGGCCAGGGCCAGCACTGAATGAAAACCACTAATTGGGAAAATCCTGAAAGGTCTCTAGAATTCCAACTGGGAGACCATCCTGCCAACTTATTATGTGACCAGCCTCAAGCAACCGACAGACAGCTTCATTGAGCAGTTCCTGGGGCTTTTCCAAAGCCTGTTGATTGGAACAAAACTCAGACTTGCATACAAAAATCTGATGAACCTGCTTATATTATTATAACCAACTTCTAATTGTTTCTGAAGAAAATCCTGGCCTTCCATCTGAATGCTGATCCCACTCAGGTCACCTCTACTTGTTTATTAATGGGCTGATTCTTTCCCCCTTAGAATGGGGAACTGTGTTCACTCCAGATACAGTTAATCTGGTGAGCTAGTTCTCTTGCATTTTACGAGAGTCATCTCAAAGGAAGACTGCCTAAATTCTTAATTTTCAATTCTAGCAAATGAAGGCTCCTAAACAGAACCAAAATCCTCCTAGCTTCTGCTACTCTTACAAAGAGTTACGACACTGGAAAAAAAGACTATTCCAAATTTAAGCACTTTAGGTGCTTTCCGCCCTCTAATCAGCCTTTCCAGTGTCCTCCCAATTTTCAGTGATAGGGTCTAAGGAGCTACAGGGACTCTTCTCAATCCTCTCAGTTAGTCCAGAGAAACGTTTCTCCAGAATGGGAAGGAATCTCTTCCAGTCCTGACCGTGGAGCCACTCTCTATACCCCACTACTATAAAACAGCCCCTGTCCCTGAGAACTAATAATACAGTGCAAGTAGTGGGGATCTCTGGTCACCCTCAGGAGGTTCCTATCTCTGAACTTCTCCCTTCTGTCTAGGCCCTTTGAAGAGTTAAGACTTTTTTTTCCCTCAGTTCTTCCACCACTATTCATTCATTAGGGGCCGAGACTTCTTAGCGAGTTATCATGCCAGAATTTCTTTCTTCCAAAAGGGAAAAATTATTAGAAACTGACAGCAGTCATCAAAATAACAAACTAGATGAATTAAATGACCCTTTGACATCTTTCGTTTGCTCCATCTCTGATGGTACTAGAGCAGATTTCAGAAACACTGATCATTTTGTCCCTATTAAATCAACTACTACCCTGACCAGTTCCAAATCAGAAAAGGAGTACGTCAAGGCTGTATGTTGTCACCCTGCTTATTTAACTTATATGCAGAGTACATGATGAGAAATGCTGGGCTGGAGGAAGCACAAGGTGGAATCAAGATTGCCAGGAGAAATATCAATAACCTCAGATATGCAGGTGACACCACCCCAAGGCAGAAAGTAAAGAGGAACTAAACAGCCTCTTGATGAAAGTGAAAGAGGAGAGTGAAAAAGTTGGCTTAAAGCTCAACATTCAGAAAACTAAGATCATGGCATCCAGTCCCATCACTTCATGGCAGATAGATGGGGAACAGTGGCTGACTTTATTTTTCTGGGCTCCAAAATCACTGCAGATGGTGACTGCAGCCATGAAATTAGACACTTACTCTTTGGAAGGAAAGTTATGACCTACCTAGACAGCATATTAAAAAGCAGAGACATTACTTTGCCAACAAAGGTCAAGGCTATAGTTTTTCCAGTGGTCATGTATGGATGTGAGAGTTGGACCATAAAGAAACCTGAGCACAGAAGAATTGATGCTTTTGAACTGTGGTGTTGGAGAAGACTTTTGAGAGTCCCTTGGACTGCTAGGGGATCCAACCAGTCCATCCTAAAGGAGATCAGTCCTGGGTGTTCATTGGAAGGACTGATGTTGAAGCTGAAGCTCCAATACTTTGGCCACCTGATTCGCAAAGCTGACTCACTGGAAAGGACCCTGATGCTGGGAAAGATTGAGGGCAGGAGGAGAAGGGGAAGACAGAGGATGCGATGGATGGCATCACCGACTCGATGGACATGGGATTGGGTAGACTCCGGGAGTTGGTGGACAGGGAGGCCTGGAGTGCTGCAGTTTCATGGGATCGCAAAGAGTCAGACACAACTGAGCTGAGCTGAACTGAACTGAACTGAACCCTCCTTAGGGGCAAAATCTTCAACTGATACTGACAAAATTCGCAGCACATCTCCCATCAAGATTCAAACAACTCCTCAAAACCTCTTCCTAGAATTAATCAATACCTTATAAGTAAAAACCTCCTTCAAGGCATAAAGCCAATACTATAAGATTACAAGGTTCAAGGCCTCATTATCCCTGTACTACCCCCATTTTACCGGTAGAGGTTTGTCCAGGACCTACCAGCAATAAGCAACACTGTTATTTATCCCTGGACACCTTGCTGTTTCTAATCTTCATATGTTACCAACAGCCATTCCTCAGGAATAAATTCTTTACCTGTAACTGATTTATTCAGTGTATTCTTTAGTACTCCAGTTGATGAAGTGAGCCAATACCTTTTTGCCTTCAGTTGGGAAGAAATACAAGTCAACTAGATAATAAAGCCTCAAGATTTTACTGAGGGTTCTTCTTTTTTTCTCACAAATCCCAAAGGCTGGTCTGGATGACATAAAATTCCCTGGGGGTTCTGTCTGCTTTGTTGCAACATGTGAATGATTTGCTTCTTTGCTCTCCTTCTCAAGATTTCTCACAGGAAAACAGCCACCACTTAAAGCTCTCAGCCTTACACCCTGTGGCAGAGGGATACTCCCCGCTTGCCTTAGAGCCATTACAGCCACTGCCCTTTTGGTTAATGTCACCAAAACAATCATTGTGGAATCCCCTTTCATGCCTGATGCAGTAGAAGCTCTCCTGAATTCTCATATTCAACATTTCTCAATCAGCTGCCTCACTCCTAAAAAGTCCTTTGCACACTGTTCCTCACACAACTCTCTTACACTGTAAAAGCCTGAACCCAGGACTCTTCACTCCTCACTCACTAACGAAGTCCTTCACAACTGCTTAATGCTGACAGACCACATCCTGACTCCTTATGATGACCTACAGGAAATTCCTCTAGGTAACTGACTTCTCATGGTTCACTGATGGTTATTTGAAAGGTGACAATGGCAAATATTGTGCTGGGTAAGCAATTACAATTCCTCTTGATGCTGTTGAGGCAGCATCTTTACTATGGCTACTTCAGGCCAAAAAAGCTGAATTATATACTCTTACATGATCCTGTACTTTAACCAAGGACAAAGCTGCCGTTATTTAGTGACAGCAGATACACTTTCAGAGTAGCTCATGATTATGAAATGTTGTGAAACCAACATGATTTCCTTAATTACAGCAGAAATAAAACTTAAAATGGCCCCTATGTTCAGAAATTATTGAATGCAATACTTTACCTCTGCTTCAGCTATTAAGATTTGGGGGAATTCTAAACATGACTCTCTGGAAACTAAGGGAAATCACCTTGCTGATATTTCTGCAGGAATGCTGCCATTAAAGGGACCAACAGCAGTCAAACCTCTGTCATGGTCTACAAGGATATTTCTCCAAATGGTAATTTAGAAAAACTATCTAGAAAAGCCCAACAGTTGGCCTCAGAAAAGAAAAAAAAAAAAAGATTGAAAATTCAGTAACTGTTTGATAAAAAGAGAAAGCTCTGGTTTGAACCAAATAATAATCCAGTTTTACTAGAGACTCAAATTCCCACTCCCCACTACTGTACATGAAGTAAACCACTGATGAGACACAAAGATAGTCTTCATGAATCAATACTGGCGAGAAAGTATTAACAAGGCTACAAAGAGTGCTTACCTCACTGGTTCCACTTGCCTGAAGTACAATCCAGGGAAGCTTGTTTGTACTGCTCCTATACATATTAAACTGCTTAAAGGACCATTTGAGGTCTAGCAAATGGATTACATACAACTTCTTCTGTCTCACTGATATAAATGTTTTAGTCATGGTCTGTATGTTTTTTCACAAGACTGAAGCCTTGCATATAGGCTACTCCTTTTCTGTGGCTTAAGCCCTTTAGCAAATGATTATTCCTACCTAAGAGGTTCTTCTTGAATTTTACAGTGATTGAAGGACCCAATAAACTGGCCAGGTATTTCAACAAGTCTACATGGTTTGGCCAGTTTTATAGCACTTTTATTATGCTTACCACCCTCAGTCATCTAGTTTAGTTGAATGCACAAAAGGCATTAAGACTCAACTGGCAAAATCTGTACAGTCCCTTCAAATACTGTGGCCAAAAGCACTGTGACTGGTCCTTCTAAATCTCAGACCCACTCATAGACTCTCACCCTTTGACACAGTCACGAGATGCCCAGTGCACTTGGCTCCTGCATCTTCCGACCCACAACCAAGATAAAGAGAAGTACTCCAGTATTGCAAAGGCCTAATTGCTTCTATTAAAAATAACTATGCTTTGGTATAGCAATCTTTCCACAGTGTGCTCCTGGGAGATGAAGACCTTAAACATCATACCTTACAACCTAAAGATTTCATCCATTGCAAAACACGCCTCCAGAAGAACTCTCTTCAACATTGCTGGAAAGGACACTGTCAGGTAATGCTAACCAATCTTTGCGCCAACAAACTCTAGAAACAGACTCTTGGATTCCCGTGATTCACCGTGTGCCACGCGGTGGTAATGCAAAGAGGGGACTGTAAAACATTAAACAGAAACCTCAATTAAACAGAGCTGGGAGACCAGAAGGGAGAGCTGACACGCCCTGGGACCACAGCAGAGCCAGAGAGGAAGAAGAAAGGTTCCCATCTCCCCTGGCAGGGACTCAGCCGGTGAAAAGCCGTGGATTCTTTGTTTCTGAGAGACTCCCCCCAACTTCCTTTTCTTTATAAAAGTATGCTCCTTCCCCTGTCACATGGGAATTTGCATGTGGCTTGCCATGGCTGCAGACCCCAAACTGCAATTTTCTGCTTATGCTGAATAAATCCCTTTGTTGGAGAAATGTCTAACAGTCCATTCATTTCAGGTCAAAAGAAAAAACATTTGCACACAAAAGTTATTAGGACCATGTTTTCTTGGTTGTTGGCTTTAATTTTTTAAGAAGAACTTCTAAATATATTCTAAAGTATGTATTCAAACCCAGTTTCTTGAACTTTTTACAAGCTGATAATAAGAATGACCCACATGTTCTACAAAATCTTCAGAAATAAAACAGGCTTTATTAAGTCCACTATGTCAAAAAGCAACAGGTAGAACCAGACATGGAACAACAGACTGGTTCAAAATTGGGAAAGGAGTACTTCAAGGCTATATATTCTCACCCTGCTTATTTAACTTCTATGCAGAGTACATCATGAGAAATGCTGGGATGGATGAAGCACAAGCTGGAATCAAGATTGTCAGGAGAAATATCAATAACCTCAGATATGCAGATGACACTCCCCTTATGGCAGAAAGCGATAGAGAACTAAAGAGCCTCTCAAAGAAGGTGAAAGAAAACAGTGAAAAAGCTGGCTTAAAACTCAACATTAAAAAAAACTAACATCATGGCAAGAGCTCCCATCACTTCATGGCAAACAGATGGGGAAACAATGGAAACAATGACAGACTATTTTCTTGGGCTCCAAAATCACTGTGGATGGTGACTGCAGTCATGAAATTAAAAGACGCTTGCTCCTTGGAAGAAAAGCTATGAAAAAACTAGACAGCCTATTAAAAAGCAGAGACATCACTTCGCAGACAAAGGTCTGTATAGTAAAAGCTATCATTTTTTCAGTAGTCATGTATGGATGTGAGAGTTGGACCATAAACAAGCCTGAGAGCCCACGGACTAATGCTTTTGAATTATGGTGTTGGAAAAGACTCGAGAGTCCCCTGGACTGCAAAGAGATCAAATCAGTCAATGCTAAAGGAAATCAACTCTGAATATTCATGGGAAGGACTGATGCTGAAGCTAAAACTTCAATACTTCGGCCACCTGATGCGAAGAGCCGACTAACTAGAAAAGACCCTGATGCTAGGAAAGATTGAAGGCAGGAGGAGAAGGGGATGACAGAAGACAAGATAATTGGATGGCATCACTGACTCAATGGATGACATGAGTTTGAGCAAGCTCTGGGAGATGGTGAAGGATAGGGAAGCCTGGCAGGCTGCAGTCCATGGGGTCGCAAAAAGTTGGACACGACTGAATGACTGAACAACAACAACGCCATACTTAACGCAACAAGAAAAAAGACAACTTAAAAATATTTTCAAAAGTCATATACATTTTGAAACCAAGTGTTTAATTGGCTAATTAATCTGATTAATCAAAAATTAAATTTACCCAGAATTCTAAATTATCCAGTCATTCCAGATAATGGAAAACTATCCTATATAGTTCTTTCTGATTAAAATCACAATAATTTACAGTAATTAAAACATAATTTTCTCGTGGCTGATTCATGTTAATGTATGGCAAAAACCACCACAATACTGTAATTACCCTCCAATTAAAATAAATAAATTTTTTAAAAAAACATAATTTTCTGATATGTATTAAGTTAAGCTGAATCTACTAAATCCATTTCAACTATCATCTGAGTGAAATACTGAATATTTCCAAAGAATAAAATGACAATTTTGCAAAGCCATCTACCACCAACCATGCTATAGCAGTGAGGTAAATCTGTATCTCCCAAAGACTGATACTAACATTTTGGAAGTTTGTTAAAATTCTCCCTTATATCAGTGCTCTCCTGAATTACTGCATGTCTCTTAACTCAGTTTTTACCTCAAATCTTGTCTCACTTCAGGCCATCCTCCACAATTCTCAAATGTGAAAACTGTGCTATTGTTTCAGTGGCACATACTATATATACAATACGTTTTAAAGTCCCCTATGATCA
Source organism: Odocoileus virginianus (assembly GCF_023699985.2). Taxonomy (NCBI): domain Eukaryota; kingdom Metazoa; phylum Chordata; class Mammalia; order Artiodactyla; family Cervidae; genus Odocoileus; species Odocoileus virginianus. Next base: position 12,545,291 of record NC_069685.1, on the reverse strand, counting down.
GGTCTCCTCCTAACTAGTTCCACCTATGCTACTTTGCTCTGTTCTAGTCTCACTGACTATTCACAATTCTTTGAAAGCTCCATGTTTTCATAGTAGCTAGGCTGTATATCTTTACACAGACCGTTCCTCTTGCCTTTAGGTCCTTCCTCAGTGACATTCTACCTTACCCCTCACACCAGATATGAATCACCTCCATAAACACGTCTCTGGTTCTCCAAGGCGGTCCTCCTGGCCTCTCCTCTGGCCACCACTGCACTGAGCCCATCCTTGGCGGAGAGCAGTACAACCTAGTACAGACCAACTGCCTTGAATCCCAGCATCCCCACTTGCCAGGTGATATTCACCAGGTTACTTAACTTTTCTGGGTTCTAGTTTCCTGATTTGGAAAATGATTAAAAAATAACAGTAAATAATACTTCATATGACTTTTGGAGACTTTACTGAGACAGTTGTTTATTTTATACATGCAAAGTACTCAGAACAGAACCTCACTCTAACAATTATACATGCCTACATTGTATAATAATGACTAATTATTACTTTCTCCAGTAGACTGTGAACTCCTTGACAACAAGGTCTTTTTTATTTTTTAATCTCTAAAAGTGTTAGAGATTTTGGCAACTGTCTGTTGACTTAAACTGAAAAATATCTTACTATAAAGAACCAAAGTAAGAGTTAAACAACTTTCTCAAGCTGTTTCTCATTAATAAAGAGTATTCAGTCATTCATAACATGTGAAACAATAATCACAATTATATTTCACTGACGAACCCAGAGCTAAAAACCACAGAAATAAAACACATGATAGTGCAATGATGAATTTCCTGACTCTCCCACCCAACACGTTTTTAAGTGACCCCACCATTCTCCCGGCAGCGTCAGCTACTGTTCTGCCCTGCAGCCCCAAGATGCCAGACAGCGGGGCATCTTCAGGGAACCAATGACTTCTACGTGTTGCCCTCTGCCAAGCCCCACAGCAGAAAACAATGTAAACTGGCGCTGACTCCTACCCTGTTACTGAGATTAGCATGGCACCAGTTGAATTACGCTAAGTAAAGCAACAGGAGATACTCAATCTGAGCAAAATTCACAGAAACATTTGGTGTTATAAAGAATATTAGAAACTTCTGAAGCAGTCTAGAAGTTGGCAAAAGGCACCACCCTTACTCAAACAACAAAAAATGGCTAGATAAACCAAAATCTCATAATTTTCTTGCAGATATGAGCCCTTAAAAGTATGCAGCAACCAAATACCCTGAAACCCAAGAAGGATCAGTTTGCAGGTAGGGAGAGAAAGGATGGACAGCCAGTCCCAGCTGTGGTAGAGCATGGCAGGAAGAAACAGCGACCCAATACGCACATAAAAAGGAATCAGGCAGAACGTTAACAAACTGCGAAAGGCTAAGTGTGGGCTATCATAAAAGAACAGCAGCCCCGGGAGTCTCAAACACAAGGTGAACTCACACTGACTCTTAGAGTCTTTTCTAAGAGCCCTCACTGTGCACATAAGAGGACACTTTGTGGGGAGAACAGGAAATTGGAAAGTCAGTGGTACAAGCATGGAAGAGGGGACTGACTGCCACTGCACGAAAAGCAAAAACCCATCCTCCCCTCAAAGCCTTCTCTCCTACAGAAAAAGAACTTAAGCTGCTAAGGGAACAGAATCAACCTGCTGACTCCAGCACACAGATACAGATCCATGCTTGCTGGGAGAGAACTAAAGGAAAAAACCCTCTACACTGGAAAAGGAGCAGGAAACACTCCTTCCTCTGGGACAGGACAGAAAACTCTCCCCGAGGAAACATCAGAGTTTCGCTATCATAGGTGAAAGTGAAGTGAAAGTCACTCAGTCGTGTCCGACTCTTTGCGACCCCATGGACTATACAGCCCATGGAATTCTCCAGCCAGAATACTGGAGTGGGTAGCCTTTCCCTTCTCCAGGGCATCTTCCCAACCCAGGGATCGAACCCAGGTGTCCCACGTTGCAGGCAGATTCTTTACCAGCTGAGCCACAAAGACCAGAGTTTCGCTCTCATAGGTAGGAGAGACCAAAACGCTGAGAAGGTCCCACCCTGGAGACCAGGCACACACAAGCTATCTAGGATTGAAGCTGGATGAGAAAACAGAGAAGTCCTGCCTCTGAGCCTCTGCACTGAGTAACAACCATCACATTTTACTGCTGGAGGCAGGGCAAGAGCATGCAGAGAGACACCCTTGCAGCCGAGGGATAGAAAGATAACTGAAAACAATTATAGAGGAGGAACAGTAAGAAAACTCCTCTGGCACAACTGCCCCTGCCACAAACACTGGAATCTTTAGAGGAATCTGAAGCCTATGTTACTGAAGGTAACCATAACAAACCAAAAATAAAAACAATCTGAAACCCAGGTCAATTCCTTACTCAACTTCCACTATAAAAGTCTGACAGTAAAAAAGAGGTAATCATTTCAGAGTGTAAATACCATTTTTTTCAATATCTACTAATGTTTCAGTTCAGTTCAGTCACTCAGTTGTGTCTGACTCTTTACGACCCCATGAACTGCAGCACGCCAGGCCTCCCTGTCCATCACCAACTCCCAGAGTCTACCCAAACTCATGTCCATTGAGTCGGTGATGCCATCCAACCGTCTCATCCTCTGTCATCCCCTTCTCCTTCTGCCCTCAATCTTACCCAGCATCAGGGTCTTTTCAAATGAGTCAGCTTTTCACATCAGGTGGCCAAAGTACTGGAGTTTCAGCTTCAGCATCAGTCCTTCCAATGAATACTCAGGATTCATCTCCTATAGGGTGGACTGGTTTGATCACCTTGCAGTCCAAGTGACTCTCGAGAGTCTTCTCCAATACCACACTTCAAAAGCATCAATTCTTTGGCACTCAGCTTTCTTTACAGTCCAACTCTCACATCCATACATGACCACTGGAAAAACCATAGCCTTGACTAGATCGACCTTTGATGACAAAGTGATGTCTCTGCTTTTTAATATGCTGTCTAGGTAGGTCATAACTTTCCTTTCAAGGAGTAAGCATCTTTTAATTTCAAGGCTGCGGTCACCACCTGCAGTGATTTTGGAGCCCCCCAAAAAAAGTCCGCCACTGTTTCCACTGTCTCCCCATCTATTTGCCATGAAGTGATGGGACCAGTAGCCATGATCTTTGTTCTCTGAATGCTGAGCTTTAAGCCAACTTTTTCACTCCGCTCTTTCACTTTCATCAAGAGGCTCTTCAGCTCTTCACTTTCTGCCATAAAGGTGGTGTCATCTGCATATCTGAGGTTATTGATATTTCTCCCCACAATCTTGATTCCAAACTGTGCTTCATCCAGCCCAGTGTTTCTCATGATGTACTCTGCACATAAGTTAAATAAGCAGGGTGACAATATACAGACTTGACATACTCCTTTTCCTATTTGGAACCAGTCTGTCGTTCCATTTCCAGTTCTAACCGTTGCTTCCTGACCTGCATACAGATTTCTCAAGAAGCAGGTCAGATGGTCTGGTATTCCCATCTCTTTCAGAATTTTCCACAGTTTAGCATTCGGTAAGCATTTTCGACTGACTTCCCAGGTGGTGCTAGCGGTAAAGAAGCCACCTGCCAATATAGGACACTTAAGAGATGAGCGTTCAATCCCTGGGTCAGGAAGATACCCTGGAGAAGGGCACAGCAACCCACTCCAGTATTTTTGCCTGGAGAATCCCATGGAGAGAGGAGCCTGGCAGGCTACAGTTCATAGGGTCACAAAGAGTCAGACACAACTGAAGTTGGACATGACTTAGCACAGCACATTTAAGACACACAAACAAACAAACAAACAAGAGAAACAAATATTATCAAAAGATAAAGCAATCACTAGAAATAGACTCAGATGAACCAGATGCTTAAATTAACAAACAGGGACTTTAAATAGCTATGATTAATATGTTAAAGAATTTAGGGGAAAAGGTAAATGAAACAAAGAAACAGGGAATTTCAACATAGGAAAGACTCCTTTAAGAGTCAAATGAAAAAGCCATAAATAAAAAACATAGCAGAGATGAACGATTCCTTAGAATCACTAGTAGATTCAATAAAATGAAAGAAAGAAGTAGTAGACTTGAAGCTAGACCAATTAAAAAATGCAAAGCAAAACACTAAGAAGAAAAAAAGGGGGGGGGGGCAGGGAATAGAGCACCTAAAGCAAAGGGACAAATACCAAATGGTTTACCAAAATTAAATGCTCTGCTGCTTTAGAACTCAACATTCAAAAAAACTAACATCATGGCATCCAGTCCCATCAGATGGGGAAACAGATGGGGAAACAATGGAATCAGTGATAGACTTTATTTTCTTGGCTCCAAAATCACTGTGGACGGTGACTGCAGCCATGAAATTAAAAGATGATTTCTCCTTGTACGGAAAGCTATGATAAACCTAGACAGTGTCTTAAAAAGTAGAGACATCACTTTGCCGACAAAAGTACTGTCTAATCAAAGCTATGGTTTTTCCAGATGTCATGTATGGATGTGAGAGTTGGACCATAAAGAAGGCTGAGCACCAAAAAGTTGATGCTTTCGAACTGTGGGGCTGGAGAAAACTCTTGAGAGTCCCTTGGACTGTAAGGAGATCAAACTAGTCAATCCTAAAGGAAGTCAACTCTGAATATTTATTGGAAGGACTGATGGTAAGGCTCCAACACTTTGGCCACCTCATGCAAAAAGTCAACTCACTGAAAAAGACCCTGATGCTGGGAAAGATTTGAGGGCAGAAGAAGAAGGGGGTGACAGAAGAAGAGATGGCTGGATGGCATCATCGACTCAATGGACATGAGTCTGAGCTAACTGCGGGAGATAGTGAAGGACAGTGAAGCCTGGTGAGCTGCAATCCATGGGGTTGTAAACAGCTGGATACAACTGAGTAACTGAACAACAAAAGCATATGTATAATTAGATTCCCAGAAAGATGAGTATGGGGCAAAAGAAAAACTGCAAGAAATAATGGCAGTGAATTTTCAAAATAATGCAGGACATCAAACCAGAAGATCCAAGAATCTCAATGAATGTCAAGCAGGATTAAACACACACACACACCCACCCACACATATTCACACACTTCATATCTTTACTATCAAATATTAAAGATAAAATCTTAAAAGAAGGCAGGGGGAAAAAGCCACAATGACTAGAGCAGACTTTTCTTTAGAAATTACATAATCCAGAAGATACAGAATATCTCTAAGACATAGAGATGCTAACCTAGAATTTCATGCAAGGAAAATATACCACAGTAATAAAAAGCAAAATGAAAATGTTTTCAACCAAACACTGCTAGCAGACCTGCAATATAAAAACTGTAAAGAGAGTTCTTCAGGCAGGAAGAATATGATATCAGACAGAAACCTGGATCTATTCAAAGAAAGAAAAAGTTCCAAAAATTGAAAAAGTTAAACACAAAAGGTTTTGTTTTTAAATCACTCCAAAACATAATTGATCTTTTAAAAGAAAAATAGCATCAAGGTATCCTGAAGGTTTTAAATACGCAAAAAATAAAATGTATGTCAAAATAGCATAAAGGATAGGAGAGAGAAATTGGAAGTACACTGTTAAAGGATTTGTATGTCTTATCTATAGCAGTAGTATATTACTTGAAGGTAAACTGTGACAAAGATATACAGTGAAATCCTAGGGCAGTCCCTCAAAAAATTTCAAAAAGGAGGTACAACTTATGGGTCAGTTGAAAGATAAAAGAGTCACAAAAAATACTGAATTTATCCAAAATCAGGTTAAAAAGGAGGGGAAAAAAATGAACAAATCCCCCAATTTCAGGACAGTAGTTTTAAATCTAATTTCACCAATAGTTATATTAGGTGTAAATGATCTAAACACTCTCAGTTATAAGACAGAGAATGTCAGACTGGATTTAAAAAAAACCGTCTATATTAAATCCACTTCAAATAAAAAGAGACACAGAATTTAAAAGGAAAAGGAAAAAGAGCCTGATTTTTTTTCTTTTTTTTTTCATTTATTTTTATTAATTGGAGGCTAATTACTTTACAATATTGTAGTGGTTTTTGCCATACATTGGCATGAATCAGCCATGGATTTACATGTGTTTCCCATCCCGATCCCCCCCTCCCGCCTCCCTCCCCACCCGATCCCTCTGGGTCTTCCCAGTGCACCAGCCCCGAGCACTTGTCTCATGCATCCAACCTGGGCTGCTGATCTGTTTTCACCCTTGATAGTATACTTGTTTCAATGCTGTTCTCTCAGAACATCCCACCCTCGCCTTCTCCCACAGAGTCTAAACGTCTGTTCTGTACATCTGTGTCTCTTTTTCTGTTTTGCATATAGGGTTATCATTACCATCTTTTTAAATTCCATATATATGCGTTAGTATACTATATTGGTCTTTATCTTTCTGGCTTACGTCACTCTGTATAATAGGCTCCAGTTTCATCCATCTCATTAGAACTGATTCAAATGTATTCTTTTTAATGGCTGAGTAATATTCCAGTGTATATGTACCACAGCTTCCTTATCCATTCGTCTGCTGATGGGCATCTAGGTTGCTTCCATGTCCTGGCTACTATAAACAGTGCTGCGATGAACATTGGGGTACACGTGTCTCTTTCAGATCTGGTTTCCTCAGTGCGTATGCCCAGGAGTGGGATTGCTGGGTCATATGGCAGTTCTATTTCCAGTTTTTTAAGGAATCTCCACACTGTTCTCCAAAGTGGCTGTACTAGTTTGCATTCCCACCAACAGTGTAAGAGGGTTCCCTTTTCTCCACACCCTCTCCAGCATTTATTGAAGAGCCTGACTTGTAAAGAGCAAGGACAATGTTATTCTCACTCACAACAACAAAAATAAAAAAGCTAAATTAACTGAACATTCAAAAAATTCAACATCTTTGCTAAGATCATGGCAAATGATTGGATCACTTCATGGCAAATAGATGGGGGAACAATGGAAATAGTGAGAAATTATTTGGGGGGGAGGGCCTCCAAAATCACTGCAGATGGTGACTACAGCCATGAAATTAAAAGATGCCTGCTCCTTGGAAGAAAAACTATGACCAACCTAGACAGCATACTAAAAAGCAGAGACACTACTTTGCCAACAGAGGTCCGTCTAGTCAAGGCTATGGTTTTTCCAGTGGTCATGTATGGATGTGAGAGTTGGACTGTGAAGAAAGCTGAGCACTGAAGAACTGATGCTTTTGAACTGTGGTGTTGGAGAAGATTCTTGACAGTCCCTTAGACTACAAGGAGATCAAACTAGTCTATCCCAAAGGAAAACAGTCCTGAATATTCATTGGAAGGACTGATGCTAAAGCTGAAACTCCAATACTGTGGCCACCTGATGCAAAGAGCTGACTCATTTGAAAAGACCCTGATGCTGGGAAAGATTGAAGGCAGGAGGAGAAGGGGACAAGAGAGGATGAGATGGTTGGATGGCATCACAGACTCAACGGACATGGGTTTAGGTGGACTCTGGGAGTTGGTGATGTACAGGAGGCCTGGCGTGCTGCAATCCATGGGGTCGCAAAGAGTCGGACACAACTGAGCGACTGGACTGAACTGAGCGACTGGACTGAACTGAACTGAAAACCAATAATTATTTAGGTCCAACAGAGGTCACAAAGCAAACCACCACTCAGAAAACTGAAGAAGCAGAAAACAGAGACTCACATCTTACCAGGAGCAGAAACTACCACTGGAGTTAGCAACTGGCAGGAAACTCAACAACAGTGAAAACTTAAGAGTATACCAACTGGCTAACTGCTGGAGACTGAGTACAGACTAGCTGGAGAGAATAAAAACACCTGGATGCCCAGCCTTAGAGAGCACTCCACATCTTCAAGAATTTCACATCTTCAAGAATTTTTCCTCTAGGAGCCCCACCAGTTTCTCTTTATGGTAAAGATCAGAAAAAATTCTCCAGTGATTCCTGCAGATAGAGGAGGAAGGTGATCATTGTGAATCACACCAAAAGCATTCTCCTTCCCGTAACAAAGGCCTGAATTAAAGGAAAACTGTTTCAACAGAGCTTAACCAGTATGGTTTTTTTGTTGCTGTTCTTTTTTCACCACAGCCTGACACAGGGGGCTTCCCTGGCAGCTCAGACAGTGAAGAATTCGCCTGCAATGCGGGAAACCTGGGTTTGATCCCTGGGTTGGGAAGATCCCCTGGAGGAGGGCACGGCAACCTACTCCAGTACTCTTGCCTGGAGAATCCCATGGACAGAGGAGCCTGGAGAGCTGCAGTCCACTGGGTCGCAAAGAGTCAGACATGACTGAGCAACTAAACACAGCACAGCACAGCTGACACAGGGAAAGGAAAACACCTGACTACATCCTCTAGCCTTCTGTCTCACCTAAGTGGGGTAAGAAAAGGGGAGAAGCACTTGCGAAGGTCACAGGCATGCACATGGGCCCACTAAAAGACTGAGGTCTAATGCACAGGATTACAGAACACTTCCATTCTCTCCATAACTTAACACCATATCAACAGGACTCCAATATAGTATCAGTAGGCTAAATTCAAAGACCTGCAAGCTTAGATGCCATTTAAGGAGTCTCTAGAGAGGGCAATGGCACCCCACTCCGGTACTCTTGCCTGGAAAATCCCATGGACAGAGAAGCCTGGTGGGCTGTAGTCCATGGGGTTGCTAAGAGTCAGACACAACTGAGCAACTTCACTTTCATTTTTCACTTTCATGCATTGGAGAAGGAAATGGCAACGCACTCCAGTGTTCTTGCCTGGAGAATCCCAGGGACGGGGGAGCCTGGTGGGCTGCCATCTATGGGGTCACGCAGAGTTGGACACGACTGAAGTGACTTAGCAGTAGTAGCAGCAGAGAAATTCAAAGATAACAAGGGAGACAAAAACAAGGACCTTAAAGGAATTTTAGCCTCTGAATCTTAAGCCTTTATCCATCAGGCAGAAAATCAGTCAATGTATGATTGAACTGAACCAGCACCATCAATCAGCTATATTAATTTGATATTTACAGATTATTTCATCCAATGACAGCAGAATACATGGTTATTCTCAAGTTTATGTGTAACATTAGCCAAAATGGACCACATTTTGGGCTATAAAACACACATAAAAAGATTAAAACAAACAGAAATCATACAAATTGTACTCCCAGACCACAACAAAATTAAACTAAAAATCAGTAACAGAAAGCAGTGCTTTCTGAAGTTTACTGCATTTATAGCATGAAATAGATATAGATTAGAACAGAAGAAAGCTCTAAAATCAATAATTTAAGTATTCACCTTAGAAAACTAGAAAAAGAGGAGCAAATTAAATTCAAAATAAGCAGGAGAAAGAAATAAAAACAGGAAATTAAGAGAGAAAAATCACCAATACTGCAAAGTTGGTTCTTTGAAAAGCTCAATAAAATCAATAAATCTCTAACCAGGCTAAATAAGAAAAAAAGAAAGAAGACATAAATTACTAATACAAGAAACAAAAGAGGGGCCATCACTATTGATCCCATGGATAAAAGGGTAATAAAAGAGTATTATAAGGAGCTCCAACCACAAACTTGATAAATAAAATGGACCAATTCCTTGAAAGACACAATCCAGCAAAACTCACACAAGGAACAGATAATTTGAATAAGCCAATATCTATTATAAAAATTGAATCAAAAATTAATAACCTTCCAAACAAATCACTAGGCCTAAATGGTTTCACTGGTGACTTCTGTCAAGCATTTAAGGAAGAAATAATACCGAGTGTCCAAAATTTTTTTCAGAAAAAAGAAGCAGAGGGAATACTTTCTGACTGATTCCATAAGGGTAGCATTCCTGTAATAATAAAACCAGACAAAGACATTAAAAGAAAGGAAAATTAAAGAATAATATCTCTCATGAACACAGACGCAAAAATTCTCAAGAAAATATTAGTAAATTGAATGTATGTATAAAAAAATTATTCACCATAATCAATTGGAATTTAATCCAGGTATGCAAAGTTGGTTCAATGTTCTAAAATTAATATAATCCATCAAAACAACAGGCTAAACGAGAAAAAACATATTATCATAATAATAAATGTTGAGAAAGCATCTGGCAAATTCAACACTCATTCAAAACAAAACTCTATCAGCATATCTACAGAAATTAGGGGGACTTCCTCAACTTTATATATCCACAAGAAACAACAGCTAACACCATATTTGGGGCTTCCCTGCTGGCTCAGCGGTAAAACGTCCACCTCTAAATGCAGAAGACACAGGTTCAATCCCCGGGTCATGTAGATCCCTTGGAGACAGAAATGGCAACTCCAGTATTCTTGCCTGGAAAATCCCATGGACAGAGAAGCCTAGGGGGCTACAGTCCATAGGACTACAAAAAAAGAGTCGGACATGACTTGCAACTAAACAACAACAATCCTTTTTGCCACTTCTATGTGACATCATATTCAAAGTCTTAGCTAATGCAATAAGACAAGAGAAGGAAATAAAAGGTATAGACTGGAAAGAAGAAATAAAAATAAATGAACCCAGCCATTCTACTCCTAAGTATCTACTCAAGAAAAATAAAAATATATGTCTACACAAAAACCTGGACATGAATGCTTATGGTAGCTTCCTCCATAATCACCAAATATTGGAAACAACCTTATCTTAGTTAACTTAGCACCCTGAAACACTAAACATGCATTATTTCACAATTTCTGATCCAGGAATTTGGGACCAGTTTGGTTATCCAGTGGCTGGAGGATCCATTCTAAGGTGGCTTAATAATATGACTGTTGCCAAGAGGCCCCAGCTCGCCACTGGCTGTTGTCAGAAGGCCATGTTTCTCACCATCTCAACCTCTCCATGGGTCCCCTTGTCTCCTCACAAAATGGGAGCTAGTCTCCCCTAGACTATGTGATCCAAACAAGAGTGTGGCAGAGCCCTGATGTCTTTTATGATCTAGTCTCAGAAATCGCATACCATCATGTCTGCCATATTCGCCGGGTCCCAGAGTCTCACCCTGACACAATGTGGGAGAGGTCATCAGAAGGGCATGAAAACCAGCAAACAGGAATCACTGGTACCGTTTGGGAAGCTGACTACCACAACCTAAAGGTCCATTAACTGGTGAATAGGTAACAAACTGGGATACATCCATACAGTGGAATAGTAATCAGCAATAAAAAGGAACCAACTCCAAAAGGAAGAATCACAAATGTACTATACTGAGTGAAAGAAGTTAAGACCTCAAAAGCTACATAAAATATGATTACATTTATATAGCATTCTGAGAAAGGTAAAAACCAAAGAGACACAAAACAGATCAAGCTGTCAGTGGTCGGGGACGGGGCAAAAGACTGACCACAAAGAGATGAGGAAATTTCTTTACACGATGAAAATGACCTGTATTTAATTTTGATGGTGCTTTGATTTGTGACGTGCTGGTTAAAATTCATATAACTATACATACAAAAAGGGTGAGCTTTTCTTAAGTAAATTATACCTCAAATTACTCATAAAAAGAGAGAGAAAAGAATCCTAAGGGGAAACAGAAGAGGCTGGGTTGGGAAGATGGTTTCAGGAGTCTTAATGTGTAAATAGTAGAGCTTTCTGAGAGAAAAATGACTACTGAATCAATAACATTATCGTTTAAATTTCTTAAGCTAAAAAACTTTCTCTGACCTTGAGTCTACAGATTGAAAATGCCTATCATATTACAGGCTATATGGATGAGAAAAGATACACATGTATCCTGGCAAAAGTCTTGAACTCTAAGAATCAATAGAAAGAAAGAAAGAACAAGTTACTCAGCAAGTAAGACAGACAGATATACACCTTCTTACTTGCGACATGATAAAAGGAAATGGTAAACTAGCATGTACAACTTTTTGAGGAAAGGATTGCCACTCAAGAATTCTATCCCAGTGCTTGCTTTGACAGCACATATACTAAAATTGGAATGATAGCCAGAAGATTAGCATGGCCCCTGTATAAGGATGACACGCAAATTTGTGAAGCACTACATATTTATTTTGCTTTAGGTCCAGGAAAAGGATGCAGTGTTAAGTCCATAAAGAAATTTTCAGTCCCTGATGATGTGAGTTCTAGCTTGAATACTACACATTAAATGGGGAGAATTAATCCAACTTCATCCTAGTGAAAGTCTGAAGTGACACCTTTCTCAAAATAGAAAAAAAAAAATGTACTTTATCACATTGGGGGGAAAAAAAAAAGAGAAAGAGAATTCTATCCCAACCAAGAGTACAATAAAGTTATTTGGGGATATATAATCACTCAAAAAATGTATCATTCATTTATCCCATCCAGAGAAATAAGTCAAAAAATGCTAACCAAATAACTGAATCATAGAAAAAGAGGGGAGGATAAAGAGACCTTATAACATGTGCAGTTAAACTGAAGTGGATACTAGTAAAGCAATTACAAAGAGATATATAACAAATGAAAATCCAATTAGATTTTAAAATTCCTGCAATGCAGGAGATGCAGGAAATGCTGGTTCAATCCTGGGTCAGGAAGATCCCCTGGAGGAGGAAATGGCACCCCACTCCCAGTATTCTTGCTGGGAAAATGCCATGGACAGAGAAGCTTGGCAGGCTATGGGCCATGGGGTCACAAAGATTCGGACATGACTGAAGCAACTGAGCACGTTGTCTTATTATGTACTATGACTGTATTAAGTAACTGCTATTTTTCTCTAATCACGGTTGGAGAACATAGCAAGCAATATTTCAATCTTGAAACGTATGTCCTAGCAAATAGTCTATTTTGGTGGAAGTCCTACATGCACCGGGAATGAACATGCTTTCTACAGATGTTGCACGTAGTATTCTGATAGTGTTAGGTCAAGGTGTTGTTCCCATCTTTATCTGTCCCAAATTTAACAAGTATTCTATCAACTACTGAGAAAAGAAAATCTCTAATGATAATTGCTGATATTTCCATTTCTCTTTTTATTTCATGTATTTTGAAATTATTGAATATGTACACATTTATGATTGTTTTATATTCTTAATGAACTAATCTTTTTATCAAGTGTTCCTCTTTATCTCTGTTAATTTGTTTGCTTGATGTCTACTTTATTCGATATTAAAAATCTGTACCACCTATCTTACAATTCTGTTTGTAGGAAATGACTTTTCCTTTGATTTTAGTTTTATCTATTGGTTTCCTTACATTAAACTGTATCTCCTGTAATCAACATATAGTTGAAATGACTTTTATCCATTCTGACAATCTCTGAATTTTAATTAAAGTGTTTAGCTCATGTACAAAAATACATAAAGCCTCTGAACAAAGGGCTTCCCTGGTGGCTGAGATGGTAAAGAATCTACATTTAATGTGGGAGACCTGGGTTCAGTTCCTGGATTAGGAAGATGCTCTGGAGAAGGGAATAGCAATCCACTCCAGTATTCTTGCCTGGAGAATTCCATGGACAGAGGAGTCTGGCGAGCGAAGGGTCGCCAAGAGTCAAACACAACTGAGTGACTCACATACACACACACACCTAAACAAAACAAATATTAAAGTCGGTCCAGTGTACAAGGAAACTTTCAGTAGTTAACACAAACAGTTTCTGTTTTGTTTTACCTGGTTTGCAAGATGAGAGTGACCAAACAGCTTGTGACCCAATTTCCCGTACTGTTCCAGTCCTTTCCAACTGCTTAGGGTCAGCACCAGGAGGTGTCTTGTTTGGTGTGGTCATTTTTAAAATATCCTATGTAGAAAAAAAGAATATTCACATTACACCAGGACCTGAGCATCTTTCTACAAATGGTAAAAGTTTAACAGCCAGTGTATCACTAATGTAACCTGGATAGTAACCATCTATTTTCAAGAGCAGTTGACATAACCACTGCAATTTAAAACACTTGAGAATTCAGTTTGGTTTCCACAGTGTAACATATTATGACTTACAAGTTGTGCAAAGCAGCAGAATATAGTAGTCAAAAGGCCATAGGATCAGGATGTCAACTCAAGGTTCACCTTTAACTAGTCTATACTTTTGAGGGGTCTGGGCTTTCCCCTTTCCTGCCAAAGGGGTTGATGTATAACTGTATAATGCTATGCAGTTCTATACCTATATGAGCAAAAATTCCAATTCAAATGAAGTTTTTTACCTAAAAAAGTCAGACTGAAATATTAATCCAGGAATATGTAAATATTGGTCTATATCTTAAATAATCCATTAAGTGATGCAGAGAAAAATCACATCTCTTCATTAATTGTCAAAAATTCCAATTACATGTGCTGTTACTATAGAACATAGTCAGAAGAATGCCTTTAATGTCTAGAAGTGAGTAACCAGCCTATTCTAAACAAGACGTCTACTTCATCTTTCACATCTTTTGTTAGTTAATCTTGCTAAGTGTGTCCAAATGTGATTAAAAAAAAAAAAAACACCTCTTGGATAGTGAACAACATGTAAAATTGCTTCAATGCAATTACAACTACTAAACATCGTTATACATACATGCTATTATGAACCTGGCCCAGAAGGTTTGTATACTGTCTCCTTGATATCCACCTCCTGTCAGATCTGTTGTTCTCTAACTCTTCACACTCGACACTCTTTAAATAATACCAGACACTGAACTACAAACTGGAAAGGACTGAGGCTTAAATGATCCATTAGCAGTTTTCTGAATGAGTACATGGATGAATGGATAGGTTCAATAATAAACTAAAGTATTGCCACCTGCAAGTTAAGTAAGATCTAAGATGAGGCAATTAAACCTACGGTCACATCTTCAAATGTCCAAAAATGTCAAACTGTGCCCCCTCAAAGGCCCATCTCTATTTTGGAGAATTCAACTGCCGAACTTGGTACTGGACGCCACCAAGTGGAAAAAAACACGGAGCTCGAAGGAGAATGGGTTCCTGGTCATTCCGTTCAGGAGTTAAGGACAAGGAGAGAATGCCACCGCGAGCAGTGTCTAGTGCAGACTCTGTCGGTTCTGCTGGACACCTCTGCCAGAAGTACTAGAATGGGCAACCTCTAAGGATCCATTTCTGACCCACCGGCCTTGAGGAAATGGCGTAAAAGAAGGCTGACAACGGAGAAGAGAAGGTGTTCCCTTAAGCTAGAACCACTCTCCCCGTCCGGGAAAGCCCACGCACTTACAGCTCGCGGACTCTGCTTGCCACCACTCAGCTTTTCAGGATCCGCCGCAGCTCCGCGCCACTCCCACTCGGCTTCCCAGGCCCGCCTAGCTTCCCCAGAGACGTCACTGGGGTCGCAGTGCAATGACGTCAGTCCCAGCCGCCTCTCCCTACTTCTTTCCACAGCTCCGCCTGGCGCGCCCTGGCGCGCATGCGCATTACGTCCTTGTGGCATGCTTGAGGCGGCGGCTGGGCACCGCCATTTTGGCCGGTGGCCGCAAGGAACACGCTCTGTGGCTGAGAAGTGAAAACCAAGCGCTGATTTGATCTCTGCGTTCCCCTCCGCAAGGGGAATCTGTTTCTCCAGGTATGTGAATAGCCTGGAGGGGTTTGGCCTTTAGCTGCAGTTTGCCACGGTCTAAACACCGTGGGGACATTCTCCGCGAGCCTTTGGTTAGGCCTCAGGTGGCGGCGGCAGCGGCGCGTGGCAGCCGGTTTGGACGAGACAGCTGGAACCGCCGAGCGTGGAGGCGCCTAACGCTTTGCCTCTGGCTGACCCGGCTCTCGGTCTCTGTGGCCCGCCACCCCCGCCAGGGGACACGGAAATGGATATAGGTGCCATTCTCTCGGTGGTCCAGTCCCCGCCGCCTCCACTCCCCGCCTTGACCCCGCGCCTCCCCTACCACTGAATCTTTATGAGACCCGCCTTTATAACTTAGAGCGTCCCCTATTGCCCCGGCTCTTCTGGCAGAGGTGGAAGCCTTTTCTTCGCTGTTTGGGGATTGTGGAATGAGTCACGGCATCTTACCGCCAAGAAGCCGGATCCTCCTCGTCCACTCCCAGTCTTTGTAGAAACGATGGCCACAAGTCACTGGGTTTATCTCACAGCAGGTGTACTCTGCTGTCACCATGGTGATCTCAAATAATCTCCCAGTTGAACGCGTTTTGCATTTCGCGAGAGTTTTTATGACACTTGGTGATTGCTCCGATTTCCCCCTTATTATATCTTAAAACCCTGGAGATCAGGTTCTGTGTTTTTACTGAAAGTACCTTTATTTCCCCTTCAGTGGTTCGTGCATCGTGGGAGCGACGTTTAAAGTCACTTCCCACATCCCATAAACTACTTAAGCACGTTTTCTCATTTTTTACCGTAAAATCGGTAAGAGAGAGAAATAACTGTCAAAACACTGTTTTTGGTTTTATTGGGGGGAGAGGTGCTTTCTCTTCCACAGAACTGCTAACTGCATTTATGACAGTAGCATCTGTTTTGTAGTTCTCAGTACTTCTGTCCCTGGTTCTGAGAATATTCATTCTGTATCAACTACTTGACGATAATGCTTCGTTTTTGTCAGTATTAACCAAGGGCTCTTCTCTTTGGCTACCCACTCCAGTATCATTGCCTGGAAAATCTCACGGACAGAGGAGACTGGTGAGCTGCAGTCCATGGGGTCGCAAAGAGTCGGGCACTACTGAGCGACTAACACACACTTGTCCTATCTGAACCAAAAAGTGTTGTTTGTTTTTGTTTTAGTTAAAAGACTGTTCTCCCCTATAAAAGAATTTTTTTAGGAAGAATATTTAATATAATTGCTGGTATGGGGCAAGGAGAAAGTGGTATTAATTTAGTGTCCCTTCTAATTGTCTTCAGTTTAAGACTCTGAAATCAGGGTTGTGCACCACTCCCAACTTACACGTTTTATAAATGTAATAACCTGCAGTAGCATAGAATTTTAGAATATTTCACATGACATAAGAATAATTCATTTTCAAATGCTTTCACAGGATGTAAAAATAATTTTGGCTTTAGACTACAAAGTGAAAAGTCGCTCAGTCCTGTCCGACTCTTTGCGACCCCATGGACTGCTTCTTGAGGCCAGATTACTGGAGTGGGTAGCTTTTTCCCTTCTCCAGAGGATCTTCCCAACCCAGGAATCAAACCACGTTTTCCTGCATTGCGGGCGGATCCTTTACCAACTGAATTCCTTGGTGGTCCAGTGGTTAAGACTTTGCTTCCCTGCTGGCTCAGACGGTAAAGCAGCTGATTCGATCCCAGGGTTGGGAAGACCCCCTGAAGAAGGAAATGGCAACCCACTCCAGTATTCTTTTCTGGGAAATCCTGTGGACAGAGGAGCCTAGTAGGCTACAGTCCATGGAGTCGCAAAGAGTGGGACAGGACTGAGTGTTTCTTTCATTAGACTACAAATGCTTTCTATAAATGTCTCACTTCCTTTTTTCCTCTCAGCTGGAAGGATGATAGAGGTCATTGTTTATAAGTACCTGTTTTCACCAGTTTTCAGATTTGAGATAGCTTCAGATCCCTATTCCAGGGCGTCTGTAACTACAGTCTTCCCCTCCAAGCTTTCCTGTACTGTATCTTTCTCACTGAAAAAGAAAGGAGGGGATCCTTCTTCCCAATTCTTGAAACTTACATAGAAATTTAATTAACAGTAGTGTCTACAGTTTGCTCTCTTAATTAACAGTTCTACAAAGAATCTGTATTCATTTTTCTTAACTGCATCATAGTTCATCATTTTAAAATATAAATCAGCTTTTTAACCATCTCTGCTGCTGCTTCTGCTAATTCACTTCAGTCGTGTACGACTCTGCGCGACCCCATAGACGGCAGCCCACCAGGCTCCTCCATCCATGGGATTTTCCAGGCAAGAGTACTGGAGTGGGTTGCCATTGCCTTCTCCATAACCATCTCTAGTATGTTTTATTTGATAAAAATCATCTTGACAGTCATTTGGCTTTTTAAATGGTTTGAAATAGCAGTTGAAACAATTTAGTAGTTTGGCAGAAATAAACTTTACTGTAAACAGTTTCATTGATAAATCAATGGAGATTTATCCTTTGCAGGGGAATTAATCATGCTTATTCACCATAATTTGTATGATCTCTAGTTTTATTTTTAATAGCTGAAGAATCTTCAGTCTCTTGTGAATTGTCTTCTAGAATGATAGCTTTTTTGGTAGCAATTCATAAATCACTTATTTTCTTATGCTGATCTTTAGATGAGTTTCTAAAGATTATAAAGAGGTAAAGTGAACCTATCCATTAGTGTAGCTCTGTTACATACAATGTTTGTCTCATTTTGGGTGATTTTTAAAAATAACATACTTTAGTGTTTAACTGTCACTATAATGGTAACTTGCAAAGACTCCTGAAGCTGTTATAACCTGTAGGAAAATTTTTTACTATATTTAAATTCATTTTCTCATTTCATTCACTAGATATGTTTGCATTCCTACTATGTGGTAGACACTGGTCCAGCCACTGGAATGAACAAACAAAAATTCCTACACTCATGATGGAGTACTTTGTAGTTGGAGAGGGAAAAACATTGCCTGTGTGTAGAGAGAGAGAATACATAAATGCATATACACACACAGTAAATTGTTGTGTCAGACTCTTTGCGACCCCATGAACTATACAAGGGGAATTCTCTAGGCCAGAATACTGGGGTGGGTAGCCTTTCCCTTTTTCAGGGGATGGATCTAACCCAGGTCTTCTGCATTGCAGGGATTCTTTACCAGCCAAGCCACAAGGGAAGCCCAAGAATACCGGAGAGGGGAGCCTATCCCTTCTCCAGTGAATCTTCCCGATCCTGGAATCAAACCGAGGTCTCCTGCATTGCAGGCAGTTTCTTTGCTAACTGAGCTATGAGGGAAACACTATATATACCATATACATACATGTGTATGAAATATATACTAGGTAATGTGGTAGAAAGAGCTAAGAAGAATAAAACAGGGCAGTTTTATAGCTAGAGAAGACTCACTGAGAATAAACATTAAAGACTTGAAGGAGTGGCCCGTGTGACTCACTAGTGGGAGCAGCATTACTGCAAAGGGAGCAGAAAATGCTAAGACCCTGAAGCAAATCCTGGCAACCATTTGCTTTAGCCATGTAAAAAACAGATGATCTGACAAGCTGTTTTCATGGAATGATGGACCCTAATGTCTGCAATGGATTCCAGAGAAAATACCTAGAGAAATGTGAAACACTGATTGTAGGCAACTCTTACGTCTGAGGTTATTGATATTTCTCCTAGCAGTCTTGATTCCAGCTCATGCTTTTACACAGCCCCTGCCTGAAAAGGTGGGGAAATGAAGCAGTGGAGGAGGTTGGGGCAGACAATGAAGGGTTCAGATTCTGGGGATAAGCTGGTGGGAAGACTGAATAATTGATGATGTTAAAGACAGGAAAAAGAATTGTAACCTTCTCCTTGGTGGGTGGATATCTTTTAGTTTGCAAAGGGACTTAGCTATGGAAATACATATAGTGTGGTGGCTAACTGGCATAAAGGTTCACTTGAGATGATACTAGTCAGCATGGCTCTGTTTTTTCTCTTGCCATCTGTGTGCAGGTGAGGAGTTAATTTAACCAGAATTACAGATGAGGGTGTAAGTGACTGACAATTTTAGGTGGGTACAGAAGACATCGAAGATACAAAGGGATAAAGGACAGTGGAAATTTGATAGAATCTAGAGACAGTTACAGGTCTGAGGAATGAAGGGAGTTCAAAGGGTTGTTGGATTGTTGTGTGTGAGTGGTGAAGTGAAAAAATAGAAATGGTGGTTGGAGAATGGGGTATTTGAAAGGTCGGTTATAGAAAAATGCAGTTATGCAAAATGACAAGGTAAAGGATTTGGCCAAAGGAAGAAGGGCTAGGGTGGGGTAAAAGAAAGTGGTTAATAAACTGAGATGACAGGCTATTACTAGAAGGATCATCTGTGAACGTATTGAAATCACTAAGTATTATGACAAGAGTTGTTAAAGAGTGAACATTAGCCAAGGGCTGGCGTCTTCAAAGGATGGGAGGGACTGAAATGGTTGGAAATAACTAAAGCAGATGGATGACCTAAGAAGCAAAAGCTTGATGTTTTTAATGAGAAGGGAGAGATAATAATTGTCTGGAAGCAGCAGTAAGAGCAACATCTGTTAGTTCCCTCCAAGCCTAATGATATTGAAGGGATGTGAGAAAGACTGGAAAGTAATATAAGAGGAAGCTTTCGGTCAAGAAATACCTGGATGGTGGTTCATGGTCATGATAGAAAAAGCCAACAGAATGTCTTTGTTGATCAGTAATCTTTTGGCTCGAGGTTCTTTCATTACATTTTGGAATAAACTGGAGTAGTAAGGCACTTGTTGGAATTACTTTGATCACATTCTAAGAACATTAATGTCTATCACTAAGCCCAGTATATAGAAGATTAAGTTAACTTTGACCTCAGCTCTGTAATTTATGGTGCTTTAAAAGCACCAAATACTATATACGTAAAGCTTCAAAATTATATATGTTTGGTTACTTGGTCTCTTTTGTGTGTGCAGATCATTTGTAAAGTCAATTATTGAATTTGTTACAGTATTGCTTCTGTCTTATGTTTTAGTTTTTTGGCTGCAAGGCATGTGGAATCTTACCTCTCCGACCAAGGATCAACCCTCACCCCCTTACATTGGAAGGCAAAATCCTAACCTCTGGACCTCCAGGGAAGTCCCTGGAGTCCTTTTCATATCAGTGCAGTTAACATAAAATTCATCTTCACTATATTTTCAGTTCCCAAGGAAAGCAGTTTTTACTTTTTTTTTCCAGTTGACCAACATAATGGTTAAACCCTTAATAATTGCCATCTCCATCAGTAGTGTCATAGTCAAATAGATAAGATATGAAGTGATGATTAGTTTGAGGGAGAAGTAAACATCGTTATCATATGTATGTTTCATGTCAAGTCTTTCTGTTCTGTTTTATTGGTTTGTATTCATCCACTGGTATCAGCATTAATTACTTAGGCCTTATATCAACTTTTTTTTCCATATGTCAAGTATAGGTTTCCCTGACCCCTTACTCTTTTCCCATTTTCCTCGCTATTACTACTTTTTGCATAAGAGCTTTAGATTTGATTTGTCTGATTCAGTTTTTTCCCTTTGAGATTGAATTAAATATATAAATTCAGGGAAGATTGAAAACTATGATATTGACTTCTCTTTTGTGAAAACTGAGACAGCATACCATTCTATTTGTTCAGGTCTTTTGTGTCTTTCAGTGGTAATTTTGAGTTTCATCACATGTGTGTATGTTGTTGAAAGAACTATTTTTTTTCCTTCTTCATATAAATTTTCTGATTCATGGTATATAAGTAAAATATTGTTTTTCCAGCCATGACAAGTTATTTTATTGCTTTCACTAGTTTTATTTTTTTAATTAGTTCCAGGTATTAATATCTGAAATAGTGATATCTCCTCTCGAACTATTGATGCCTGTGACTTCTCTTAATAAACTGCATTGACTATGCCATAATTTTGTTAATCTTTTCTTTAACAGAGGAACTGGATATTCTTCCTTCCTTAGAATCATGGCAGATAAGTTAACAAGAATTGCTATTGTCAACCATGACAAATGTAAGCCTAAGAAATGTCGGCAGGAGTGCAAGAAGAGTTGCCCTGTGGTTCGAATGGGTAAGCTGTTCTGTGGGTCATTCAAGGAGAAGAGAAAGTTTTAAAAGAATCACCTTTTAAATATCTTTTAACATTATCTTCACGGTTCTCTAGACTTTGGTGTACACTTTTCACCCCTGTTGGTTTTTTTAAAATGTAATAATAAGACCAGATTTTATTCTAAATTTCTTTTAATACTTCGTGACTAAATGATCCTGTTTAAGTTCAGTTCAGTCACTCAGTGGTGTCCAACTCTTTGCGACCCCATGAACTGCACACAGCACACCAGGCCTCCCTGTCCATCACCACCTCCCGGAGTTTAC
Organism: Odocoileus virginianus; assembly: GCF_023699985.2. Classification (NCBI taxonomy): domain Eukaryota; kingdom Metazoa; phylum Chordata; class Mammalia; order Artiodactyla; family Cervidae; genus Odocoileus; species Odocoileus virginianus. The sequence goes on along the minus strand of NC_069685.1, from coordinate 12,523,459 downwards.
CCAAATTCATGTCCATTGAGTTGGTGATGCCATCCAGCCATCTCATCCTCTGTCGTCTTCTTCTCCTCCTGCCCTCAATCTTCCAGCATCAGGGTCTTTTCAAATGAGTCAGCCCTTTGCATCAGGTTGCCAAAGTATTGGAGTTCAGCTTCAACATCAGTCCTTCCAGTGAACATCCAGGACTGATCTCTTTTAGGATGGACTGGTTGGATCTCCTTGCAGTCCAGGGGACTCTCAAGAATCTTCTCCAACACCACACTTCAAAAGCATCAATTCTTCAGCACTCAGCTTTCTTTATAGTCCAACTCACATTCGTACATGACTAGTGGATAAACCATAGTCTTGACTAGACAGACCTTTGTTGACAAAGTAATGTCTCTGCTTTTTAATATGCTGTCTAGGTTGTCATAACTTTCATTCCAAGGAGTAAGCATCTATTAATTTCATGGCTGCAATCACCATCTTCAGTGACTTTGGAGGCCAAAAAAATGAAGTCTGCCACTGTTTCCACTGTTTTCCCATCTGTTTGCCAGGAAGTGATGGGACCTCTTGCCGTGATCTTAGTTTTCTGAATGTTGAGCTTTAAGCCAACCTTTTCACTCTTCCTCTTTTGCTTTCATCAAGAGGTTCTTCAGTTCTCCTTCACTTTCTGCCGTAAGGGTGGTGTCATCTGCATGTCTGAGGTTATTGATATCTCTCCTGGCAATCTTGATTCCAGCTTGTGCTTCATCCAGCCCAGCGTTTCTCATGATGTACTCTGCATGTAAGTTAAATGAGCAGGGTGACAATATACAGCCTTGACGTACTCCTTTTCCTGTTTGGAACCAGTCTTGTTCCATGTCCAGTTCTAACTGTTGCTTCCTGACCTGGTCTGGTATTCCCATCTCTTTAAGAATTTTTCACAGTTTATTGTGATCCACACAGTCAAAGGCTTTGGCATAGTCAATAAAGCAGAAATAGATGTTTTTCTGGAACTCTTGCTTTCCCAATGATCCAGTGGATGCTGGCAATTTGATCTCTGGCTCCTCTGCCTTTTCTAAAACCAGTTTGAACATCTGTAAGTTCACGGTTCATGTATTATTTAAGTTCATTGACTGTAAAATCAAACCAGTGTTCAAATTAGTGAGAGTCTTACAGTTCTACAAAATCCTATAGTTACTTTAAGTCATGAAGAAAGAACTACCATGATGTTTGTGTTTGATAATCTTTTTGAAAACAGCTTAATATGAATGACTGCTCATGAGCTTTTGCTACATTTTCAAGATTAAATAAATTCTCAAAAATTCAGAAGTGGTAGTCTTTAAAGGCTATGCTAAATAATTGTTACTTTAAATATACTAGTGAGAAATAAACTCACTAAATCTTAGAAGAAACTTTAGATGTCATGTCTTACAGTCTACTGTGCTATTCAGAAATGCAATTATTGGTATTCTTAATGCTAAATTTAATTTAGTCTGTGGGTTAGATGCATGTCTTTGGGGAGCTTTCCTGATCTAGCTAATGTATTTCAGTCTCCTGTCAGGTGTACATTACCATTGTGAAGGCATATTTTGTGGATTAACTATTCAGGTTAATCAACTTTTAGGATCAGTAATAGTAACCCCTGGGACTTCCCTGGTGGTCCAGTGGCTAAGACTGTATGTATGCTCTCAGTGCAGGGAGCCATGGTTTGAACCCTGGTCAAGGAGCTAGATCCCACATGCCACAGCTAAGATCCAGTGCAGCCAAAGAAAAAATAAGTAAATATTAAAAAAAAAAAAAGAAGTAATCCACTCCAGTATTCTTGCCTGGAAAATTCCATGGATGGAGCCTGGAGGGCTGCAGTCCATGGGGTCACAAAGAGTTGGACATGACTTAGTGACACAGTCAATGACAACAAATACTTTAACCAGCATCTTCTTTTAGTAAATTAAAAAGCATATTAGTCACTTCTGTCTTGCATGACGAATATTCATATAAGTAAATAAGTTCAGCAGTCTATCCATACAAAGCACTGATTTAAGATGTTATCTCAAATGTATTTCTTTTTGTGATCTTTGAAAATTTGATTATGGAAATTTGAAACCAGAATTGCTGAAATAACAGTGTTGTCAGAAAATTAGACTATCAGAAGAAATGACTTAATTCTGTCTTTTCCTTTGCAGGAAAATTATGCATAGAGGTTACCCCCCAGAGCAAAATAGCCTGGATTTCTGAAACTCTTTGTATTGGCTGTGGTATTTGTATTAAAGTAAGTGGTATTTTATTTATTGTATTAAATTGTAACCTAAAAATGAAATCTAAAAATTCTGAATGCATTATAACTGTTCTAAAGAGCCAAGTGTGAAACAGAGAAAAAAGAATACAAATTTAGAAAAATGATTTTCTTATATCGGTAATAGTATTGCAGTTTCAATTAATTAAGCCACCCCATTTAAATGTTATCCTTTAAAAATAATAATAATAAAAGTTATCCTTGCTGTATGTAATTTTGTAAAGCCATTTCCAACCAAAATTAATTTCTCTTTTTCACCCTCCTATGAGAAGAACATTCTCCAAATCTTTACCAGAACTCTTTGGGAATATAAATGCAAAAAATGAGTCATATTATATATTATTTTTTTTCAAGTCTGTTCAATTTTAAATTCACACTTTTAAATAAAAATGAACACAGCCAAAAACTTTTCTTAGTTTAACGTAATCCTGAAGTGCTGCTTTTGCTGTATTCTTTTATTGTTGAATTTACCCCAACAGTGTAGTTTTTCAAAATACTTCAGTTTTTGTTATATTGAATAGTTTAATTAGGACTTTTTTCTAAGAGTGATGGATTTCCAACTTTGGTTCTTAAAAGATATTTAGGAGCCAGAGTATAAAGTTCTTAAATTCGTTATTTTTTGTTTGCACATAATATATTTTAGAAAGGACCTTTCCTGGAATATGGCTACCACCTGTTATTTTTTCTAATTAGTCTCAAGTATATTTTAAATTGGCTTCTGAATTTTCAGTTAAGTATACCGAAGTACCAAGCTTGATATCTGAAAGCATTTTTTCTTCTTTTGATAGTATAAACAGGAGACATTTCTTCCAGCAAGTATTTTTTGCCTGCCAATGTTGTGGGTGCTGGAAATCTTATTTTGAACACTATATTTGATTTTATTTTCTTTCTTGGGCTACTATAGAATATTGAGATTCCAGAATTTGGGTATGTACTCCATGGCAGAAAAGATACTGATGTAATTGATCTCTTTGGGGAGCAGGGTAGTGTATACTCCCTGAACACAGGATATTTGTAATGCAGCATGTATGTGAACAACATAGATATTTTTTCTTTGAAGATTAAGAGAAGTTTAAATTACTTGCCGCCTATAAGCATTTTATGTACATTGATGGAATAATAGAGAATTCTGTAAATGGCAGTGACTATTTGTAAAAAAAAAAAAAAAAATCTTGTGTAAGGAATTAAACTTTTTGTTAGAGGTTGATTATTTTGCTTGAAAGTAAGAGTTTTGTTTTTTAAACTTCTGTGTTCTTATAACTTAGAAAATGGGAATTCACTGAAATCTTTGTATATAGACTTTTGAATTAGTTCCCTAAGCTCATTGAACAGTTCTATCAAACAAATTTCTAATCTGCATTTATACATTTTGCTTGTACCCTTTTGGTTTTATCTGTACTTCTGAGGAATTTTTCTAGCCACATTACCGCTCTTAAATCACCTTCCAGTTTTTACCATTCTTGTTCCTTGGGCATTTATCTGATTGACAGTCACCATTTGAATAAGTTTTTCTATGAATAAATGTTTTTCTTTTTATGTGAATTTACTCACTTGGAGTATGAACATCTTTTTCATGTGGGATGGTTAAAAATCACAATGGTCCTTGCTCTGCAGATACTACGCTAGCTGTTGTTGAGACATACATAAATAGACCAAAAAATGTACAAACCATGACCTTAAAGGACTTTACAAAGTTGAAAAGGAAGCATACAGAAGGCAGGAAGAAGGAAATAAAGGGAAGACATTTCTCATTGACTGTATATGAAATTGTACACTCAATAGAAAGAAAAGAAAGACAGCACCAAGTATGTCTGACTCTTGCGATCCCATGAGCTGTAGCCTACCTGGCTCCTCTGTCCCTGGGATTCTCCAGGCAAGAATACTGGAGTGGGTTGCCATTGCCTTCTCCAGGGGAACTTCCCGACCCAGGAATTGAACCCAGGTCTCCAGCATTACAGACAGAAGCATTACTGGCTGAGCTATGCCAGATAATCAAGTTTTATCTTGCTCTTAACCTTCTTTTATCTAATAATATTTTTTTTTAAATGCAAAATTCTGTCTCCAGGTCTGTAAGGTTTTTCACTAAGTGTTAAACAGATTAAATCTCCAGCATTTTGCCAGTTACTAAGGGGAATACAGATTTATTAGATACAATTCTTGCCTTCAAGTAACTTAACTTTTTTAAGGAAAGGAAGTGAAACAGTTCTGTGAAACTCCCACATTTGGAAAATTAATTATAAAAACTTCTTAATCTATTCGTTTTAGTTATGCATATACTTCTAAAAATTAACAGAAACTTAATTCTTTATTTTAAATAACAGAAATGCCCGTTTGGCGCCTTATCAATTGTCAACTTACCAAGCAACTTGGAAAAAGAAACAACACACCGATATTGTGCCAATGCCTTCAAACTTCACAGGTATATTTCCAAGTCAACATTCTTCTTTACTTCAGTCAAGAGTAAAATACATTTGAAATTTTCATAGAAATACAAAAATGGAAAAAAAAAAGTGGTAATAACTTTTGCATCTACTAAAGCAAAATATAATATTATAACATCATGCAGAATAGCATTGTATATGTCAGTGGTTCATTCAGGCTGACATTAAAATTTCCTGAGGGTCTTTTTAAAACTACTCATGCCCAGGTAATTTCAACCCTGTTGAATTACATCTTACTCTGGATGTATAGTCTGGACGCAAGTTGAAAAGGCTCCCAGGTGATTCTAATATACAACTGGGATGAGAATCATTATTGTTATAAAATCCTTCTCCCCAAAATAATTTTGGGACCTTGTGTTGATTTTATTTATCTATTAATCTCATGATCTACAGAGAATATTTCCCTGAGCTTCAACATGTACTGTTACTGACAGGCATTCTTTGAGGTTTTTAATCTGTTGAACACTAGTATTTTGAATCTGGGAGTCTAGGTTTAACTAATAAAAAGGTATTTCTCAACCTGCCAGCTTTAAGGGGCCCTACTGCAGCAGGGAGTATGAAGTGGAATATTTCTGGTTGATGTGGCACTTCTCTCCTTGTAAGTAAATGGCAGGGCAAAAAAAAAAAAAAGAAGGAAAAAGACTGTGAGGTTGCACCTGCTCTGCAGTTTTGTACCAAAGCATTTTATTGTACATTAAAACTGAGCCTTATATGTGAAAAAAAATTGTTACTTTAGACTTTGAGTGAGAGTTGAATAAATAAAATTTGGAGTAATATTGGTCATGGATGCATTTCTAACAATTAACAGTTGAAGTTAATCTTGGCTGCTGCTTTTGGCTTTTCCTAATAGCCAATAATATCTGGCATATTTCTCTTTTGGCTTATTAATGAGTGTGTGTGGCGTGCAAGTGCATCAGAAGACATCGTTCTGGTATTATTTAGCTTTTTCTACCTAAGTGAGTTGTTTCATTATTTTTGTACACTTGTGACAGGTTGCCTATTCCTCGTCCCGGTGAAGTTTTGGGATTAGTTGGAACTAATGGTATTGGAAAGTCAACTGCTTTAAAAATTTTAGCAGGAAAGCAAAAGCCAAACCTTGGAAAATATGATGTATGTATTACCACCTTTTAAAAATGAGTATCTTGGGTCAGTTTTATGAGGCTATGAAGGAGAGAGTATGTGTGATTTTATTTTTTAGTGTTCTTATTTTCAAGATTATTTGTGTAATTAATGCTGAGAAACTATAAACGAAACTCCTTTTTAATTAAAAATGTGTTAATGCTACTTAATTGATAATTCTAAGATTTTGTAAGCTGTTAGGAAGTGGTATTCCTTGATTTGAAAAAAAATCCACCTCTGGTGTTATTAGTATGTTAGAAGCAAAAGTATTCTATTTGTATGTATGTTCTATTTTGTATAACATTTATCCTCTTTCTATTATATTACTAAATTCAGATAACTATACATACATTTCTAGGATCCACCTGATTGGCAAGAAATTCTGACTTACTTCCGTGGATCTGAATTGCAAAATTACTTTACCAAGATTCTTGAAGATGACCTAAAAGCCATTATCAAACCTCAGTATGTAGACCAGATTCCCAAGGCTGCAAAGGTCAGTTGCTTTTTAGGAGATGTATAGTGGGTATTACAAATATTGGTGGACATATGAAAGATAAATCAAAGTAAACTTGTTTTACTTTGTGACTCTTCTTAATGTTGAAGGGATTAGTATTGAAGGAAAATAATAGTAACTGTTACTAATATATTGTGACAGGGGACTGTGGGGTCTATTTTGGACAGAAAAGATGAAACAAAGACACAAGCAATTGTATGTCAGCAGCTTGGTAAGTGTTTATTTTGTGTATGTGTTTTAATAGGCCATGAACTTAACTCATAAAGATTGATATCTTTATATGGATTACTGAAATAAATGGGAAAATCTCTAGTAATTGTCATACTTTCAGCTGAAATATTCAAATGCTGGATGATTTGCAATGCACATTTTGCCCTGAAGAGGTAAAATAGAATAACATTAAAGACGATTCCTCTTACAGATTTAACCCATCTGAAAGAACGCAATGTTGAAGATCTTTCAGGAGGAGAGTTGCAGAGATTTGCCTGTGCTGTCGTTTGCATACAGAAAGCTGATATGTAGGTTACTTTATATTCTTGTAAATCTTATCCTTACTTAAGAGTTTTTATTTATAATGCTACTAAAAGAGCAGTGGTTTGGATAAATTGTTAATAATAGAAGTAGTGAATGTTTTAACTTTTGAGTTCAGATGTTGAAGCAGCTGTGCATCCATTGCACATTCCCCTTGTTACTCCATCAGGGTTAAAAACTTCACAGCGTATGAATTCTAGAGCTTTTTAATATTAAGTCAGGTATTTTGTAAACTTTTTATACATAGGAAGATTATTTTTTTAAGATGTAAGCTCTCCAGCCAGGCCAGCAAGGTTTTTAATAGTTGAAGTGGAACATGAGGTCTTTAAGGTTATCCTAAATCAGGGTGGCGTGCCATGTGAGAGACAAATGTAAAGGCGAGTTTCCTTCCTACCTTTTAATGCCTCTCTTTTCCCAGATATTTTTTGCTCTCATCTTTTTCTACACTTCTACGCTGGCATCCATTGCAGGCTAGTAAAGTATTCTGTAATTCTGTGCAGGGCCCTCCTTTCCAAAAACTGTTTGCTTTAGTGCAATTGACTTCAGCCAATTATAAGAGAAGGACTCTGAATTACTTTGGAATGTATCAGAATAGTTTTCGTGAGGAGATAACAGTTTGTAAGTTAGCCTAATCTGCAAGTCTCTCCCCAGACTTGATATGCTGTCCTGCTCTTCATAATTTCTTCCTTCTACTTCTGAACAGAATACAGAAGTTTTTACCGTTGTGGGATTTTTGTTGTTGTTAAATCAGAAATATTTCAGTGCTTTAACATGCAAGATAGAATTATCATCATACTTGCCTTTCATATTATGTTTGCTTTTCTTTTTCATAGTTTCATGTTTGATGAACCTTCTAGTTACCTAGATGTCAAGCAGCGTTTAAAGGCTGCTATTACTATACGATCTCTAATAAATCCAGACAGGTAAGTAAGATTTGGCATATGCCTGTACTGTTATGTTTGAAAAGTTTTACAGATTTTTAAAGATTCAGCACCAGAACCATCAATGTCGTATACATGTGCATATATTCCATCTTGGTTTTTGAAGCTATCACTTGAACTTAACCTTCCTCTGTCTAGAACAGAAATTCTTAATGCAAGATGCATTTACTACCATACCTGTTTGCAGGGAGCCTAAGAGTACTCTGTAGTGGTATGCAAATTTTTGACATATTTTTATGGATTTCCAGGAAGCAGATCCTTAACTTTTGTCAGATCCTCAAATGGATATGTCACTTATACACATCATTTAGAACAGAGAGATTCTAGTTGTCCCAGGTCTCTACTGAGCATAAAAGAGTTCTTAAAAATGTCTTCTTAAGGAGTCACAACATCATGTATTCGTAGGATGCTGTTGTAGTTTGCAGAGTTTTAATATCTGTTATCTCATCTGAGCCTTATTAATCTTATAAGTTAGAATCTTTAGGTGGTATTCCCATATTGCAGATGAAGAAGTTTAAGGTCAAAAAAATTCTAGGTTTCGAATTTATGATATGGCAGGACTATGACCAGAACACAGGGCGTTTTTCCTGCCTAGCATTTTCTGTTCCTCTCTTTAGTAGTTGATTTCATAACTTCTTTCATAAAAGAGATCCCTGGGGCTCAAAAAGCAAACAGGGAACTATCCCCTGTAATTACAGGGGAGAGACAGGATGTCTTTCTTGGAGGGCTGTGCTTCTCTCTGTAGTAAGTCTCGAGCTTTAACCACCCTTTGTGGGCAGGTGGCAGGGCCTTCTTTTGAATTATCACACAAAATGCCAGGACTCTCAAACAACTGCTTTCTCAGCAAAAGAGTAAACACATGAGGATGTCAAGGAAACATACTCCTGTCACTCCGTGAGAGCCTTGGGAATTAGAGGGATGGTTCCCCTTCAGATCTGTTTATGGACTGCAGCTCACATGGATATGGAATTGAAATTTATGTAATCAGGGATGTCTAAAAACCCTCCATGCTAAGAAAGTAACACAGAGAGTCCTGGAATCTTGAGTTCTATGGTACATAGACGACACAAATATAAAAACACTCTAGAGGCATATGCTCTCAACCCTGGTCACACAGGATTTCTACAGGTAAAGACCAAGAGCTTTAAACCCAGAGTTATAAATAGTAGAAGGAAACTGTACAAGTGAGTCAGTAAACACAACAAACAGCAGGATTTAGATCTTCAAGAGCTAAGTGACATTCTCAAAGAGACTATAAAGTAATATTTAAGATAATTCAAAACATAAAGATTTAAAGCTCTAAGAATATAATACTACAAAAAAGGTAATAGCTGAATGTTTAAAAAACCCAAACAAATCTAGAAATTAAAAATACAGTCATGACACTGAAAACTCACTGGACAGATTAGACAGGTTAGGGACAACATAAGAGCATCAGAAACTTTAAAAGTTGACCTGAGCAAGCTACCAGAGTACAACAGAGAATGAGACGGAAAATCAGGAGGGAGATTCAGGGACATGGAGAATAGAATGAGATAGAGAACAGAATGAGAAGATGATTACATATGTCTTTATAGGCATCTGAAAAATAAAACTGAAAGGATAATGGCTGGGTATTTTCCAGAGTTGAAAAACTTAACTCCTTAGATTCAAGGAACAAATGATTCCTGTACATACTTTGAAGTAAAACTTAGAATATCAGTAATAAAGAGACAGCCTTAGTTGAGGTAAATGGTGACCATAATTTTCACTCCATGCATAGGTCAGGGCATTATAATAGGCTCTTTGGGAAATTGTTGCTGCTGTTTAGTCACCAAGTCATGTCCAACTCTTTGCGACCCCATGGACTGTACCCTACCAGACTCCTCTGTCTGTTGGATTTCCCAGGTGAGAATACTGGGGTAGGGTACCATTTCCTTCTCCAGGAGATATTCCTGACCCAGGGATTGAATGCACAGCTTCCTGCATTGGAAGTTAGGTTCTTTACCACTGTGCCACCCAGGCAGAAGCTCCTTTGGGAAATGTAAGATTATAAAATGCAGTCCCAATATTCAGGGACCTTAGGATCTGTAAATTAAAGAATACATAAGTAGAGAAATAAAAGGATAATAATTTAAAACCAGGTGACATGTATTCACTCAAGTCACTACTTTCTTCGTTATGAGAGGGCAGTACATAGTGGTAAAAGGGATAACATACCACAACAGATTAGATTGACAAAGTGAAGAAAATGATGGTTAGGTGTTTTCTCAGTTGTGCTGGGTCTTGATTTTATAGGCATAGGGTCAAAATAATCTCTTTGTAGTGATAGACTTGATAATAAAAAGTTTCAGGAAGTATGTCTGCATTCTGAAATTCTATGATGTGTCAAGGCACCCATTCAGTCTTTAATGCTGTAAAAAGATTTTGAAGATCATATCCTCCACGAAACAAGAAATAGAGGATGAATTAGTGAGAGGAACACTAATGCAAGAGGAAGATTAAAATCCAACAGATAACCCAAAATTAAGTGTAGGGTATACATTTTCACAGCATAGATTTCTCATTATGCTGTAGATTATTGTTCCAAACCCTCTGAAAATAGAGTGAGTCTTCTAAATACTTTTTAATAACATTTTGGACTTCTGCATAAGATTCATATGAAAGTAGGGAAAGCAGGAGGTGTGACATTTTTTTTCTTTTCAAAAGTACATTAAAAACCACTAGATAAAACTATGCTGCCATATACTGGGCCTTGAAGAATTCAGTGCTAAAGCAGAGAATTATTCCAAGTAATGGAACATTGCCAGTAAAGATACCAAGGCAGGATAAGTATTGGCTCACTTGGGTGATCTGCCATTTTTATTGATGCTTACCACTGTTCAACAACGGGGAAAAGTTTATTTATTTGCACTTTAAGAAGGGTGATTCTGCTGGAGGTAGAATTTGAGGTGAACCTTAAAGAGTTACATAGGACTTCAGCAGATGAGGATTTTAGGCAGGAGACCCTTTCGATCATAGACTAGCCCTTACACACACAGAGATAGAAGAGTAGATTATTCAGGAAACAGATCCATTTTTCAGTATATCCTATATACAGATGTAATAAAAGAGTTTACAGATACTGTTGTTCAACTCAAGATTTTCTGACTTTACAGTGTTGTGAAAGCAGTACATATTCAGTAGAACTATACTTCAGATTTTGGTATTTTTTTGGTCTGATGATGCTGAGCAACAGTAGCAAGCCACAGCTTTCAGTCAGCCACATGTTTAGAGAACAGACAGCTGGTACCTTTACAACCATTCTGTTTCTCACTTTCAGTATAGTATTCAACACATTACATGAGATAGTCAACACTTTATTTTAAAATAGGCACTGTATAAGTGTTCTGAACACATTTCAGGTAGGCTAGACTAAGTATGGTGTTTGTTAGATTAGGTTAAGTATGATGGATTTATCAGAGTGTAACTTTATAAATTGATATCTGTAGTAGCTATAGTTTTGGAAGGTCTTAACGTCTAAGGATGTTAAATTTGTTTCATCTGGAACTAAGAGCTTTATCTGGGGCCCTGAAGAAAAAAATGAGATTTGTTAAAAGCATATAGCAATGTTAAATGGAAATATGACACCTGAATTAGAATCTCGATAGAGAAAGAAAACAATGAATTAGACATGCTTGGCAATTTAAACAGTATATCATTGTGAATGAAATTGAGTCAGTTTTTTTGGGAGTAATGATTTTGTTAAATGATTAAATGATTTCATTAAAATAAAAATATGGCTGGTTTTTATACAGAAAGCTGATTAATTAAGGTGGAATTTGGATTTGCAGGCCATTGCTTTTTGAAAATCTTAAACTGAGTTGAATAGGAATGAAATACTGCATAAAAGCTTTCTGACTATTATTTATTTGCCTGATAGTTTCTACTAGAAGTACTTTTTTCTTACTAATTAAAAAGTCATGTCCTATTCTGTCCCATTTATTAAGTGCTCCAGTACCCACACTAACCTGTTTCCTTCTTGACTTTCATAGGTTTTTATCACCTGTAAAACATTTTGCTATGTAGTCTTTTTGGTATTGTTTCATATCAATTCCTAGTCTCCACAGCTAATATCAAAGTTCTCAGGTTCAGGATTATGTCATATTCTCTATGCATCCCCTGTTACAACTATATTGCAACTAGTGTGGGATAGTACAAATAGAAGGGTTTAATACATAAATTGAATAGCATAGTAAACAATTTAGGTCTATTATAATTATATAATTATTTCTGCTTTGTAAAGTTTAAAAATGCTTTTAAACATTTTTAGTTAAACATTTAGTAAAAAAATTTTTTTATTAACAAAACATTTATTTTATATATTCGTAAACTTTCATGTTAACTTTTTTCTTTTAGTTTAGGAAAACAATTTGAAATATGAACATTGATTAGAGTCTTATTCCAAGAAAACATTTTATAACTTGCTTAATGTGATCTTTACAGTTAATTTTTTTTAATGTATTTATCTTCCTAAAATTTCCACTATAGTTTTTTTAAAGCTATGTAAATGTTTTGATTATAATTAAATATAATTTTAATTATATGTTATATTACATTTTTAAATAAAAATCTATATTGACTTTCAGATATATCATTGTGGTGGAGCATGATCTAAGTGTATTAGACTATCTCTCTGACTTCATCTGCTGTTTATATGGCGTACCAAGTGCTTATGGTGTTGTCACTATGCCTTTTAGTGTAAGAGAAGGTAACTTGAAAAACTTTTCACAATGCTCTTTCACATTAATGCTTAGAAAATGTATTGTTGATACTAAGTAAAGTGTTGCTGTCATATTACTTATCCAAAACTCTGGCCTTAAGAAATTTAATCTCACCATAGAATATATATATATAAGGTTATATATGCCAGTTGTTAAACATAACCTATTTCTTTTTGGAGAAGTTTTTGTTGTGGCTAAAAATATTCTATCAGTTTCACTATTTATTTGCTATACTAAAATGTTCATTTATATTTTGGCCTCTATAGCATCCCTATATTATTAGTCATCTTCAGCTTTATCTTTGACAGGCCAGTACCGGTAGGAAAACTCTTAAAATTCATTTAGTGCTCATCTTGTTTTCATGTTTCAAATTTATCTTTAATCTATATCCTAAGTTTGTGGAACTAGGGTTATCCAAAAGTCTAATAAAATAGTTAAATATATTATAGTCTGGTGAGTGACTAAAATTCTAATACAACAGCTCAGTATGTGTATTTTCACTTATCCCTGCTACTTGCAGGAAAGAGGGACTGTCTCTCTTTTCCATGTGTTTTCCCTACCTAAGCAAGTTAGGCAAAAGTAAAAACTAGCCTACCACTAAGTGGCTCCTGAAGCAAAATCAGTACATTCTCCACCTGGTATGCCTTCTTCCTTTTAATTTCTTTCCTGTTTTCCTTCACAGCTTCCTCATTCCTATTTTTAGTTTCTATGTTTCTTCTCTCCAGCTATGCCTTAAACTGATAATCTAGACATGAAAGTTCTCCTTAGTCCATATCTTGAAAGTCTGCCATATTCTATAAGATTAATCATGGAGCCTTATAGTTCCCTCAGTTGGACAGACTTTTCTTTTTTTAAAGCTATAAAAAGGGTATAAATAGTTTAAGATGTGGGAAAGGACTTACTATCCCTTATCTACCTATATATTTGAGATAGATACTATCCATCTGTTGAGATAATATATTTTAAGAAATAACTTGTGAGATTGCCCAGTTTTCTTACCAGTAGTCTTAAGAGATGATAGCAGAAGCAATTACTGTTTTATTCTCCTCAGTTAGCAACTAATATCAGAGCATCTACTTTGTGCCTAAAGTATTAAGTTCTAGAATCATATTGATAATAACAACATAGATACCTGGCAGTCACTTTTCATAATTCTAGTTAGAGAAAAGCGAAAGTCACTCAGTCATGTCCGCCTCTTTGCAACCCCATGAACTATACATATACAGTCCATGGAATCCTACAGGCCAGAATACTGGAGTGGGTAGTCTTCCCAATCCAGGGATCAAACCCCGGTCTCTCGCATTGCAGGTGAATTCTTTACCAGCTGAGCCACAAGGGAAGCCCTGAAAGTGAAAGTCTCTCAGTCGTGTCTGACTCTTTGTGACCCATGGTTGCTAATTCTATATAACTATATAATTCTAGTCAGAGATGCCATATCTAAAGCATATGCTAGGAAATAGTTCCTGGTGAGGTTTTAATGTACCGTATCCGTAAAAACTATTGAACTAACAAGCTACACTTAATCTTTCTGCTTTCCTTTAATATGCTAAAATTAACACCTTACATGTAAAAGCTCTTTATGAACTATAAAGGAATTTTAGCTTGAACTCATTTTTAAATTAAAAAGAGAAACATTGCAGTTGGAGTGTATAAAGCTGATTTGTTAAATTTTTTTTGCACAAAGTCACTTTGAGCTTTTGTTTTCTTACCTAATGGATTGGTCAACTGTACTAAATGATCACTTAGATTCCTTTGAGTTTATATTTTTATTTAATGTTAGGCTTTAAGTTTTTAACCTCACGTTATTGTTAATGTGAATTCTTAATTCTTAAATGGCTTAAGATTAAAAATGCTAATTTGGGCAGAATAAATGGATCTGTTGATTTGTTCTGTCAGTATATATTTATTAAGCACCTGTGTTCTAGGCTGAGAAGGCCTAGATTTGGTTCTTAATTGCAAATGAAATGAATGACATCCTAGACTTTCTTTCAAGACCTTCTGAAACTTAAGCTACTGTTCTTCTGGCACACATAGTAAACACAAAGACAGGTCTTCGTTTCCCAGATGACGCGCTTTTCCCTTTCTGTGCATCTGCCACTGTGGCTCTTAGCAAACATGTACCAGTATGTTAGTTTTTGTTTGGTTATTAAAATCTGTTTAGATTATGTTGTTTGCACAGTGAAGCCAAGGAAGATTCAATGAAGTTCTTAAAAATCTGCAAAGCTAATCTGAAAACAAATGCAATAAATCATAAATTCAGCATATGGTTATGTCTCACATGAAAATGAATACTTATAACTTAAATTCTTAACTATTTTATTCATTTTATATCAGTCTGTGAAAATACTCTATTTTACTTGTCCCTTTTTAAAGAAAAATTACAATTTTTTATTTTAAAATACAGAATAAATGGTATCAGAGCCTTTCACATAAAATCTGATGGAAAATGTTTTATAAAAATCACATAATAATGAAAAGATGTGCTTTGTATATGTGTTTGTATATATAGGCATGTATGTGTGCATGAATTAAACTTGGTATTAGGTACGTGAAACACCATGTCGTACTGCTTGCTATGTAAATCTATGTATAGATTACTCACAAGAAAGCCTAGGGTTTGGTTTTTATATGATAATTTATTGCTGTGGGAAAAGTTGAGTCTTTAATTGATCTTTGCTAATCTATTTCAATAACTTTCCAATAGGCATAAACATTTTTTTGGATGGCTACGTTCCAACAGAAAACTTGAGATTCAGAGATGCATCACTTGTTTTTAAAGTGGCTGAGACAGCAAATGAAGAAGAAGTTAAAAAGATGTGTATGTATAAATACCCTGGAATGAAGAAAAAGATGGGAGAGTTTGAGTTAGCGATTGTAGCTGGAGAGTTTACAGATTCTGAAATCATGGTGATGTTGGGGGAAAATGGTAAGTCTCCCTTATTCTGTGATATTTGAAAGTTGATTCTGTTTATCCAGTAACTGAGTTTTAATTACTTTGAAAATTTTTGACTCAGTTATTTTATAGGTCTGGGAACTAGGTTGAATTCCTATATTTCTCAGTGTGGTTCACATTTTGTGGCACCATATTGTTTAATTTGTCATTTAATCAAGTTTATACTTCTTATTTTATTAACCTTCAGTGAGAATTAGATCTTTTCCTAAGCTGGTTTTTCTATGTATATATTGATACAGATGACATTTATTCATCCTAGAAACTGACCAGAAAGGAAAGAATTGGTAATTCTAAAGCAGTCTAGTTTAAAATGTTTTCCTTGCAACTTTGTAAATAGTTATATGACTGACATTTTTAAATAATAGGTTATTATCATAGTTATGAGATGATTTTGAGTGCTACTGATTTTGAGATGATTATGAGCTGATTTTGAGATGATTTTGGAATTTTATGCTTACAACTTACAAAACTGTAGAAGAAAAAAACTTTCTGAAGATTGTTGCAGTATATCAGTCTTTAGTTAATATATTAGTCTTTAGCTTGGTTGCAATTAAATATTTCATGTTAAATGGCCTTTGTGATGACAGTGTCAATCATAACAGTTATTGTCCTGTTTTAACAATAAATTGTGTTCATCGATACTTTAGCTAAAAAAGTCTTTCAAGAACTAACCCAAGACTTTATAGATCCTTTTATTAAAATGGCAATTATAACCTTTAAATAGTATATATTCCTCCTAATGAATTTAGAATGATACTTGAGAGGTGGATCATGAAAGTTCAAGTAATTTTCTATATAGCCTTCAGAATTCTGTAGTGTCAGTATATTTTTTCAAAACTAGTTTTCCAGTTACAACCCAGTAATGCATAGTGATTTACTCAAAATGTGAAACATTTTTCAAATCAATTTGATTTGTGTTGCCAGGTACTGGTAAAACAACATTTATCAGAATGCTTGCTGGAAGGCTTAAACCTGATGAAGGAGGTACTGTTGTAGTGTTGTTTTTTTTACTCTTTTCCATGTAGTAGACTCTAAAGATCTGAGCAGTTTTCAGTGTCTTATTTATTTGCATTATTTTGCAGGGGAAGTTCCAGTTCTAAACGTCAGTTATAAGCCACAGAAAATCAGTCCCAAATCAACCGTGAGTTATACTGGTATTTTTTTTTTATTATTATTAAAGAAGAATTTATATGTATATATACCTAGAGCATTACTCTTAAACTGTATCAGAATGTTTCTCCAAATCAGTTTCTGTCCAGGGCCCCCCAAGTTGCCCAGTGGTAGAGAATCCGCCTGCCAATGCAGGAAACAAGGGTTTGATCCCTGGGTGGGGAAGATTCCTGGAGAAGGAAATGGCAACCCACTCCAGTATTCTTGCCTGGCAAATCCCATGGACAGAGGAGCCTAGTGGGCTACAGTCCATGGGGTCACAAAGAGTTGGGCATGACTGAGCAACTGAGCGCGCGCACACAGGTGTAATAAGGTAGCTAAGGAAGATATTAAGACTACTATAGTCCTTAATTTCATTTCCACTACTGGGAAAACTATTTTAAGTCTGTTTTGCATCTTTTTCCAAAATAAATCTTCAAAAGCCTAATGTATTTGGCGGTGCAAATGACATCAGGAAAGTGAAAGGCTACCCACAAGACTGGAGAAACTGTTTGCAAATTATATATCTAATAAGGTACTCATATCCAGAATATATAAAGAACTCGTAAAACTCAATTTTTAAATGCACAAAGGATTTGAATAGACATTTTTCCAAAGAAGGGAAACAAATGGCCAATAAGCACATGAAAAGATGCTTAGCATTGTTAGTCATAAGAGAAATGCAAATTAAAGCCACACTGAGACACCACATCACACCCACTGAAATGACTTCAATCAGACAAGAACAGGTATTGCTGAGGATGTAGAGAAATTTGAACCTTGTAGATTGCTGGTAGGAACGAAATACAGTAGAGCCACTGTTAATTCAGCCATAAAAAGAAGACACTGATATATATTACGATATGGATGAGACTTAAAACATTGTGAAATTAACTTCCTTTGATTTCTGCAGGTGTGGTAATGAACTTATTTATTAACTTCAGTACCTCAGTACTCATATTGAAAATATTTATGATGACTTGGCTTACATTAAAAATTTCATCATTGGTGTTCTCTATAAACTTAGCTTTTCAAGTGCTTAAGACATCTGATGTTCATCCCTGTCATACTGTTGCACATTTTGTGTTACCTCCCAGATTGCCTAAGATTACTTGATACACATATTGACCTTTAGAAGTATTCCTAGTCTAATGATTTCTCCATTGAAGCGGTCATTTATTTCTTTCAGATTTTAAGATTATTGCTTTATTTTTTTTTAGTTGGACATGATGGGTTTTTAATTTTTTAAATCTCAAAACATGCCCTACCTGATAGATAAGTGTCAAAATACTATGGGTATCTGTTGGCAACAAATTGTTACACTTTTGCTGTGTGGCTTAACTTTGTCAAGGTGCATAATCAGAGTAGTTTTTTACTGAAATAAAATCTGAATACTTTTCCCTTAAAAACAGGGAAGTGTTCGCCAGCTACTACATGAAAAGATCAGAGATGCTTACACTCATCCACAGTTTGTGACTGATGTAATGAAGCCTCTGCAAATTGAAAACATCATCGATCAAGAGGTACTCTTAAAATAATTTTTGTTGTTTTATCATTTTAAATGGTGTATATCTCTACATGGTTTACTGAACTTCTTCTGCAAATAGGTGCAGACATTATCTGGTGGTGAACTGCAGCGAGTAGCATTAGCTCTTTGTTTGGGCAAACCTGCTGATGTCTATTTAATTGATGAACCATCCGCATATTTGGATTCTGAGCAAAGATTGATGGCTGCTCGAGTTGTCAAACGGTAATATCCCGCTCGTAAATCTATTACATGTGATCATGTGTAGTAGGTGCTTAATACACCATTTGAATATTTGATGATACAAAACTAAGATTTCAAAATCATGTGTTTTAGTTTCATACTCCATGCTAAGAAGACAGCCTTTGTTGTGGAACATGACTTCATCATGGCCACCTATCTAGCAGATCGAGTCATTGTTTTTGATGGTGTTCCATCCAAGAACACAGTTGCAAACAGGTAAACTATTTCTAAACCATTCAACCTGATTATAAGTTCCAACACTTTCCTAATCAGCATATAAACATTAGTCATACTATTTTAATTTTTAATAAGGAAAACTCTTGAAGTGATTTTGTAACTCCCAAGATTATTCATATACCATCTTTGATAACACTGATTAGAACAGTGGGTTTTAGACTGTGGTATAGCACTGACCCAGGGGAATAAGGATGCAGAGCTTTGGGCCCCTCACCTTCTCTTTCTGGTTATGTTTTGTCTGCTTCCTCACCTTCTCTTTCTGGTTATGTTTTGTCTGCTTCATTATTTGGGTATGTGATTTGCCCAATTTACAATGTTAGTGGTAAAGCTTACTATCCCCTGAATATCTGGTATAAATGTACAGCCGAGTTTAAAATGAATGATTTTACCTCTCCTCTTTTTTTCTTTCATTTCTCCTTATTGGCTTGATAGAGAGCACTTGAAATATAAAGAAGCCTAACTTTCACAATTTATGAGAAAGTTTTTTTTAATGAGAAATTCATTATGCTTTTAGTGCTTAAATTTTATTAGGTTGAACTATATGAAATTACAGATATTCAACCATTTGACTTATAAAAACAGTTAAGTTCATGTGATTACAACGCAATATTTCCTGGTTTAGGGAGGAATGGATTTGCTGTTTGAATAATTCATCCAAGAAATAAAAGTACTTAAGTAAACTTCTTAAAATTCTTTTTAATTTAAAATTGTCAATTATTGAAAATAATGTACTTTGTTAGGGAAATTTCTTAGACTATGTGAAAAGAAAAGTGAAAGTGTTAGTTGTTCAGCTATGTCCAACTCTGCGATCCCATGGACTGTAGCTTGCCGGTCTCCTTTGTCCATGGGATTCTTCAGACAGAATACTGGAATGGGTAGCTATTCCTTTCTCCAGGGGATCTTCCCAACCCAGGGATCGAACCCAGGTCTTCCCCATTGCAGGTGGATTCTTTACCATCTGAGCCACCAGGGGAGCCTTCAAATAATGATCCTCCCTTTGTATTTAAAAAGTACTTGAAATGTTCCACAAGTATGATATGATTTAGGATGATTTTAGTAGTAGTTTAACTAGGTGAGAAAAAATGATTAGTATAGAAATAGTATGGAAATTTTGAAAGGAATTACTACTAAAAATCATTATGTTGTACATAGTCTTTTTAGTGCCAAATTTCTAACATAATTGTACCTTCTCTGTTAAATTTTCTTCTCCCCTAAAAGTCTTAGATTTGAAATTCTGCAATCACCTAATTTTTCTAAAGTAGTACTTTTGGCTAAATGTTTTTTTCCATACCAGAAACATTTTAAACTGTGTTTGTTTTGCACAAAAATACAGCCAAATTATTGAAGCAAAGCCATTTTTGAATATAGATTTATAATATACTGTGATTATACTATTATTGAGATGATTTATGATTGAGGAATTAGAGGAAACAGTTCTTAATATTCTTCTTCCTAAAAAGCAATTAAATTGGGGGAAGGGTAAAAATCAATTGTAATTGATAGATTCTATTTTTCATCCTAGTCCTCAAACCCTTTTGGCTGGCATGAATAAATTTTTGTCTCAGCTTGAAATTACATTCAGAAGAGATCCAAACAACTATAGGCCAAGAATAAACAAACTCAATTCAATTAAGGTATGTAAAAAAGTTATCTCAAATCACAAGTAATTTCTCAGTGTAAATAGTTGAAAAGCATGTTTTGAATTGAAGACTGTGCCATTGAAATGCTGTCACTCCCTCAGTTCTGAGATTGACGTTTTTCGCGTTTAGTTTCTGATGGCAGCTGTCAGTCTGGGGGGCGGCACTTGTGGTACAGCGGACACTGCTGCAGCGCCTCTGAGCCACACCCCTTGTGCCACTTGTGGGGAGGGCATTTGCCACTTAAAGTGTCTTCAGGGAAATTCCACTTGAAGTAGAGAAGGTTTTACAGCTTTTTTACGCATTTTTTGTGCTTACATAAGAACATGATTAAAATGTGTATTTTAAGAGTTTTAAGAGTCTAAATAGTCTTCCTCAGTGAACATTAAATTCTAAACAGTGAAACGAAAAATTTGGTTAAATCTGCAGTCTTTTAATCAGCAGTTTTATTTCCTTTGTGGTATATAAAGTAATTATGCACCCTATACTTGATTTAAATATGGTTTTTAGAAAGCAGTCATTTCTTCATCACCCAAAGAAAAATGAAAACTAAAAAAGTGTTTCTGTGTTTCTAGTATGGCTGCAATGAATGCATCCTTAAAGCATGGCTTCTGCTTCATGGCACTCTAGCCATCGCCCTTTCATATTTTACTCCCCTAGCTTTGCTACTAAAGTGTGAGCCCTTGGAAAGCAAGAGGCACAGTGCATATCACTTATTCTTAAGCACCTAACACAGTGTCTGGATGCCTTTAGCCTTCACTATAATATTTTATTTATAAATGTTTATTCTCTAGCCAGGATAATGAAATTTAAAACTGAATAGTTCCTTAGTTTTGAAAAGTGAATTAAGCAGAAGAAAGGAACTAAATTTTAGAGCACTTTCATAAGAATCTCTTCTGAAGCCTTACCCTTTGTGTTGCCATTTCCTTGGATAGAGACTCAGTTCAGTCCCCAGGTACACTTATTCAGGATAGTCTCTGTATCAGTTCATCTTAGACAATCACACCTGAGTTCTAATAAGGGAGCTGCTAGGCAGATAGATAGGTGGATCATTACTGGCCAGTCTGCAAATGGTACTGGGAAAAATTATTTTTATATGCATTTTGTATACTAGGCAGTTCCCAAACTGACACGGTTACATTTTTATCAGGAGCTTAAAAGGATAAAAATGGAATTTAATAGTTTTTTTGGAAACAGAATTTTGTATAGCAAAATTTTGAATGTGTATTTTATGTAAAGGAATTTTGTGTGAGGTGTACATCAAGGAAGGTGTCTTTGGTAGGTGGTGGAGGTGGGTAGCAGAGTAGTAACCTTGTCTTTGAGCAGCGGGGTGAGGAGTTTCCAGAAGCAGCTGGTGAGCGCAGAGGGGATTGTGTGATGCTGCTGGAAGCACTGGTAGCACTGTGGGAACCCAGCCGGGGCATACGGGAGAGTGGTGTTGCTTTCTGTTGCATCTGTGTTTGTTGATTTCTGTTTGCTTCTCTTTGTTTTTTAGGATGTAGAACAAAAGAAGAGTGGAAACTACTTTTTCTTGGATGATTAAAGTGAATCTGAGAATATTGATAAGCCATTTATTAAGAGAAACATTTATTGGAATTTTTGTCATATAAAATTTAAATCAGGTTTTATACACCACATGCTCTAGAGCTTGAAGTATAATTTACTTACTGTAACATCAAAAGCTAGTTGTGTTGTAAATGGTAGTCTGAATACAGAAAATGCCACTTTTCTGATCTTGATGATAGAACCCTTTTTGTGCATAACATTGTAAAATGAAGACATTTCAAGCATACAAATTACCTCCAGGTTTCCATAATGTATAGAAAGATTTTCAGTAGGTTTATTATATATTCATGTACTAAATGCTGAGCAGTGTTGCCCCTTTTAAAATTCTTGAAAAGGGTTTCTGCACTTAACATGGTTTGCCAAATATGCCATTATAATGAAACTGCCCTTATTTTAAAATCCAGTTGATGACTTCACTGATTAAATTTGATAAATAAACATCAGGATTATATTTATTTGTTTTCAGTCTTTGCATTAAATTGTCAGTATGTTTAGACTTTCAAAGGAAGATTACTGCAGAACACCACTGCTGGAAACAGACTATTACCAACTTTAGCATTGTTTACAATGTTTTTGGTGCTTATAAATATCTTGAGCAAAAAAAATCATTTCAACACACCCTCCTCTTCCTCACCCAAAAGAAAAAAAAAACCTAACTTGATTCTGAATTAGATGTACCATTCCATAAGATTCTATATTCTGTAATTATTCTCAAGGTAATGTCATTCTTTAAACATACCTTTGTGTAATCACTGAAGAAGATTTAGGAAAAAGTATTTTAAAGAATGTCTGTTTCCCTTGAAAGTACAGTACAGGCTCAAAATCTTTATAAAGTTGGTCCCTAAGCACCTATGTGTTTTTAAACTTCCACAGATTTCTGATGGGCAACCAAGGACTGTGAGCCACTTTCCTAAAGGCAACAACACCACCAAGGAGTCCCCAGATAGCAATACAAAGTATCCCTTGGTACCAAATATATTTATTTCTAGGTTTTGAATATAGAGGATATTATCTAAATCTGTTTGACTTTTTTTTTTTTTTTTCTAGATAGTGTGTAGCAGGAGTTCTAAAAACTGATCTAGATTTCTTGAACAGTGGCATACCTGTAGTGTGAAACCACTTTCAAGTATATTTCTGCCTAATGCCCTGAACTGGAACTAACTCATACTACAAGTGGGAAAGGAGTTTAGGACATAGAAAAGCTTTTAGAGCTCCCTGTAAACTACAGAAGCTTTAATTAATAGGCAAACAGTTGGTGGAAAGTGGTTTAACTAAGACCCATTAGGCCTTTTAAAAAATTAATTTATGTGAGTAATCTATATGTTTGTTGTGAAAATTTCAAATATACAGAAATAAATGGAATAAAGAATTATGATTTCCCTTCATTTTACCCTCCCAGACGTTATCAGTGTTTTTAATATATATCCTTTCATGCTTTTTAACTAAGTGTGAATATGTAAAGGGTTTGCTTTGTACATAAATGGGATTATATTAAAATAAGTAGTGCCTATTTTTAAGGATAGGTTAAACTTGTGAATGATTATTCAAATATATTGAATAAAATAAGACAAAAGCTATTTTTACTTATTCTGTACTATGTCCTTAAAAATATTTTTGATATGAGCCCAGTTCTTTCTACTTATTACTGATATAGAATACATATCAATTTATTGTTTTTCATGTAAATGAAAATTTTAAAAAGGAATTCGATGTTACTTAAAATTCTGTACAGCAATAGAAAAGGACTTAAACACAAAGAAGTGTTTTATAAAATCTATTACCAACTCAAATACCTCAGTGCAGATGTTAGCTCTCCTAAAAAGAATGAGACTGCTCAATTATATCATTATATCCTGATTAGAAAAAATTTCTAAGCAAAAAAGCATGGTGCAACATAAGTTTATTATAAGACACCACTATTTATGAAAATACACAAAGTACTAAAATACAAAAAGAGATACTCAAAAACAATGCTTTTGAGAAGGATAACTTGATGGTTAGGAACAGAGAACAAAGGAAACACATAGACACACACGCCTTTTGAATTTTATATTTTGTGCATATCAACTGTTTATAGTTAACGAAGCATGTAGCAGTCTATAAAACTAGTGCATATGCAACTTAACCTAATTTTACACCATAGCATCTTGAAGTCCAGTACCTTCTCTTGCTTACAAATTCAATGTAGTTTGGTGTCTGACATGTAGTTTTGCCTACTGTATTGAAGGAATCGATCTGCTCATCAGAGCAGCTCTGTGTTTCTATAGGAAGACTAGGTAACTACTCACTTGGTTAAGTGATTTCACTCCCTCGTTAGTATTTCATGTACATATATGTCAAGCCCTCAACCCCACTGGTGAGTTATGAGTACCACGTGGTTCTGAAGAGCGGTCTGGGTTGGAGGGTCAGAAAGGGCTACAATAGAGGCAGCTGCCAGGGAAATAGAACCTATAAAGATGGTAAAATAATCCACATGAAACAGAAAACAATGTCAGATATCAGCATGGGCACCCAAGAGCTTAGTGAGAGGAAAAGATAATACAGGCAAGAGTGTAGTGAACTTTCAGTGCCTTCAAGATTTAAGGTAGAAGTTTTTACATGGTCTGAGTAGGAATAAATGAGAAAAGCAGTTGGAGAAACAGAATTATCAAATAATCAGTTCAGCAGCTTATAATTCTTTAATTTTCATTTTATTACTACTCACCAGTACCTCCTCCCTTGCCTAATTGATAGGATAAGCAGTGTGCCCAGCTGCAGCCAGTGGGTCGTAACTGGGCTAAGGCCATCTGACAGTCCTCCTCTTATATCCTAGTTGCTTGCAGCTCAGCATGCCATGTTGACCAGTTCTAGCCAATAAGCTGAAAGAGAAGCCTCTTGGAGTTTCCGAAAGCCCTTTTGCTTTTCTAATAAAGAGATCTGTATCTGGTACACCTTTTTGTGGCTGTGTTGTGACCACAAGGTGACGAGAGGGAAATGCTGAGAAAGTCACAAGGATCCTAGCCCTGCTATCAAACACCACACAATGCCAGCAGCCACATTCCTTCCAGATTTCTTAGAACAAATCCCTGCGTAAGCGGATAAAACTCACAGATTTCTCTTGAGGTCAGAACCTTGGCTCTGAGGTCGCTTCAAAGGCTTCCCATTTACTTGTGCCAGGGGACTGGATGACCAGCTCAGAACCACTTTTCATCTTAGCTTGCAGATTCCTGGACATCAAACCTAACTAAACAAGTATGACTACATTGTCAAGTGGGTTTTGTTTTTTCCCCAAGAATCTGGAAACCAGGCAAGGAGAGGCTTGTCTATAGGAAATGTTTAGTTACCACTATTGCCCGTTTGACTGGGGCGCTCCTGGTGGTGGTGTAGCCGCTTAGTCGTGTCTGACCCCTGTGACCCCATGGAGTATAGTAGCCTGCCAGGCTCTTCTGTCCATGGGATTCTCCAGGCAGGAATACTGGAGTGGGTTGCCATTTCCTTCTCCAGGGGTGCTCCTGATGTGAATACAAATATAGGAGTTCCAGCTCCCAACTGCACACGCCTGAGTCTGCCTCCCTTATCTATACATCTTCACCTAATGAGACTGGCAACCATGTACATCTGTCCCCTCATGGAGCAAAGCCTTGTGTCATTTCATGTCTGTACCTCTGGTTTCTAGTCTCCATTTTTGGCCCCCAACTTATGAACACATGAAAGTATAAAGGACTAAGTTACACTACTACTAAGAGGTATATCCTAGGTAGGTACTAAAAACAGCATTACTTTCTCAGTCTAGCTGAAGGCATTTAATCCAAAGCCAAAGTTTTTATTTTTAAAAAACTAGCTTACTACAACGATTTTTATTGGAATCAGTTAATAATTTCCTAGTTCAGTATTTATATAACATTTGAAGAGATATGAGACCCTAAGAACCACACCGTTTTCTGTACTTAATATCCCTAAGATTTTTTTCTAAGTGTGGAAAATAAATGTGATCATAGTAATGACATGTATTTTAGAAAGTTGATTTTTAAGCTCCAGTTTCACTAATGAACTCAAAGGATCAATCTGAAAAACTGACATTCACACCAACATCTGTAGCTTGACGATTCTGAGGAGTGCATGATTCACTTTTGGTAGAGCTTATAAATTAGTTAGGGTCTGTGAACAGAATTTGTACTTACTTCCTCTTTTGCAGTTTATTCACATTCTTATATCATTCCCTAGAACTGCACTTAATTCAGTTAGGAGAAAAGTAGAAACTTAGGCTTCAAAGTATTTAAGTATACTGGCTACATTTTCAAATAAAACTTTCAAACAATGCTTTATCTAACTTAAAAATTCATTTAACCTATAAATTATTCACAGATATTCTATACATTCCCATTTCATTTAATGACTGCTGAGAAAGAATAGGACTAGCTCTCAAACCAGTTGGGGCTAGGTTCAAACCTAAATTCTACCACTTACTAGTCGCATGACCCTAGCTTTATTATATATGTAATGTAAGGAAAAGAACAGTACTTACCCCATAGATTATAAATCCCACGTGGTGTTTAATTGCACATACTATTTTCTGACTGGATAAAAGCCATGCAAACTCTTAACTTCAAAATTTCACTTAAATTCCTCCTAAGATTTATATGCTATATTATATATTACTGCTTAAAACCCTAGAGCCAAAGAATCACAAGCAGAATCGAGAGACAAAATTTAATATATGCACACGGTTTTATATATAATGCAGCATCACACCATGTAGGGCATTTACTCTTATTTTATACATTCAGATATGTTTGAAACACTTCTTAAGGCTACAAAACAGAACATAGAAAAATAAACAGGAATATATTCAACACTTACAAAAAGTGATATGATAAAGAATATAAAGTACTATTTTCCTTTGAACACTTCAAAAGATGTATATATACTTTTTTTTTACAAGTAACATCACAAATAATCACATCTTCACATGCTTTATTATTTGTACTCAGTGTAAGGCTATTATCATTTTTCATACATAAATTTTTTTCTAGCTCTGTAACAATGCAATTTTTTATCCATTCAAGTAAATTCAACCCCAAAGTTGCTGTTTCCCAGCATTAAGACATGCACCCACCCCTCTTGTAGGATTTTCTAAAATTTGTATTTCAGGGGAGAAAAAAACCTAAATTAGTGGGAATTCCCAGTTAGTGGGAGAGTAAGTGGCTTACACTAACAGCAAAACCTTAGTTCTTTGAAACTGACATACTGGAACTGAGCCATTATTAAGATTTGAAACAACACAATAGCATTTAGACATTAAATAGGAAGCAAAATACAGTAAACAGAAATAGTGTAGCCAAATATGCATTATTTTCAGCTACACTAAAATGGACCTTGCTTAGTACCCATAAGTGAAAGACTAAGGTAAAATAAATGAGGCATAAATAAATATTGCTAGTTCTAGGATGGCTGAATGTTTTCTAAACCAGAAATGGTTAGAAAGGAACTTTATTGCACCAAGTCAATCATAAGCAAGTTTGCAGTTCACAGGCATTATTCAACCTTGAGTCACAAAGGAAACACACTGCAAGAATATAGAGTTTGCAGCAAATATGATGACATATCAGTAGGGAAAACCTACTCCAGCCAGGCCCCAGCAGGGTCTGAGCTTAGGTCAGCCATGAAAACGCACACACAGGTTAACAGGGAACAACAGGATGAGAACTACCCAGATGCCAGCATCCTGCCGCCAAGGGGTATGTGGAACAAGAACTGAAGATCTATCTGAGAGGAGATGAAGAGGAGAAACACACACAATACTAAAAGGAAAGGGGCTGGAATCAAGTTTAGCAAAAGCCAACAAAAATGAGAAGTGAGCTTTGGTCATGCTAAACGTTTGTTCTTCAAAATGTGTATGATCGTTAAGAGAGTAAGTTCCATAATTTCCAACTCCGAGTACAAATGATTCTCACTTCTAAGCTTTTGCTTTTCTCTGAAACATTTTTATCTCATGTCAACATACCATATAACTCAGTTAAAATGGAGGAGGACAAAGCTTGCTTGGCCCTAGTTTGACCTCAGCATAAGGCAAAACCCCTGGACTGATACACCAAAATCAAACCCAAAGGAAAAACAGACCTTCCTGCAAAGACTGATCATTTTAACACCGAATAATCAAAAGTCAGAGTTCGTTCTTCTTATTCCAGAGGCCACTGACTGAAGTGCCAACTGCTCGAGGTCTCCCTCAGCACCGCTTCCACCACACACTGCAGGTGAGGATGGCAAACAGGAAGTCTCCCTCAGCACTGCTTCCACCACACACTGCAGGTGAGGATGGCAAACAGGAAGTCTCCCTCAGCACTGCTTCCACCACACACTGCAGGTGAGGATGGCAAACAGGAAGCAACTCGGCATTTCCTTCAGGAACTACAGAGGTAAGACAGAGTGACAGTGAAGAAACCAAACAGTACTCTTTCCTATCCAATTTTAAAACATTTCCAGAAGAAACTGAGATCAAATCCCAGTCAAGAAAACAAAGAACACAGGAACAGAATGAATTTTTTTTTTTTTTTGGGGGGGGGGGGGGGGACTCCTGAGATCAAACCTACACTGCTGAACTTTTAAATCTTGTCACTGCAGCTAATGTAATTTTCATTAAAATGATCAGGTAAGCTAATCTTACATGTAAAAGCATGAGCTGAAAGTGGAGGACCCTCTCATCTTCTCATTCCATAACAACTGTTGATGGTGACTAAAAAAAAAAATTCTTAAGCAGTACCTTCCCCAGTTTTCTGGCTTAGAAAGTGACAACCAGAAATTCCTTTCAACAGGTTCTCTCAATCTTTTTCTTTTCCACACAACAATCCCAGTCTACAAATTTCTACCTAGCACCATCACAATAAAATGTTATCTTTCAAAGTGCTCTCTAAAATCCTATGTTACAAAATATCTACACACTAATCACTACTCAAATCAGCAGTTACACAGACATCAGGTAATTAAAACAAAGAGGTAAATAACCATTATTACAGTACAGCGGAGATTCACTGAGCTGAGCTGGCATCCAAACATTCCCGTAGGTTAGCAGAGAACCCAGAAAACTCATCTGCTTCAGCTTGTCAAATTCAAGTGAATTGTATCTGCTTTTAAAGTAATTTGCTTTAAAAAAACAAACAAACAAACTACTTTTGGCTAGGTGTACTACACATGGCATGCAGAGAGAAATTAACTACATTATTTGCATAGCACTCAAACTTCCTCATCAAAGGAGAACATAAAAAAGGGCAGAATTTCACACTGATATGTACAAATAAGAAATACAAGCTACAGCAATTTTTTTACACAGTAACATAGATGAATGAATACTGTGTTAATTCAGAGACTCGAATCTCCCAATGGGAGCAGAGTGCACCATGCAGAGGGAACTTCTAAATGAATACTGCAGAGACAGGAAGGAAGCGGGATCAAGGACATGTTACCAAGGGGCAACAAGCTACATGATGCAAAGCAAATCCACAGTCTAGCAGCATCCTCTAGAAAAAGAACTCAAAGTCATCCTTTTTTGTACAAGTTCCAGCCGAGACAAATTGAACATGCAAGTGTCAAGTGGTACGCATAAACTGATGGTGCAAAAGAGAAAAACGAAACACAGTAACTCTATAGAAACCTGTCAGGCTAAAAATTTTTTTAACATTTCTTCTCACAAAATATTTAAATCTGTCAGTGCATTAGTGTTAAAGTGGCATTAAAAAACTTCTGCAGTTTTAACAGATGCAGATTATTTTCAAAATGCATAGCATCTACATTTCTTTCGAGTAGGCACCATGATATTTACACCAGTGCTAAGAATTCTTGGTGGGAACAGCCATTTCATTAGATTTCCTATGATTTCTTAAACATCTATTCTTGTATGCAATCTCAAGTTCAACAAATACTCACCAAAATTCAAAAATATACCCTATGAATATTAAAAGAACTATATACATTTCTAAGACACAGGTTAATAGGCTGCCTTATGTGTAATATTAAAGAGAAGACATCATTCAAGTTTGACAGATATTGAGATGAAAGGCCTTTGGGTTGGAAGCGTTTCAAAAGACAACAGTGTTTTAGGCTAAGACCTGTTTGAGCCCAGTTTATGACTAAGGCATTGCATAATAAAATATACGTTTCTATTTGGTGCGATGTTATGTTTTGGAATCTATAGTGTGTCGAATGGTATATTTTGTCACTTTAGTAAACACTACAAAGCACACGTTTCCAACATCTGAAATTAAACTTATATAAGGAAAAACAAAAATCAAACACTAAATCTATAATGGTTCATATTAAGCTGTTTATAAAAAATACTTTAACAAACTTATTTCTTACTTTTTATAGGGGCAGTCACCTGATAAATAGACAGGTTTTGAAGACAGAAAAATGGCAACACCAGGAATTCACCTGCCCCCTGAACACATATCCAAAATCTCCTGTCCAGAATGAGAGTGAAGGTAAGGGGGGGAGGGGAGGAGAGAGTTCCAATTTGGGTTTTTATTGGGTTTTTTTGTTTTTTATTAAAGCCTTCAGACACTCCACCTAAGCAAGGGCTTCCACTCTAAAGCACGGCAGCGACACATCAGGTGTGCTGTCCCCGATGGCCGTCCCCCATCCCTGACCTCCTCCTGTCCCCGCGGTAGGGCCGGCCGCGGACGTTCCGGTGGTACTGGTAGCCCTCGTCGCGGCTCCTGCTCGGCTGCCCCTTCCAGGACTCCTCGCCTCGGGCGTGCGGGTACCCTCCGCGGCCCGAATAGCCCCAGTCGCTCTTGTACTTCCTCCCCCCGAAAGTCTGGTTGTAGAACTGCTTGGATCGCCCGCTCCTCAGAATGTGCGACACCTCGTTTTCGTCCTCTGAGCTCTCTTCTTTTGGTCTCTGCACCCTGCTATCCACGGAGTTGGCCCCGCTGACCGCATCAGCAGCAGTCTTCGGCTCCTTCCCTTTCTCTGGTTTTTCTTTCAGACTTGGAATGGTCCTTTTGGGCTCCAGTCCCGCGGGCGCAGCTTCCCTCTCTCTGTTTAGAAGCTGAGCGGGGCCGTGCGCCTCGCCCTCGGCGGCAGGAGGGCCGGGAGCCGGGCCCGGCTCCGCCTTCGGCGTCTGCGAGGAGCGCTCGGCGCGGCCGGCCGGCTTGCTGGCGCCGGCTTCAGCGGGAGCATGGGGCTCCTCGCGCCCGGCCTCGGGAAACTCCTCTGCTGCTGGCACGGAAGCACACTCTTTAGAGAGATCGAGGTTTTCCAGGGGCAGATCCAATTCTCCTTTCTCATCGGAGGGCAGAACGATATTCTGCCTCATGACTGGATTCTCGATGAATCCCTGAAAAGGGTAGCCATACCAAACGTGAGGAAAGAAAGGCGGTGCGATGGGGACCGGGCCCAAGAACGGGTTCGGGCCAAAGGACGGCTGCGGGAACATGTTCTTGCCACTCAGCGACTCCTCATAGTCGGCGTGCAGGAGCTGCCCTGTGTTCTCCGACTGCAGGTCCGCCTGGTAGGACAACTGTCCGTGGCTATCGGACACCTGAGACGGAGGGATGACCAGGGGTGAGGGAAACGCGGGCGGGCCCATCTCTGCCTGTGGCATCTGGCCGTTCACGCTGCCCTCGGGCTCCATGGGGAAGTGTGCATCTGGACACGTACAGTCACTCTCGTTCTGAGCAGAAGGAGCTTCTTGGAACCACGGGTTCTGAGGATACATAGGGACAGGGACCTTTGGGTACATCCTGCAGGCTGCCAGATAGGCCTGATGCAGAGGGTACAGGTAAGAGTGTGGGGCCCACATAGGACAACTATATGCCTAGAAGAGACAAAAAAAAACACAAAAAACAGTAAGATAAACTACATGGGGGCGGGGGGGGGGGGGGTGCGGGGGAAGAAGTTTGAGTTGGCTCAAGCAAAGTTTCTTGCATCTGAAAAGACCATAAACTGCAGTCCAAAGACGAGACCCCTCTAACACACAACATGCAGAGGAATCACAAAATTAAGTCACTGCCAAGACTCCATTCCTTGTTTATAGCCTGAAACCAACTCACAGCCCTGATACAGAGGCTTGACAGTAATGAGCCTACCTACAGACCATTGTGATCAATATTCCATCCTGTAGATCTAACTGCACAGAAGGAATCTGGGGTGACAGAGATCTCAAAAACCATCAGCAGCAATCAAGCCTCCAACTTCCAACATCTCAATCGCTGGCTGTTTGGAATGACCTCTGCTCATGTTCTGGCTCTACCACTAACTCAGTATGCAACCCCGTTAGTCCACTAGCTACCTAGACTACACAGGTTCTATCATTAAAAATGCTGGCACAGAAGTAGGTGATCCCCAACATTTGGACTCCATGGTTACAGAAGCCCCCAGAGCAATCCAATTGCAAGGATTAAATTTAGACCTCTAGTCAGGTAAGGCTAAATAATGAAATGAAATACTCCAAATTGCTGCCCTGCAAAAGGTTCAGCCTAAACAACAAAACAAAGAAAAATTTACCAGATTACTGGCTAATTGATCAGCTGTACAGCCAACATTAACTAGAGAAATATAAACTAGGCAATGAATTAGTAGATGGAGAAATTAAATCAAGTCTGTTTTTATGAACTGGTCTGTAGGCCATGGTAACACTTGGTGTTTTAACAGTTCAGAACCCACAGAAACGAATCCGGACAGGAGACAGTGCAACACTGACAAGAACAGAGCTCTCCAGCTCTTTCTAAGACAAGCCATCTCCAGGCTGACCACCTCCCGCAGGAACCTCTGCTCTGCCAGGGAGCCCTGCCTTCCATGGCTGGCCTCCTCTCAGCCTTTCAACAACGGAGGCGGAGAAGAGCACCGCCCCGTTCCATGACCGGAAACAAGTAGGCTCCGACACACTCCGGAACTCGCCCAGGGCCCACAGTAAAGACCTTTCACCCGACTCAAGGAGCACTCTACCAGGCTGTTCCCCCAAATAAACTCACAGGGTTAAATCACTGTCAATTAACAGGAAAAGCAGACAAATGGTGGAGCCTCAATCACCACCAAAAACAAACTGTAAGGCACTGAAAATGCTAGTTTTTAAAATAATAAGATTAGCCTTAGGTTATTGACCAATAGGTTAGAATTAGTAATTAAAACAGTATTAAAAAAAAGTATTAACTTAAAATAACTTTAAAATGATAAAATGTAAATACCTTTACACCAAGATTGAAGAAGAATCGAAGAATGTTCTTATCTGAAAATAAGTAACATCAACACTAAAATTATACATTCACAAAAAGCTTTTTCTAATTATCCTCAAATGATACATAGTTCTAAGGACAACTTAGCCTACTTCAACTGTTTTCTCTAGCTTGTAATACAAAACATGGATTAAAAATTATAATATAACCAAAACCAGGTTCCGTTACTGTAGGGTGATTCTGAGTTCAATACACTTTTTCTACTCTAACATCCAACTCCCAAAATGGCTTAAACCGAGATTTTTTATGACTAAAAGCAACTCTGTACGAAGAAAACCCAGGTGTTCACTGCATTTTTTTTTCAACTTCTCTGTGGGGTTTAAAACATTATAAAATAAAAATTGGGGGGGATAAGAGTAAAAATCAACATAAAACTCATTAATGAGATTAGCAGGACAATACTAGCTCAGGTACTCATTTAACATTAGCCAGTTACCCACAGACTCAAACATCAAACCACTAATAAAATTATCTACAAATATCCAGGTAAAGAGCAGTCACTGCATTACTCTTGCAGTTTTACAGATAGGAAAGTTCAAAACATAAACTAAAGTCTCTTCAGGACAAATTTAAAAGGAGCCTGGTCTGAAGTGTTTAGCTATCAAGCGGATTCTTTAGTAGACCAAAATTTTCTGTCACTGAAGTGTTCTGAAGTATATACCGTGATGTTTAAAAGAAACACTTGTTAAAGCAAGTTTTCATCTTCTGGGATATACTTTTTAAAACTTCCATCCCCTGTAGTTATGACTGCATGTGCCAGGCCTCTAGAAGTTAGTGTGTTAAGCTGAACCAACTTGATTGGAGTCGCTGTCCATACATAGGGCTTGTTTTCCAAAGAAAAATATTGTTTAGAGTAGCAAACTTATAAGCCTGCTCAGGCATGTTGTAAAGCCGCTGGAAAAGTAACTTGGAGCAAGTTTTGTGAATGGAAATGTAGTGCTCAAGTCACATTCTGCTTTAAAAAGTTCTAACAAATACAGATGACTTAAAAAAAAAAAAAGGAGCTCCTTTAAAATATGTATACATATATGTATATACAGGACAGCTATCACGTGTTATACTCATTTCTTTAAAATCTTTTCATGGATATGAAAAGAGTAGTTCAAACACCAAACCACTGATACGGAAAACTCAGCAATGTTTAGCTGTCTGGTTAGTAACACTAGTAAAGCTTAATTCAAAATGGATTCAGGCTTTTTGCAGACATGATGGGGGATGCTGCAGTCACTAAACATATAAAAACGTATCCCATCATAGAGAAGCTGAAACAAGAGTGAGAGACGGACAGGTAGCCGCACCTCTGCTGTCCTCCCCGGGCAAGTCCTCCAGCTTAGGCGGCAGCCTGACCTCTGCCCCCTACTCACAGGTCTCACTCCGCTCCCAGCAGGACCTGATAGAAGTACCCTGAACGTGGAGGAGGAGCTCACCTTTAGGCAGGTCCTCCCCGGTGTGACACAGTGAGTAAGGTGGCGCAATGGCTCGATCTCCCTTTTCGTTACAAGGAAACCCAGGATACAGCGGGTCCTGGTAAAGGCTCAGTGTCTGAGGCAAAGGCATCAAGGGCTGGTTCACGGCCTGTATTGACACAGGAACTGGAGAGGGTGTCAAATGAGCTTGGGACACAGCAGAATCAGGCCCGGTAGTCAGAGTCTGTGTCACTGACAAGACAGGAATTTGGGCAGGGACACCTACAAAAGAAAGGGAAAGGAATCAGAAGCTATGAAGAGGTAAAGATAATTCTCCTCCACAAATAAAATAGGCTGAACGGTAAGGAATGCCATACATTACACAGCTGGGAAGACGGCGTGCGCTTAAGCAATCTAAAGAAGTACTTACGTCAACCACGCACCCTCCTGGCCATGCAGGAGAGAACGAGGCCAAAAAACAGGCTCTGAGCCAATGACAGCTCTTACAGACGCATGTAAGACACACAGCCCGTGTCTCCTGGGGCCGTGAAGAGCTGAGGGGGTTGCAGGGGACTGAAAACTACACTGCCAGCACCGGGCAACCAGAGGTCAGATGTCTTGCTCCCGAGACTGTGAGGGCGGATCTCAAATGAGCACCACATGAACCTGGCCCTCCACCACGGGAAGTAGAGCAGTACGGAAGATCACAGAAGCTCTGAGGCTCCATGCACCTGACTCTGCTCTGAGGTCAAGCTCATACTCAAGAATGTCAAGACTTGGAGGACTTCTGCTGGTTGGTTCAATGAACTTTAACAAATTTTATCTAACCTGTTGGTCCAAACGTTGTAGGTTCGCTCGGCCAGGCGGGCACAGTGGCTGGTAAGGAAGGCACCGCGGGAGTTAGATGTACCTCTGGAGAAACTAGAAGGGGAGCTGGATTTGACAGAGACACATGTTCTGCTGGCTTCTTCAAGAAGAAGGGGTACAAAAAAGACAAGAGTTCATTGTACTTAACACCAATTCAACCACCGAATGCATCATGAGTTGCCTGCCTCTTACACAACTGCAGTTTCTACATAAATGGTCTTTCTTCTGGTCTTCGAAATGAAAGAAGAAACACAGAAGCTAAAAATCCCATACTAACAAATTTCATCCAGTGATTGCCCACCAAAAGTCACAGAAGTCACCAGTGGGGTTAGAAACAAACTATAAAGCAACTTGAACCACATGCTTTAAGGCAAAGAAGCAAATTCACTGAAATCACCCTGAAATTCACAAGTCTAGAACAGCTCCTCACACAAAGAGCTAACATAAAATCATACACTTTCTACCTGACATGAAGGATGTTAACTAAAAGACAAAGGATAAGAACTTTCTCTACTCCTGTATTAGACCAAGAAGCAAAACAATCTGCTAGAACTCAGGTTCTTTCATCATTAAATCTGTAAGCTGGCAGTATTGCCCTTTAGACATACGTCCTTTCTAATCTCTTCAATCATTACATTCCTTCTCTTCTATGAAATAATTGGTAAGCATGCAGAGTTGTCTCTTCAAATTCTGGAAGAAAACAAATTTTCCCTCAAAAATCTTATTTTCAAGCCAACTCATCACAAAGGCAACATAAAGTACCAGATAAAAACTTATTCAACTTCAATTCAGAAGAATGGCTTCTATGTCCAGAAAACATTCCATTGAGACCATTTCAGATTAACCAAGAACAGAATTAGAGGAAAATCGTAATTGCATTCCAAATCATGATCTAATAATAAATTCTCCCATTTCCTATTATTTTCTGTTTTTAAGTAGCGTTCAATGTCAAACGCGACAATGTACTTACTTGCTCTGTAGGAGGTGGGCACTCTAATTTCTTTGATTTTGATGGTGATGAAATTCTTGCACACTTATCATTGCTAATATTCTTTGGAAGCAAAAAAAAAAAAGGGGGGGGTCATTTTCTATTTCAAAGACCCACATTCTGGGATAACCGTGCTACCCTATAGCTCACCTATCTGCATCTAACTGAATCCTCTAACAAGTGAGTACTTTTTTCAATTGTATCTGGTCTTCAACAGGTAGGTAATTTTGCCGGCATGTCTTTATCACATCAAACTATAGCGCAGTTTTTACTAGGGGCATGGTTCCGAAACAGCATTTTTCCCTTAAAAATCTCAATCTGTAATACTATGGAGTAACAGAAAGTAAAGGTCATCATGGCAGTTGAAGTACTGCACCCCAGAATAAATGGTTACAATTTGTGAGTGCATCAATTTTTCTCAAGCATTGTAACTTTCTCCCAATTTTTTTCTGCTTTTCTATTTCCATAACACTTTGTTACAGCTTCCCTGATGGCTCAGTAGTAGAGAATGTGCTTGTCGATATGGGTTCGACCCCTGGGTTTGGAAGATCCCCCAGAGAAGGAAACGGCAACCCACTCCAGTATTTTTGCCTGGAAAAATCCCATGGACAGAGGAGCCTAGCAGGCTACAGTCCATGGGGGTCACAAAAAGAGCTGGACACAACTTAGTGACTCAACACCACTTGTTATAAAATGCTGAAGTCATCTCCATCTTTTTCCACACTATCACAGTGTTAAGGAAAAAGAAAAAGACGCGATTAGTATTCAAAACATTTACCTCCAATGTGCCTGGCTCAGGTTTTTTATCCAAGGGAATATGTCCATGGACAGAGTCTATAACAGATCAAGATAAAAAAAGCCAGCATCAGCCACTAGTCAGGTGTGAAGACAGAACAACAAAACATGAAGACAGAGAAAGCTGGAAGTAAATAGTTTTCACAATTATACACCACACTTTATTTAGCTTGAGTCAAGGCTTCTCTGCAACAGTGAGATGTGACAGTACATTGCTCAATCATTAAAAAGTAAGAGTTCTTTTCCCCATGGCTGACTTTAGGCCAGAAACAGATCTCTAGCATCTGCTTTCAAATGATGAAATAACATACCTTTATCTTTCCGTTCTTCGGTGTCCATTCTCCGCCTGCTTCCTTTTCGATCGCTTCCATGGGATGATTTTCTCTGGATGCCTGGGTTGCTACTCTGAGAAGCTGACTGGCTGACTGATGAACTCTTAAACAAAACCCAACACTTGGTGTTAAAAAATTTACTCACAAGTATATGAACAGAAGTCTTTTAATTAATCTTACTGTTCACACATCTGACTAAAAATCTCAAATTTCATCACCATGTATCGGTAAACTTCCCAGCCTACAAAAAAAATACAACCTAGGGCTCATATTAAATACTCTACAGTAACTGGCTTATTAATAAGCCAAAGGATGAGGCAATCAGACACTTAGCCTAGTAGTTAAGACTTCTTCATATGCCAACATTTCAAGAAGCCACTGTGACCGAACCTGTACTATGCAACTGACATTTCCATTCTTTGCACAAAGAACAGCACCCTTCATGCCAACCTTCAAAAGCAGCCACCGCAGAGCCACGGTCCTCGGGGAGTGGGAAGGCGGCCCCAAGGGCAAGAGGCAGGTACAGTCGCTAGGATGCTTCCCACTAAAATACCCCTGACTGTCAGCAAAGCCCCCCAAGTTCTGCTGAGCTCCAGCTTCTAACTGGTGAAGCACGGGGACGGGAGTAAGTCTGGCTTTTCAGCTCAATGACCACTAAGGCCTCTGCTCTCCTGGGATCAGGACACAGCTGAGAAGAGATCCCAGCCCTCAGTAGCAGGCCTTTTCTAGAGGACAAACCTGAGTCGCTATCAAGTCCAAGACAGGCTCAGAAGCCTGTTTGAACACAGTGAGCATGGAGACCTCATTTTAACAATCGAAACATTTCACCGTCTATTCCCACACTATAGTAGTAGTTTCTCACCATTCAATAACTGAAAAAAAGACAAAAAACTGTGAGTAGAAGCTTAAAAGATCGGTAGTTTATTATCTAAATATTATGGAAAAATAACATATCACAGAGATAAACTACACTCAGAATAGAGGCCATGCCTAATTCACATGTGAATTTGGGCACGTCTTCCAACAATTCCTGGGCTCCTATCCCTGGGCCAGCCTGAACTATGCTACTCCAGGTGAGCTGGTCTCAGCTCAGCCTCTCCACCTCTGAAGAATTCCGCAGAGGCCAGGAAACAATGAGTGGAGCTTTAACGTTTTATACTGATATAAATACACATACCAATATATAATACACACACACATATACACATACACATGTGTATTACAAGGTAGCTTCTATAACATTCCCTTCTGCCTATTTACTGCACTGTTAAGAAAGTGTTCCGACCACCGCTCACGCCTCACAGGTGCCCACAGCTGCATCACAAGCCATTTAGTGCCACTCACCGCTGTCAGACCGCAGGCTCAGGGAGCCCAGTGACCGCGCTCAAGCGGCTACCCTGTCCCTGTGTGCCAATGACCCTCCTCACACAGCATTTACTGCTTCCCCGTCTGTCTCCCTCAAAAGAATTAAGACACTCAAAGGCAGAGAACGTTTGTCTCGTCCCATCAAGCATCTGATACAGGGGGCAAGAGCAAAGCCCCAGCCTGCACCCACCACCGTCTCCAGCAGTGACTGCTCTGAACCACAGCTCTCACTTGTGTGTACCAGGTTTCTCTTAATCGGTCCTGGGTATGTTTGACAAGGAACACTGAAAAGAATGTCCCAATTTTACAGAAGTTATCTTTTAACTAAATTGTACACCTCCACTGCTTAGGGTAAGTCACTGGCTCTGGCTAGCAAAAACAAGCTTCAGTTCAAAACAAAATACTCAACTTGAAGTCAGATAAACAATCAGCTCGCCTCAACTCTGCCACCAACTAGAAGTATCTTTAGACCTCATTTGCCTCATGAACATGAAAAGGAGGGGCAGCTGCATCATCCCCAAGGTAACCTTCAGTGTAAAAATGATTCGTCTGCCACTAGAAACTATGGTTGAGTACAAAAACCATATAAAGGAGAGACTTCTGAAGGGTAACTTTTCCAATTCCTTTTTATATACATACAGAAAGTGCTGGGAAAGCCTGTTCATCTCTGTTCTGAATCTCATAGAGTAAACGAGACTCTTCTATAGCTTGCTTCTCTCTGCGCTCTTCTGGAGAGAGGCCGAAATAGTTAGGTTCTCGAGTCGTGGCATCAAAATCCTCAGCTCTCTCACGATCAGCTTTTCTGTCAAATAAGACATTCTTGGATGAAAAAAAGACAATGTATTGCATACCTAAAATAATCTAAAATAACACTTTCAGCAATACAAGTATTTGCTATCTTAGCTACACTGTGACATTACAGAACTTTTAGCTGCCCGATTAACAAATGTTTAGCAAGAGGAAGCACCTGAATTATTGGGATTTCAGAGTCAAGACGACAAACTTACAATACAAGAAAAGAAAAATATAACTCACTTCCAAATGATACACATTATCACAGAATTTTCTTCTCATTGGAGCATAAATATAAGCATTGTATCTTTTCTTTATGCCATATTCCAATATTTTCATAAGACTTCTCTTTCAAAGGAAAGGGACAGTTACTAGTTTAGGCCTCAAAAGCATTCTAATTTTCTATTCTAAGTAAAGGACAATGTTAAAAGAAACACCAGGACTACCTACCTGCTTTTTAATAACACTATCAAGGGAACATGAAAGCTGGCGGGGGGGGGGAAATGCACGAGGTGAGATACTAACTGTACTGCTGTCATTTCAACATAATTTTGGTCAAAGGAGGAGACAACAAAGTTCATGAATAGAGTCGAGTAGCCCATAACATAACCCTAACACTTTATGTAACTATTACAGGCGATATGAGTACTATTTCTTCCATGTCTAACAGTTTCACAACAGTGGGAAATGAAAATCCAAAGCCTGCGAGAAAAATATGTGAAGAGACACCATCTCCCTAAAAAGAGCGGGAAGGACACAACTGATATCATCTGATTCTTTTCCCTCTGAAACAAAGAATGGCCGATTCACATCCTCAGTCCCACTTAAAACCACATCCTAACTCCAACGAGGCGGATGTCAACCCTGGAGTCTTAGGTGAAAAAAACAGGGGAGCGAGTTTGGACCCTCCATCTTGGACCAGTCCTTCTCAAACCCCTGTGGTGAAAGACTCCAAAGATGGCTCAGCAACGGCCACCAGTCTCTGCACAATCAACACTTGCTAACCACTCATCACCCGAAGGCACCAGCCTACCCCCCACCAGCCACAGAGCACCAAACCCTTCCTGTCTGGGCCGAGCTGGAGGGGAGCGTCCAGCCCAGCAGGTCGGTCGCTCTCCGCATCTGCGAACTGAAGGACACCGGGCAATCCCGCTGGTTCTTGTTATTCTCTGTTACTTTCTCAGAGGGAAGAGACAATGTCCATGAGAAAGAGATTTCAGAAGAGTGAGAGGTCACAAGGTCTCATGCCCAACACCACTGATCTTTTATTCTATAACGAGAGTCCCAAATTAATGTGCTAAATAGTAGAAATAAAGCCAAGATGAATTCTATGAACATTAAATCAATTGAGTATTTAGCTTAAAAATTCTAAATTTTGACTATAATTTTTTAAAGTCTACTTTATTCAATCATCTGCAGTCTCTAAATTTAATACATTAGCAAAATTCATTCTCGCACCTACATCCTTAAACCCTTACTCACTGAAAATACAAGTGGGTTCCTACATCATCAATCACAATGTCAAAAAATCTCCGAAGTTTCACATCTATGCACTATCCACTGCCTTCTGCCATCAAGTGTGTTTTTTTGTTTTTGTTTTTTTTTTCAGTTCTACCAGTTTATTGCTACCAACCCATCTCCCTCCACCCTCGTGCACACATGCTCAGTCATGTAATCCCATGGACTTCAGCCCGCCAGACTCCTCTGTCCGTGGATTTTTCCAGGCAAGAATACTGGAGTGGGTTGCCATTTCCTTCTCCCATCAAGTGTTTTTATATACCAAGTAATATATGCCTAACACAAACAAGAAAACAACACCTATATGACCATTCAAATTCCTGTCAGACTGGAAAAACCACTAGAAGGCACACTGGATAAAAATTCGGTTTGTGGGAAACAGAAGTGCATGTGAGTCAGCCATTTGGTCCTCTTGGGTATTCTGCCTCT
Organism: Odocoileus virginianus; assembly: GCF_023699985.2. Classification (NCBI taxonomy): domain Eukaryota; kingdom Metazoa; phylum Chordata; class Mammalia; order Artiodactyla; family Cervidae; genus Odocoileus; species Odocoileus virginianus. Next base: position 12,481,905 of record NC_069685.1, on the reverse strand, counting down.
AGTGAGTAAGACTTCAGATGCCAGTGGAGTCTGGTCAGTGTCCGTATGTCAGACTTAAGCCACAACAAGGCGATTAAGGGCATCAGTTCCATCTTTTGGGGGAGGTAACCAACCCACCACGGGCCCCCATCGCCCCTGCCCACCATCACTGGATGTGCCAGGAACACAAGGCCCTGATTACTCTGTAATCAGGCCATTTCTCAGGGCTGTGTATGTACTGACCACCCTTGAGACATGAGGTAATTCTTTCTTATGATTGATTTTTAATCATTTGTTATCATTAGAATTTCCGGACAATCAGATTATGAATACATACACACTTTTTACACATGTTAAAATATCCCTGCCCTTAGGATACACAAGAATCTGTTAACACTGCCTCCGCAGAAAGAGAAGAAGACTCTTAAGAGTCCCTAGGACTGCAAGAAGACCAAACCAGTCAGTCCTAACGGAGATCAACCCTGAATATTCACTGGAAGGACTGATGCTGAAGCTGAAACTCCAATACTCTGGCCACCTGATTCGAAGAACTGACTCCCTGAAAAAGATCCTGATGCTGGCAAAGAGTGAGGACAGGAGGAGCAGGGGATGGCAGAGGAAGAGATGGTGGGATGGCATCATCGACTCAATTGACATCAGTTTGAGCAAACTCCAGGAGATGGTGAAGGACAGGGAAGCCTTGTGTGCTCAGTCCATGAGGTCGCAAAGAGTTGGACACAACCTAGTGACTGAACAACAACCGCAGAAGGAAGCTAGACCATTTGGATTAATGGGGATGGCAAGGAGAATTATCAGAACAAATTTTTGAGTGTTTTGGATTTTGAACGATATCAATTTTCTGTCCTAAATAGTTTGTTCAAGTAAAAAGAAGAATGTAATGGGTGTGAGGTGTCAGTGTGAGTTATGAATTGGAACTGTCTCCCAAAAAGGCATGTTCAAGTCCCGCCCCTTGGGGTCTGTGCGTGTGACTTCATAAACAGGGTCTCTGCAGCAAGAGTGATCACACCAAAATGAAGTCACCGTGGAGCAGGGCAGGCCTGAAACCCACTATAACGGGTTCCTTACCAGAAGAGAGACATCCAGGGAGAACACGTGATGATGGCGGCAGAGACTTACATCCGCAAGCCAAGGGCTGCCGAGGACTGTGGACAACACCAAAAGTAGGCGACGCCTGGAACAGATTCTCCCCTAGAACCTTCAGAGGGCAGGCCCTACCAAACCGTGACTTCAGACTTCCAGCCTCCAGAACTGTAACTCATTCTGTGGTTTTAAGCCTGTCGGGGTAGCAGGCTTCCAGAGCCCCAGAAAACGACATAGTATTGGCATTGTGTCAGCCTAAGAACCTACAACTCTGTCTTAAAGATGGTACATGAACTATCTTCAGTGACAAAGTGTTAAGGACGCTCCCAAGAAATGGGAATGCCCAAAAGCCAAAAATAAAGAAACTGAAGACCAGAGCCTGGCAAGCGCATAGCCAGTCCTACAGCCGCTCAGGTAACTGGGGAGGTCGACCTCGGATGGGGAAGGCACCAGCCACAAGCACCCACAGGGGACACGGCCAAGGATGCAGAAGAGGACGGCCTCCACCTAAGACACACTCTCTCAAATGACGCTCCTCCGAAGAACATAAACTATGCTGCCGCTCCATAAGCTACTCGGAGGAAGAGCAGGTTAGGGGAAATTTAAGACCACCACCACAGGAAACCATGACCCGGAAGCATATTCAGAAGCACGTGCCTCTGCACATTCAGTCAGAATGCTGATATCTCATGATCACAACAACCTGTTCAGTATTAGACACGTGACCGCAAACAGTCGTAAACTACCAGAACAAAGCAAGCTGACTGCTTTGCATGATTTAAGTTCATATGTAAAAGAAACTAACCTCACCCTGCAGGGAACTAGGAGTGCAAGCTAGAATTCAATGTTTAACACATTACAGACTACCAGAAAACTATGCAGCGTCAGGAAAAGATCCGTCTAGGATAAGATCTAAATCACTGAAAAAAAGTTATTCAAAAATAAAGATGTCTAATTTCTAATCCAATCCTGAGAATATAAAGAAATACTATGTTGTTAAAAAAAAAAATTAACATGATACAGTATTATTAACTATACTACAGATTTTGTTCAAATTTCAGAAAATTTTATGTTAGTGTCCATTATTTGTTTTCATACTTTATTCAAGATTCCACATTGTATTTAGCTGCACTGAGCAGCTTCAGCTGCATGCAACCAATTCTGATAAATTCTTTCCATTTTTATTCTGCTACAAATATTTTCTAATTTTCCTTCTTTTAGCTTCTTAGATACACCCATTATTTGAAAGTGGACATTTAGTTTCCAAATACATGGGGTTTTAAAAGTGTCACTGAAATTGAGTTCTCATTCTGATATTAATTTTTCATTTAAATGCTTTCTTCTCTGCAATCACCCTCTGTGTCTTTCAGTCTTTTAACTCTACTGAGGCTTTCAATGGCTAAGTCAAAGATCTCTCATAGCAAATGTCACACTGCACTTGAAGTATATGCTGCCGTCAGTCACTAAGTTGTGTCCGACTTTGCAACCCCATGAACTGCAGCACACCAGACTTCCCTGTTCTTCAGTCTCCCAGAGCTTGCTCAAATTCACGCCCATTGTGTCAAGGATGCCATCTAACCATCTCATTCTCTGAAAATATGTGGGTTATTTTCAAACATCTTTTGATATTGATTTCCAAGAATTCCACCATGATAAGAGAACAGACTATGATTTCAATACCTTTAAACCATGACATTTCTGCACCTCACTATATGTCCCCAGATATGTTCCCAATACCTTTAGACCATGACATTTCTGCACCTCACTCTATGTCCCCAGATATGTTCCCAATACCTTTAGACCATGACATTTCTGCACCTCACTATATGTCCCCAGATATGTTCCCGTGACTCCTGGTTTACAATCTATGGTAACCTGAATACAATTTGTATCCTGCTGTCGTGTGAAAAATAAAAAAATCAAAATGTCTTAAACTACAAAATTACTTTGTGTGATGACAGTAATAAAGAACTGAAATTCTCACATTATTTTATCAACAATACTCTTACTATTAAGACTTTAGACAAGTATATGAACAAAAAATTGTAACTTTCTAATTGCGTGGAACACAGCAAATAAGAAACGCTGGCTCACGTAACTTCCAGCTCTCCTGCATTCAGGAAGGTTACCTTATGATCTGTGAGGGTGTCCTGCTAAGACTTTTGTGCTCGCTGGAGGCTTTCTGAGACTGTGGCGCAGCAGAGTGACTGGGGAATGCGTGCTGTCTCACTCCCGAGGGGTGCTGGAGGCGAGGAGGTAGAGCTGACGGTGCTTTTATTGGCTTGCTTGAGTTCTTTGGCCCTCTGTAATCCACGTCTGTGACACGAAGCCAAAAATACTTCGTAACTCTCCTATTGTCAACAACTCCAAGCACCATCCCCTCCCCCAAAGGAAGACTAACTTGATGAGCTCCTACCAGAATGGAAATTCTGTCCCGAAGGAGGTTTTTTCATCTTCTTCCCTGACACTGTGTTCCAGCTTTCTGAGGGAGGCGGTTTGAGGTTCTTCGGTGAGTATCTTTAAAGAGGAGAAAAAGACTTGAAGTAACCCGAAGTACTCTACTGAGACTGCACTTAAGTAGTCTACATAAATCTTTTATGTTCAATTTACCTAAGACTCTCCAGTCTTAGTTCGTATAGTAAAAACACACTATAAAGTACAAAGCATTCAGCAATCCACATGTAATTATAATCAAATGACAAAGGTCAAAAACATACTTTCTAACCTAAAAGAACAGAAGCTTGAGGGGTCTTAATCACAATCTAAGCAAAAGGTTAGAGAAGGAAGGAAAGAAAACCATTCTGAGAGGTGTGATGACAGTGCTGTAGCTAAGGATGGGGAATGGAGAAGCTTCACTGTGTTAGAGATGCACGGAGGCACACAAGCATCTACGAGCAATGGTGTGACGCCTGGGATCTACTTTCAAACATTCCAATTCTGCTCCTTTCCTCTGCTTTAAGGGGTTAGGGAGAAGAGATCAGAAAAGATGCCAAACCTGCTGTTAGCTATGAAACTAGGGTGACAGTTATCTTGGGATTCACTTGACTACCCTCCTCAGTTGTGTATGTTTGAAATTCTCCATGGTAAAGTCTAGGTGGAGCTTACTACCTTTCCATCAAATAAAAGCTGCAGCAGCTGAAACAAAAGTTGTTTTAAAGTAACACTGTATCATAGCAAGTGTTTCACTCCACCAGCTAATCATTTACTGAAAACTACGCAAGGGAGCAATGTATGAAATCAGAAATGAATACTGTCCCTGTCCTCCAAAGCTTCAGTTACAATAGACTTAGTTTTCCAAACTGCCTTAGTGAAAAATGGCACATTTTAAACAGTAAGCAATGAAATAAACATCTTTTATTTAAAATACCTTAACACATAAACACTAAATTTGAACACAAACTACTTTTCTAAGAGATCTAAAAAACTATTTCTGCATACACCCGCAGCACATTTAACCGAATTCACACAGGAACATTTAGAAATGCTCATGACTACATCAGGCGAAGTGGAGGAGAAAGTGAATCAACACCTCAGCTGCCAACAGTACGTACCTCTTCCCAAGTTCTTCGACCAAAACTGGCCCATTCTCAGAGTGAACCCCCTGATAGTCTGCATTAGAAAATTTTCCGTTGTGATCCAACCTAACCTGTTGAACAAATGCACAAAGAAAAATCAGTCACCTGATGCTTTAGCATCAATGATTCATTTTTAAACTGCCATTTCATTTTCAACTGAAGCGTAGAGGAACACACATAGTTAAAAACAAAACTAAGTTCAAAAGAGTACACCATAATGTCTCTGATCTCCCAGACCTGTGTATCTCTTTCCAAAATACTTTCCTTTGCTTACTTTTCCATTTTTTTTTCTAAACTGTCAAGGTTCTGAAGGCAGGGCTGTGGCACCACAGCCAGGATTCCAGGTCCCACTTTTCTACTCAGCAGCAATATGACCTCGGGCAAGTAACTTATCTTGTGCTTCACTGCGCTCATATGCAAGACGGGGCTAATTATAGTCTCTACATCACAGGCACCACGGAGGTGCAATGAGGTACGCATGATACATATAAAGGACACCAGTCTGCACACAGCAACCGCTCAACAAAGGCGAGCACCTGTTATGAAAATTACAGTATCTTCTCACTTTTCCAATATTTAAAACATTGTAATATGTAAATGTGACCTTCTGCTCCCTAAAAATAGATGCATCGTCTCTTCTCTAACATACAGTTGGTTATTACACAACAGCACATCACGACAGGAGTCAGTCTTTTGCTTTCCTTCTGTCAGAGGGCACCCCCAACCCTGCTCCAGCAGCCGGACGGACACAGCCCTGCTCAAAGCCACCTCCTCCCGTTATCAGTACCACTAGCCCTCAGCATCCGCAGGGGGACTGGGTCCAGAACTCGAGAACACCAGAACTCCTGGATGGGTACTAAAATGGCACCAAACAGTCACCCTTCCCAGCCAGAGGCGGAGGGACAGCAGCTGCCCATTCCAAGGCCTCAAGCTGAGACTTTATTCTTTGGTCACAGTAGGATACTGCTTCCCTCTCCTCAAGAGTTTAAAAATAAAAAAGATTTTCTGAAGCTAATTTTTATTTCAAATTGAAACTACATTTACATGCTTGAGTAAATGAAAGTCATCTTCAAGTCAGAGACCCTGGTGGCTCAGACAGTAAAGAGTCCACCTGCCAATGCAGGAGACCTGGGTTCGATCCCTAGGTCAGGAAGATCCCCTGGAGGAGGAAACGGCAACCCACTCCAGTACTCCTGCCTGGAGAATCCCATGGACGGAGGAGCCTGGCGGGCTACGGTCAGTCCATGGGGTTGCAAAGACTCAGACACAACTGAATGACTAACACTTTCATTTTCACACTTTCCATAAAATTTGACGGAATAAAATTTTAATTAAATTTTATCCAAGTGAAATAGTCAAGTAGTAGAAAAGGAAAATACTCTAAAAAGGAAAAAATTAAAACAAGCACCTGCTTTACCTTCTGCTTTATCAAAAGCATCTACTTTACGAAAGAAACCGAAACCTCAAATGAAACATGCTCGGTTTAAAATAATGACTAGAACACTTTTAGCGATAACAGTACAAAATAAGTACTTTCTCTTCGCTACTAAGAAGGATGAGGAGGGAGGGCCCTCTTCTCTTTTGTTCTCTGCCAAGTTCCCCAAATCACTATAGTAAGAGACTCCCAGATTCGGCTCTGTGCTTGGAGCACGTTTCTGACAACCCTCAAAGAGTCACATCCTCTTCCTCGACTTTAAAACACCCTCGAATCAGCACACTACTGAACGTCCTTCAGGCAAAGTCTGTCACTGACACCCAGAAACATCCTGGTCCCCCAGACACCTTTCACAAACCACTTTATCATGAAGGAATGACTATTTCCTCCACAAGTCAAGAAGAAATGTCTCAATGGCTACTTCAAAATAGTTTTTAAAAGGTAACACTTTTTGATGAGAACCATTCTTGATGACAATTATCTTCCAAATAACAGTATTTTTGGTGTATGGGGGCTCTTTTTGTTTTAGAGTGAGTCACATTTTTCACGGACGTGTCTCCAGCCTTGGCATTACTAACACTGTGGACCAGATGAGCCCTTGCTGTGTGTGTGTGCTGGGGGGCGGGGAGCGGGGGAACGGCGGGTGTCCTGTGTATTCTAGGACGTCTGGCACCACGCCTGGCCTCACTACCCTCATACCTACCCACGAGGTATCAGTAGTACCTTCCCAGGTGTAATGACCAAAAGTGTCTGCAGACACTGCTAGAGGGGAGGCAGGGGTGCAGTATCACTCCATGTAAGAAACGCTGACATAACTCAACTTTCCCCTTTAACAGTCAGCTGCAGTTAAGCCCAGAGCAGTAGCTTATTCAAAGTAAAAGGCAAAACTTCCCTAACTGTTCCCTTTCTTTTCTCAATCCAACAAAAGAACTATATGTTGCATCAAAACTTCTCAGGATGACTTTCATAAACCAAACTGACCTGTAGTGTCAAGTCTGAATCAATTTCAGTACATTATCTGCCATCTATAACAAAAGTATCTAAAAATCTAAAATGTGACTGTTACGGCTTTGAAGTATGCTGCTAAGTTGCTTCAGTTGTATCTGACTCTTTGCAACCCCATGTACTGTGGCCGCCAGGCTCCACTGTCCATGGGATTCTCCAGGCAAGAACACTGGAGTGGGTTGCCAAGCCCTCGTCCAGGGGATCTTCCCAACCCAAGGATCAAACCCAGGTCTCTTAGGTCTCCTGCACTGGCAGGCGGGCTCTACCACCAGCGCCACCCAGGAAGCCCAGCTGTAATGAAAATATCTAAAAATCTAAAATGTTATGCTACATCTTTGCAGCAAGTGCTATCAGAGACTGAACTGCTTTAAAGATCATGTGGAGGGCCGCAGAGTTTTAGATACACAAGATTTTAGTAATGCATTCAGAAGCTAAATATGTTTAACTATTAAAATGTATACATAATAAAATATATTCTGAAATCTCAAATTAACAACACATCCAAACTTAGCTGTTTTTTAGTTCCTATTAGAATATATAAGATTTCAAGTAAAATCTTTTCTTCCTCTACATAATCACTTACCTGGCATTTATCTCCAACTTCATACTGTAAGCCAGCAGCAATGGAATAATCATGCTTTTGTTGAGCTGTAAAGAATATCAGCATAATATCAAGTTGATGCAATCATTTTCAAGGGCCTCAAAGCAAATTTCTGGAAAATACAGATTTTTTTTTTAAACTCACCTTGTTTAGACTTTAGCCAAATCTCATATTCCACATTTCTATAGACTGCTGGACTGAGTGACTTAAGAACCTTTCTAGACAAAGGAAGGCTAGGAGAGTTTCCATTGCTTTTCGGGTGCTAAGTAAACAAAGCCAAGAAGCCAAATCAACACAGAAATGCTTTTAAAATGTGTCTGAGATATGTATAAGAGAAAAATCAAAAGAAGAAAGCTTTAAAAATTAGGAAGTCACCAAAAAAATGTCTTATGAGATGATCCTGACTCTACTGAAAATGTACCAGAAAAGAGAAAAAAAATTAAGGCTATAAACTCGTAGGTTTTCTTACATTGAAGAAAAAGCATTAAATAAAAATACCTGATCACCGGACAAAGTTTTAAATCCATTCACATCATTAACAGTGGTAGGCTTACTCCTACAAAGGAAGAAATAAAGGTATCATCAGGAGTATAAAAATGTTCACACACAATCACTTAACTCTAACCTCACAGAAAAATCTCAGTTACAGTCCACAAAGTCAAAACCATATTCCAAGGAGCTCAAACAAACTGAACAGTGCATATGTATATGTAAACACATACACGATGTACATGTATGTGTCTATGCATCTAAGTCAAAGATTTTTTTTTAAGTTTACCAGTTTATTGCTACCAACACATCTCCTCCACCCTCCTCATGCATGCATGCTCAGTCATATAACCCCAAGGACTGCAGCCTGCCAGACTCCTCTGTCCATGGACTTTTCCAGGCAAGAGTACTGGAGTGGGTTGCCATTTCCTTCTCCAGTCAAAGATTTTTATCAGTAATTCGTACTGACTTAATCAACAAGAAGAGAAAAACAGAAATAAACTTTGAAATGTGGGATGATAGAGTAACTGAGTTTATAAGAACATTTAATGTAAAAACTTCCTTTCAAAAATATATCAATAGATACGTGTGTATGTAAGTGTGTGCACTCAGTCGTGTCCAGCTCTCTGTGATGCCGTGGACTGCAGCCTGCTCGACTGCTCTCTGTCCATGGGATTTCCAGGCAAGAGCACAGGGCTGAGCTGCCAGTTCCTTCTCCAGGGGGCCTTTCAGACCCAGGGATCGAACCTGCATCTCTTGTGTCTCCTGCACTGGCAGGTGGGTTCTTTACCTGTTGAGCCACCAGGAAAGTCCATCAACAGATGAGGCTCCATTAAACAAAATACTCCACTACAAGATATACAGTCTGGTGAAAGTAGATACAAGCTAAATAAGTAATCAGTAATCAGTAATGCTGCTAAGTGCTTTGGGGGGAAAAGGTAGAAAAAAAACTACAGTGTTGAGGCCTAGCTCAAATAATTAAAAATGGGATAAAGAAAAATATCTTTTAGAATAAAGAATTAAAGGTGACGAGAGAGCAAACCGTATGGCTGTTCAGTACTGCAGGCGGATGGGAAGTAAGTGCAAAGACCCTGAGGCAGCCAAGAGGCTGGTGAGGCTGGACAGAGGGCGGGCAGCTGACTGGGTGGTAAGGTGAGACGCTACCTGTATTCTTCTGTCATACACGTCCTCCTCCTTAACAAATCCGTCTCTAGTCCTTA